>NC_087554.1:51195157-51795157 GCF_036250125.1 Pseudopipra pipra
AAAGAACAAAACAATGGGATTTGGATATCTAGAAAAATTATTTATATTGAAAAAATATTTCAAGGATAACTCTTTCGAGCTTGTCCTGATAATTATTTTTTTTATTTGTAAAATATATCTGCATAGATATCTAAGTTAGAATATTATTAAAATGAGAATCCAAAATTTAGGAATCCAATGAGATGCTTTATACCCACATGCAGCAATAGTTCAGGCATACAGCAAGATTGCATGGTTATAAACACTTCACAGATACATATGTGCACACACCTACCTGTTCATTAGAAATATTCCATTTGCATTTCACGTCATTTCATTGTCTTCTGAAATGTTTATATCTCTATGCTAGAAAAATACAAACAGAATGGCATATAGCACTCTTGTAAAAATATTTAAACACGCCATTGGACCTATCCTGGGTCTTTACTTTGCAGCTTCTCTAACTGGTAAATTAACAGGGATTTTTTCAGGATGCACTTGTAGGATTCGAACACATTTCTCTACTGGAAAAGTTATTTCATGGAAATAAAAATCTGAAGATAGCTGCACCTTTTTATCCAGTGCTGGGTTTTAAAGAACTTAATAGCCTCTCAGTATTTTTAATGCCTATGATATTACACAGCTAACAAATAATTTCAGAATTCAGTTACCACAATTAGGAATTTGAAGCAGGTGGCACAATAATGGGGCTTTTTCATTTCATTTATTAGAAGGGGGAGGAAAAAGCCCAGCAACGCAGAGCTTCATTTATTTTCATCAGCTCCACAGTAAGAGCATGGCAATTTGCAACACCAGAATCATTTCAAGTACAGCTTTGCATACATCATTCATTTCTTTAGTTTTAAAAGCTTCTTATCGTTCAACCAAAATTTGAAAAGATAATTTCCTGTTTAAAGTCCAATCTGGTCTGAGCATCCTGGCTGCTTTTTAACACTATGTTGGCTTTCTTGGTAAGCAGATGGAGTGTCGGTGTTACTGCTGCGTGACCCCCAGGTGAGTGTGACTTTGCCTGTGTGTGCCTGTGCGTAACACATCCGCAAGCAAGAGCTTTGCATGAGATCCAATTTCCAGCTCGAAAGTTTGCCTCACCTTCCCGTTCGCTAGGAAGACGAGTTTAATTTAATTTCGCTTCAGTCCCAAGCCTGACAGCAGAAGCAGCACGCTCCCAGCAGGAGGATGAAGTGTTTGCAGCGCTGCAGCCGCGGGTTCCAGCCCGCCCGGCCCCCGCAGCCCGGGGCAGGCGCTGTGCCCGCTCGGTGCCGCTGCTCCAGCTGCCCGCAGCCCGGCTGCTCGGAGGGCAGCAGCTCGGCAAGGCTGCCGGCAGGGCCGAGGTGTGCACCACCCCTCTTCACACCGCTTTTTACGTGCTCTTGCTGTTGTGCGTGTGAACGTGAGTGGTTTGCGCCTCGCGGAGAGCCCCGCTGCCTTCCCAGGGAACGCCGGTGCCAGCGGCTCCGGATACGCTGCCGGCCCAGGAGTCACTTCGTGACATTTGCGCTAACACGATGTGTTCCTGCTGCTTCGAGAACGACAAAGCTCTGTTGTACTTGTGCCAAAATAAAGGCATTTTACACTGTGTGAACCTGCCTCTTGTTTCTGCACATATAGTAAGGGGTCTGGGCAATAATAAGGAAGACATCAGTGAAATGTGGTAATAGTCTGGGGCCAGGCAGCAGGTTTTACTGTGCATTAGCAGGGTGCTCAGGTTTAAGTAAAACAGAAGCCTTAAACTCGTCCATGGTGTTGCCAGCAGTAGGCTTTGCACCCTCGGAGCATGTCACAATTTAGAGATTGATTCAACACTTCAACCACAAGCGGTGTTGCAGAGTGTGAATGAGCTATTGCTGACCTCTGTCCACTTGGGAAACTGCAGCCCCTTCTATCCACTGGAAACTCCTGTCAGAAACTTTCCTCTGATTCACAAGTCTGCCAGAAACTTTGTTTGGAAGCACTCTTTCTCAAGATTTTGAAGCCCCCCTGCACTGTACCCTGGGCCCTGCGAAGCTGAACCAGCTTGTGTTTGCTACTGGGCTAAGTGCCCAAGCAAAGATAGCCCCTTACCATGGCAGAGAGAATCTGTTACACACGATACTGTATTAAGCAATTAACAGGGTTGTGAATCTGAGCCTAGTGCCTATCCTCTGCAGTTTAATCATTTCTGTGTTTGCAAGGTTTCTAGCAAATAAGACAACCGTGTTCCTCGCCTTAGCACAACAACAGTGTCTATGGGGAAGGCAAAGACACAACATGCACTGTTGATCTGATCAGGAAGAGGGTCATATTGGGCACTACTAATCAGAGGAGGTGCAGCTTCTCAGTTGACTGCTTCTGTTCTGATTGCACAGTCAGCTGCCTGCAGACAGAATGCCTTCCCAGTAAGACCTTGTCCAAATATGTATGATTGCACAGAAATTTTGCAATTCTTTGTATGAATGTGTATTTGACAGTAAGAATTACTGAAAAGATTCTCCTTTTGCCCAGAACTTACTGCTTTCAAATCAGTTAGGGAATATTGGTGATAATTTAAAATTAAGTAAAAAGCATATGATTCTTAGCCCTTAGAAACTCTCTTCTGCAGAGGCACAGGAGGGCTACTCGTCTGCACAGTTGTAGCCTTCAGGGCTGTTTGCACCAGCAGCCTCAACACAGCTCCACCAGCCCTTGCAGTAGGAGGGTGCCTTGGCCTCAGTCTCAGATTCTGCAGCCCCAGGGAGCAGTTGCCCGCCCTTGGATCTCCTCCATGAAGTCACACCTCCCGCTCCTGGCACTGCTATCTGCTCTTTGACACGAGCTCAGCAACCTTGTGCAAAACTGTCCTTTCCCATGCTGGAGGGAACATGAACTCCCTGATGTTTCACTTTAGATTGAGACAGCCCACAGTGAACATTACCCCAGGATACTGTGTACTACTTTAGAGTAGTTCATTGCAATACTATGAGTAATGGTAGGATTACACTGAAATGTGAACTATGAAACTTGGAGACTGGATCAGTCCATTTACATTAAGGTATTTCTGAATACCTTATATGCTGAATAGCCTGAACAAAGTGAATTAATATGAAGAGAGCAAACCACACCACTCTTTCTTTGTAAACTGACTCACTCTGTCTACAGCCTACACAAAGAGGTAGGCAGGGAGCCTCAGGTAGGGCCAGATGCTGTAGAGGATGAAGGAAGATTGTCCAGTGAGTAGAGCACTGCTGCAAAAGGACTGGACAGTACAGACTTGAGCCCCAATCTGAAGGAATCAAAGAAGGATCCTGGACCTTTCACTCCTCGTGTATAAATGCAGATGATTTTATCAGTTATCTAACAAAATGATTTCTGACTATAATTGAAATAGGGAGATATGTGTCTAAGATAGATGAATGGACAGATGGTTTACAGTCTCATCCTGCCCACCTGCTGCAGAACACAGCTAAGCCTACTACAACTGTGCTAAATTATTTGTGAAGCGTAGAAACTGCTGGTCCAATAAGCCCCTGATGAAAAATGCAGTGATAGCAGTAATGAAGGCAGCTCACACATTTGCACAACAGTTCAAATTTTCAAGTAGCTAACAATTACTTCAAAAAGATGTAGCTGTGTTTATTTTTTTGGGCAGAAGAAAACTTGAAATCCTGACATGATCTATCCTATGGGTCTCTTCCAAACACTGGTTGTTTTGGTAAGAAAAGTACAGACATCAAGCCTGTACATTGTGACATGGAGTACACCTGCTCCATCATCTGGACGTTGAAGTGACCTGCTGCAGTTAGTTTAGAAAGGGAAACATTGACTAGTGCTTAGTTTGTTTCCAGAACAGAACACTTTTCATCCTATATGACATCCTAAAGTAGCTATACCCAGATTCTGCAATGATCTATTTGACAGTAGGGAGTCCCATGAAGTCTACAATCGTTCTTACTGACTTACATGTCATAAATTTTACTAGAATGATAGAAGACTTCCATTGCTTTTGTGATCAATGAAGCATCTCCTTATTAACCAGGGATACCAGAGACTTTCAGTCCTGTCCTTTGCAAAGTTAGTGCAAAATATTGTTGCTTCATACATACTTTTTTTGTAAGGCCTTACTATTGCTTCCAGTGCACCACTGATGAGTTAAATATTGGTAATAACATTGTTGACTTTTGTTAGATGATTTATTGGTTCCTGGAACCAGGAATGTCATTTCTGGCCATTCTTCTGTTATTATTCTCTCCCCTCAAAGTTTCAGAAGAATGTTGCTACAGCCTTAAATTTATCACTAAAAGGTGATGCATGTTGATGCCATGCAAAGAGGCTGGTTTTATTTAGGCATTCAGAAATTGATATGTAATTAAATTTTGAAATGAAATGCTAAGACCAGTGGGTGACAGACTGTCTGTAGACGTGTCCCCTGAGGTGCTCCCTATTTCATTTGTTAATGATCTTTCTTCATTGCCCACTCTAAGCCAAGCTCTACCCACAACTGCTATTGCACCATTATTCAGCATTTAATTTATCACAATCTTAAAAAAAAAAAATATAAAAAAATCACACGATACTTATTTATTTGCTCATTTAAGCCCTAAATGGTTGGGTGTCTGCTTCTGTGTATAGACACTTATCTCTTTCTATTTTAGATGCTGAAGCATTGTTTTGCAGTCACAAGACTCTGGCATTGACAAAAGTGAGGTGATTTGGAGTAAATTAATGAACTCAAATAGTTACAATAAAAATTTGCAGGTGACCAAAGACTGAGGTCTGATTTTAATGACTCTATATAGAAAAGCATAGATGTGTAAAGAAGTGAATTAGGGGCAGATGTGCAGCCTAAACACTGAATTAGAAACTTTTACTTTTTGGAATTTTTCATTGTTTTCTTTCTTTTTTTCCTGTTCCTCTTCCCTATTAAATCAATGCCAAGAGACTACTTCTGTCTAACCTGAAATTATTAGAAATGCTCATCATCTTTAGCTCTTTGCATTTATCACTAAATAGATATTTTTTATTGCTTTGTTTGTTTGTTTGTCTGGGGTTATTTTGGTTGGGTTTTTTTGTTTTGGTTTTTCTTGTTTTTTGTAGACACTAGTATATCTCTCATATAAGGAAAGGCACTGGAGAAATGCATTAACATGTATATGCAGTAGTCTTTTCAGCCTGTGCCACTGGATGGCTCAATGTGTCACAAAAGAAATCTCTGTTAGCAGTATAAGTTAAATTCAGTTATTCAGTTTGTGAAGAAACTATTTTTCAAGGAGGATCTGAACATATTTTTCTAAAGATATGAAGATTGGAGCATCCATGATGGTCATGTTATTAAGAACTGTGAAGTTTCCTCTGCCTACAATTCTGTAATACCACTTTCAAAGCCTCCTGTAAAAGATGGATACAAATTAGTCTCCATGGAGAGCAGAAGTGGCTTTGGGCAGCTGAGTTTGCTCCTTGGTACTAAAGAATCAGGAACAGTATGTAAACACTAATTTGGTCATAACTTGATAGCTCAAAATTTGCCTGCTCATGGACTTGTTAAAAAACATGTTGTTGTGACTGCTCCTTATCCCTGCCTCAAACAGATTGGGACCAAATTAGGTGTATGCTGGAGCACACACCTCTGCGTGAAATTAAACCAGAAATTAGATAGATGCTTTAGAATAGTTCTGTGCTTAGATAAACCCTAACCCTTTGCTATTCCAAAACTGATCGGGCTGTTTTTTGTTGCTTGTACCCTGTTTTCTGTAGGAACTGTACCAAAACAACCAAAGTATTTGCAGTTGCTTACATAAGTTGGCAACCATTGGTTTCCTACCAGTCTTGATACAGGTCAATAGTTCAAATCCACCCTATGATTAAAAAGTAAAGCTATCCATGCTTCAGATCTCTGAGCTGTCCAGTCCTATGTGTTTTGGTTAGTAATGATGACAGTAAAAACAAACCAAACTTCACCTTTTCCTGTCCTCTCCCATGGATCTTGAAAAACACGATGCAGCTTGTTAATAATGCAACCCTTTATTTAAGATGTAGTTCTGTGTACCAGCCTGAAATTTGAACTACTCATTGAATGACAATATATCAATTTGTCTGCATTATAAATATACTTTTGGAGTTGCTCTGTTTTATGTGATAACTGTGTTGGATTCTGAGTGATAAAGGTTATAAAACAGATACAACAGTCTATATTCTGCCACAGAGGTGGTATAGTTCAGCATGACTGAGTCACTGCTCTGAAGAGAGACTACTGAAATTTTATGCAGGGTATTGCAAGTCAAGCCTGAAGTGCACTGGCAGAGCTGCATGGTAGTAGGCAAAAAGCTGCTCCTCAATACGTCCCTGATTTTACTTGTACAATTCTCATTTTTCCAGATACTCCTCTTTATCATACAAACATTCTAAACTACATATTGGCTGCAAGTGACCCAGGATCATTTCATGCAGTGAAAAGGGAACAAGTAAAATTCCGAACCATTGTAAATGGTCAGCTTGGTATGTGCCAAGTGTAGCATGCTAAACAAACTTGGCTGGGAACTTGAAGTTGGCAAGTACCTTCTACCTGCTGCCTTGTCTGCTCCAGTTTCCCTCTTTCCTCAGCTGGAAAATGCTGACTAACAGAGTAATGGAGATCTTTGCAACAGATATGTCTTCTTTTTCCTCCTTCTCCTGCCCCTGCTTGTTGTTTTCTTTTCTAATCAGTGCTGATTTGAAAAGGTTTTCCAGTTGGCCAGGTCTTCTCTCCAGTAATTCCAGTTTGGTTCTCCTTGCCCTTTTCTGTCTGGACTCTCTGCCCTCTTTCTGCTTTACCTATTTCCCAACAACTTTTGTGGCCAGAACACCAGGTGCAATTCTTTTCTCCTTGCCACCAGACCAAACCCCTCAGCTGCCCACTCCAACCTGCTGTCATCTCTGTCACTCATCTGTTAAATCCCCAGGCTTCTTTTATTCCTGGGCAAATGTCCCTTCTGGTTCTTTCTTGGAACTGAAAGAATTCTTTCTTTCTTCTATGGGTTTTCTGAATGTTTCTGTGTGTATATTTCTCGTGATGGTTTTGATTTTTTTGATGTTATTTCCTTTATTAATACACAGCAGGAAGAAGGCCTATTATAATGTCCTGATTATTTTTTTTATTAGTATCCTGAAAGATTTTACAGTTTATTATCGATGTGAGATATAAATTCACAATGAATCAAAGGTGAATAAAACACTATTAGAACACACCTTTAATGATTCATATTCAATCCAGGCTTATGTTGCCGTGGCAAAAATGAGCACATAAGGGCAGACAGGTTCACTTGTATTATGCTATGTTGTTAATTTGAAAAAAAAACCCCTTAATCTAAAAATGGTGTTTCATAAGGAACTTTTTAGGTGCTTTTTAATAATCTGCATCCCTTACCTTATGCTTGCCTTTCCATGGGGGGGAAAAATAAACAAACAGGCTTGAGGCTGTGAGTTAAATATGTCCTTCCATGAAGAAAATGTCCTTTCTGTCTTTTATGCTTTCCATCTTTTGAGGATTTGGCAACTAAAGATTATTATACATAATAAATTAGAAACTTGATAAGTAATAAAACCTCAAATTCTTCTACCCACTCTATTATACAGGTTAGGTAAATTAATTGTTCACAACTTCTGGCTTTTTTGAAACACCAGCTACAAATGTTTTTCAAGATATCTCTGGGAAGGTATGTACACCTATGTGTACATACCTCTTCCTTCCATCCACATTTATGATTCTAGGATGACATAATAGATTTAATATTTCCAATGTATGGTCTGGAATTCCAGAGATGTGACAAACAACACTTTCAGGAAAAGGTTTTCTTATCTGACCAATTGTGCACAAAAGTGACATGCACATGATTTCCCCTTCGGATTCTTTTAATAAGAGAAAGTTTTTTTGAATCTCATTCTGAGCATTCCGAAACACTACCTTTTCTTCTTTCATAAGACACATAAATTGGTCAGTAAACAATTACATTTTGAGCTCAATTTAAACCACAGCACAAAGATATCAGTGTTGAAGTGGCAGAAAGTATATTTTTAGCTGGTTTTATAAAACCTGCCTTTTTTTTTTTTAATTTATGGAGCAGTTATGCTTGTTTTTTGATGCCTGGGGAGTGTCTGCTGGTTCTCTGTGCCGAGTACCATACCATGGGGTCTTGATTAAGAGTTAGAAGTGATGTAGCATCTATGTTGAATAGGCACTCCATGATAGCTGACTACAGAGAAGGAACTTTTCACCCCCAAACAAATGCCTGAATAACAGTCTATGCAAGCAGTAGAGAGAGACAGAATGTGCACTTTGGGCTAGTGCAGCTATATTTGCATGTAAGGTCAAGCAAATAGGATGGATGATTTCATGCCTGAGCCAGGCAGAACTGTCCCTCTGCTCGGAAGGCTGTCTCATGCACAAACAATACAGAGCCAAGTAAAGTACAAACACTTATCAGACATTTTCAACTTTAAAGAAATAACTTAATAAAAAGGGTAAAACACCTGATCAGACAATCTAAGCTAAGTTGTTGTACCCTCTCGAGTTTTCTGAACTAGAAATACAGGCAAAGCAGGATCTCTTTTGGGGCCCTGCAGATAAATTATGTATTAAAATGATGCTCTTATTTTAAGGATCATTCTCAAAAGATTCTTTGAAAATGAAGGAAAAGCAAAGTTTACTTTGGTCAAGGAGACGGGACACAATTCTAAGAAATATTCAAGAATAAGTTATATAAAATTCATGAAACTGGAAGAAGTACTCTTTTACCCATCAGTTTTGGCCCAGCTCAGTTACTTTCATCAGAGAGATGGAATGCTTTATACTTATAGCCTTTCTAGCAGTCAATATAGTATTGACTGTATTGCAGCCAATGTAGCCAGTGTGGTGATGAGATACTCTAGTTTTCACAAGCTTTCATTAGGTTTGCTGTGAAATGCCATGTTCTCATATTAGTCATCCTCTCTGCTTTATATCTTAGAAGATGCATTTCAAACTGTTTTTAAAGCACATTATTATTCAGCTGTTCACCAAAATAGACCAATATACATTATAATATGTTTACGAGGTGGCAGCCCTACAATTCAACAATTGAAAACTTACATTCCATCTGACATAGCTACAAAATTGTTTCAAATGGCTGTGCTTACTTTTTGGAGCAAATAGTTGATGTCTGCAATTTGATTATTAGCAAGTAAAAGAAAATCGATAGGAATATTGCAGTCAGTATGTTGATATTCCAGTGAGAATGAAAAATGTTTAGTGGACAGTTTAGAATACTGTCAGTATATGGTGTCATAAAAACTGCTGAACTTGCTTCTTTATTTATATCATTGATGTAGGTTTAATACCATTTAAATATCTTCAAAGCCATGTCTTTACTGAAGAAATTAGTTGTTTCAACAATAGATAGTAAACACTTTCTTCCTAATATGCTTCAATTGAATGCTATTGGCAGCTGTGGGGGGGACAAAGCTTGGCATCTCCTGTCAAAAAGCAGACAGCCTGCAGGGAATGCAGAACTCCTCACCTCCACCATGAGATATGCAAGGTCATCTTTTGAATGTGTGGATGGAGTCAGGTTCAAGTATGTGAAGGCAAAGAAGGAGGTGGAGGAATGGAAGAAAAAGGAAGAAATTTAACCTATTCCCCAAGAACAAATCATAAAACAGAGAGCCCATCAGATTCTATATGATTTATCTCTGCCCTGGTAATTTCACTGTGGCAGAGGACAAAACTGACTAATCATGTTTTCCTAGTTGCTACTACTACATTAATTAATTCAATGCTTTCAGCAGATGTCTGCATGAAAATATGGCAACTCGACTTGAAAAAACAGATCTTAAAAACAGAGGTCTTAGGAGGTGAGATAATACTCAAGTAAAACAGTAGTTCTCTGAATAACAGGGCCAGTGGCAGTGATATGGAAAATAAGCAAATCAGACCCTGAGGACAGAAAGAAGATAGAGAGAAAGAGCAAAGTTACAGTGTGTCTCCTGAAGTCGAGGGTGGAAAAGTGCTGAGATTGTGTGTGAAGCTACATGTGTGTTTCTGCAACTTCTTAAAAAGCCTTGCATATCTCTCCAGTGAAAAATGTGTTTGCAGTTTTCCTCACCTGCCATTGGAAAGAAAGAATGTACTAATTTACTATCAGACAAGAGATCCATGCACATTTGGATCAAGTTATTCTTGTGGAATACCTGTCTACATATGTCCAAACAAGTGGCTTTTAAAGCGAAGAGCACTGGTCACATAGAAGATGCCTGCATTAATGGTGCTGCACACTGAAAATGCAGCACTGTTGGCTGCATTGCAAACATCCCCCGTCTTCACCTGCCTCCTTATAGTGAGGAAGATACTCTCCTGTCTCCCATCCATTCATCCTGAGCCTGTGCTGCTGCCAGCATGTGTGACAACTATTGCCAATTGTGACAGTTGTTTTTGTGAAGGGGGACATCTGTCTACAATAAAATCAGGCTAAGGTCTGCAAACTCATTCACAGAGGCCATGAAATAGTCATCAGATGGTAAAAATTACCTTCTTGGTTAAAACACAAACTGCTGTCCCAAAAGTGAGAGAGACTATATCTGACTAACACTCACCTGAGCCAGGCTGAAGTTTGTAACATATGTGTTCAGGGGAACCCTTGTAATTGCTGACAGATGGATCGCCATCTAAAGAGCCTTCCACCTCTACATGCATCTCTTCTGTTTTGAAGTGTTAATATAAAATTACCTTCCCCACCATACACCAAAAAGCAGGAACATGAAATTTTTGAAAAATATATCAGTATGTACTATGGATGTCTTAATCAATGACCTGTTTGCAAATGCCATCCAATGGCCCACCAGTTTTGTGGCTTTTCATAGATGGGGTTGTCTCAGAGGAATTTCACCATGACCCCAACTCTCTCCTTGGCATCCCCTTTCTCCTCTGATTGTTTCTCTAAATCTTTTGCTATAAGCTTAAAAGCAAAAATGTTCTCTGTACAGTTGGTTCCAATTAAGAAAATTAAAGCTATTGATTTTTAAACAAAAATAAAAATCATACAGACAATATTTAAGCAGTTAAAGCACAAGAACAGTGAATGGGCAGGTAGTCATATTAACTCTTGACAATCTCCATGATGCAACATATTTGCACAGTAAATGTATTAGCAGTTCAGTGTTTCTTTAATTTTTGCATAGAAGCACCATTTTTTTTTTGTCAGATCACATTTTGTAACACAATATCAATCTTGCCATATCCATGTTCTAGATGGGCTGTAGGGATTCTGCTGTAATTATGTTAAAAATTGAAATATTTCAAAATCTGATTGACAGCTTGATTACAATAATGCATGTGATTAAATTCAGGGTGTGCTGGTGTAACGAAGGAGGGAATGTCAGTGGTAATTAACTGTATTTTTGTTAAATTTTGTTGAGCATTTCTTGCTCTTAGGTTGGAGTACATTGAAACAAACCAACGAGACACCTAGTGGTAGCTTCTTTTTAGAGAGCTTCTTAGTGCCATTTAAGACTTGCAGAAAACCAGTTCTTATGCAAATAATATATTTTGTTACATGTCATGTAAATTTTATGTAGATTAGCATGGTCATGAACACCAAAACTATGCAGTACAGCAGCATGACAGGAAGGATACCATGCTATGCTCAAGTACAGAACAGCAGTTCTGTGTATTTTTTCTTCTCCAGACAGCTATTTCTACATAATAAAGCTTGCCAGAAGACAGAAAACTATAGATTATAATGAAATGCACTGGTTTATTTGTAGTTTTCATTGTATCATGTCTCCTCCCAAGGAAACAATCAATGATTTCTGCCCCTTCTATTTCCTCAAAGAGAGTTTGTATGAGACAATTAATCCACCAAATACCTATTCATATTAAGATGGATTAAATTTTTTGATATTAAAAATGGATGCAATGTGTTCTTATTTTCACTAACTTTTTGGTTATTCTTCTCTGAACAACAAGCTCCTTGGACAAAAACTGCTGTGTCGAACCTTAAAAAAGATCTTAAATATTTAGAATATTGTTTAGAAATAAAAATGTTACCTAAATGATAAATTTTTAGTGCTCTCTCTCGTGAAACTGACGGATAAATGCAGACATGAGAAACTATGATATCCTAGATTCAAATAATTCAAGGTGTTTTGCCACACAGTATAATAGACTCAAATCTGTGTTCCTACACTGGTCTGTCGGTATCTTCTAACCTTGATATTTTGCCTGCCCATCTCTTCCACAAGTTTTATTGTCCTTTCTAATGTCTCCCTTATGACTGTAACATCTATTCCAGACCAATACTCTTCCCTTGACCCAGATTTTATTCCCTTTTTAAAGACTGTAACCGCTGACTTGTCAGAAACCTGGTTACCCATATTTGTTCTATTTTTGGGAGTAAGGGGATAGGGTAGAGCAATTAACAAAGCTTTGGAATTTATTTGGTACCTACTGACTGTAATATCTTTCAACAAATGTTATGCTTTCCTCTGTATCTGAGTAACATTCAGTAAACTTTGCTTCCTAGCAAGATATAGATGGTAAAAATAGATAAATTAGATGCAACATAATATAATAAAGTGAAAGATAAATATATAAAGTTGACATTCTGTGGTGGGTTGACCTTGGCTGGATGCCAGTTGCCCACCAAGCTGCTCTATAACTCCCCTTTCCAGCTGGACAGGGGAGAGAAAATAAGCTGGAAAACAACTCATAGGTTGGGATAAGGCAGTTTACTAAAGCAAAAGTGAAGGTTTGTGCATGAACAAGCAAAGAGAAAAAAAAATAGTTTTATTCTCTGTTTCTCAGCAGCAAGCAATGTTCATCCACTTCCCAGAAGCAGGGCTTTGCCTGCTTCAGAAGGCAAACATCAGTGCAAATAACAAATACCTCCCACTTCCTACTCCTTTCCTCAGCTTTTATATCTGAGTTGAATCATATGGTATGAAATATCCCTTTGGTTAATTTGGGTCAGCTGGCCTAGTTGTGTCCCCTCCCAGGATCCTGCCTACCCCCAGCCCCTTGATAGGGGAGGAATGTTGAGACAGCACTATGAGGGCTGCTATGGGGAAATGAACTCCATCTCAGCCAGATCCAATGCATGTTCTCATTTATCTTCTATGAAAGGAAAGGAAGAGATTGCTAGAGAAGGTACCAAGTACATGGTGATTCTTTATTTTTCCAATCACACAAATACATTTTCAAAAAGTGGGCAGAAAGATGTTATTTTTTCTGTTTTCAAGCAAAAGAGTTAATATTGCATTGTTCAGAAATCCACCGTAGAAAACCTGTGACAGCTTGGTGACCTTGGAAGTGATAGTGATGTCTTTAAGCAGCGGGAAATATGGGACTGTAGATAGGGAGTACAAGGCACAGAGCTCTGCCTGTTTGCATCAAAAGAGGGTTTTAAAAAATATAACCTCGTTCTTTCTTGCATTTTGCTATAGCCTAATCACCTAAAGAGATCACTATTTGATCAGTAAGTGTACAGCTACGTATAAGCTCACCTCATTCAAGAGATCTATATCCTCTGAGCTACAAAGGATAACAAATAATAAGTTTATAGAATTCTGGTTTCTTATTTAAATAGTGTGTAGTGATAATACTAATATTTAACAGAGTTTGAAGGTATGCTAATGACCACAAGAAAATTTCAAACCTCCATAATGTGCTTTAATCACCAGCTGGAGATCAAAAGCCACCATGTGATTTTATACAGCATGGGCAACTTCCAGAACTGCCTTACATGGAAAGAGATCAATGGTAAAATTGGTAGATACAGCAAAGCTTTGCAGTAAAAGCATTTTATGTATCTTGTTCAAAGTATTTAAGTGCCTTTTAGATCACTGATTGAACCATAGACATTATAAAGTGGAACCTTTTAATACCAAAATAAATTTGCAGAGTAAAATTCCATTATAGGGAAAAGCATTGCACTGCAACAGGACAGATAATAATTCTTTCACATGTAATGGGATATATGAAATGTTTGATGATAAACAGAAGTTCTTTGCATCGTTCGAGTTAGATTCCGTGTGCTGTTGTTTGTGCGCATGTGAGTGTATCTACAGCGTAGGAGAGACAGGGCCCCCCAGATAAAATGCATGCCTACCTATAAATATAGCTCTAACTAAGATGGGTGAAGACACTTCACAGTCAAGACAATTCAGTCATTTAAGTAGAAAAAAACTGTCCATGCATATGAGTTTGGACCCTGACCAAAGAAAACATACAAATGCTTTAGAAACTCATGAAAGTCCTTTAATTTGGATTAATTTAATGCACTTCAAACAAATGCTAGCCTTAGAAGCTTCAAGTTATTTAAAATTATTCCCTTTAACAGCTTCAAATCACATGTCTGTTAGCATCACAAAACTGCCAGAAAAAAGTGAAACTTTCAATGGATCTCACTCTGTAGCTTTTCTTCCACAGCATTTTCATTAATTCTTCTAATGCTTCATCCCCTTTCCCAATTAAATTATTAGGTACTCTGTAGAGATTGGATCTCTTCTACCCCATATTCCATTCCTCCCTTTAATGATATAACTACTTAATTTGGGGAATAAATACAGAGGATAGATGATATTTTCAAAGAGCTGCAAGATTCACAAAGGCCTTTCCTGCCTCAGCATTTTAATTTTGAATTTAAAATGTTTTGAATTGTACAATTAGTAAATTTTTAATGCATAATATAAAGTTAGGAGTCAAGAAATCCGGGTCTTACTTCGACGTTTGTAAAAATTTCCTTTGTCACTTCAAGCTAAACAACTTTTACTCAGCATCTCTGTCTCTGATTCTTCATTTTTAATAAGGGGTAAATATTTATTTGCTGGAGTGATTCTTTATTAAGTTCTTTAGGAGGTTGATCCTATCATAAAACAATATTGTACCTTTCCTTGGTGAAGAAAACTTAGGTGACAACCTTATCTCATATGTAATTTTTTAGACAGATGTGCAGTAACTGTACTGGGCAAATAAATTGTCTTATCAAATGGATTGAGTATTTGAGATAATAGCTGTATTTTCAAGGAATTAATAAGCAAAAATTTAAATTCCTACCTAAAAAATACAAAAATGAGTCTAACTCACTAAAGACATCTGGAAGTTTTGTTCCTAGCCACCTTTTAACAGCACTCAGCCACAATAGGATGTTGTACTGTTCTCCTAAATGATGCACAAGCTCTGAGGTTACTGGGTAGATCCCTTTAAATTCTCTTGGAATGTATATTAGTGGATAAATAAGACAACTCTGGAGTGCCATACTGCTATTCCTAAAGAACGGTCATCACTCTTCTAAAGTTTAATAAAAACACATTAGAGAAAAACCCCCACATTTAATTTATATACCTCTTTCTACTGAGGAAAATAGTATGAAATGTGAATGGGAGGAAAAAAATAATTTTTTCCCTACTGTCAGCATATTCCCACTGCAGTATAACACATAGATATGATGGGGAGCTAAATACCTTGTACAACACAGTAGGTGCACTGTGGGCAGATGGTAACACAAAGCTACTGAGTCAAGAACTGCTTCTTGGAATGTGATCATACCACTGTTCCTTCTCAAACTGTTTATAAACTCTGACCACAAGATTTTTAGCAAAACTGTTTTAGTCTAGCACTTCATGAAGACTTTAATTTGAAGCAAATGCCATGGTGATTTTTAGGAACAGCAACCTTAATCTCTTCTCCCATCTGTGGTCCTCAAACCTCAGTTAGGACAGCTGAGCGTAGTGCATATATACTCTTTTATCAAGCCTCTGTGGTGGCACAGTCTCCCCATTCATTTTGGAATTGTCTGTTGATTTTTTGTTTTTTACTTTTTGCTTTCTTTAAAGCCTTATGTGTAGTATGGCAAGGTGTTTGTGAAATTTATAAACGCTTTTCTTATTTTGCAAATTAAAAAAAAGGCTGCAGAATGGAAACACATCCTGGAGTTCTGAGACATTTAATTCTATAATCTTTGGAATAGAGGAAATGTGAAGAACATCATGTAAAAATACTACTGCATCATTTAATAACTTTTGAAATCCAAAGGTAATTTAATATTTTTTAATAAAAAAAATAAACAACAATCTTATGATATTTCATGGCTTTAATTTTCAAGACCAAAATGTACTACTTTTACATTTCTTGATTGTTCCTTGCTTACTTGCATCTGTATGTGAAAAATATGTGCACATCTTCTGCTCCAATATGCCATTCTGATATCTTGCAGAACTTTAGCCCATGAATCACAGCCTGAAAAACACTATGGTAAAGCAGAAATAAGTCTAGCCGAAGTATAAAACACTGTCCCACTACCTGCAGATATTTGGCACTTTTTTATTTGATGTTTTCACTGGAACTCTCACATTCATGCATTCCTGTGTTGCATCCTCTAAACCTTGTGAGAAGGCACTGAAACAACTCAAGAGATTTCACCTACCTTTCTGACCTTGTCTAACAATTTCTGAAAACTTTGAGAAAGTATTTTAGTCAATTCATGCCTCAGACTTATTACTGTAGAATGAAATTGTGAGGATAAATAATTTGAAACTTTTTAACTTTTTCTTTTTCCCTTTTTTATTGTGAGGTAGGAGGATTCAAATATTCTTTGTACTATTTTGAGTCTTTTGAGGAACATTCTTAATATTCTTCTAGTAGTGAGGATGTAAATTGCATATCTTGTGGAATTGATGAGTACATAAAGCTATCCTGAAAGAATAACCATTTATGAAATGGCTATTCTCCATTTATTCTTGAGTTTCACAAAACTGAAAACTTTCTGAAAATTTTCAAGGTCATTCTAGGTAACTTTATGACATGCTGGTTTCGAAGAATTTACACTGTAGCTTGATCACTATTTCTTCAGATGTTCTTGTCAAGCTACTTTCAAGATGTGATACCTTTTAACCTATTGCTAAATTATGTTTCCAACTTCTTATATACTGTAGTACACTATATACTGCATATTTACTACTACTTAAAAGTAGCATTTGAGTTCTTCTTAACAGCTGTAACTGTAGTGCATACATAGATTTGATTGCCCATTTCATTTAAGATTAGAGATCTTTTTAAGTAAAAGATACACAGGCCTCTCTTTGGTAAAGAACCAAACATGATTATCAAATTTAAAATAATTCTTAAAGCATGTTTGAGAGTTGCAGTCAGCATATTTCAGGAACATTCTTACTACCTATTACAGTGAAGAATGATGCTGAGAAACCCATTCTATGCTTTTGATCATCCCCCTGTACTCAGCACTGGTGAGGCTGCACCTCTAATCCCATGTTCAATTTTGGGTCTGTCACTGTAAGACAGACATTGAGGTGCTGGAGTGTGTTCAGAGAAAGATAACAGAGCTGGTGAAGGGCCTGGAGCACAGTGATGAGAGGCTGCCGAGGGAGCTGGGCTTGTTTGTCCTGGATAAAAGGAGGTTCAGGAGAGACCTCATTGCTCTCTACAACTACCTGAAAGGAAGCTGTAGACAGGTGGAGGGGTCTCTTCTCCCAAGTAACAAGCAATAGGGCAAGGTGAAGCAAACTTAAGTTGTGCCAGGGGAGGTTTAGATTGAATATTAGGAAATTTTTTTCAGTGAAAGGGTTGTCAAGCATAGGAACAGGCTGACCAGTGAAGCATGGAGTCACTGTCTCTGGAGGTATTTAAAAGATCTGTAGACGTGGCACTTAGGGACATGGTTTAGCAGTGGACCTGGCAGTGTTAGGTTAACAGTGTTAGGCTGACAGACGAACTCAATGATCTTAAAGGTCTTTTCCAACCTAAAAGATTCTATGATTCTATGATTGTTTGGTCAATACTTGCTTTTCTATGATCTAGACAAACCACTGACAGTATATAGGGAACATGTGAGAAAAGTTGTGGCCACTCCAAGTTTGGTTAATACTTGAAGAATTTCCAGCTGTAGCTGTATCAACACAAATGCATACAGATTGGCTAAAAAAGCCCCATCTCTTTAGTGTATGGAAATGTAACACAAAAAAGTCTCTGCCCTGATAGTTTATTGGCAGAATTTTATGATTTTTTTAGCAAGAAGTAGGACTGACAAATTGAAACTGTTCCTTTGCTTAAATCTGAACTGATTATTCTGGCTCAACAAAGAAAAATCAGAGGCAGAACAAGGGCCATGTTTTATTCTTCCTGCAAGAAAGATATTCTTTTTTGACCAAACTTTTATATAGAATAGCAGAATTTACTTAGATCTCCATGGCCTCATCGTTAAGACTGTTTGCAGAATGACATCCTGAAGCTCAGCTTTTCACTGATGTTCTACAAATTTTGTTTTGGAACTTGAAGCCTACATTCTATTAAATTTAAATGTGATTTATGTATAGAAATGTAATGTTTAGTAAATTTCTCATTTTATTTTCTCTATCTGAATCTTAGAATGGTTTCATGATCCCAATAATTCAGTACTAAAGAGAATGGTGCTTCAACTGAAATGCTACCACATGTGAGTGTTCACTTCTTTCAAACACATTTTTGGTCTTTCCTATGAGCAATAATACCCTAGAACATTCAGAACAGTTCAATTCTTGAACATCTGCAGGGCTACCTGGTATTTCTAAATAAATTTCTATTATTTTTAATTTAGATGAGGTTTTTTAAGGAAATCTATATAAGTACTGTCATGATGACCATACTATGGAATTATAGTTCTTTTTTTTTAAGCTATTTAGTACTTCTAAAATTGCAGCATGTGAAGATGGTGGCTATGAAAACATAATACCATTTTAAAGATTTAAAACACCCAGCAAATTAACAAAACAAAACCACTGTCCTTTCATTTTTCTGCCTCCTCCCCTAAATTCCCTGTTTTGGCATGCCTTTAAACTTCTATGCCTGTCTCCCACTTCACAGCTTGGCAGAAGCAAGTATGGGTGTGAAGACATTTGTACCTGACAATAAAAGAAGGAGGTGTAGATGTGGCACTTAGGGACATGGTTTAGTGGTGAACTTGGCAGCGTTTAATGTTGGAACTAGATGATTTTAAAGGTCTTTTCCAATCTGAGTGATTCTATTATTCTATGTAGTGATACCAGGTGACAAATAGGTCAGGCTTGCTCCAAGAAGCAAAATTCTATGATTTGACTGGGACTGGGGTGGCTGGAGGGGTTGGGTTTGGCCAGGGCATCAGTCACATGGGATGAAGAATCACTTCATGACCTTGGTCCTTGGAAACCCAGTGGCCTGTGTTTTGACCTGTCTCCTGAACAGGGGTTATTGCCACATAGTAAGTGACTCCACCACCTTGGAGTGGAGTCACCACTCCAAGGTGGTGGAGTCATCGTTGCTGAAGGTGTTTAAGGAAAGACTAGACATGACACTTAGTGCTAAGTTCTAGTTGATGTGGTGGTGTTCAGTCATAGCTTAGACTTGATGATCTGAGATCTTTTCCAAGCCAATTGATTCTGTGATTCTGTGGTATCAAAGTCCTGCTTAAAATCATTGTGAATTAAAACATTGTGTTTCCTTATAACTTTCAAAAAATTTCCACCGAGAGGGTTGTGAAGCACTGGAAAAAGCTGGGCAGGGCAGTGACCGAGTCATCATCCCTGGGAGTGTTCAGCGAATGTGTGGATGTGGCACTTGGGGACATGGTTCAGTGGTGAACATGGTGGTGGCTCTGGGTCGAGGATTAGACTTTTCCAACCCAAATAATTCTTATTCTAAAAGACCTCAGCCCTTGGCCCATCGCGGGCGCTGTTCCTGCTGGGAAGTGTAGTCCATGATCTCTTCGGGCGGCCATGGAAGGGGCCGTTTCGGACTACACTTCCCAGCAGGTATCGCGTCCAGGGCGGGGCGAGGGCTGGCGGCCGCCCGGGGCGGACCAATGGTGGCGGTCGATGCTGGGAGGTGGCGGTGGGCCGGGCGGGCCGGCGGGACCGCGGGCAGTGCGGGAATTTCGGACCGGGAGGAGGGAGCGGCGCCGGGCTCGGCGCGCCGGAGATACTTGGGACCGGCGGCTGCTTCTGCGGTGTAGGTTGTTTTTTTTTTTTTAAGAGGCGAGTTTTAGGGCGCTGTTTCGCTTCCCCTTTGCCTTGCCGAGCGTCCCCCGCCCTGCTGGCGGGTCTTCCCGCGTCCCTGGCTGAGGAGGCCGGTGGTGCCGCCGGGGCCGCGCCCTGTTCCTCCTCCTTGTCTGTCTCCTGGGGTAGGGAAGGCGCCTTCCTTTCCCTCCCCAGCCCGTGGCGCCGGAGGATCTCCGTGGGCCGGCAGGGAGGGAGAGAAGGGGAGCAGGTGTGGCAGAGCTCCCTCGGTTTCACTCTTGGGGTCTCCTGCCCCCCCTTCCCCTGCCCGGGTTATGGGCTCTAAACCTGCCTGCGGTCGCACCGGTCTAAGTTGCTTTCCTTCCTGTTTGTTTGTTTTTTTAGCCCTAAGGCGAGGTGGGGAAGGCTGAGCACGAGGTGTGCTCAGTGACTCCTGAAGGTTCGTCACCTTCAGAATCATCCCGGTGAGGCATCACCTTGGCTGGGAGGCGTTCCTGAGTTGTGCTTTGAACATAAATTGTTTATTTATTTTTTTAAATACAGGACTACAAATAACAATAATCTGCGATTTTAGGATCAGGACAGGCCTGTTGTGTAAGAATTGGGCTAAGCTGGTTTCTGTCTGTCAGTGGTCGTGGTTTCTCTTCGTTTCCTATTTTCTGACCATTTGCCTTCCTTGTATAAGATTGAAGCAATCACAGGCAGGGTGAACCCCGTTGTTCTCTTTGTTTCTCGATTCGTGCTCAAGAACTAATAAAGTAAAAATAAAAGCTTTTGTTAATTCATAGGAAATCCATGGGCCCTTTTTATCGCTAACAAAAATATCAAAGCTGTTGTGAAGCTTCCTGTAACTATTACTGTGTCGAAAGGCATGTGCCTTCCTCTGTAGGAATAAGATGTCCACTTAATTCTTGGGGATAATCCCTAAGTGAGGTAAGATTCCTAATGAATTTCAGAGCTATTGATCTTTATACAGTGGGCCAAATGATCAAAAAGCCTTTAAGTGTCTCACTCACATGTATTAGGTATTTGCAGTTGGTTTGGTGGTGAGGTGATTTGAAGTGACAGATGAGTTGATACCTTACAAGGCTCAGTGGTTTTTATTGCAATAACTGAGTAACTTTCAGGATTTTGAGAACAACCTTAAATAGTGTTCAGAAGAAGGCAATTTAAAATTAGTATCACAGTAATTCCTCTTGTAAATTACTATTTCCTACCTCTGAACAAGCTGCATTCTAGAATTCTAAGCCATCTTGGTTTGTTTAGAAAAAGAAAGGAAAAAAGGTGTTTATTTGGTCCAGTGTGCTGCTGTTGTGATGAAACACTTCTCAGTAATAGTGGTCCACCAGTTGCATTTATTAATTTTGTCTAAAGAGACATTTTTTTTTATTTCTTGGGCATAGAACCCTAATGCCTCTTCTTCCCTAAGTGCCATTAATTGTCAGATGTCTTAATCATAAGGAAATTAGATTATAGAGGTTTTCACAGGAGATACACAGTGATAGATCAGTCACAGAATGCCTGATTTATGCAAGAAAGTCTTTTTTCACTGTCTACCTCACTCGGTGTGACAAGCCACTGACACTTCAGTTATTGTTTTGTGTGGTCCCTCCTGTGAAACAGTTCTACAGTATTCAGAAAACTTAAACTGTTGTGTTCTTTCTTTCCCACTCCTTGAGCAAACATTTGGTTTTGTTTTCTCCTTGTCTTAATTTATTTTTTTTTTCGAAGCAGACTTAAATTTCTTGCAATGGCTGATGAACAGTGTTAATGACAGATAGATTTCAAGGCCTTGCTGTGGGACTACCTACTCTTGAAGAGGAGCACAAGTCCCCAGCATGCCTTCTCTGGGCTGAGAATGAAAATAGGTTCTACTAAGATAAACAACTGTAAAAATGACAATTTCCAGAGAATAAAAGAGGAGGAGGATGAGGAAGAAACCAGTCTGACTTGACACACAGCAGAAACACTTATTTCAAAATAAATTTGTTTTACATTCATTTCAGAGATTTATTGATAATGGATGCCAGCAAGAATTGAGAAGTGGCTATTCATATTTATTCAAAGAGTTCAAGTATCTCTCAAGTAGCAGCCATTGCAGACAGCATTTGTAAAGATAACACCACTGATATGCAGACAATTTTGTATCAATAGTGCTATCTCAAGTACAGTGTATTCTGTTTCTTCCAAGATGTTTTATTAGGGAGAAGAATAAGAACCTTTGTAGTAGTAAGAGGCTTTTGGAGAGAGTTTACACAAATAGACTTCTGTTATTCACACTTCTTAGTAGCAAAATCTTTGTTTTGAGCACATTGTAGCCACATAAAATGCTGCTGTTTACAATCACGTACCTTGAAAATTGTTCTTGTCAGGCACCTTAGCTAAGTAGGGGCAGGTCTGATACTTGAATGATAGCACAGTACTTGACATCCATGGCACTGTTTCCAAGGACTTTACCATGATTGCAGGCACTAATGAATCAAGCTTCACAATACCTGTGGGATAGAAGATATTTCTGTTTATTGATGGGAAGAAGTAATTGAGATGCGGAAAAGTTTAACATGTTTTTTTCTTTTCTTGGAGGAGTGGCGGTGGTGAATTTTTAAAGGTGATTATAGGGAGAAGTAGATAACTTTATTCCAGTTGTGCAATCTGTGTAATGTTTGTAAAGTTTCCTGACAAACCCCCCATGTTTGCTGTATTGTGAATTGAAAAGCACATAGAATGATAGAATTTGCATTAAAATGTCATTATCTTTTTTTGTGATTTTTATTTTTTTTTCCTAGCTCTGTATTTTCACATAGCAAATTTTTGCAGTTTCCAGGTGTCTTTGGTTTCAAGCCGTAGAGGATACATGAATGCATTTATCCAAAGAAATGTGAAAGCATGTGCAGCCATTGCTAAAATGTTTCCTTGGATAACAGCTTTTTTTGCAAAAGAGTCCTCAGTATTGTGCATGCTGCCCATTGCAAGCGATCACTGTTTGGCACCTATGGCCTACTGATAGCTTGACCAACTTGTAAGTAGGCACAGTGCCATCCTAACAGATGGGTGTGAATATAGACAGCCAAGAAACCATGTCTGTGTATCTAGTGTATTTGTTAAGGGCAGGGTTCCCAGCTGGGGACGTTCAAACTTATGTCCATTTTGAATTTTTGCATTTATGGATAAAGAGAAGTTGCCATTAATGAATTTTTTTTTAAAAAGTAAATATCTTCGGGCATACAATTATTGACCATGTTGAACAAAATAAGGGAAGAGGGAAGTACCAGCTCTTCCTTTGATACCCTTGAGGAGCTATTTTAAGTAAACTTAATTCCCCTTTAAGTGAGGCTGCTATCAAGAGTCTCGCTGTGACTGTCAGAGATGTGAAGCATATCAGTAGGTTTGTTTCAGGGGCCTGCCAGCCTTATTGTAAAAGAGGCCATGAAATCTTCTTTTATGGGCAACAATCTGTCCAGCATTCAAGCACCTAAGTGCACCTGTCCAAGTCTAGACAGAATTATTTGTAGTAACTCAGAGGTCAAGGGGTGCAGTCCTTCAAGCCCTCTTCATGTCTCTTATATTGACAAGATATTGGCAATAAATTGCCTCTTAGCTTGAGGACTTGAGTATGCTCATTTTGGATACGTTTTGGTATCCTTTAGACGACAGTGAGTGTGATCTTGTCCACATGTGAGTCATTAGGCAACACTACTGATTTTTGCACTTTTTCTCCTTGTCTGAGTCAGCCTTGGGGCTCCAGACTTCTGGTTTATTATTCCGTTACCACTTTTAATGATTCCAGTCCTTTATTTTAATCCATTTCCTGGTGTGGGTGTCCTGAGAAGCTGGTTAAAGGTCTGCAGTGATCTTTTTGGCCTGCTTTTATAAGTGATATCAACGTGTAGCATTTCTGCCACTCTTCCTTCTTGCACTTTGACACCATGGTTTTCTCATTGGTATGGTCTTATCTGAGCTGGTTGGAATTGCACTTTGTGCTTGAAAGTCTCATTTTTCTCTGTAGAAAATCTGGAGAAAGGATCTTCCTCTAAGACAGTAAAGTATGTATCAGCTTGAAGATAAAAAAAAGATGAAGGAATGTACAGAGGAGTTTCTTGAAGATTGTGGATAAAGCTGTGGGGTAAAGTTAGTCTTAAAATGTAAGTGTAAAATGTGTCTTGATTGTAGGGAAGAATGTTACTGTGCAGAAGTGGAAATATGGAAGGTAATGCAGAATTTAAACATCCTATTTTGTGATAATGAGGAAGCTTGTGCAATGTAGGTATTGATAAATACCAGTCTCTTCCTGTGATGTGAGTTATTTAATTTTGTTTTGTTGAAGTTACTCTTTTAACCAGAGTAGGTATTCAGATGTGGTTCTGTGACACAAAGATACTTCCCAGATTAATAAGGACTCTGAAAAAACAGAACTTCAGCATAGAATGATGCACCTTCTTTTCTGAATTTGTTTCTGTATTGAATGACTGGTGTCTGCAGACTGCTTTCTGCCAGAGTCCACTACTGTCTGACCAGATTCTTTTAGATCTTCCATGTTTGAAGGATGCAATATTTAATATCAAATTTACTTATTTGAAGATAGTTGGTGCAATACGGGATTTCTGATTTAGGAGACTGATACAAAATATACTAAAACCAATACAATTTTAAGTTACACTTGGCAAATTACAGCAATGGCAATACACAGTTCAGTCACAATACTGATGTGATTCTCAATACTGATCTCTGTAATATGTTCACTCTCATGATTCCGATGTCCCCAGTCGGACATTCCAGGGAAGGAATATGTGGATTGCAACCAGCTCAAACCCATTGTTCTCTTCGAAGTTCTTTTGCTATTTTTTCCATGCTTATATTGGACTGAGCCTCCTATTTAC
This sequence comes from Pseudopipra pipra, assembly GCF_036250125.1. Lineage (NCBI taxonomy): Eukaryota > Metazoa > Chordata > Aves > Passeriformes > Pipridae > Pseudopipra > Pseudopipra pipra. The sequence continues at coordinate 51,219,976 of NC_087554.1, forward strand.
TCCCCCCACACTGGCCAGGCTAACTCTGGGAGACATTTACACCTCCGTTTGATCCACTTAACAATTTTAAGCTCAGCTCAACTGTTTTCCTAAAACAAAGACCACCCATCAGCCCCCTTTGTGTTGAGCTCAAGTGCATTATTGCCAGAGCTCCTTGGGCATATCACCGTTTACCATCTCCACGTAGTATTTTATCCACTGTTGGGCTTTATTCTGTCACACTTCGTTTTGACCACACTTCGTTTTGGTCAATCACAGTTGCGGACTTGAGTATTAGGGGACGGAATAACATTTTCAGGAAACTTGACAGTTATTCTTGCATTTAATAAGTAGAGAAATGTTTATGGGCTGCCCTCTTCAGATGTTAGTTGGATAACAGACATTATTTGAGGAAGAAAATTTCCTGAAGATACTACCCAGTCAGAAGAGTCTTGTAGGAGGGGGAGTGCTTTTGGAACAGCTGTTATAGTTATGCAGTTTTCTTTTTGGGAAATTAAAATAAGTCCTAAAGGGACATTAGAACTGAAAGAGGAAAACTGATGTTAAATAACTGATATTAAGGTTATTGTATTGAGGAGCTAGACTAATAGGAAATAGGTATTTTGCTATCCAGAAACTTCCTCAGTTGTGTATTAATATTCCTTTCTGCTTCCAGCAAAATCATAAAATCCCACCAGTCAGAATGGTATCTTTTAGAAAATAACTGTGACTCTACATGACTTTTATCTGCATAAGGTAGAGGGAAAGATCACTTCTTTATAAAACAATTCATGTAAAGACACCCAGTGCACTCTTTGCCATGTCATGGCTACATATTCAGTAAGTTCTTTTACTGCAGCAAAATCTAACTGCTAAAAACTCACAACATTTATTTGCTCAAAATAAGGCCTTCTGCTCAGAAGGACTTTGGGGTGATGGTGGATGAAAAGCTGGACATGAGCAGTCAAGTAGCTCAGAAAGCCAGTTGTATCCTGTGCTGTATCAAAAGCAGCACGGCCAGCAGGTCCAGGGAGGGAATTCTGCCCTTCTGCTCTGTTTTGGTGAGACCCCACCTGGAGTGCTGCATCCAGGTCTAGGGTCCCCAGCACAGGAAGGACATGCACCTATTGGAGCGAGTCCAGAGGACACCCACAAAGATGATTAGAGGGATTGAGTACTTCTATTAGAACAGGCTGAGAGAGTTGGGATTATTAAGCCTGGGAAAGAGAAGGCTCTGGGAAGACCTTGTTGCAGCCTTTTAGTACTTGAAGGGGGCCTATAAGAAGATGGGAACAAACTTTTTAGCAGGGCCTGTTGTGACAGGACAAGGGGTAATGGTTTTCAACTGAAAAAGGGTAGTTTTAGATTTGATAGGAGAGAGAAATTTTTACAATGAGGCTGGTGAAGCAGTGGAACAGCTTGCCCAGAGGGGTGGTAGATGCATGAAAACATTCAAGTTCGGATTGGATAGGGCTCTGAACAACTTGATCTGGTTGAAGATGTCCCTGCTCACTGCAGAAGGACTAGATGACATTTAAAAGTTTCCCTGCAATTCAAACTGTTCCAAGATTCTATGATTCTGTTCTGCAGAAAGATGCATGTTCCAGTAGGCTGTTAGGTTATTTCTGGAAATACTGCTTGTCTGACACCTGAGGTTGGGGGAAGGCAGCAGTTATACTTTTATTCTTAAGATCTCAAAATAGGTAGTTATGTACTAGTTTTTTGATGACCCACTCGATGCTGCAGACTTTCATTCTTGTTGCTTGCAGTTATATAGGAGAAAAAAATAATTAACTGTTTGGATAGCTTTTTAAAATTTTTTTTGGTGTATTTTTTACAGCTAAGAGGAATTCCTTATATTATTACTGAAGACTTGGAATTTTTCAATATGCAAGTTTAACTCCAGGAAAACTGAGATTTATTTCATTCGTTTACTTTTTTTCCAAGTTTTTGCCACCTGTGATTGGTTGTGATTGATTGAATATGCTAGATTCTGATTTTTTTTTAGCATGTATTACAAAAGGTCTTCTAATAGGTTTCTCTTGTGAAGATTTTCGCTGTCAAATTTTTTTGTGATGCCTGGAAAAATGTGGTTTTTTTCACTTAGAATTCATGCCAATGAAACTGCTTACTGCATTTCTTTTAAGGTATCTTTGTAGTAACATATTATAACTTAAACAACCCATACTTTTTCATGCTTCTAACAGATTTCTACATAAAACAAATAGGATCAGCATGTAACCTGTGGGGTTTTTTTTATTTTTCCTTCCCTTCTCTCTCTCTCCAGGGAAAATGCCATATAATAAGAAGACTGCTGGAAAAAGAGTCCCTGCAAAAAGGAAACTTGCTGAAGTGTTTGCTCTGGGGGAGGTTCTAGCAGATACATCAAGAAAAGAATGGAAATTAGGTGTCCCTATAGGGCAGGGAGGCTTTGGACGCCTATACCTTGGTAAGTGTAGTTATTTTTGATAATGCTTTAAAATGGAGAGTGAGATGTTTATCCTTATTCAAAACAATGAAACGTTGACTCTAAATTAGAAATACAAAGTGTCTTCATGTGATCTTTGCTAGAACCTTAGCTTGGATCATGGTTTTGGAAGAAGATAACAGGACTAAACAAAAAGTAATTTTAAACACTAGTTGTATGATTTTCCAGTGGTAGTTCCTGATTTTTTTAAACCAAAATCTTTATTACTTTTTAGCCATGGAAAAGGTAGTTCAATATTTATTTAAATTTGATTTTTGGTCTGGCTGAAGTATTGGATTTTTGCGTGAGTGTCTTTTTAATGACAAATTCTGACCTGAAGCTGTCTGAGTATGTTCTGTGGAGGCTACTGATCAGCCAGTATTTGGGCTGGTTTTGACTTCAGGGTTGCTTTGATTTTTTCATTGCCTTGTGAACTTCTGACAGGTCATATACTTTTTTTTTAATGTAACTAATGTTCAAAACAAATCAAAATTTTGGACTTAATAGTTTAAACTGTCAGTACAATTCTTGTTTTGTGATGCTGTTACTGAATACAAGGGAAATTTCTTAAAGTGAATAGTGTTCCCTACTTAGTATCTCTTGAACAGATGCACACATAAGAGAGGTCTTGAGACTATCTACTTGATTGCCCCAGTCATTTTCCAAACATTTTTGAACAGATGAAAGTTAATGTGATTGCTATAATATGGTCTTCCTCATCTTGGTGAAAAAGTTGCACTGAATTCATACCGAGTTGGAAAACAACAAAAAAAAAATCTGTCCTGCTTTTAAAATGAACAGACTGCAGCATAAGTGGGTTAAGAAGAAAAACGGGACCAGTGTGTGGCTTCTTGCCAGAGAAGCTTTCAATTACTTACTCAGCCTTGCTCAATGAGCTACTAAATTTACTGGAGTTCCAACTCATTCAAATTGTGTAGTTCTTCATGTTACGAATGCCTGCTTTGTGGAAGCCAAAGCGTGCTCTCTGCTTCCCCCATCATTTGCACAAGGCTGTGACCCTGACTGTTCTTGTACTTCGTGCTTGCCTAACTTGATGTCCTTCATACCTATATCTTCTGTCACAAATATCAACAGCTTATTACCAACAGATAGTCACTTCTGGATACGTGACATGGCAACTCAGTAGAGAGAATTTATTTTTCATCTTTATGTCCACAGATGTGTTATGTTTATCAGAGTCCTAGAAAACAAAAGAAATAATATTGACTAGGGAAAAGTTACTGGATAGTAAAAAATAATTCCTTTATTTAGTAAACTGCCTATTCTCCTCAAACAAAAGGTAGAATGCAAGACCATACCCATATACAGTAGCCTTGTCATATAGAGTAGTTCTTTTACCAATGCTAAGGTACTGGTCTGTGTTCATGTCAGTACTTAATTACTTTGTCATGTGTTTGTCCATTCTGCATATCAAATAAGTGTGTGCTTTGTGACAGTTTGCTCTCCTCCTACTAATAAAAGCTTCTTTTTTAACAGCTGATGTTAATTCTTCAAAGTCGGTTGGCAGTGATGCCCCTTATGTTGCAAAAGTGGTAAGAGAGCATTTGAATCTTCACAACCTGAAAATATTTGTTCTAGAATAGCATGTGTAATTTAAAACATCTTCTGAAAATAATGCAATTGCTGTTTAAAATAAAAGTGTGGTGATACAGAGGAATGCAGGTGAGAACTGGGACTCCTATGTATGAGGAACATCATAGTGGAACATCAGTGTAGTTGAGAAAGATTCATTAAATGGATCATATTCTGTTTCATTTGCTTCCTATAAACAGCCCAGATATCACCAAAGGAATGAAATCTGTCTAGCTTTTGGAGAATTTCTGTGATTCAGCAGTGAGTCTGTGTGAACTGTTGCTCACCACTGGATGTTGGTAAACTGACAGATGGCTTGGGAATAGGAAAAAGCAAAACCTTGATTCCCAAGGTCTCCACAGATACAAAGTCCTTTAAATGTTTTATCATAAACCACATACCTGTTCTAATTTCTATTGAATTCAAATAGCATTGACACGTAATTTTTTTAACCTAATGATTAGAGAGAAGAAAAAGAATTGTTGATAGCTCATTTTTATCCCTCTGTAGCAAATCAGCGGATTCTTTTTATAGCTTGAAATTTTCTTATATTTTTAGTGTTAAAAAAAGAGTTATTTCATTTGGCTTAGCTATTTCTCTTTCTAAGGTAAAAAGTATTTTTCTTATATTTTTCCAGAGTATTTGGTATAGATCCTACTATCATATATGATTCCTGGTAAAGTCTTAGTAAAAAAACCAGGGAATATGGGAATAGCCATAGTAGATCCAGACCCTTGATTATCTTGGTGGCGCTTCTGTTCCTGTGACAAAAACAAATACCAGAAACCTCTACAAGACAACTTCACAGTGTAAAAGATTAGTTTTTCAGCATAGTTCAGAACTGCACTGTTCTAACATTTTATTTATTAAACTATATGATGATACTGAAATGCTTTGCTGCAGTAGCTGGCCACATTTTAAATACGTTAATACTTTTAACATTTGTTCCTGAAACTAAAAGATCAGGTTAAATTAGAATAAAATACATTTTAGTTAATATGTGCCTTTAATCTTGATATTTACCTCTGCTGACTAAAGGGAAATTCTAGAGTATTGGTTTTGATACTGTTCAGACGCCCCAAGGTGCAGTTTGTGATGACCCTGTTTCCGAAATGTTGTCCCTTGCTGAAGAAAGCACCATGCTTACCACGCAAATGTCAGACTGCCACACTTTCAACATCAGCCTGCTGCTGCTGCCTTAGGTGTTGTGGGCAGGAATTCTGCACAGACCAGGAACCCCAGCCTGCAGCTGGCAGCTTCAGTATGTTCAGCCTGTGCTGTTGAAGGCAGGGGTGTCCATCATGCAGGAACTGTGGCCTGTTTCAGGGGCAGATAACAGACAGTGAGACCATCAACAGTGGCTTGCCTGTAAGAGGCAGTGGCTTCTAATTGCTGGCTCCTGCTGAGTTTGGACTGATCAGGAAGCAGAGTGCCATTTAACCTTGATGGAAGAATCTGGTTTCACTTGCTTGGAAAATCATCAGATATGCATTAATTTATGCTGTGAGTAATTGCTATCCCCTTCTTTCCCTGAGTTTGAAACCTGTCCATCTGCTTCTCTTCTCCACTTCAGGCTCTGAATATAGGAGTTGCCCCAACTTTTGGGTTGCCTTTATGCTAGATTCACTTTGCCGCAGCATTTTGTAAATACTTCCATTGCTAATATCCCAGATGGCTACTCACTTCTAATTTATCTTTCATAATTTTGTCTTTATGGCAATAAAGAGTAGGCCCAGTCTTTGAGCTAGCCTCACAAATGACCCATAACATATTATGTCTCTACAGTCTAGTATAACACAACTACGGATAAGAGCCCATTTTCTGATGCCTGGGTGGTTGCTAGTTGATCCATCAGCTAAGCAAAGTGGTTAACAGCTTTGAACAATTATTAGTGTTTAACAAAATATGTGCTTCTATAGTAATGTTCTTCAAATTAAGCTATTAAAGCAGGATGGAAATTGGCTTAGTCTTTGACATATCCTCATAGTATTGATGTCTCAACAGTATGAAATGAATCACAGCTTTTATTAAAAAAAGAAATGCTTTTTAACATGTGGACCTTTCAGATGTCATTGTTCAGGAGTGGATGCAGAGTTTAATTACACTTCATTAAATTTCTCACTGAAAAAGATCAGAATTCTTAAAGTACTACTTGAAATTTGTTGGGTGTCGACATGTACTCCATAATTGCTTTCATTACAATATCTCTTTGAATAAGGCATTAATTTCAGTTGTGTAAGTCATATGTTTAGAATGATCCTGGGCATAAAGCTGTTGAAGTTTGGGAACTAGTGTAGCAAATAATGGACATAATTGTGTGAACTTTTTTAGCATAGCTTATGCATTTATTTGTCTGTATGTAGAATTAATGGTATTGTGGGAAAACACCTTCACAGTCAACCTGAAGAACTATTTTGTGGTTAAATCATTTATCCATTCCCTCAAGTATGAAAAGGTAGCAGATTTTCAGCATTTGCTCTGACTAGAGAAAGATATATCTCTTTTTCAGCACTGCGACATAATTTTTTGTGGCATAATTTATTTATAGATAAATATTGTAAGAATTTTTAACACCTACAGTTTTTCGCTCTATTTTAGTGACAAAATAACATTCATGCCTGTGTAATCAGAATAAAAATTATATATAAGATAATTTGTATTCTAATTAAAATAGAGTATTAATGGATTATGCTACACAGAAACAAGTGAATGGGTCAAATAACATCTGCTTGAGATAACTGCAGTGTAGGAATTTAGCTATTTATTGCTTCTGGTCTGCTTATTGTAATCTCTGTATTGCTATTTTGTTGTCCATTGTGTATAAATAAAAATCTGTGTGTGTGTTGATCAGTTAGTCAAGCTGGTTTTGGTTTTGTTATTTTTTTCTTGTTCCTGGCTGAAGTCTGACTGTTGGTCCCACAAAGAGGGGGCCAGAAAACTGTTGTCTCGGCTCCATTGTTTATCAAGGTAGTGCTGCTGGAGACAGTGAGGTGGAGATGGGTGGTATGTTTGTAATCGAGGGTCCAGGCCTGGGAGTGGTGCCCAGGCTGATCTCTGCTCTCATTCTGACCTGTCTGCCTGACTCTGCCCTGCTCCCAGACATCAGTGTGTGCTGCAGCCCACGGTCATTGGCGTGTTTGATCCCTTTACACTGCTACCTTAATGTCAGACAGCAGTAAACCTCTATTGGCTGAGTGGTATAGTCTGGATCATTGCAACTGCATTTAAAAGTTAAAATTAAAACTGTTTGAAATTGACGTGTATCTTAGAACTTCTCTTAATATCGTGTGATTGTATTATTTCTGGGTTTCTTTGCCAGTAACTGCTTATGTGTTGTTATTTCTTAAGTGTAGGATGTTCCAAAACAGGTATTTTCACTGAGATAGAATGAATGTGGACATATGTGAGTAACTAGACTAAAAGATATTGCTTAAGCTCATCTCAAAATCAATTACTCAAAAATTACAAGAGTTGAAATCACTGGTTTTTTCTGTACCAAGTTCTGGAAATGTAGTGTCAAAGTACTTGCCCATTTTCGCACTTTGGTGTTTTCATACAAATTTGTCCCTTGAACTTTACTTGTTACATGGTTCCCATAGATTTGTCCCTTGAAAATGGAACTGAAATACCTTATGTTCTGTTAAATGCAAGATAGGCTCTGAAGACAAAATAGGTATAGTTCTTATAATTTAGTTGAAGACAAATTTTGAAATCCTCTGTAATTTTTATCTCTGTCATCTAACATGTGAAGGGAACAAAATGCCTTATGTTCAGCAAGAATTTAACTTTTGTTAAGATTTTTTTCATCAAGTCATTACAGGTGTTATTTTAAGATCACTGATGGCTACTGCAATTGATGCAATCCAGGTTTAATCTGGAAATGAGATAATGAGTGTTGTTTAATGTTCTCTGCTAAACTTTGCCAATTATTGGTAATATTTCTATACATTTCAGTCAATTGGTTATTCTTTAGTCTTTCGTTATGAGACAGTATTCTTTGATACCCTTACTGTTAAACAATTTATAATAAAAATAACTTTTTAGAGCTAAACTTCTTTTATAAAAAGAAGATTAAGTTGAGTTTATCAGCACTGGGTAGAGCATTTGAGGGAGAATATGTTTTTATAGGGTGAATGTTATATTTTGTAAGCTTTTAATAATTATTAGACACTAACACAGCAGTTTTTAACCAATTTTAAATTGTCTTAAAGGAACCCAGCCAGAATGGACCTCTTTTTACTGAGTTAAAGTTCTACATGCGAGCTGCTAAGCCAGATGAAAGTAAGCAGTCTATTAAAATGTTTTTAATGAACTACAAGCATTTAGGAAAATAGAACCCATAGGAGTAAGGTCAAACTTTAAGGGAATCTCTTTAGGTAATTTTCAAAATTATTTTTAAATTATTGACATCTAATTCAGACATAAAGTAAATTAGAGATTTTTGGTAAGAAGTTCTATGTAGTTCTGTTGATGGTGATGTCTAAATTGAAACTTGAGTTACATCTCTGTCCCTACAATGAATAAATATGTTGTTAACTTTCCAGTATACTTTGTGTACGTTTCCATGAAATAAGCAGCTCACAGGTATGCAGAAACTGTAAGCAATGTGACTACTCCCTTTTTATGTAGGTCTACTGATGCAAATTCATGAACTTTACTTTATTTGTGTTTTCAGTTCAGAAGTGGACTAAGTCCCATAAACTGAAATATTTAGGTGTACCAAGATATTGGGGTTCTGGCTTGCATGAAAAAAATGGAAACAGGTGAATATATCTTTTGTTGGCATATATTGGAATTTATTTCATTCACAACCACTATCCCTTTTAACCTAATTTACTTTGTAAGGTGTATTTCCTGCATACCTTCCTGTTTTCTCTTTTGCTACAAAGTTTCATGTTCATGGCAGGGTGTGTTTAGGGATTATATGAATAGATACATTTTATCTGTATTCTGTCTTTTTTACTCCTATTTGTGTCTATTATATTCTTTCTAATTTAGTTTTCATTTGTCACAAGCGTTCTTGTACTACAGTGATGCTTTATATGTATATGTGGTCTAGAAGCTTTTTATATTTTTATTAAAGCAAAGTCAACTTCTAATGTGCAACTCCTTGAATAATATGACTACCTTTAAAGTTTTTCTTGTGTACACTTAAAGTATTTTCACTCGCAAATATTAAGGACTTAGTGCTCCCTCAAATCTATTTTATTTTCTCTAGGGATAGGTTTGGTTTTGTTTTTTCTTTTTTGCTTAATCTGTGAGCTAGAATAATTGCTAGTCTCATGTTAAATTTGTTTTAACTCTAGGGATAGTTTTTAGTATTGTTCCCTGTCATGAAGGGTTTTTGTTACTTTTTGGTACAAGTAACAAAAGTGCTGTTTATGTAATAGCACTTGTTTCCTAGTGGGTTTTCTCTAAACATCTGTGCTGCAAAGGAGTTTTAGTACTTCTCTGGCAGTTTAGAGTAGGTCAGGCTTCTCTGTATGGATCACTGCATAGGGCAGTCAGTATGTATGCCTTAGTGTATCAGAAATATCAGTGTTTCAGTATGTCCTCAACTGTAAAACTAATTAATGTAAAACCAACATTAATTTTGAGAGGCAAAAGTGAATACAGCAACTTTTTGTTTTTATCCCACAAATAAATGTGCCTTTGCATTCAGTGTTTAATGCATGAATTTCTTTAATATAGCCACTATGAATTTTTACAGTTCTTACACCAGTTTGGCTATGGCAGTGAATGTCAGAACACCTTTGGCAGCTGCTGGTCTTTATGGTTAATAATAGGTTAAAAAGTTTGCAATAGATTTCAGTAAGCGAACATTTTAAGTAACCATGTTGAATCACTTAAGTAATTTATAAAGTAAGGAATGTATTTTTTTAAGTAATTGGTGCTTGGTTTTGCCTATAGTGAGTTACAATAGGATGTTTTCTTCTGTGAGTACTTGTAACTGTGTTGCATAACTAGAATAAAGAGCAGTTCTCTTGATGGACAAGCTTTTGACTAGCTGATGTAAAAAAAGGTAAGAATTGATGTTCAGCATTAAAAAAATAGTCAAGTATTTCCCACAATTACTTTTGAGAGAATCAGTAATTTGTACAGTGAACACACAGATAAAATACTTTGCTAAGTGCTATTCAGTAACTTTGCTGTTTGGTCTTTTTTTTTTTTTTCTGCCCTTGAATTTAGTTATCGATTTATGATAATGGACCGATTTGGCAGAGATCTTCAGAAGATGTATGAAGAGAATGCAAAGCAATTTTCCCGTAAAACTGTACTACAATTAGGCCTGAGAATAGTAAGTTTAAAAAATACTTTATATTTTCACAGTCTGTCTTCTCTGTGCAAGTCTCAGTTCAGTCCCACTTTTGTGCTGAGTCCAGGTCCTCTGCTGGGCGGACCTGGGTACTGCATTTACATGACTTTTGTTTTGTTAGCTCGATATTCTGGAATACGTCCATGAGCATGAATATGTGCATGGAGACATCAAGGCCGCAAACCTCCTTCTGAGTTACAAGAACCCTAATCAGGTATTTCTGATGCATTTTATTCCTCATGTTTTAAACCTTCTATTTGACAACACATGCAAGTGCTTTGAACCTGTGAAATCTAGCAGAAGCTCATTTTTAAGAATGTATATGGTAACATTATTTCTGCTTGACATTTATATCTAGTTAATATTCTATGATTTTTTAATGCTTTTTGCTGGACAGTTATCAATTGACTATTTGGCCTAAATAATATTCTAGAGAAATTCTTGAGATTAAAAAAAAATTGACTCACAAATAGGTATTTGCAGGTGGAAGCCTAAAATTATATAGCACACTGCTAAATTATGTTTGCCTGTCTGCATTGTTACCTCATTCCTTTGTTCAAGAAATCCATCAGATAAGTGTTCTGTTACTTGGAAAAATTGGTCTTTAAAGTGTTTATTGTTCCACTTGATTTATGGAAGTCTTTCATTTTTCTGCATTTTTAACTCTCTTTACTATTCAAACAATGCATATTAGAGTTTCAGAATTATGTATGTGTTCTTGCCCAAATGTTTTAGCTTGTGAAAGATGTAAAATAATTTCAGTTCTCTTAAAGTAACTGTGGTGTTAGTGAGTAGTAGTAGTGTGTAGTATTGTTCAAAGGAGACAGCTGACTTTATAGAGGGTAGCACGGTAAGTGCATTTGTAACTTTATGGACATTTTTTCCTTTTCTGCTTGTTTTTTTTTTTTTTTTTTTATTTAATTTTACTGGTAATAACTGACAATTTTACTGGTAATAACTGACTATTTTACTTTACTTGGCTTTTGCATCAACAAGAACTGACTTCCACATCAGACTGCTGTATGAAAAATAATAAAACCTATCTGACATATTGTTTTCAAATCACAGATAGTAAGATTAATACAACTGAGAATCATTTAAAGTTGAACAATCACCATTTTTACTACTTTTAAAGAAGTTATGAGAACGATTGGGAGTTGCATTTATTATTTGCATATTTTTTGTATTTATGGTTCTTTAACCTCGGAATTCTTTGTGGAAATTACTAGGTGTACTTGGTGGATTATGGACTTGCCTACCGATACTGCCCTGAAGGAGTTCACAAAGTATATAAAGAAGATCCAAAAAGGTGTCATGATGGAACTATTGAATATACCAGTATTGATGCACATAAGGGTGTGGGTAAGGATGTAAAAACTCTTCTTAGTGATAGGCATTTGTATATCCTTTTTTTATAAATACAAAAGACTTTTAAAAACTCAATGCAGCAAATAAACAAACCAGGTTTCTGAATCTATAAAAATGTTTTTGTTATTTTTCTTTTGTTTCCTATGGATTATGCTGGCCTTTTTTTTTCCAATTCACTAAGTTTTACTTACTGTATTTTTAATGTAACTTTCTTAACTAGAGTTTCTTAATTTATAAAGATGTTTAACATATTGCTTTTTACTAACTAAGTAGAAATGGAATAGTGCTTGTGAGATCTTGATAAAAAGTAGGGCCTGTTTTCAGGAGAAAAGTAGTTTCTGTTATCCTTTGGGAAATATTCTTGTTTTTAAGTCAATAGTTAGAATTTTTTTTAACAAAACTTCACTTTATTAATTATACCTATTGTCACTGAACATCAAAAAGTAAAAAGTGAGAAAAGGTTGAACATGGAAAGTACAGGTCTATGTCTGATTAAACGTTTAGGATTTATAGTGAACACTAATTTCATTTTCTTAATTCTTAAATTTTGCTTTATTAGCATAAAGGTGTGTTCTGCAAAAATGAAAGTTGTTGAAAATGATTATTTACTTTAGGATGAACTGTTGCATCTATGCTTAAAACTGAACATGAGCAAAGATGACTTGATTTGCCTAGTTATACTTCTAGTATAGTCTGTGGTCAATGTACATGTGGTACATGTGGTTGTTTTGGGTTTTTTTTACTGGTTTATTTTTGGGTGTATTTTTTCTTGTGAAGACTTAGAGATCTGATCTCTTACTGTCCTCTGTTCAGTTTTCAGGCCACATAAAATAATTCAGCATTGTAGAATATTTTTTCAGGAGGTGGGGTTTCAGCACTATTACATTTTTATAGAAGAAGGGAAGCAAAAACTGTTTTGAACAGAAAGTCAATCACTTTGCTAACTTGTTCTATTTTTTTCCACAATTTGACTACTGAAAAAGCTTCCCAAATTGGGATAAGTGCAGCATGTCATGTTTTTGAATAGAAGAAAGAGATTGATAAAGGGCTTCAAAATGAAGTTATCCTTCCAGATGTAGGAATAATATTTTTTCCTTCCTAGCTTTTATGCTAAAATAAAGAAATAAGTAACAGATACAGAAATGTTACATTTTTAGCACTGACTTTCTATTGTCTTAGCATATTTACAAATTTTTAGTGTTGTTAAACTGTGTGTGCTTTATTAGCTGATGTAATGGGTTTTTTTATGTGTGGATGTGTATTTAGCACCATCGAGACGTGGTGATCTGGAGATCTTGGGTTACTGCATGGTTCATTGGCTTAGTGGCCATCTACCGTGGGAAGATAATTTGAAAGATCCAAATTTTGTCAGAGACTCAAAAATCAGGTGAGAAAACTACTTGTTTTCTTTCACTTTTGAAAATGAAAATGTCTTACTGTGGAAATGCTTTGTACTTTAAGTATGTTCCTGTTTGGTGAGTAGGCTATTTTGTATACCCTCCAATTTCCCTTCATCATGTCTCATGTATCCTTGACTTGTAATTACACTTCACTTGTACTGTTCTGCTGTCTTCTTTTGCATGTGTGAGATGCTTATTTTTCCACCCCAGTATCGTCACTTTAGAATACTGCCATCAAAAATCACTCATAGCAGAATGCAGGTAACCATTAGTCCTGCTTTACAAGTGTGGAGTATGAGTGCTATAGCACCAAACGCTCAAGTCAGTGGCAGAGATGGAAGCTGAAGGGGAATCCTAAATGTCTTTGAGCATCATTCCACCTAGAGCACTACTACTGTGGGATTTTTAAATTATTTTTCATTTTGTCCCCCAAACAGCCTCACTGTTAACATTCCTTCATCTTCCCCTCAGCCCCAAACAACCTTCTCGTGTCAGGTATTTAATATGAAGGGAGCTGTCCCAGCACAGCAGTTTCAGTCTCATTAACAAGTATTCATCATTGGGCTTCCTAAGCATTGGTATGTGAGGGTTTAAAATGGACCGGTTCTTTTTCTTCAGTCTTCTACTTGCTTACTTTTATAAGAATCAAAAGCTGTTGAACAAAAACTTACTGTATTTCAGGTAGCCCATCTGTCATTTGTCAGGTTCTCAAATGTACTGCACACCTAAAAATGTCCATAATATGTCATACCAAAGATTTATGTAGTAGTGTTTCCTGTGTCTCACAGTGGCCCAAGCTGGGTACTTAGAAAGTTTATCAGAATAGGGCAAGACTAAAAATTCAATAGAAACAGTAGTTTTGAATAATTTTGTTTTTCAGATGTAGAGATAATATTTCCGTTTTAATGGACAAATGCTTTCCTGAGAAAAATAAACCAGGTAAGAGGAGCTGTTTTTAAATACTTGTTTACTGAAGTTTGTACCTATTTTTCTTCTTCCTTTCAGTCAGGAACAACAGTAGCATGAATTAGAAAGTTGCTTAAGAGAAGTTTAGGCTCTTCCTTTTGGGTGTAGTTGTACGAACTGCAGACACTGCGTTGCTTCTGGCTCAGGACAGTATTAATCGCAAACATGGAATGTGTAAATTGATTTTTCACAACTGAATTTTAGAGTGAAAATTGAAAAGTATTGCAAACTTGAAGTATAGATTGTTCCTATTTGGCGTTGGTGATTTGCTGAGTACATTAAAAAAACCCAAACCCTAAGTCTATTGAAATACACTTTCTTGGTATCCTAATATTTAGTTATTTCCAGCTATTCCTGGTGATCAGAAGTTTTCTCTGTCAAGTGTGACTTGCCTGTTTTTAAAATGGTCTAATGTTTCATAAATTATTTAATGTATGTTTCAGCCTTGAACTGATTAAGTTCTGAGATAACATTGAATTTACTTTTCCACATTTTTATATACAGATGTAAGAAATACAATGTAAACAAGCATTCATTAGTGAAGATTGGCCTATTACACTTTTTTATGACTTACTCTTCATTGCAATGAACAGGTGAAAAACAGTGATGCTGTCATCACTGGGTAACGAACCTTGGCATAATTTTTTTCTAAAACATGCTGTAGTAAAGACACAATTATTAGGAGTTTATAAATAAACATTTCAAAAATAGCATAAGTAGTGCATGCATAATTTCTGTCTCTTTTGTTGTAAAAGTGAATGATTAAAATGTTTTCAAATAGAAATTAATTGGAGATGCCATTTCTTTAGATGAAATAGCCAAATATATGGAAAAGGTGAAGCTACTGAGCTATGAAGAGAAACCTGTTTATCAGCATTTCCGAGAAATACTTCTGCAAGGTCTCAAAGCCATTGGGCAAAAAGATGATGGAGTACTTGACTTCGGCTTGTCAGAGAATGGAGACTTTCAAACAAATCCTGTACAAAAGGTTTTACTCTAAAAATTCTTGTCAGCTTTTATTGCATTTTGTTAAGCTAAGTAAAAGTTAGAGTGATGTTGGAATTAGGTGCCGTGACTTTGTCCAGTAGGAAAGAATTAAATAATGAAATGTTTAAGTCCTAGTCACACGCATTATTTCTCTAACTCAACTTCACTAATTGATATTAAAACTTAATGCAGAATGAAATTTGTAGGTGTACTTTCATAATAGGTAGTGCCTTGGACAACAACATTTGTGTATCTAAATATAATGACATTTGAATAGATGAACATTTGGCTAATTTACTTATTTCTTTAAATTGGTAAAACTCCAGATGGATCAAAGTACATGTAAGGTAAAATTGGTCTAGTATTTGTTTCGTATTAGTTTCCTTTCTGTGACTAGTTCAAAGCTTAGTTTTAAGTATGCAATTTTATGCCAGGTATTTGGTTTTGGAATTCACATATTGAATTTACCATGATCTAATATGTTAATTTTGAGTCTTAACTATGTTCGTAGGCCATGGGTATTTTATTCTTTGTATTCAAGAAGCCTTAAACTCTGGATTTGAATTCCCATTTGAATATGGCATTAGGAAGTTTTTAAGCTTTAGGGAAAGTGTATGTTAAAATGGCTTCTAACAATAATCTGGTCAGATAATGGGACAATAAATATTATCTCGTACTTCAAACTGCATTTATCAGTTCTTTATTTACATTTGTTAATAGCAGGTGGGTAGTTTATTGGTTCCTTTAGCATGAACCAGGGAACTGAGAATACAGGGTAATAGTACAAGAATGTTGCCTGCTTACTGACACAATCAGCAGTGTGTTAAAGATGGAGAAAGAGTAGAAAAGAAAAAAAGCTGTAGGATTCTAAAGTCTGAAGATGTATATCCAGCTTTTCTTACTTCTTTTTGCCCAGTAAATAGTATTTTGGCTAAAACTGTACAGCTGTGGTCTCTATACAAGTATTTTCTACTGAACTGCATGTAAAGGTCTGTCCCAAAGGAGAGTTCATTAGCATAAGTTCTTCTGTTCCCCCTGTGGTTCGACGTGGCTTGAGACCTGTATTTTGGGGAAAAAAGATAATCTGTTTTTAATGGTTGGCTGGTTTCTTTGCCGAATAAGTTGGCCTGCTGCAGAGCCAACATCTGTGACCTTTAATGTCCTTGTCCAGCAGAGATGTCTGGTGCACATTTTCAGTGGAATAAAACTTCAAAAATCTTATTTCTTTAGCCAATATCAATCAAGACCATTCCCAAAGGGTGGGATAATACTTTTTCATAGGTTCTTACCTGCTGGCATCATATAGGAGCTAGTTTTTACATTGGTTTTTTTTTTGGTTTTTTTCTTACTCTGAGGAACCATATGCATGGTCAGCTTGCTCAGTTGTCACAAATAAGTTCAAGCATTTAGATGAAACAATGAGTGTTACTGGCCTGTTTGAGTAAGTTTTTTCAGTGATCTGCTTCCTGTTTCAGTGGACTTCATGCTACTTCATGCCAGCAACTGCTGGAGTGACCAGACAGAATAAGATTGATGGACATCAGGTTGACATACCTTCTTGCTTTCGATCAAGCACTGGAACATATGACTCTTCCTTCTATGTAGGATTTTGTAGGCCTTGTAACAGCAGTGGTATAGGCTAGGATAGAAGAATAGATTGTTTCAGTCCTTTCTGGGCTGAATTTTTCACTTTTCTTCAAGAATGAATGAAAAAAGGATCTTCAGCAGGATGTCTCCCCTTCCAGAATATATCTTTGGGAACTCATGCTACTCGATTTTCTTCCAGAGGGTATCAGATATTAAGGAGAGTCTAATAGAACAGGAAGACAGTTTGTGCTGGATTTCTTTTGATATGCTTAATGTCTACTTTGGAAAAGAAAAATACAGTCTGGCAAAGAAAAATACAGTCTGGCATCTATCTTTGAAAAGATTGTGACCTCTAATACGGAATGTCTGTGACATTTTGGCTCTACTGACCTTTTAGTCACGACAGGTCTTAACACACCCACTCTTCACTTCTTTAGTGCAATCTACCGTATTTTCTTAAATCAGTTATATTTGGTGTTCTGAAGTTGTGCTGTTTCATAGCTAGGAGACAATATTTCTAGCTTCTGTGTAAATACATTCTTAGAATGTAGGATTCTCCTGTGCTTTCAGCTTGTATAGATAATTGAACCATGGTGGGCATTATATGTTGCATATAAGGATGGTTGTTTTGCAATCTCAGTATGTTATCTGGGTAAAATACACAGATGTCTGCTTTATTAAAAGTTAGCATTTTATTTTCTATATCATGACTCAAGTTTTCCCAGATGTGAAAGTAAATGAAAAACAGTCTACCGTTCTGCTCAAGGTTTTTTGTTTTTTGTTCTTTTTTTCTTCTGTAAATGCATGTTGGTTTGTGTGTGGTATTCTATAATAGTTCTAGCAAAACAAGAAGCTAGCAGTACTGGGAGTTAAAGGAAGTATTTTGAGCTCTTGACTAAATTATTTAGTGCAAGGAGCACATCTTGCTGTTGTTCAGTGCTGAAGAGTTGCTGGGAAATATTGAGAGTAACCTGGAAAAATATAGGTCTTACTGATTTTTGGTTCCTTCTAATGGTTCAGATGTGCAGGTGCTGCTTTTGTCAGATGAATGCTGCCTGATTTCTACTGCTATGTAATTCACCTGCATCAAGATTAAGAAACCACTTTTTATTAAATAAGCTTGGAAACAAGATAAATGTATTTTGCTTTTGTGTAGCATGTATTGAATATCTGTTTTTCTGATGAGCATTTAAAATGTTTCCTAGTACAATTGGGAGGAATGCATTATCTCTCATATAAAAGCAGTGCAGTGCTGAAATAGTCCTCCTTAATTTTGGTCAGAATGAACAAAAGTGTCTGTGTTTATTCCTGCCTAATGCATCACAAATCTGCTGACATGCTAACCTTGGAGTCTTGGCTGGCGGTAATCAGGCCTGTGCACCGGCAGGAAAGATGTACCTAATGCACTCCATCAGTGCAGTTTGCATATGGAAGTTCTCACAGGGGAGCTGCCCTGTGCCAGCTGAGGGTTACCTGCCCACTGCAGTTATTGTATGTAATTATCGAACCAATCTGTTCAGCCCAGCAGGGTTTAGATGGTAATCATGAAGCAACACTTTGGAAAGGAAAGATGTAATGCACTGTCCCCTTCTCTCGTGAGCTGTGTGAAGTTGTAGCCGCGTTTAAAGCTGTATTAGTAAAGCTCTAGTCTTACACAATTAAAAAAAAACCCTAAAAAAAAAAAGAGAAGGTAAACTCTTCTGTATTCATAACTTTTCATCTGTGTCTGATACAGGTCAACTCATCCTTTGCAAAAATCATGGCTTTAAAACAATAATTTTCAATAACCACTTTAAAAATACTTTGCAACAGCAAGATTAATTGTAATACACAGATAATAAGAGTTCTATCCATTTAGAGGTTTTAAGATAATGTATCTTGAAAAGAGTTCAGATTTCCCAAGTACCTCTCTTTGGAACAGACTGCACAGTTGCTATTAGAAAAAAAAAATAATGTACTGTCAGTGGGTATGAGCTACTTTTAAGCTGTGCAAAGAAATCCTTACGAAACCAGATCCAGATAAACTTGAATTTAATGAGGTGTAATTGCTTTTAAAAAAGGAGGCATTATGAACTTAATGTAAAATGTTTTCGTGTGTTCTTTAAGATTTTTCAGTTTGCTCCTTTGTAACAGTGATTCAATGTAAAATTAAAAAAACTAGGTTTTGATCATAAAGACTCATGTTTTCATCCATTAAAATTTTGACTCCTAAAGTGATGTGCAGATAGGGGAACTGTCCTTTTAAATTGTGTATTGCTTAGTACTAGGATTCTTGTGTTAATATACGAATAAATTTTCTCTGTGACTGGAGACATTTTATAATATATGAAGAAATAATACTTAAAATTAGGGAATATCTTGTGAAGAGAAGATTTTTTCTACTTGTATGGTCTTTCCTGCTCTTGAGTTCAATTACTTTTTTTCTTATTTTTTTTTTCTTCAGAAAAGAAGAAAGGCAGCAGCTGCAGCCAGTGAGAGCACTGAGGCAGATATGGAAGATACAGGAAGTCCAAAAAAAAAGAAAGCTACTTCTTCTAGTAAGTCAAAAGATTGTTCTGACAGTCACATGTACTGGTGTGGCAGGATACCTTGGCTAAGGGCCAGACTCCCACATAGCTACTCACTCCCCTCCTCAGTGGGACAAAGGGAGAAAATAGAATGAGAAAACTCATGAGTTAAAACAAAGATGGGAAAATTTATAACTCTTTACTGTTGTGGGTAAAACAGACTCAACTTGGGGGAAATAAATTTAATATATCACAAATTAAAATAAATTTGGGTAACAACAAAACCAAACATTAGGAAAACACCTTTCCTTCCCCCAGGGTTAACTTAACTACTTTACTCTAAACTCGTCTACCAATCTCCCTGTTCAGTGCAGGGGACATAGAGGGGAAGTGTGCTGTGGTCACTCACTACATAGCGTTTTCTCTCTGCTTCTCCTTCCTCCTTACATTTTCTCCCTGCTCCAGTGTGAGCTCTCTCTTTTGGACTGCAGTCCTTCAGGGGAAAAAAAAAAGAAAGTGGCTCTGTTTCTTCAGGAAATACCCATTTTCTCCAATGTGGGCTCTCCCATGAGTTGCAGGAGCTCCATCCTGGATCCTTCATGAGCTGCAGGCAATATCTGCTCTGGTGCAGTGGAGTACCACCGCCTCCTCTGACTTTGGTGTTCCCTCTGCTGTTTCTCACTCTCTTCCCTGCAAAGCTACTCCCTATCTGCCTGTCAAGTGGTTTTTTTACTTTTCTTAAATGTTTTCACAGAGGTACCACAAACAAATTTGGCTCAGCGTTGGCCTACAGTGTGTTTGTTTTGGAGCCAGCTGGAAAGGGCTGTGTCGAACACAGGACAGCAGCTGGTGTCTTCCCACAGAGACTACCTCTGTAGCCAGCCTTAGCTTACCAAAACTCAGCCACATGGCCACAAAATACCCAGTAGAACCATTTACTTGTAGCAGTTCAAGTGCTTTTGATCTTTCATAATTTCTTTCTAGATTAACTCTAATAATGTTGAAATATTTAAACTTTGTGTGAGAAAGGATTATGCTCCACTTACATGCTGCCTAAAGCTGGTAGAATTGCTTGGTGATAAAAATTGGTCACTGAACTGTGTTCTTTTGCCATTGTTCATTCTCTGCTCCATTCTCATTTCTGTCATTTCATCTTGTCCAGTTCATTGCTAGAAAATGCTGACTCTTCAGGATTCCTCATCACAGCGTGTTAAAGCCAAGGGCTAGCAGCAGCAGCTTCCAAAAGCAAGCGTGTTTGAAGTCGAGGAAAGGAAATTTTCTATAAGGATAGAAAATGCTGAAGCTATTATTTCCACATAATTTGGCATAGTTTTAGTGTTGTCTGGAAAAAGTCATGGACAGACAAAGTAGGATTATTGAAAATCCGAGATCAGAAATCTTCAGTAGATCTGTGTAGGGTAAGCTGTGGTGGGTGTCCAATTAAACAGGTTTCTGGATCTAACTTTCTAATGCCTTCATGTAGATCTGAACTGGTTTCAAGTAATTGCAAAGATATTTTTCCTAAAGAATTTTTGATTCATACTTTCAAGTAAAATACCAGATGTTGTCTGTGGTCAAGTAGTCTAAAAATAATAAAGCAGTAGCTGAAATCTACCCTAAAACAAATCTGCTAGTTTAAAAAGGGTTTGGTGAAGGAGTCTGGCAGGATGGGAAACTGTAACCTTTCAAACACAGTAGTAATATTGATAAGGTATGGATTTACCATAGTATATTTACTCCAACTGTATGGTACAAAGTATAAGGAATGAAGCTCATGTTATTTCACCAAGTGACACTACTTTGTTTGTTTTCAGCTGTTCATATTATAGAATTCTAATCATTAAAACCAGTGACTATTTCTCTTACTTGAAAGTCTTTTGAATTGTTGACTTCAATTTATTATGAATTCTCTAGTCTGTCAGTGGCTGAAAAAGTGTTAATTGGATTATATTTTCTTTCAAGGCAATACAATTATATTATGCTGACATTTATAGGTTTTTTTTGAATAACATTTTAGATGTTATTCAAGACTTTTTAACAAAATATTTAATGCAGCTGACTATTTTCTGTTTGTGATTTAATACACGTGTGCAGAACATACTTTCATTCTATATAATACATTATATACTTTTTTCCTGAGATTGTAGGTTGCAATTCTCATAGAAAGAGATGAAAAAGAACTCGAGGAATTGCAATCCAAGTGGTAGCATCAGCTTTTTGTAAATGCTGAGTTTTTTCCACAGTAAAGATACTGGGGAGGCTGTATATATTTTCAACATAAGCTTGAATTAAAAAAGCCTCTTCTTGCCAATTCAGTAGAGTTAGAGGTGAAATGGTTCTAATTTCACCTTTTTATATTACTCAATTTAATGAATACCAAGTGGGGGGAGTATATCAAATGATTTCAGGTGAAATGTGATACATGTATTTATCCATTCGGTTCTCTCCAAATTTGGAATTAAAAACTTTACCACCTATTACATGATTCATAAACTTGTGTTAAAGGAAAGGGCAACTGTTTCATAATCTTCTGATTTTGATGCTTTTGATAATTTGAAAACAGCTGATCATTATAGAAATGCTTACAGCTGACTAGTTTTTTGTTATCATGGACTTGTTTCTCCATTACGTGATTAATCCTGTGACTAAAAAAGATTCTGAATTCCAGTAAAACGGGTATTTTCTTGGTACTTCTTAGTTGTAGAATTTAAAGTTTAGTCATACAGGAACATTTTAAAAGTTCTTGAAATTCTATTTTATCTGTTTTCTAAGGGGGATAAATATGGTGGGATAGGGATTACTCTTCAGATATTCAAACAACATCTCAAGGAGTGGCAAGAGGAGCTGTGCAGCCTCTTGCTGTTCATCTCATCAGTGTTAACTATATCTGACTATGCAGTTTTTCTAATCCAGTCCAAAAGATTAGTTGTCCCCAAAAGATCCTGATCAGCTGTGCAGCACTTGGAGTACTCCAGGATGCTCAGTGGCTACAGGGACTCTGCCAGTGATTAAATCTGCTGGGGCTGGGGAGCCATCAGACTTGGTGGAGGAGGAAGAAAGAATGGCACTGAGAAAGGACAGACATCTGGAAATTCTTACTTCTGCCGTCAGCTCTCCCTGGTTGTTCTCAGCATAAGAGCGGCCACATCAGATGAGGTCATTGAAGGCCTTCCAGTCGTGTCAGCCACTAGTGTTTCTAGAGCTGTCAAGTCACTCTTCTTTTTAAAAGAAACACAATTTCAGAAAGCCCTTGAGAAACAAGTTCTGCTGTACTTCTGAAATAAGTTGCACAAAATTTGGTGGAATTCTTAAATTGATTTTTATTTATATTAACATGTTATCAGCTTTTTCTATTTTTTTTTTTCCTGTGATAACTGCAACCCATGGGCTTTCCTGAAAGGTGAAGTTTTACAGGGTATCCTTTAGAAAGTAATATGGATGATGTTGCAATAATGGATGATATTAGCCAATGTGTCTTCACTAGGAACAATTCTGTCAGAAGACAAGAAGTTTTTTTACCACTCTGTTACAGCTCCATTTGCAGTATTAGCTGCCTTCATGTACGGTAGTAAAATACACAGAAAATACACAGGCTTATAAGTGATGGTACTGTTAAAGCAGAACACCAAATTTTGACATACACTGTATGTATGCACCAACGCTTGTGCAGGGGTGTAGTGCATAACATTAATAGGATTAATATGCTTATTTTTGATTAGTTTGTTGGAATAGGTAGATAGTATAGGCATCTTCAGTGAAAAATCACACAAATTCTGGAAAAACAAGAGTTTTCTGAGAATTTTTGAATAATCCTAGGTTGAAAGCTATAACAGAAATAAAACATCTACCCCTGGCAGATTTTTTTTTTGATCTTGGGGTAAATGTAGATTGGATTATAGCAATACAGAATTTTTTTAGAATAGCCTTTTTCATTTTCTATTGTGAGTTTTTAGGACAGTTTTAGGGTTTATTAATTAGGACAGTAAAAAGAGAAATGCTGAAGTAGATATGGCAATAAAAGTACTGTTTTTTTAAATGTACTTTTGAGTAGTCAATACTACTAGGGCTAGGAATCCTGCATGTCTGTATTGCTGGATAGTATCTACCACGTCTAGACCTTAACTGGGGTTTTTGGTTACTCCTGCAGTATAAATAAAGAACTAAGTGAACAGTTCCAATCTGAAAACAATCATACTGATGGATTGGTTAGAAGGCATTCCCAATGAAAGTTTAATAGTATTTCTCAATTAATAGGTACTTAGCTTTATGTTTATTTACATTGCATGGCTTTGCATAAATCAGTATCTGGGTTATTGTCTTAAATCTTTTTTTCTTTATTAAAGCAAGATTTATCACTTAATGTTGGATTAAATCTTCACTTTGGGGAATTTTTATATTTAGACAATTATTGGCCTTGTTGTCAAGCTTTAGGACAAAGCAAATCATGTTGTTTTTTGAGCTTGTTTATGGTACCAGTTGATACTTGTCTTTCTACTCCATACCAGTGCCCACATTCTAGGTAGATTTTTTAACCTCATAATCTTATACCCTAAAAAAATTTTTTTTCTGCAAAATCTGTACTGCACAATAGTTCTAATTGTGTTATTCATCTTTCCTTCTTGTGAAGGATTTGGTATTACCTAGGATCTGTAACAGAATCCAGGAGTAAGTAGGTATTAGTCTTAAGACTGGGTATCCATCTCTGTGTCTAATCACTGAAAGATCTGTCCTGTTCTTAGCCTTCCCTTACCTGTGTCAGGAATGTTGCATGTTAAATGTTCTAGTAGAAGAGTTACATGATCTGGTTAAAAGCACATGCTGTGATGTTGTACCTAGAAATTAACAAGAACATTTGGGTTTTAAAGCAGAGAAATACTGCTTTTGGTTGCCTGCAATAGTGACAAACTCACTTCTGTATTTTTCATTAAGTATATTCAAACACAATATGTGATCTGCCTTTTTATGGCCTTCCCCAAGATTGTCTGAGAATCTTTAAAAGCTATTTAAATTAGAAAAGGTATGGTAGAGGGTACTTTTAAGTATAAAGATTCTTAAATATTACGGTTAGGAAAGAAAATATATTTGGTTTAGATTTAACTTATCTTTGTGGTTCTTCCCGAATAATAGTTTTTCTTGGCAATTTGCAAGTGACAAATTCAGTGAGAAGCATCTTGAACATGTTCCACTTATCTTAATAAAGAGATAAAATTAATGTCCAAGATGTAAAATATGGGAGTGTTCCTGTGTGCTCCTGTGTCTGCTTGGAACACAGTTTTGTACTTAGTCTACCATTATATTTTAAACTTATTTCTGTTTAATATCTTCAGACCATTTCGAGCACATAAACACATTTAAAATGTAAATAATTGAAGTTCCTTGTTACACTTCATGGGACTTTGTTGTGTTTGATGCTGTAAAAAGTATTAAATTAAAACAAAACACCTTCTGAAGAGTATTTTCCATGAGTAAGGTTTTGTATAATGACTTTACATGTAGAACTAAGTAATTTAAGAAAAAAAGTGATGTCTGCTTTTTGTGTTGTTTTCCTGTGACCTGAAGATGTATTGCAGTATGCTGAACAAGTATTGCAATTCAAACTCAGATATATAATTTGCAAGTGAAATTTTTCTACAGGAAAGAAAAACTGTACTACAGTGACTCAGAATTTTACAGGGAACTAACCTTTTTCACGATTGCAAGTAATATATTTGAATTAAACTTTTTTCCTCCTGCAAAAAGAGGAGGACTAGTTTTAGACACATTCTGCATGGAACTGCTTATTTATATTATGTGTGTACAATTGTGTTTTGGAATGTCTTCAGTAAAGCAATTTTTTCAAATAGAAGTAAACCAGTTTCAATTTCATCTGGAATAATTTTATATTCAAATTTTTTAAAGAACACTCACAGATTTGATGTTATCTGTAAGAAATACACAGGCATAAAGTCATCAGATAATACACTCTTGTGTTCTGATGTTTTTCCATATGAGAATATGAGAATATTCCGTATGAGAATATTTGTTGCAGGAAAGAGAGGACTTGGAAGAACAGAGTACCTAAAGTACCCATCCCATAAATTTACAGACTTTTTTCTCTCTCATTCCCACCCCACAATCATATATTCCTTGGAATTCAAGTCCATATTTGCTTTCTTCCAGTCCCTTTGTTCTTTTTTCCTGAGTCATATTTCTGAATTTTTTGTAGAAAAAGAACTGCTGAGATAAGAGAACACATCAGCTAACCAAAACTACTATTTGTCACCCTTGCAATTTCTTCAGCAGCCTTCAGAGTCCTGAAAAATTCTTGTTTGAGAAGTGTTATAAGTTTTTCTCAGTTATGCAGGGGTTCCCTGGCTGAGTTCGGAAAGAGCTTGTCCAAAGACTTCATTCTCTTCCTTATCTCATCTTCTTGAAGGAAAGGTAGATCTTCATTGGCACCATCTTCAAGCTGCTCAAACTGCTTTGAGAATGGTGGTTAACTCTCCTTAAATGCTGCAGCCTGGCTTAAATTCCCATTTGATGTTTGCAGCTGGTTACTGAGTGTAGTCTTTCAGCTTCCAATACTGGAAATATTTTTTTTCCTTAGTCCTTCCATATGTAAATAGCAATTCCATTCTCTTGTTTCCCTTTTCAGTTTCATGATTGTAGAAGCCTTCTAAGGGGCAGTTGAAGGAAAATATCTCCCAGAGAGCCATCTAGCAAGATGACTTGGTTATTTGATATGAACAAAGACAGCTGAAATATATAACTGAAGCACATTTTGCAAGAGAAAAGGGATACTGTGGTCAGTGGAAGAATTTTGAGTAACTGGCAGTCCTAAATTTATCTGCTTTGGAAATCATGAGTCCATATTTAATTCCTTAAATTAGTAACAAATTATTCTTGGGATTGATTTATTGCACTGAGATCTGATATAGTGGCATATGCAAGGTCACATCTAGTAGACTAGAGACAGCTGTGTTAGGTCAGTGGCCCTCTCATTCCTACTTCATCTCTTTTTAGGTTAACTATGGCAATTCATCATATTTGGCATGAAGTTGCCAGCATTAAAGAAATGTCAGTCCTGTCATAAGACTGTCCCGCTGTGGCACACTGGGTGTCGATACAGAAATGATGATTAAGCTTCAAGTGTGTGGAGTCTAGTCTGAGAACATCTCTTCCAGAAACCACTTGAGAACTCTCCACCACATGTCCCACCACTCCAGATTTACTGACCTTTGTTTCTTAAAGGGTTAAACATATAGCAAAATGTGTGTATAAGGTTATGCACATGTGTGCACAGACATTAGGTTTAGAGTTTTTTTTGAGAAAGGAAACCTCGTAATGTCTGAAAAATGTACTAAACCACTTGGGCTTTTTTCAGGGCCAAAGATGTTAGCTCTGTTGTTTAATGGTGATTATTATAAGTCTAATTTAAGAGCTTGCACAGACAATTGCTGGAACTCTTCAGGCATTAGCCAGAGACTGGCATGTACTCACCCTTTGTCAGGTGTAAATTCAGCGTATGCAAGTGATGCAGTTGCTAACCTCCAGCGTGCCTGCTATTAGATATTTTTCACTTACCTGATGTTTGCCTAGAGTCTAAAATCTGTGTGTGGTTCTGTTTTCAGATATTCTGACCTATAATGTACCTTAAAAGTCACCATTAACACCTAAATCATACCTATTTCATCTGCTTGGTAGCTGTGTTTTCATGTTCAGAATCTCTCACTGTCCTCCTTTCTATTAAAGAAGGCAGCTAAGTGGGAAATGTAGGACTCTGGTTTTACCAGAGAAACCTCTGTTATTTTATAGAAACTTTCATTTTTTTCACTCGAGCACAGTTGTATTTCTCTTAGTTGTAAGACTTATGTGTGTTTCTAAAATGGTGTATGGAGCATTAGAAGACGAGATGAGATGGGACATCTATATACCAGTCTAATCAATTTATATTGGTGTTAATCTTGACACATACCAAAATTTTGTCTTAAAACCTCTGATTAAAATTCTAAAACATCCCTGGTCAATACCACTTGTAATACTTAACTCTCCTTACTACTACAAAGGATTTGATAAGGCAGATTCTTTTCTCTAGATGTTTGTGGTACCTAATACGAATTTTCCTTAAGCTTAGTAGTTGTCCTAGACACTATGGATGTGAAAATAGCTAAATAACTCTCATTTTATGCAGCAATCCTTTGCACATCACATCTCTCTTCCACTTTTTGGTACCTTCTTCAGATAAACTAGTTAAATTTTTTGTTTGTTTCTGTTAAAAAACTGGTTTATTGTTTTTGTTAAAAAGCTTGAAACCATTTTGTTCTCCATTTTTCTCAGAGCTTTCTTGAAGGATAGAGCCCAAAACTATACACAGTACTGCTGGGTTTCATAGAAATTGTTTGGTTTGCATTGTTCTCTGCCTCCTTGCTTTCCCCAAGTTTACTCATTGAGGTTGAATGATCAGTGACTCATACTGCTCAAAGGCTGTTGTCTTAAGCAAACAGCTTCTGTCTTAAGGACTTCCATGAAGCTCAATTCTACCTTTCTCTTTTGCCTGTACAGTTGACAGGAATGGTGAAATTACGTATAATTTTGCAAGCAAGAACTGAAGTAGTTAGGCATGCTGTCTTCAAGAAAAAATTTAGGATTAAAAAAAGTGTTAAAAAACCCCCAAAACAAGACTAGGAGATGAAAAACATTTCATCGTTACTGTATTTGTAAAAAGGTAGGGATTTTTATTATATATAATATTTTTTGTCAAAGTGACTACAGTTAAATGTGATTCACAGAAATGAGCTGTAGTGTTTTGTTTTCTTCCTTTCCCCTGCTAGTGGGCAAGAAAGAATCAAAGATCAGGCACATTTTTGTTATTGCTTTTAGATATGGTCTCTTTGAACAACCTGCTTGCCAGGTTTACTAGGAGTCTTACCTTTGTTAATAAAATATTGTCAAGTAGTAGCTTGAATCTGTAGGTAAAGTTACACTGATAGCTGAGCTGATTTAACAGCTTGATATTGCCAAACAAAAATCTTCCTTTTTTTCACCTGTGTGCCTTCCACCTCCCCTTCTATAAGCTTCATTCAGAATGCTTGAAGATGCCACACCTCACTAAACTACGAGAATACCAGACCAAAACAAATGGTTTACAACTGAGATAATTTTCTTCCTTGTAGCTGTTACAGTGCTGTGTTTTGGATTCAGTATGAGAATAATGTTGATAACACAGATGTTTTAGTTGTTGCTGAGCAGTGCTTACCCTAAGTAAAGGACTTCTCAGTTTCCCATGCTCTGCCAGTGAGGAGCTGCACAAGAAGCTGGGAGGGAGCACAGCCAGGACAGCTGATCCAAACTGGCCAAAGGGATATTCCACAGCACAGAACGTCATGCCCTGTATAGAAACTGGGGGAGTTGGCCAGGAGGTCCGATAGCTGCTGGGGGGTGAGCTGGGCATTGATCAGTGAGTGGTGAGCAACTGTGTTGTGTATCATTCATAGGCTGGGGTTTTTTTGTGTGTGTGGTAATGCCTCTCTTTTTACTTTTATTATTACATTTTACTTTATTTGAATTATTAGACCCTTCCTATTTCAATCCATGGGTTTTTTTCCTTTTTCTGATTCTCCTCCCCATCCCACTGGGAGGGAGGGTAGGGGGAGTGAGTGAATGAACTCTGCGTGGTAGGTAGTTGCTGTCTGGGGTTAAACTATGATACCAGGTTATGAGCTGGGTCACCTTAGCACAAGGTCCAAAGAGCACTAAAAATGGCTTAGTACTGGAAGACATTATAGAACTAAAAGTTGCCACGTGGAGAGGAAGGAGGGGTTTAGATTTTGAGAAGGATCTGATTCTTTTGGTGAAGGTGAGCTAAAAAAGTGGCTCAACTCCATGTAAGGCTACTCTTGGAGAAGTTGAAGTGTACAACGTTTTTCAGGAGAAGATAATAGCTGTAGATTCTTCTATGTCCATGTTTTGTTCCCCATCCCCCCACTCAAAGTTCAATGAATGATATGAGTTGATCTATCCTCTTAAAGGCTAAAAGTATTTTCTTGTGATCTGTTTTTGCCATTTTATTTAACAAAAGGTCTGTATTTTTGTTTTGTTTGAATTGCAGATGCAGTAGCTACCAGAACCCGGAAGATGACCTCACCAAAATCCAAGAAAAGCACAGCAACCAGAAAGAGAGTCCAGAAGTAAATAATAGATGGAGTGACAAATTAAGTTGCTCTGTGGCTCATTTCTGGTTGGGTTTTTTTTGTAGCACTGGAATCTTTTTCTTTCCTTTTTAAATGATGAATCCTGTAAAAACATGGACTGCTGTTTGTACCTGTTTTTGAAGAATAAATGTTTTATTAAAATATTTGCATAATTTATGTATAGTTAAATACTAATGCAAAATTTTGCCAACTTTTGAAGTGGGGATGCATTTTTATTCTTTATATAATGAATTCTTGTCTTAAAGGCAAACTAAAAGAAAGTGCTTTTTTCCTGCTTTATAATGTAGAGATAAAGCCTTATTTAATAGTTTCATTACGGGTACTATATGGGGAACAGCAGTGTTGCATCTGATTTCTCCTAGTTTTGAGTAAAGTCTTATTGGAGGTCACTTAGAGGTACACTGAGATGAAGCGTGAAACAGCAGAAATATCTTTTAAATGTTTCTCAAGTGTTTGAATAAAAAACAGAACGTAAAGCAGACATCACATCCTTCCATTCTAGTTTGTATAAAAAGCATTTAAACAATTCTTTGGAAGACAGGTAGTGAATTTTAGTGATTTTTTTGCATACTATTTGTGTTCGTATCACTTTTCTAATTATTCAGAGTTTCTCTGGAAAGAAATAGACCAGACACAGGGCCCAGGGCAAAGAAAAGAACCAACCAAAAACCAATGCTTATTCTCAACAGCCCCCTCAGGTTTTCTTTTTATATTAGTGAAAAGGCTAGAAAAGTTGTAACTGTGAAGAACTTTGCACAGTGTCTAGTTCCAATGAAATATTGACTCACATCTGCTTCTCATAACAACATAATGGTTTACCTTTTTTAATAGTTGAGGAGCATATAATCTTCCATATCTTTTGTGAAAGTACTTCCTTGCTTAGCTTTGAGTCTTGAGAGTTGTAAGTCAAAAAATAGTGTTGAATTTGTGTGAAATACCGCTACTTTTAATTTAGATACTGCAAAATGCACATAATTAAGGCATGAGCATCATTCTTATCAGGGAGACTACTTTATGAAAGTTTGGTAAACCAAAAGGAATCCATATGAGCCAATGAACATTGTATTTGTGTGGATGTCCAGCTTGCTTGATTGTATAATGTCTGGGTAGCTACTCACTAGAATAAGTATGTTTTAGCATGAAATGTTGAATGAATATGTTTTGTAACAAGGGAATCAATTTTTTTGAAATAAAACTGGAATACCATATTTAAAAGGTCCTTTCTCTTTTCTGTTGACTGCTACACAAACTCGTTTTCCTGGGGTATTAGCAAAGTGTAGCTGACAACTTTTAAGCATTCTCTTTGTTTCAGATGTAAAAGTAGGGCTGCTAAAGCCTCTCGCATATTTAAAACTCCTCGAATCAAACTATCATTTTAAATGACTTCGTTTAATCATTTTGTTCAGAAAGTATGTTACACTATTCTGAATAGCTATTGTCAGGAAGGCATATTATATTCCCTTGCTTGTCACATACTCAAAGTTAATGTCTTCTTTTGTACTTCAGTTGTTTGACATTTTATTTTTTTAGTAACTTATTTACCAGTAAACTTCCTTTCTTTACTTTCCTCGTTTTCAAGGAGCATGTTTTATTTTGACACTACCAAAGCCAAATGCAACAAACACAGACATTTCAGGATATCTGAAAAGAATGTTTTGAGGTGCAAATTTCATAAGCCACCCCTACCTCCTTCCACCTCAAAAATGTCCTGGAAAAAGATGTCCTGGCAAGTGTTCTGTGAAGAAAAAAGGTCCTTTCCATTCTAGGCGAATGTTGTTTTAGGGCTTGTCTCTGCTCACAAGACACTGCAAAACTACAAGGCAAGTTACTGCTGTAACTGCTGTGGTGTTTAAAGCGTGGGATGGTCAGGAGGAGCCAGGGGAAGGCTGTGATAACACCCGCAGTGCTGCCGTATGTATGGCATACAGTGTGTGCTTGCACACACATGTTTTTGCTGCTTTGCAGAGCACTGATGGGGAAATACACCACTTTATGAGAGGTGGAGGGTGTAGTAGGATTTTGTTGACATCCCTGTTTGAAAGTAAAGCCCGTAACACAAAAGAGGCAAAGCTGCCTTTAGACTGCATTTACTGCTCTTGATGACTCCAGTTGTGTGTAAATATTAGAAAACAGCAGGGTCCTGCATTCCAAGAATCACTTGAGCAGTGCCATGAAGACAAGTGTCCTTACTAGTATTGTAGTCATACTCCCAAGCTTTCCTGCTGTTTCTAATCTGTGCGCGCAGCCGTGAAAAAACTGGACTGACATTTACAGGCACAGCAGGGAGACACTTGAGCAGGGAATGTTAAAGACTCCGCTACCTATGTTTCAAAGTGGCCACCATACATGATAAATCTTCACAGGAGAACTAGTCGGCACTTCAGCTGATGCTGTAATGAGGATATTGATAATGAAGCTCAGAATGCTTCTTTTAGTGCTTGAACATTTTGCAGACAGATTGTTTATATTTTTCCCCTAATTTAAATTATCTGGTGAGAGAATCAAATTCAGGATGGGTATAAGATATTTTCTAGGTGGTGCTGATTTGATAATTTTTACAGGATTATTCCCCAATAAATTAATATCAAATAATAGCATAATTCCCAGTACTTTCTGCGGTTAGCATTAAGAAGGGGGTCAGTTGCTTTCCTGAATAGTTTGACAGACTTTTCTCACTGTTTTGTCCCAGTGAGCTGCCAGATTTGGGATCCCATAATACCAGTAATGCAATTAGGTTTTCTGCACGTTGTCTGGTTGACTTCTCAGTTAAGAGTTTCTTTCCCTTTGGGAATAAGACTAGACAGACTGTCATTTGCTATTACTAATTCTGCTTAGCATTATCACTGGAGCTTTTTTGTAATTAGCTATCTTAGTTGGCTCTTAAATTTTAATAGCCAATTGAAGCTACATTTTAGCCAAGTTCCATATCTAAATTGCATTCAGTCCATTAACAAAGTTGGTTAAAAGCCTATTAAAACAAAAGCCAATATATGGTGGTTAGCGCTTACATCTTTGCAGCAGTAGCAGTACCAGCTTCCAATGAATATTCTCAAGAAACAGCACTTCCTTCTACCAAAAGAAGTCACGAAGAATGACCAAGATTTCTTTTGGGAACAAAGGCTGATTATGCAGAATAATTGTAGAAAAAATTAATAAATTGAAATGTGTCTTTTCTGGAAGAAGGTGGGAGAGATGGCAGGGGGAGATGCAGAAGGGGGCAATTAATGGTTCTGCTCAGATTTGACAGGTTCTGGAAAAGCCAAATAAACAAAGTGATGTTTTTCTCCATTTCAGCTGATCAAAATTATTAGCAAAACCATCTGAAGCACCTTCTGGTGGAATTGTCATCTTGCTGAGTTTAGTTTGTAAAACATCCTGCCAGACATTAAAAAAACTGTAAGCATGCCAGCACATAGGCTCAGAGCACTGCTTCTCTAATTGATAGACCCTATAATTTTCTTTTTTTACTGAAGACCATGGCTGGATACCTCAGCCTCCCGAGTAATTTAATGTAGCACCAGTCTGAATTTTTTTATCACTAGTAGCATTTGTTTAAATTAGATTTTTCTCCTCTTTTCTTTCTTAAGGTGTAGACAGGAGATTAACAGCCTTTGGTTCATAGTGTGACTAATAATGTCTTTTTCTGACTTTCCTGCTTTAAAAAAAATCTTTACTGTTGTGAAGACATCAGATATTAATACTGCTACAGCTTTAATGGACAGTCTACTAGTTGCTGATGAGATGTTTCAAGTGTAGTTTGCAGTGCCCTGCATAGGTGATGATAGGTGAGTATCAGTAACTTTGTCGTCGGAGGTGTGAGGCAAACCCCAGATTGTGTCTGAATAACCAGTATATAGATTCTTTTACTAACATATATAGTGAGCCATCTAAATTAGAGTTTACAGAATGTAACAGTTCCATGTAAAATGAGACACAGAGCTGGTGCTCATTGAACATGAGTGGCTTATAGGTGCACTGTAACATCAAACTGTAAAATCTCTGTGGCAATAAGTGCCAATTCCTTTGCCTCCCATGATGTTTTGGGGGTGCTGGGCTCTTTGCAATGATGTGGTACTCAGAGGGAAAAGGAATCTGTTTTGTCTACCTCAAGACTGATTTTCATCATGTCCTGTCTCATAGGCAGAGAGAAAGCAGATGTAGTGTTATCAACTTCTTTGGAAAGTCCTAGAGTCCTATTTGGGAATCTCATGGACAGCTTTATGCAACTGTATGCTAACTCACATGCATTTCAGTTTTCTTCACTGGTACTTTCAAGATTCAGCAGCTGAAGATTTAGAAATGCGATTCCGTGAATTCTTTGCTTCATTTTAGGCCTTAATCTCTGTGGATGATACCGCTATAGCACCATTCCAGAGTTTAGAAAAATGCGACAGCTCTAGCTGGGTGCTACAAATGGACTAATTTTCTCTGTGTGGATGTACCATGTTTTTAAATATGAAGTCACAAGAGGGTTTCACTTGTACTTTCTAGTTGTCTGTGTTTCTTATCCCAACCAAAACCTATTTTCTTCCAGACTGGTGCATACTCTGCTCATGTAGTCTTCCATGCCAGATTTTAATGCCCTTGCATTAGTTCTACTGCGTACAAATACCTGAAGTGTTGTCAAATGGAACTCAAATTCCGTAGCTGCCTAAGCTGCTGACAAGTGAATCCTGACAGCTTTTTCTTTACCATTGTGAATGCTGCAACAAGTCAAAATTGAGGTTTTGCATTCTCTCAAGGGTACCCCAAAGGGTAAAAGAGTTGTGGAGGAACTGTCATTTGATGGGAGAAAGCTTGCCTCCCATATTTTTACCCCTTGTCTTAGAAGGTCAGCTTTCCAACCCTGCAGACCTTAGCTGCTGTGATGGGCTTTCATAAGTATACTCAAAAGAAAACTGATGAGAACACAATGAGACAGCTGTGAAGTACAGTAGAAGTGACAAGAAAATATAATTTTTAATGAACTTTCCTGAACTAATTCCTTTTGCCAGACCACTCCAGACAGGAAGAAGCTGGCACAGTGGTAATCTGCATCTGAAGCTTCTGAGCGAAGAAAAATACTTCCTTGGCAAATGAAGCAAGAAACACAGAAAATTAAGGATTAATATGTTCATTTATACAGAAGCAGTGAGAACACAATAACATGAAATACAACCAAGGAGGATGCATTGAAAAGACAAAAGAGCCCTGGAAGGGAAGGTACTTAGCTTTGTTCAGAATGCAAACTCTAACATGCAGTTCTGGGAATTGGTGAATAGCACAGCTTAATGTTAAAAGAAATTGCTTCATACCACAAGAAATACACGATCTGTGTCTTGAAAACCTGAAGGTACTTTCCTTTCTCTTTCTGCCAGGAGAGGAGTGGAACACTGGATCTACTTGAATGTAAGTAATCCTCCAGCTAATTTTGTCTATCTGCTGCTAAACCTGAACAAAAAATAGTGTAAGTAATAAACTGAATTCCTTTGACAAGGAATTCCTATCTGAAAACAGATATATCTATAGAAAAAAAATAATGCCTTTATTCTTACATTCTCACTAATCTCTCATTGTGGAGCTGTTTCCTTTGGAATGTGCAAACGTGCAATCCCTAACTCACTTCTAATAATGCTTGGTGATAACCATAGCAGAAAGTAGATAGTAAACAGCACCATATTTAGCAGACAAGGTGATGCTGAAAATATCTGAATGGTTCCTTCTATCGCTGACAGCTGATCATCAGTAATTTCTAGTCTTTGCAGTTTTTTAATCAGTGTGGTCAAATATGGAAGGAGGCAGCATTTGAAATTCATCTCTTATCCAGACCAGGTATCACCTGATATACCTCTTTGGAGACTGGCAACAATTTTTGCCTTTATTATTTTTATACATGAACTGGTTCATGTGTAGCAGCGAGTTGTCTCACAGATTGCTTGTTTCCCTTCCTCACGTCAAAGCCCTCCTAAAAACAGTTTTAAAATTTTTCATCCATTTCTGGTAAAAGCACAGCCCAAGGTTTTCTCTAAATCTTTCCAGCATACTTTGTTTCTCTGCATGGAAACTATTCTGTTTTGGGGATGGATTCCAGTTGTTTGTATGGAAAGCCTGACCTTTCAGAGGTAGTAGTTCCTAAAATATTGTTGGAAGCCAGTAAGACCTATGGGTAACCAGTATCTCTGAAAATCAAATTCATGATTTCTAAAAGTGTACCTTTTGCCTGCAAGGAAGATAATGATATTTTTGGCTGTTAAGCACGCTGCTGAATTATCCTTAAAGATTTGAATTAGAAGTAAAATTGCAAGAGAGGCCCTAACAAGGAATGAGTATTTTATAAGTGAAATTAATTGCACACTACAACACAGTAACTGTTAAGCTAAACCATGGAACTTGGGCTTGAACTTGACATTCCTTGATTAACTAAGGGTGACCAAGGGAATGAGGGACCGCAGGAGTGAGAGATAAATATATTGAAATGTATTTGTGTTTTTGATGTATTCTTCACAGTTTTTTGCATACTGTCTTTTTTATAAGCTCTTTCAAGAGGTGGTTGTCTTCCTACCCCTCTGTGTAATACCTGGTGTACTAGACTGTGGGAAGTTGAGTACCTGTGGTAAAATGAATTTCCTTTTATTAGTTATTTTGCTTACTTCACAGCAAAATGCATCTTCCTTCTGCATTTCAGGGGATTTTTTGATTATTTAACAAGTAGTTATTAGACTAATTGTTTAGCCTCATTAGACTAATTATTAGCTTTGAAATTCCTGTTGCCCTGAAAAGCACTGAAAATGAGGGGAGCCTCATAGCAGACCTGGGGCTCTGGCAGGCACTGGAGTAGGCCAGGGCACAGCAGACCCTTGTGATTATAGCTGAGGAATAGGGATTGCTGTTCTGGACTGGCTCTCTGCTTCTTGCCCAAGGCTGATGATTCAAGGTGTGGTCCTTTCCTACAACAGTCATTGCCTTGCTGCTTCCTCTTCATTATATATGCTTGGCAAAAGCAAGACAGAGCCATCTGCCTTGGGGCTTTCCTTCAGCTGTCTCCTTCAGTCCTGTTCTTCTGATGTCTTCCCTCTTCCAGTGCAGACAATCCTATTTGCTGCACTCTTCTAATAAGAGTCACACTTGTAATGTTCAAAGCCCTGAACCAGAAGTCTGAGTACCTGCACAGGTACTGGGGG
The DNA here is from genome assembly GCF_036250125.1 of Pseudopipra pipra. NCBI lineage: Eukaryota > Metazoa > Chordata > Aves > Passeriformes > Pipridae > Pseudopipra > Pseudopipra pipra. The sequence goes on from NC_087554.1 coordinate 51,256,496, forward strand.
ACCCACGAAATCACTGTAGGTCAACTGGGTTTCACAGCTTGGCAGGGGCTGTTATATTACATGCAGCTTTCAAGGGAACACAATTAGTAGACAAGTATTTCCTTTCCACTCTCCCCTAAACTCTCACCTTTAATTCCTTTTTTTCCACTGTAACATCTCCTCAGATATTTATAGCTTCTACAGACATTGTTCTTCCTCTTCTATTAATTTTCCCTCTACTTCTACAGAAACATCTGACAACTCATCAGAGAAGCCTACAGTTCACTGTTTCCACATTATCATGTTGCCTTCAACAATCCCATTAGTTTTTCTGAAAGACCATCAAACTGGGAATGAAATGTACCGAGGAAGCAATTTCGTCTGGAAAAAAGTTTTATCCAGTTCTATGATGTTTAGCCACCAGAGTATTCTTTTACTTCATAAGCATGATAGTTTTCTGTGTATATGTATAATCTTGGTATGGTTTCTCAGGAGTGCTTGAGTTTCTTAATGTATTAATATTCCCCAAGGGAGACACAGCATTGATTATAAGCCCCTAATTACCTCTTGAATTCTTAAGTATCTAGATTGAAAGGTGGACAAAGCATTTCGTATATCATATCACATTCCACTGGGATCTTTTTTATTCTAAGGAAACCTTCCTGAATGCATGGATAGCCCATATAGGTCAGCAGCAAGCACTGGAGTGTCCAGCTTAAAATTGCATGTTTTATTTCTACCTGCAAGATTTCTTTAGAGAAGTGCCCAACAGCTGATCATTTTGGTAGAACACCGGTCAAACACGGATCTGAACCTCTGGTGGCAAAGGGAATGGCACCATTTTCTGTCTTAGGAATGGCTGCCCATTCAAAAAGAGGAGCTTTCACTGCAGAACAACATTCATTGAATAGGTTGTTCATAAATAAAGACAACGAATGTCTACTAAGAGATTTTGATTCTTTTGTCTCCTTTGTTACAACCTGAAGATGATATCTTTGTCCGAACTGCTAAATTTCATACTCTGCCCTAGTAGGTGCATTCCCGTAATGGGCAAGAACACACCTGCTGTTGTATCACAAGCAGTGACATGTTTCTAGTATATGATCTGCTGGCAAGTTAGTTAAGCCATCAGACCACAAAAGACTATCAGACTTGCATAACTACATACCTTAGAATAGATTTTGTGAGCATTGCCAATTAACTATGTTAACTATGCACCAGATATGCTGCAGATGTGATCTTTCTTCCCCTGTTCCTGGTGACATCCCAATGTCTAAAGGAGGCATTTGTCAGGAGAAAGGGTAGGGAACATTTGGTGGGTGGATGGGAAAGAGGGATTTTAGAATATCTGCTCCACAGACACTTGTCTCCAGAAAGTCCCAATTCCATGTACACTTGCTAATCATCACCTCTGACTTTGATATTCGTTTACTACCCAATTTACTGTCACCAGCACTGTCATAGGATGCACTAGAAAGTTTTTAATCCTGTCATAAGTTCTTCCAGGTCTTACTACCTGTAAGTATCTGTATTTCTTTCTCCACGTTTCTCTGAAGGAATCAATGAAATTACATGATGACTGTTGATTTTCTGCATTAAATTTTAGTGGTAGATTAATCCTGATAATTAATGAAGCACTATCCAAACTAGTGAGACTTTTATAACCTTTCCAACAAGAAGGTTGGAAAGGTTAGAAAAGAAGGTTGGAAAGAATTAGTGTCTCTCTGAATGAAGCAATTCCCTCCTTTCTGGAGGCCTGGGATTTTTTTTTGTCTTTGTGGAGTATCAGCCCAGTCTAAACACTGAAACAGTGGGTGAATAAAACTTCAACAGATCTTTGATCATTCAGACTCTGTAGAAATTCAGGACAAGTCATTGCTGCTTAGTTCTGTTTTCAGGACAAGGTTTTTGAGAGCAGTCAAGTTCAGCAATTACTATTTTGGAAATTTAAACGGATCACTAAAATACATTAATCTTTTTTTACTTCCTCCTCATCAAAGTTTTGATTACCATTTGATGGTTGTAGGACATCACAGTGAGAAACCCTTTGCCTCTCACTGCTGCATCCTTTGCAAAGCAGCAGCTGAGTTCAAGACCTGCCCCAGAATTCATGCCTAGTTTCTACCTCCTTTTGAGAGGCTGAGTGGTGTTAAGAGTTGTACATAGCTTACAGAGGGCATACACATAAGTGATACCAAATGGAACTGAACTATTTCTGAAATGTCTGAGTACCTCTGATGCAGAGCACAGTTCTTTTAAGAATTAGGGCATTCTATTCCTCTACAGTTCTTTACTGTGGCAAAAAAGGACAAGTCAGTGGATTAATTATGTAAAACTTGTATTGAGTTTTGCTTCTTATTAATGATGAGGATAGCATGTGGAGACATTTATTTTTACCTTCTAGATTTCTTCCAGTTGGCCTATTTTACCAAAGTTAAGACTCAGTCCATTCTCTGGCTTTTTTGTCCTTATCAACCATCCTGACATTATATTGATGAGATATAAGTATGAAAGGGAAGACACTACAAGCTCAAACTCAGAAAAAGAGCTTCCCCCCCTTAAGCCGTTTGTCCTCTCTACCCTACAGAACATAAGCAAGCACTAGAAGAAAATTAATCAACAGCAAACCAAATTATATAAAGAGAGACATTATTTTTCACCTATCCTTTTTAGAAGGGTAATTGAAAGAGACAGAAGTCAACTAAATTTAGTACACTAAAACAATGTGCAGTACTGTGAGTACCTCAACCTAATGGATCAAATATAGTTCTTTAAATCCTTCCCATTGCAAATCCAAGGAGACAGAATTAAAAGAGGCTTTATTTTCAGAGTTGTTAGTCAGTTAACTGCAAAATAATTTCCAAAGATAAAAAGACGTCCTTAATGCTTTACAATGTGTGGATTCAGGTTGGAATATTTTTGTTCTGCAAAAAGTTTTCATCACCAGAATCTCTTTCCTTCCTTGCTCAGGCATTTAAAACCCACATTCAGACCTGTCAAGTCTTATACTTGGAGAATGAGACTCATTCGGTTGATTCCTGTCTCACATGTTTCTGCAGATAGGCATGATATCAGTCAGAGAGTAGATTCCCATTAAAACTAAGCCAATCCAATGGGCACATGAGGTCAGTAGCACAGTCCCATTTTCTTTTGCTGCTCCCTGGTTATGTGTTCCTGCCCCCTTTGCTGTGCCAGCCTGCAGTGAGCTAGTTAAACCAGCTGAGTGTTCAATCCTTTGTTAAAACAATGCTTGGGATTTTTCTTCATTTGTTTCCTGAAGTAAATTTTAAAGCCCTTTTTAAACTAAGAAGTAACTCTATAATTTAATACTTTAATATCATCTCTTACTGGGCTGGGTGTAAATGATTCAGATACTGGCCAAAAGTAGCTGTTGGACAGATCTAAATACCTGCCCTCTTCCAAGAGTTCCACCCACTTTTCTCAGAAATTCCCTTCTGCCTTTAAACAGTGGAAAATTAGCCAAATATCTGATCAAGCTGCATCATTGTGCCTCATCACTGGTATTTGCCACTTGAGAAATACACATATTAAGTGGAATGTGAAAGTCAGTTATGGAAAACAAACTTTTGCAGGCCAAAAGAAGGAACAAAAAACCTACAATTGCCTCCAACACTGCTTCTGGTAGTAGAGCCTCAGGCATCACCAGACGTTGTCCCTCAGCCTGGATCCTGTGCCACATTCTGCTGCTCTTCTTGTCACCAATTTAGCAGGCCGCAGGGTTAACTCTAGAATGTCCATTTCAAGCTATTAACTTTGTAGTCAGAAGAAATGTTGGGTTGGAATATGATGAACTGATTTAGAACAATTTTCAGGGCTATCAAGATGCACATGCTAGCCCTGTGACTCCGGGAGATATGCAGTGGAAGTTGAATGTTTGGAAGAGACAAGCTGGAACCACTTTGCTCCTAGGCCAATGCTCAATGGATCACTGTATTATCATAAAGCTATGCATATACAGTAGGTGGATTTGATTTTTCATGAAATGGGTTACCAGTAAGTCTATGAGGTGGTTATGACATTATCTTTCACTGTAACATTAAACAGAAACAAAATACACATCCTTCCATGTAAAAGCAGTGGTCCCCAGGCAAGTCTCTTTGTGTTGGAAGGATAATGAGAGTCTTCAAAATTTTAGGTACTCACCTGAAGTGTGCATGTCAAAAGCTTTGTGTGTTGTAATTATGAAGGGAAGGTATTCTTCCCAGTAGTATATTACTTGTTTGAGAGAAAGAGAAATTACAAAGAATGTGGAGCATAAAATGAGTCTTGATGTTTTAAACAGTATTGACTAGGGCCTCTAAAGAATTCCATAGGCTGCTTGATAAAGTAGAAAGAGACAATAGAGAATCTTCTACATATCGGCTTTGCAGAAACATGTTCTATATTTGATTGTTTCATTCAGTGCAGTAACAGAGTATACAAAACATTTGAGACCAATAATGTTTTTGTACATCTTTCTTCTGAAGATCCCAAGCTATTCTACAAGCACTGAGCATCAGTAGGAGGAGGTCATATCTAGGAACTAGGTACCTTTTTCCCTTTAAAGAAAGAGAAACAGGTGACCAGAAACACTGTTCAGCTAGCTCAGCATGATATGCTAAATCAGGTACTAAGTTGCGTATAAAATCCCCAGCCAGCTCATGTCATTTCATCTCCTAGTCCTTCATACAAGTCCTGAAAAGTGTTTGTTCTTGATTCATTTCCCTGCTAAATTATTTAGGTACAATGTTAAGGCCCCATGAAGTAAAGCAGCCTCAGTCCATTCAGTCAAATCTAAGGAGCTATCTATCTGCAGCAGAAACTATACAGGTTCTTCTCTAAACTCCCTTATATGCCACAGATGAAGAGCAGTGTGAGTATGTTCTGGGTTATTTCTTTTGGTTAGTTGCTTTTAAATATGAGGGGTTGCGCTGAACTAATCATATGGCTTCTCCTGGGCTGGGAATTACATTAATCACCTTAAGATGGCAAATGTATGTGCTGCACCAACCAAGCGTTCGCATGGCTGCCAATTTCCCAAAGCCCTTTAACAGTTAAAATATAATTACCTGTGTGGACACGAGATGGCTGACTGAATAGGTTATGTCATCAACTTAATTATAATGCTAGTACTCTGTAGGTGTTATAGAGGCCAGAATTTCGCACATTTCTGCCTTTTTATCTGAGGGAAACTTCCTAACGCTTACAGCAGGGTGCTGGGAGTCAGCATGCTGCTGGGTTCAGTGCCTGTTTCTGTTGCTGAGACTGGATTCATTTTTGAGCCTTAGTCACCTCTCTTTAAAAAAATGGGCAAAACTTATAGACTGCTTCTGAGAAGTTCTACGCACTTTATAAACAAAGAATCCTATGCAAAAGCAAATTCTGATTGCCTAATTATTTGCAACATCTTGTGCGATTTCTCCCATTATATTCCTGAAACCTTCTACTTTGTATAAGTAGGTACATGATCAGGTATAACTTTTCTTTGCATTTTGAGGATCTGGTCTTTTCAAAATGGTAGATACTATTTTATAGGAAGCTTCTAGTACATAATTAGTAAAAGACCAGGTATATTTACCTTTCGAAGCAATTATTTGCAATTTGACAGTTTTCTACGAGTGTCATGATTGCAATTAGTTCATCAATTTATGAGAAGAATTCTAAATATATATTTATAAAGGGTGTTTCCTCAAAAAGGGAAATAATAATGCACAACATGGTGTATTAAAGCAGTAAAAGTCTTCTGTTGTTTTTACAAGTTTGGTTTAAATGTAAGTATTTTGTAATGCTAGTAAAAATAGCTGTGCTTCACTTTCTGAGGGTAGTGAGAGGAGATAAAACTGAAGCCTCCGTCTTCTAAAATTTCAAGGGGGAAATTAGATTGTTAGGAAATGGTTCGAAACAGACACTCAGGTAGTGTAAGGAATGCAAACTACAGTGTCCAGCATTCCTAGATCCATCAGTGTTGCATACAGCCTCTCCAAGTAGACATGCCATGCTCTTTTGTATTAAGTGTAATTAGCTCATTACAGAAATGTGTTCTGTCTTTATTTTCTCACTGCTTGCTACAGCAGTGCGGAAAGAAGTTGACCCTTCATGTTACCTTGTGTTTTAATAGCTTTATATGCAAAATCTCCAGTGCTTGCTGAATTACTTGCTGGAAGCCAGCTGTAGCCTAACATCAAAAGTTATTTATCAGGTTTCAAGATCATGTCATAGTAGGGGGGTAAAACCAGTAGGGCCACAACATTACTGTATGTGGTAGTGTATATAAGGTTTGCTGTGCAATCATATAAGGTGAGTTTTTTACAGAAATAGACTCCCAAGATTCCACTGCCAGGTACTCACAGAATGGACTATATCACTGCCTACAGTTTTGTTTGAGGACAGACAAAAGGTGGGAGCAGGAAGACCCATGAAGAGAAGCCCTGGGAAGTTTGGGCATGAAATGAAGGACAAAAGACTAAAGTAAGGATGAATTCTTCATCCAAGAGTAGTTACTGACTTGCTGATACTCCATTCTCCCACTCCCCAGTGGGGTCTGCCATGATTTGTGCACAGCAAGGCCAGGATTAAGTCATGCTAAGGGCCCTCCTGCCTGGCAGAGGAAGACTATGGCATGGCACACAAGGCATGCTGGAGGGTGGGCCAGGCCTGCAGCTCAGGCCTGTCAGAATCACGGAATCACAGAATCTCAATGCCGAGCTGGAAGGGACCTAAAAGTATCATTGAGTCCAAGTCCTGGCCATGCACAGGAGAATCCACAAGTATCACACCATGTGCCTGAGAGTATCATCCAAAGGCTTCTTGAACTCTGTCAGGCTTGGTGTTGTGACCACTTCCCTGGGGAGCCTGTTACAGTGCCCAACCACCCTCTGGGTGAAGAACCTGTTTCTAATATCCAACCTAAACCTTCCCTGACACAACTTCAGGCCATTCCCTCTGGTCCTGTCACAGGTCACCACATAGAAGAGATCAGTGCCTGCCCCTCCTCTTCCCCTCACAAGGAAGTTGCAGACTGCAATGAGGTCTTAACTCAGTCTCCTCTTCTCCAGATTGAACAGACCAAGTGACCTCAGCCACTCCTCTTCTGGCTTCCCCTCAAGGCCCTTCACAATCTTCATTACCCTTCTTTGGATGCTCTCTAATACTTTAGTATCTTTCCTTTCCAAAACTACACACAATATTCAAGGTGAGGCCACACCAGTGCAGAGCAGAGGGACAACCACTTCCCTTGACCAGCTGGCGATGCTGTGCCAGGACACGATTGTCCCTCCTGGCTGCCAGGGCACATCATGTGCAAAGCAGTGTAGGCTGCAGAAAGGCCAGGGGGTTGTGAGGCCTGGGGTGCCACTGGGAGATGACAGACTGCATGCTCATTCAGACAGCTGTGGGGCTCTGCAGGTCCCAGGAGGAGTGACATGAATGATTACAGTGAAACAGTCAGGAATTTGTTGTTCAAGGGAAAATTTTTTTTAATACACAGAAGAAATCCTCTTCATGTATGATACAGCTTCCACTTAGCTCCACCTACAAGTCCATTAAGGCACTTGAAACTTTCCAGCTTAGGCCCCATAAACACCCACTAGACCTACACCACAGCTCTGGCCGAGAAACTGCCAAAGCTTTTAAGACTTTATAAAGTTATAAATATATATAAACTATATACGTACCCTGGAAACAATCCAGATTCAAGAAGCATCTGAGAAGGCGTGTGGTAAACACAAAGTCGGTAACTTTTATATAACATAAAAGCTACTGGTTTGCCTCAGAGCTGCAGAGATCTGACCACAGGGGATTTGGAAAGCTGGCTGGCGTGGCTTAAGGCAGACCTATTTCTGTGCTGGAGAAGTGATTTCACAGGGATTTGAGGGATTTGAAGGCGAAGTAGTATTCCCCTTTAGCTAAATGTGTCTCTGTGTCTCTGATTGCCTTATGGAGCCAACTACACTAAGTGCACAAAATATGCAGTTTTCATCCAGGGCGCAACTGAATCTGAGCAGAGTCAATAGATTGCCGTTTTCTCCTGCCATGCTAAATCTCTTCAATTTATAATTTCTTTTTCCTTATACTTTCATGTTCTGCAGCTGGTTGTAAACCGAGCCGTACCCAGTTCAAGCCTCCTGCTCCACAAAGAGCATTCACAAAAATGTAGCTGTGGGCTTTTGTCCACATAAAGACATTTCAGCCGTGGGTGCCTCTGTTGTTGCTGAACTACTTGCTGGCCTTTGAGCCTTCTGTGCCCCATTTCAGACAAGTGGTCTGTTTATTTAAAAAATCTTCACACATATTCAGGGCTTACAGCCAGGATTTACAGCCACTTACAACCACAGCCATTTTCAGTCACTTTGTGACAACAAAGAAGAGGAACTTTGCTACTAAGTGGGTAAGAAAGAAGCTAAAACTGTTTTCAAAACAAAGCCAACCTTTAAGTAAGGGAGTTCTCACTGTTCCATCAGAAAGAAGATAGCTCAGTGTTGGGTTGGCCCAAGGCCTGGGGTCAGGCTGCAGTCCCCCTGGATGTTGCCAGGAGCCTCTCACAGCTCACTTGTCATTTTTGGAGGTTTGTTTTTAAAAGAATATTTATGCTCTCACACTTCTCAGCTTCTTGCTTCTTCGCTGCATTACCTCTGAAATAGTTAACAGGGGAATGAGCTACAGAGCCCGGAGACTTATGAAGAAAAGGGACCTGAAGGCTGGGAAGGGCTGTGGCCTGTGATGAGGGGCTGGGCTGAGGATGGGCACTGCCAGTTGGATCAGTCATCTGGAAACACAGTTTCGGGGGCATCGGCCCTGAAAGAGTAATGGATGGCTCATCACACTCCCTGCTTTTGCCCTTTCGGCAGGGTTAGGAAGGAGCCTCTTGAAGTATTTGAGGGGTGTTGATTTAGAAGTGAGTGGGCTGAGCAATGTGCCATGGGAGGGCAGCATTGCTCAGACACACAGCCCGACGCCTTCCAGCCTTGTCCTGCACGCATCCATGGGAGGGCTTTTCCTTCTCCGTGGAGCCCTGCACACTCCCTGTGTCATGGGACCCACTGTCCCAGTCATCGGCCCAGGACACCGCAGGGAGCCAGGCTCACAGGGGAACTGCTGAGCCCGTGGTCAGCCTTAGCTGCTCACCTGCCCCTCCACAAACTCTGCTGTTCTTGAGCTAGTTTGGTGGTTCTTTCCCTTTTGTCTTCGAGTGTCTTCAAAAGATAATTACATGGAGCTGGGGCCGTTTGCTTAAGTTACTTTTAATTCCCATGGTGGTTGTAATGAAGTGTGTACTGCACATCCATTTTACTAAAGTAGTGTATAAGGACACACTTGACTTGCTTTTCCTCTGCAGATGAGAAAGGACAGATCATTAAGGAAACAGAATCGCTACCTTATTGGAGCCTTCAAACACATCCCCCAGCCTGACTCCTTTGGAAGAGATGCAGACTGAGCCTCTGAAACCTACCGAGGTCTTTGGTAAAGGGCTTTAAAATGCTTCCTTTCCCCCTCCAGGTCGGTGCTGCTCCAAGCATCATTGCAAGTTTTATCTCAAAGCAGACAGTCTCACTTGTGAATGGGAGGAACATCCATTAGAAGAAACGAGGTATGAACACCCTGTACCAACAAACAAAACAATTTCTGAAGTTTTCCACTTTGTAATAATGCTGGCAGGTGCCACTCCCACATGGTTCAGGCAGGGATTGGACATTTGGGTGTTTAGGTGCTGGCTGATCTACCTCATGCTGAGCCTGCAAGGTGCTGGTAGGCGACAGACATTTTCTCCTTCCCAGTTCCTCCTTCAGGAGGAAGGACTCAGTTCCTCCTTCCCAGTTCTTGACTGCACAGAAGTTGCAGCATATACTCAGATGCATGCTCACTTATTATTTCTTAAAAAATTGCCTCCTTGGAGCTCTTCTTCATGGAAGCACTATCCTGTAGTCCCTAACAGAGGAACTGACAACAGGGATTTAAAACAAGCCCTTCCTGTATGTCCAAAGAGTACTCTCCCCAACCAGAGTGCATTTTGAAACTGAGATTGAATTGAAGCTTTCAAGATAAATACATTTTATACAAAGTAATTGCACAGTTTTGTGTTTAAGATATTCAAGATTCTGTCTTTGATCTAAGAAATGCTTATTTCCCGAAGTGGAACAGTGTCAATAGGAGATATTTGTACCTCAAATAACTTTATTGCTTCAGGGCTGGGGTGCTGTCCTGGGAGACTGAAAATAGGGCTGTTCTGTTCCAAGTGATGTACCTAAGTATTGCAATTTGTGAATAAAAGTCAGAGGTGAAAGGGAAAGTTAGCATCAGCAGTTTTTTAAGGATTTAGATTTTCATTTTCTGTTTTTTTTGGGTTTTTTTTTTGATTTGATTTTTTTGTTTTTGTTTTTGTTTGTTTTTGCTTTTGTTTTGTTTTTGTTTTGTTTTTGTTTTAAAAAAAAGAAGCTATCCCAATAATTCTTTTCAATCCAAACAAAATAGAAGGGGTTTTATTATTGTCACAGAAAACATAAAAATATATTTGGGCTGGATCAATTTTATTTTCTTCTTTTATTTTGGTAAATAATATTCTTAAATAGGTTTATAGGGGTCTATGCAAAGATTCATTGAACAGAAACCTGTCCATACTTTTACAATGCTTTGGTCACTGGGCTTGACATGGTCTATCAAAGCTTTGATTAACATGACAACATTATGACAAAGTTTTGTCTATGGTGAGCAACCCAACATCCTTCTCTAGGAGGAAAGGGATTTATATTGTTTTTTCATATCTACAGAGGGATACAGGCACTAGGAAGGGATAGAGATAAATTCACAAGATTTGTTGATAATTTGCCTTGTCTTATCTTGCCATCCTTAATTTCTTCTGCCAGATTTCCTAATGTCAGGACACACTAGGTTGAAAGTATTAGGTTAGAGGTAACTGGGGACTGAAGCTCTTGCTTCTATGAACAGGGACATCACTTTGACATGGAAGTGTCCCACCACTGATGAGGTTTTGCTTCACTGTTCTGCAATTCAATGGAACTTTGAAGTCCACATATGTTAATGATCAGCGTAAACTCTGAATAACCATGAAAAATAAATCCATTTGCTATTTATTATTTTATAGCACTGCTGAATATGTTAATTACTTCAGAATTGTGAAAAGAGAAGACCTCATCCTTGGTTGCCCCTGCAAAGCATTTGCAGACGAAGGAGTCAGGAGGCACTGCTAGGGTATTTGTAATCAGGCTGTACTCTGCTACATTTTCATAGTAAGGAAAATATATTCTCCTTTAGGAATTACTGTGTTCAATCCTTTGCCCTATGTTAAACAGATAGTTGCTCAGACTTAATGGGCCTTCAGCCCTTAAAGAATGTCAGCTAAATCTACTACTCTGAGTTAAAAAATTGCCATTGCTGAATTAAAGTGTTAGAGTGTTACACAAAAAAATCTTTTTAACTCTTGATTATAATGAAGAGATCATACAGAAAAGAGACAAACAGTTAATTTTGCAGTGAGAGTAAAACACAGTCTCTGAACTCCCCAAAGAAGGTTTTCCTGTGGTGAAGTCTCAGGAGGAACAGTAAGCAGAAAGTGATTCCTGTGATGTTTAGGCTTGTGGTTTACTGCTTTACAATGTGACACATAAATTGGCTGACAAAAAAGTTTATTTTCAGCTGATGAAGCATCCGTACTTCTTTGAGAGCTTACAGTGCACTCCAATGCTGCAATGTTTTGTTCTGCCATTGATAGCTGATTTCTTCTCCACATTCCCCTATGGCAGCCTTAAATGCCTTTATTTTGCCATGATGCAGGATAGATATCAGTCTTTCTTTCCTTTCTCACTATCTCAACTTGAACCGAGCTTTTGGTGGGCTCACCCCATGCTTCCCTCAGTATCACATTTAAGGCGTCCAGATGGGGTGACAGAATGGAATAAGACACCAGCCCTCCATCTGTTAAAAAAAAGAAGAAAGAGAAAAAAAAAAAAGAAATACAAGGTTTTATTGTTCTTTAAGTAAGAACAGATACAGCCTGTATGTCAAGGCCAAACTATATGCTATTAAATCTATCCTTTGAAGACTTCCATTGGGCTGACCAAGGACAGATGGTAAACTGTTATCATTTGATATGGGATTAGGTCAAGTCGAAGTTCAAGTTTGGAGGTAACAGTGAGAGCCTCAGTTCAGCTGTCAAATGTATTAGTTTATTTAATGAATAGCTCCTAGTCAGCATCTTTGCTACTGTTCTGCTAGTTTAAAAATTAGGAGATTTATTTATCCATGGCTCTCCACACTCTTTAAAAGTCTAAAAAGGCAAATGTATCTGTTGTAGCTTAATAGCTGAATATCCATAAAATCTTTATTCTTTTGGAGAAGAAAAGAGTTTAGGTCTAGGATGTACCAGCTTAAAACGTACTGCAATTTTAATTTTTTTTTTTTTTTATTTTTACCTGGCTCATACATTTCCATCATTTGCCTTTGTGTTTCCATTTTCTTTGCATATGCACTAAACCCACAATATTCTCATCGGAGACATTGATTAGTAGTTTCTGATGTAGGGAAGGCTGTAGCAGTGTTTCATTTCTTACACTTTATTTTCACACCCAAATAATGAATGAAGACCGTTGACCGCGAAGCTGAAATGCAGCATACATGTCAGGCTGTCTATACTTTAAATTTGGCAGAGAAAATGAACTTGCCTTAAAAACAGTCTAACCAAAACATGTTTAGAAACAGCTTTCACAGAACTGACTGATGTTTGCCATATGACACATTCAATGGACATTAGACATAATTTGGAAGCAAGCAAAGCAGTTAAGCATATGCCAGTTGAGGAGCTGAGACAAAATGAACTTTCAAGATCTGGTCATAATCTTAACGCAATAATCCTGTGTCAGCCTCATAGTTTAATAATGTGCAGGGCTTATACAAGTTAAGGACTGATGGGATGAGCTTTTCTGGCAAAGTTAGAGCTAAAAATGCTCAAAATAACTTCCTACTGAACAGCTCTTTATAGTTCTACATAATTGTTTTTGTCTTCCCCATAACTCCTTTAGGAATTCAGTGAAAAGGAAACTCTCCTTCGTAAGGTGTGCTGAGGCAGAAAAGAGGAGCAACAGTCATGAACTCTGATAGTGCAAAGTGCTCTACAGTCACAGGAGAGAAAAGTGCTATTGTAGCATAGACATTATCTTTCAGGTATGTAAATCAAGAAAGTAAAACAATCTAAGGTTTTTCTAATACTGTTCACTACATTATGGGTACATTAACTTCTCCATATGACATTTGTTCTTTTATGTACTTATTACATATGTTAATGTGTCATGTGAATAAGTAAATATTGCCAGAAAAACAGGACTTTTGAAGTTGTGACACTTTGTGCTTCATCACTTGACATTCAACAGCTCTTCTTAATTTTTACAGTTGGGATGATGTGTAGCTGACTGTATCGTTATACTGTGTTAGTAACACATCCAAACTAAAAAAAGAGACAACCCTAGAACTACTTCTGGTTCACTCTCAGCTCAAAGAGGTTTCTATCTAAAGGCTCAGGACTCAATTCCCATTTAAACAGAATTTTAAACTTGGCTGGAGGTGGTGGGAAAATCACTTCATACAATTTTTCCTGTTCCTTGGACTTGGTCTGGTTGACTACTGTTGTAATAAGGCTTCTTGCTGTCACAAGGAATGCTGTAGCTCCCTGAGTATTGCTGAACTTCGGGGCTCAAATGTGGCACTGTCTTGTTTGTGGAGTCCTTTGCTATGCTCCTCTCTCCCCTTGCTGCCTCCTGTGCAGTGCTGAGCTGACACTGGGCAGAGTGAGTGTGAGATCTGGTGGCAGACAGGTATGGCACAGGTGATGGACAAGGCAGAGCATCACCCCACAGCCTTGCTCCTTCATTAGAGATCCACAATGCCCTGCACTATTGGTTGACCATTCTCCTCCCTTGTACAACATAAATTTTTTAACTTCAATTTCAGCTTCAAGACTGGTATATCTCCTGGAAAAGTCACCTATGCAGACTGGACTTTTCCTTACCCACACCTTCCAGGAAGCTGCATCCATGTTAAAGAATGGAGATGGAGTGAATGCAGCAGTATCACTAGGAGACATATCCATTAGGAACCTGTTGAGCCTTTTCTCACCTCAGTGTAAGCTTTACACAATTACCATTGACTGCAAAAATGGAAAAACTAAAATATCAGGTGGAAAGAGGCTAGGATCTACTTTCCAGACATGTTTTAAAGTCACTCAGCAAAAGCAAAACATTTTAATTTCAGGATGTTGGTCTTTTCCACCTTCTTTTTCATTAGCTGTTTATAGTGCATACCTTAACCCATGTCTGTATTCCCTACTCAAACAGGAAGAAAGCTTCCATTATACTCCGCAACATAAAGGAATGTTCAATAATCAAAACCAAACTGCATTTGCTCAGTATATTTTGGTATCCAAATGTATTCAAAATATGCTAATCTATACACACTTTGAGGTCCTCCATGCACACTCCTGCTGTCATTTCTCACGCTTTCCTCTCCGCTCATTCCTTTGAGAAGGAGTCCACAGCCTCCTTGGTTTCAAAATTCTCTGGCTACTGTTGCTTCATTTATTTGAGTCCAATTAGGTCCCTGAGGCTTTGATTAGTATTGTTTCTTTTAGGCACATGGTGAGCAGACTGAATCCCCACAAGAACTTGGCATCCCACATCTAGTGTTAATGTTTCTCTTTGGGAATTCACCAGGTCCTATACTCTTGAAGCTGGAAAGTTCTGGGGAAGATCCTGAACTTTCCTTCCTTTCCTATTTGAAACCAAGCTGACCTGCCCTCAGATCTGCATACAAACCTATTTGGGAATGCTTCCTATATCTACTTGTCCCTACGACATTTTTCTCTTGGCCATCAATGTGACTTCTCAAGAGACCTGGACAATTTCCAGAACCTGATGTGCTTCCTGTGACCCAGAGGAAGATACTGTCTCCTTAGGGTGAGAGGTGCTCACATCAGAAGGGTGTAACACCCTGAAACTTATGAGTCTCTATGTCCCTTTGGGGCATGTCCCCATACTCTGTTCCACTCAACATGGACTGCCCCTTGTATGTTTGCTCTGGGACAGGCCTAATGCAAACAATGACTATATACTAAAGCAGATTAGACTTCATGGGTGCAGACTGACAATTAGGCTTGTTGTCATAATTTTTCTCCATAAATGGCAGCAGCAATTGCTTTGTAAAAGGCTTGGATATAATAAATATAAATGGTACTCTCTAAAAAACCAAAAAAATCCTGTTCTGCAATATCCAGGGGCCATGGCTGTCAAGGGCCAGCACAGCCATCAAGAAAGTCTAAAATTAAAACAGACAAGTTGCCAAAGCATAAAACTGCCATCATCATGTTCAGTTCCCAGTTTGTTTCAATGACCATCCCATCTGTGAAACATATTTCTGTGGGACAGTTAAGGGTTGCAAGCACAAACCAGCCCATTCAAGTGAATGCCACAGCCCAGGTGTCACTCTTGTTTGAAAAATGCCGGGGTGGCCTCACTGCCAAGGATACAACTGCAGATAATACAATCCAGAAATCTCTTCCCAAAGCAGTGAGTAATTGAAATTTATGTACTTGCATAACTCATTTATTGCCGTGAAAGCGATGAATTCAAAGTTGTCAGCTTCAGCCATAGGGGTTGTTCCCTGATCCAAGAGGCCTGTGACTTTATTGCTTGAATGGGAGAGTTGAGGCTGGTGATTGGCACTGCTATTTAGAGGCTGGGATGTATGGCTGGGGACATGCTGAATGAGAGGTAAGGGCACAGACTGCTTGCCTTGGCATGAAGAAAAATACCTCAGTGGGAATGATTTAAGTGGGTAAGGGTTTGAATCTGAGGCCTCGGGCCAATCTGATAGGCTCTGTTTTCTAGAATGGAGACTCTCTGATTTGTCTCGTTCCTAGCAATGTAGTAGCATCCCCTGATTCTTTTCTATTTCAAATCCAAACATAAAGGCTCTCAAAGTCATTTCTGGTTTTATGCGTTATTTTGATTGAGGTTTGGGAAACAAGTTCAGGGTATCCAGAAGAGTATCATGCTGGAAAAATTCCTTACATCTGGGAGATCTCTTTTCCGTATTGCTATTCTGTCATGGATTGAGCTGAGTCTGTAACTTCCCTGGAGCTTATGAAGACGTATATCTGGTGGCAAAATGGAAAGAGTTTTTTCTGTGATGGGTCTGTGGAGCTCTTAAATGGCAGGTGTTATAGAAATACTAGATATTACTGCAACTAATAAAGTGATTTGACACAAAGCTTTGTTTTAACAAGCTGGTACTCTAGCATCAGGCATTCAAGCAAGGACACGCAGCCTCAGCTTCTAGACTTTGGGGCTGACCTTATTTTATCTTTTCCAAAGCACCTACCCTTCTATTTTACTCTGTTGTGATAGCTTTTTCCCTCTTTCAGAGAGATAAGGGAATTTTTTTCAGAAGAAGATGCTCCTAATGTTCCATAGAGTGGACAAGAGATATGACATGCTATCACCAACTAGCTTATTTCAATGGTAGAATCTTCTGGGAATAACACTTGAGTTTTCTAAATATTGGGACAACTGAAAACAACAACAGTATTGCTGGTACCTCTTCATTTTTTAAAACAAAACGAGACAGTACATTTTTTTTTTAGAGGAGAAGGGAAAGAGAATTTTGCTTCCACTTTTAGAAAAAAATGAGAATATTTTTTGTCTCCCCTCTTACATGGGAAAATGTCAGTGACTGATATTGCTTATGGTGACAAACTTCTCATACATTGAAATTAATACCAAGAGCTTACACTCTGAATTGGGGCTATTCTTGGCCCCAGAAGCTCTGTGTGCTCTACAGATGGTGGAAAAATTAAATTTCATGGCAGCCTTTCCTAATCAAGGAAAATGGGGCATGGAAAGGTCAGTCAATCTGCTCTTTCTAATGGGGGGACTATAAGCTCTAGACGCTTCTTTTTACCTAAGTTTTTTTTTGCACAGACAACTGTCCTATATCTTGCCCTGAATCTTGGGTCAAACAGATCTATAGCACGAGGACTGCAATAAACTCTGTAACTACATCTTCTCATCTTCCTTCCCCGGTGGTGAGAGATACTGGCTGAGCTGAATATATGACTTCCTATGTCCCTTTAGCCACAGGCCTGACCTTCTTCATAAAAGTTTCTATGTTATGATAGTCTTGTCAGGATTTAGCGGTTGTGCTTATTATTAATTAAGAGGTACTAAGTTTAAAAAGTCATTAGAAATCAAATCACAGAGGATAAGTTAAAAACCTTCCCATGAACTTTGACATGCCCCTGTATTACCTCTAAACCCACACCAACAAAAAGAGACATTAATAAAATCATTATATATTTGAAGAGTAACATCTTGCCCATGTAAAGTTTATGGCTACAAATGACTACGTGTCAGGGAGCACCATCAAGTCCATTAGGCCAAAGATTTCACTGTTACTATTCATTTAGAGGGGATGGAACTTGAACTTTGCCATGATGGACAGTAGCATAAAAAATTTAAAAGAGGGATAAAAGACCCTTTCTCCTTTGTCAACCTGGCCTTATAAGCCATACACACTTCCAGGGAAGTATGAATAAAAATAAAACTTGCTACCATGATTTACTCATTCATAAATATTTTTTTTTTTCTTTTAATCACTAGAAATCTATTCCAGTGCATGTAAAGTCTTAATGAGACCTAGCAACATTATGAGTGCTGGGAGCAATCGCCCTTCAGCCTCATGCCTGCAAATGCTCTTGAGGCATGCATATATCTCATTATGGCCGAACGCCCTGTCATGTGTTATTCCTTACTTAGTGACAATTTGTCATTGTCACCCTTGACATGTCACTCTGCTGCAGAAGGATTTGACTTCAGCTCAAAATGTGGCAATCAGATGAGAGAATTTTGTAATCTAAACTGAAATATGGGGCTGAAAGAGACTAATTTTATTCAAAAACAATCCTAATATAACATAAATGGGAAGAAATGTTTGCATTTAAGGATTTCTGTCAAGGTTCCCTTCCTTTGCCTTTTCCCAGCCCTTACTCCCCCGCTTCAATTATTCCTTAGGATAATGCTTTTATTTTTGAAGGATGGAGCTTTATGTTTTAATACCATGAATTTTCAATTAAGTGCACTAAGATCCGTGGATATAACTATTACTTAAACTATAAGTAATGGTTACATGTAAAAATTAGGGAAACATATTGTGCTTTAGATAAATTACATTCAGATTACTTCTTATTATAAATGGGGTAGAAAATGGATTTTTAGCTCTGGCTGGCCAAAGAGCCAACATTTGTATCTACTTCATTTGTTTAAATATATTTCAAGCCAGATTGAAATCCATATTGCCTGACATTAATTGAGTACTGAAGCATCAGTGTACTCAAGTTTCATAAACCACTGATGAGTGAGTTTCTACAGGCTTGATTTAAAAATATACTATCCCTTTTATATGAAAATTATATTCTGTTTATGGTGTAATTCTTAAAGCCCACCATTAAATAGTATAAATCTTAATAAGATGAATGTAAATATGACATTTGTACCGTTGAGTTGAGATCTTGTTTGCTAGGAAAATTATATCTCTACTTGGTATTTATTAAAATATTCTTCTGTATAATATTCTAGGCAAACAGTTTTTTTTTCTGTTCCAAAGCAGAAGAGTGGGGTGGGCCGTGAGATGGACTGTTCCTGAAGGTCACTTATAGGGATTTGCTAAAATATCTCATCCTGGGCAGGATGTTCCATTCCTGGGCATCTTTTGACAATCAATCCTATCAGGTTGCCCAGTAATTTATTGGCTTTGTGGCACTGATAAATAGTCAATCAGTTCACTGGTAGCTTAAAGGAAGTAAGGTTTGAGCTCATGTTTCCATGTTTCCAGAGGTGAAAGTCTAGGGCAATTTAACCCATTTTTCACACTTGTAATCCTCAGAGAAGCAGATATTATTTGAACCAGACTCTGGATTCTGGATTTCACAAAGAAGGTGCAAAGCTGTGGTTTTTCCTTCAAGTTTCATCAAATTTTTCTGCATAAGATGAATGAATGAATGAATAAGTTACTAACTAACTAAATAAAGATGCCCTCATCAAGCAGCTTTTACTGGCTGAACCAAGTGTCCTATGGCCTTCATCAAGCTGCGCTTTCTCTGAGGTAGGGAATGACTGCTTTTAAGTGAACGCATTATGAAGTGCCATCTGCAATGTGCCGTCCTCCTGGATATTTTTATCAGGACTAACATAGCTGTCAGGATGTCATGCAATGAATGTCGGATAATTTGTACACTTGATTTTTTTTTTTTCCTAAAGCTCTTTCATGCTATTATAATGATAAAGGCAGCTTTCTGCTTGAAGTGCACTTGCCGCTTTCTCAATGTGCTTACTGAAGTTTCTTTCTTTAAAATCTTTAACGTTAGAAATTTTGTTTAATAATACAAACATTGTGAAGGAACACAATAGGCATTGAATAATCAAATATGGATTTTTGATGTACGTTCTATCATCTGCTTCTGTAATTTTTTGTCTTCATTTTGGTCTTCAGAACGAGGTGCAACTCGTCCTTATTTTTGCACACTAGAGAACATTCCAGGAAGATCCCTATTTTTTATTTGAGTACCCTTGGTTTCAATTCACCATCTGCAAGACATGGGTAATCTTAACTACCACACAGAGAAGTTAATGGAAATGCACTGTGATGGCTGCAGACATTCAGATAAGAGGTGGGTGAGCACGCAAAACACCAGGTGAACTTATAAACTATGATCAGCAAATTTTGCCTATTCTTTTTATGCTGTTTTTTATGCTGTACACTCTGGTCTTCTCTCATGGACTAGTTTGACAATTATTCTATATTTTGTTGTGCTATGTCATCTCTTCAAGCCTGTTAAAAGCATTTTTTCCTCTCATGGTTTGATGCCTGTTTATTCAGCAATTTAGTTGGCTTAGTGGGACCTCCTTTTTTTGGTAATGGTGAGATATAACTTCACCAAAATTGTCACTGGAATTAACTTGGAGTCATTTCAACTTTCTGTGTTCCAAGGCATTTCTTCAGGACCATCTGAGCCAAAGTATCAGATCATCACTGACAAGAAGTGGAGCTTAACTCTCCTGTACCCTAACTCATGGTCAGTCCCTGCACTGCACATCTGTTATTTACTGTGTAATGAGTCTGACTTGTGTTGGATGCTTCAGTTAGTCAATTTAACTCACTTACCTACAGAAACTAGGCCAGGAATGAAAACAACAACAACAAAAAAAGTAAGATATTTCTCCACTGAGTTGTATTTGAGTTATACTGACACCAGAGCCACTGACCCAAGAGAGGGAGCAAGTCCACCTTCTTTCAACAAGAGCGAGCTGTTAGGCATTGTTTTGTCTGTCATCGTGGGCTAGATTTACAGCTTACCATGGTTGATTCTTGGAGGCCCCTTCCTCCCCTTCTGGCTATATGCCTCTGCTGTTCACCTCATGTGATTATATGGGAAGTAGATCCAACAAGGAAAACATTAGAAAAACAAAAATTTTTCAGCAAAAAGAAGGAGATTATGGAATCATAAAATGGTTAAAGATCATCTAGCTCCAACCCCCATGCCACAGGCAGGGATACCTTCCACTAGACCAGGTTGCTCAAAGCCCCATCCAACTTGACCTTGAACACTTCCAGGGATGAGGCTTCCACAATTTCTATGGGCAACATCTTTCTGTACCTCACCACCCTCACAGTAAAGAATTTCTTCCTTATATCTAATATATATTCTATATATTCTTTCAGTTTGAAGCCATTACCCCTTTCTCTGTCACTACATGCCTTTGCAAAAAAATAAGTCCCTCTCCAGCTTTCTTGTAGGCCCTCTTTAGGTACTGTGAGGCTGCTACAAGGAGTAGCAGCCCTGCGAGTCTTCCCTGCTCCAGCTGAACAATCCCAACTTTCTCAGCCTGTCTTCATAGGAGAGATGCTCCAGCCCTCTCCATATCTTCATCTCCTCTGATCTCACTCCAACAGCTCCACATCCCTCTTATGTTGTGGCCACAAAGATGGACACTACTGCAGTGGGGTCTCAAGAGTGGAATGGAGGGGGAGAATCACCTCCCTTGACCTGCTGGTCACATTTGTGTTGATGCAGCCCAAAAAACATTTGGCTTTCTGGGATGCAAGTGCACATTGCCAGATCATGTCCAGCCTCTCATCCACCAGCACCCCCAAGTCCTTCTCCTCGGGACTGCTCTCAATCTGTTGCTGCCCAACCTGTATTCGTGCTTGGGATTGCCCTAACCCTGGTGCAAGACGTTGCACTTGGCCTCGTTGAACTTCATCAGGTTAGCACAGGCCCAGCTCTCAAGCCTGTCCAGCTCCCCCTGGATGGAATCTCTTCCCTCCACTGTATTGATGGCACCACGCAGTTTGATGCCATTGGCAAACTTGCTGATGGTGCATTTGATCCCACTGTTCATGTCACCAGTGAAGATGTTAAACAGCATATCTCCTTTCCAGGTTGATTAATTAAATCAGCAAGCTATAAACATATATAAAAGTATCAAATAACTTGTAGCAGAAGGAGGAGTAAAAGAGGAAAAGAGGGAATTGGGGCAAGAGCAGAGCAGAAATATACACCCCCAGTTCCCTGATGTCCCCTGGGGAGACCACACCAGAGATCCCATACACCTTCCCCTCTTTATGCATTCTTAAGATCCTGGAGATATTGATAACTTTTACCTGTACTCTCTTTCTCATTAAGAGGCACTTTCTAGCCATCAGTGATGAGTAACGTTCCATTCTGTATGGTTAGCCTAGGTTTTTCCTTCTCTAGAACAAATTATACCTCTCTGCACTCAGCTGGACCTTATTTATGGGAAAGGACCTCACATTAGCCTTATCATCTGTTAAAGGTTTGGGTTGATGAATCAGAACTCAAAAGCTATTGGCTGGAAGGAGTTATTTAGTGAAATGAATTTCAAAGTTAATCTATTCATAGAAATGTACCAGACCACAGCTCAGAACTAATATAATTTCTGCTCCCTCTCACCCCCAATATCTGCTTCCCTTAGCACATTTCTCCCAACTTATACTTTACTAACAAGAACTAAATTTATATTTTTAAGGAAATCAAAGTTTCTAATCCTTATGTTCTTCTAGCAGCTGGTGTTTTTGGCATTGGGCTAACACAAGAAATCTATTACTCTGAACTGGTATCTCTAGACACTCACTATAGTGCCCAGGCCACTAGTCCTGTCTCTCCCTTGACAGGGTACTTAGTAGCTGTTTTTCTTTTGCAAAAAACCTCTCTGAAAACAGATTGTATTCCCACAGGATAATTTCCTTGGGGGTTTTTTGTTTGTTTTATTTTTTACTAAAACTCTCAGGTTTTTATTTTTTTTCTTTGATTTTTGAAAGCTCAGAGGAAGTTTTCAGCAGTGGGTAGAAAGAAAGCCCAGGTGCTGGTGGATGATGGGAGTGTGAGTGAAGCATGGACACACTGTTTGCTTTCCTGTCCTAGTTTTTTTCTTTGTGTTTTTTTTTTTTTCCTCTCTCATAACTTTGCAAATGTAGTTCTGCTTTTTTTCAGGGAGCCATATTTTTCTTCCCACTGATATGGTTTTCCAATTGAAGTGGAGAATCAGCCAGCAAGGAAGGCATCCTAGTAGCATCTTAGGACCATGCTAGGAGCCTAAAACTCAGAAATTCAGGTAAGAAACAAGAAAACACTTTTAATTTCCTCTACTAGACATGTGCAAATATATATCTGGTGCTGAACCATTTACTTTGAACCTCTGCATACCTTATGCGTTTTATCTCTACTCACTTGAGCAAATTCAGAGGATCAGTAGCTAAATACACTTCTTTGTGGCTATGTCATCAGCCTTTTTTGAAACTGAGGTTGGAGCAAGTATACTAGGAAGGTTAGAAAATATCTTTTTTGAGCATATAAAAATAATAACAGCTTGCATACATTTCCTTACTGAAAACCTAATTTTACCTTGGCAAGCTGACTTTGTAGTATGCCTGTGTATTTTTGTGGCTAAATAATTGGGCTTCTTTTGTAAAATTTGTCTTGTCACAGCTGTTTCAAAAAGGTGGTAGAATCCACTTTCCCGAGAATGGAAACATGTCAGCACTGTCTTTCCACACCACTGCTGAAATTAGCGAATTTATCATCTTCTTTTTCATATCCACCCTCCTGACCTCACAGAAAGAGCTGTAACATATAATTCCTGCAGTGACTTAAACTTCATAGTTCATAGGAACTTACGCTTACTCTTTAAACCTGCAGATACTGTGAACTCTGAGATACAATCAAGGTTAATTTCAGTATCCTAATGCCTTGAAACTGATACTTATGGATACAGAAATCGGTTAGCCCGGTCACAACAAGAGCACAAGTCAACTCTTAGTGTCACACGCAAGCTGGTCTTTGCATATGGGCAGAATTGCATTAGGGGACAATTAAATGCTATCAGTTTAGACCAGGGACTTTGCAAAGCAGATAGCCTTTAGAGCTATTGTGGTTTTTAAACGTCAGGTTAATTGAGAACTGCTGTATATTTAATAGGGGGGCCTTTGGGATATGACTACAAGGACTCTCTGTTGTTCAGCAGTACATTAGGCAGAAACGGCAATTCTGAAATGGTCATAAAAATCCCAGGAGGCATAATCATTAATGGGACACTAAGCTCCAATTAAGGGCATGGCCCAAAAGACCAAGGTGAAAAACATGGTCCTTAGCACCCGTCTCAGAGGATCTCTCTGATCCATCTGCTTGATTTCAGCAGCAGAAACATAATTGCAAATAACAAAATATTTACTCTGAAAAAAGCCCCATACTCCTTGTTGTCTGGAATGTAAATAGGGAAAAAAATCCCTGAAACCAAAGGGTCTTTCAAATTAAATTCGCCAACTCCCCTAAAACAAGACTAAGAAGACAAGATAGCTGCATATTATAGCTAGAAGTCCTGATGGCTTTCACCTTTGCAGGGTTTCATAACACTGGCAGTCCAGCCCTCTAAACTTCACCTTATGTCTCTTTAATGTTAAATTGAGCATCTCCATGAATTTATATTCAGGAACTGTGAAGGACTTTCCCCTATGACTCTGTTTAAGTTTCATTCCTGGATTTTTGGATTCTCTGAGTTCTATGAGACAAGCTATCCATTTTAGTCAGTGTGCTAGTTACCTCATAAATGAGTTTCTTGGTCTTATGGCCTGCTTCTGGTCATAGACTGCAATTCTGCATCAGATAGACACAGATTTTCTGAAATGCCATAAATATACATTTTTGGAAAACATTGGGTCCTGAAAGTCCAGCTGAGAATCCATCCTGACTGGTGTCTTTTGAAAATTTTAACCTCGGTTACTTCAAAGAGCCTTTGCAATTAAATTAGTAAGTAAATAATTTGTGGCTACATGTGAATATTTCCATTGTTTTAATCTGCTTATAATACAAACCTTGCACTGAAAGTGCCCAGAGAAAACCTAGTTGTTTTCCATCTATGCACACCATTCAAGTAGGATGTTAATAAATATGACACTATGGAATTCAGTTTAGTGAAGTACCACAAAAAAGGAAGTTAATTTCAATCATTGACAAACTTGTCAATTTAGTTGTATTGATTTTTTGATACCTCTATAGCACATGGCAAAATTCATACATTGTAAAATACATCATTATTATTGGCTCACTCGGCTGGTTGTAAGGGGACTGTTATTTTTTTTCAATAAATTGATGTTCTTTAAGTGTATGAAAATGCAAAATTATGTGACTTTTATTACTATTTTTAATACAATATCAATTTATTTTCTTTAATGATGATCTCTCCGTTGTTTCCTAGTGCCTTAAAGACATCTGGTCTCAGATCAACCTGAAAACAACAGTTTCTTGGGTTGGCAAAATTTAGCAGAAGAAAAGCACATGAATTTGGCCATTAGAAGCCTTGAGCTTGCTGGTGGGAGCTGGTATTCTTTAGAATCTCTGGGTCCTCCTGGGGTTGGTGTGATTGTGGGCCCTGAAATGAGAGATGCTGCTAGAACAGGGAGTGTGGATCCCTCTCCTGTTGTCTCAGGCAGGGCTGTGGTGTCAAGCTGAACACAAAACAAAGCCCTCTTTGAAAGAGCACAGATCAATTGCAGAATGCTCAGTCTCTACAATGTTTTAGAAGTCAGTGTCCAACACTATATTTTGCTTTTCTCAGACTTTTGTGATAGAAAATAAAAAAGCAGTTGTGGTTCTTCTGAGTCCAACTCCAGCAAAAATAAATTGAAGGTGTTCTTATTAAGTTTCTGATTTTGGTCTGTCTCTTCAGAGGATATAGAGCAGCAGAAAACCTACATTTCGCTTCTGCCTGTAAGTTTCCTGCTTTTTAAATGCAATACTCTCATATTCCCACCTGAGGTCATTAGCCACAAGGTAGGTTAAAAAAAGTTTGAAGGATGGATGTAGCTGCACACAAACACCGGCAATCTGCACTCATGTTTATGCTGATGCATCTGAAATTCATTGTGTTACTCTGTTAAAACTCAGGACTACAGAATGTAGTGCTTGTCTAAATTTTCAAATAGAATTTTTATACTGAGGAGTGCAGGTAATAGAGGAGCAAAAGCATGTATTTCTGATGAAATGCAATTGCTTTGCATTTCAATTACGAGACAGGTAGTAGTATCTGAAGTTTGGTTTTGGTTTTGGCTTTTGGTGTTGTTTTTTTTTTTCTTTCTTTGAAGTGTCCCTAAACATTTTTTCAAAGACAGCAAAATACACATGAACTTCTGAGACAGGAGTAATATATGAGGGAGGAAGGGGAAATAACTAAAAAACTAAATTCTAAACATATGAGGCTGAAAAAAATTTTTCAAGCATTAAGCGTGTAGTAGTGGAACCAATATTCCCTATAAGAAAATGCATTTAATTATTGTCAAGAACTATTTGGTGAATTTTAGTCCTTCAGGCAGTTTCAATCTTTCTCCACGTGACACAATGGTTCAAAAAAATCAAAATAAAAGTTTCCACGGAATTAAATTTCAGAAACTTCTCATTTGGTTAAAATTTAAATTTGCTGACATTTACCATGGAAATACTAGAGCTTTTGCATTGATAAACTTCATAAACAATAATAACAAAGAAATAAACTCTGCCAGAATCCCTAAATTAAAATCTGTTTATCTCAGCCGAAATTATTCAGACCAGTTCTAGCAGTAGTAAGCCTTAAGCATGACAGTGAAGTGTCCTCTTTTCCCCCAAAAATTATTGACTTCCAGGTTGGAATTTCAAAGCTGCTTTGTGTGATCAGCCAGTGTTCAAGCCATCAACTCAACATGGAGTTGAACACTTAGTTGCTCATTAAAGTCCAGTTTTAACACTTTCTTCAGTAAAGGGGATACTGAGGCAGAAATGGGCAGTGACCTGTTCCATCTTCTTGCACATGCTAAAGATAACATATTATCCATTTTCAGTCCTAGGCTTACAGTGTTTTTCCAAGAAAATGTGCAATGCTATATTTTATCTTTAATAAGGGAGAATATTTGCTGTCTCATTCCTTAGTAGGGGTGTTCAGATTTAGCTGTGATAAGAGTAGCAGCAGCAGTTTCTTTAGTTGTCACAGTTCAATTTGATGGGGATCCTGAATCAGAGCCCTGAGGTGACGTAATTTTCCAAGAGGGAAAGACTTCTGGGTGATCACTTCTTTGCCACTGAGTGAATTGCTGCTTTTGTGTGTTAATACAATTAGGTGCCTACAATTAGTCAGTCCAAGGGCATTATCTATTGGCCCAGATAGCAGATTGGGCTCCGGGTCATCTGATGTTACTTCATTACAAGGCTCTAATTATCTCCTTAATTTTCCCTTCAGGACCATAGGGGTAGGGATACCTCTCAGGAATGTTGTGAGGAATAATTAACGTTGGCAAGGAGCCTTGAAGAAAAAATACTGGGAGAGCACATGGGCTTGGATTGCTGGTGACTGAGCACCCGACTCCCATTGAAACAACTGCTGAGTGAGTGTGTCTCTGGGGCTCTCAGCATTAGTATTAGTCACCAGCTAAAGATGGGAAGAAGGGAAGTGATTCAGCCTGCTCCTGTGGATCTCTTGTGTCAGACCTTCAGGTAGGATGCAGCTTTCTGGACTGGCAAAAAGAGTAACACTTTTTTCCTTCATGAAGAGTGGAGGGAGAAGGAGAAGAAGGACAGCCAATTGAGTTCTCATGTGTGATTGCAGGGCAGAGTGTGACCTGTAGGATTTAGGCACAACTTTTAAAATCTGCCCCAAAATTTCACTATCTAGTTCTGGGGCCATGGTGCTGCAGTGGATGTAAGCCTAAGAAGGCACTCTGGCAAACTTTCCAGATGAAATCCTCACTGCTAAATTAGGGACTCATGCAGAGAAAAGCTGAAGTTTGCTGGCAGGATCAGGGCCAAGACAGTTAAAAAAACCTGGGAAACAAGAGTGTGTCTAAGGGTACAATCAGCTGTTCTGTGACTGAACTGTGTTTTGTGATGTGAAACTGTACTCAGTATCTAAAGCATATTTAAAGTGAATGCCAGGTACTGCATTTGGCCTTTCAGCTATTAAACATCACCACAAAACAGTCAGCAGAGCAATGTCATCTAGATCACTTTGACACAATTGCAATACGCAATTAACTGGCAATGAAGGACTTCCTAAAAGCACATGTTCGACACCCTGCTTTGTCATGGGTTTTTGTACTGTTGCAGGGATTAAAAAAAATTAAATTAACTTTGTGCCAATGCATATTATATTTGGACAAGGGACTAGATGAAATGATTAGAATAATAGCCTTAGAAAAGATCACATTTCCCTACTGTGCCAATGTATTTGACTGCATACGGCAACCCTTTTAGGCCACTGTTCACAGTGAATTGTAACAACTTCCTGCAAAGATCTAAGTTCTGCGTCTTTTGAATGGCAAATTATTAGAACTAGGTCAGGTCTAAGAAGAAATAACCATCTTTATTAACCAGAAATAACCAGCTTTATTAATATGAACTCCACTTTTAGGGTAGTTCACATGAATAAAGCTCTGCAAGCAAAATACAAATTCACCTGATCCTAATTACCATCCCTCAACAAAGAAGAAATGCATCCTTTATCATTGCTAAACAGTACAGGTAAAGTGTCACCTGGCTTAAGGGAATCTCTTGGGGTTTTTATGTGAGGTTAGTCATTAGTTCTCTATTTTGAAATGAACTGAGCAATGAAAAGTAAAAAAGCTTGAACAAAAAAAAATTACTGATATTTACATATCAATTTTCCCAAGAAGTATTTTACAGAGGAGGGTAAGGAGTATCATTATGAGACTCAGAACAATTGAGGCAGAAAGTAATATACAAAATATGTAGCTACATTATGCCAACAAGCATCTTCCTTGTTTGACTAAAGTATATCTGTAGCTCTCCAATGTGTTTTGTAAGCTTAATACTAACATTTTCCGTATTTTAGGTCAGAACTGTTTCATAGGGCAGGAGCTCTATGTAATACTCACGTCAGACCATGGAGGTAAGTTACTTATGGATGTGTTGTACTTATTCCCTGCTTTATCACCCCCTTTGCCCCAGTAAATCTTTTCCTTATCCTCTTTTTCATTTGAACTCCCTGTATGTGTGTGTCTTTGTTGCGGCTTTTGTGTTATTTTACTTCTGCTGTACAATGTTCCTGAGTGCTTGATTTGTTAAAACAGAACAAATTTTTCAAAGGACCCCAAGAAAAGTATAACTTTAGTTGTAGTTTTGTAGGATTAGACTTCTTTGAAAATTTAACCCACATAAGAACTAAATTCAGATGATAAGTATGTTCTCTTTCAACTCAGATAACTATGACAGGCCACCTATCATAGACTGACTCCTAGTTAGAATAACTTTTGCTGAAACTATTGTTCACTATTAACTATCCACGTGGTTTTTAGAAGCTCACAGTATCTTCCTTTAGAAAGTTAAGATAAAACACAGGGTAAATGCACTGGCTGCTTTGGAGAGGAAGTATCATGTCATATTTTAAGACTGCACAAACTAACTACTTTTATAAGGCTGCCCATTTTTCCAACCTCTATGCTCAGACTGTTTTACCAAAGTATCTTTATAGATGATCTTGGAGGTATTTTTCAACCTTAATGATTCTATGATTTCTTTTCTTTTTAAGAAGTCAATTTTCACTAAATATCAACTGAAACAAACAGACCGGTTAGAAAATACTATTATATTTGTATAGAATTTCCAGTCAAGCAAAATTTTGAGATTTTACTTGAGTCCAGTAAATACACACATATTCACAAGCACAAACAACAAAAAAAGATTTTTGTTTCAAAATAATCTTCATTACATGAGAATTATCATAATTGTCATTTCAATTGACTGATTTTAGTCTTTAAAAGAGGGTATAATAGCATTCACTGTCTGAGACTGAATTACTGTCATTATGTTAAAGGTGCACTTTATCACTTAGCTTTTCTCCATTATAAATGCTCACAGACACACTCTGCTTTCTGCTGCTACAAAATCTTCAAAACACAGTATGACAAAGTTTTGTATCCAGACACTTTGTTACTAAAACTTCAGAACAAAGGGTTACCAAAGGCAGTCTGCCATTGCTAATACAATCACAGTACCAAAAGATAGAGAGGACATTTTAGCAATAGCAAATTTCAAATTCTTGCAGAAGAGTGCAAACTGTTCATTGAGATAAAAAGGTATTTTGTGTATCTTTTGCCAGGAGGGAAGATGCAGAGTTGCTCTTCTGCTCAGAGCAAACTTATTAAGGTAAGAGCAGATCAAGCAAATATCAGCCCAAATGAGAGAAATAGCCAAGCCATATTATCCCAGACTTGTCAAACTTTTCCTGGTGATGTTTAGATGAAAATCCAGACACTGCCATGATATTAACCTGCCAGTGTATAAATGACATTTATCATTTCTGCAATCTTTTTTGATCTAGTGTCTTAAGATTCTTCATACGTAAAAGTTTTCAACACATTGCCCTGTCATCTTAATACATATGGGATACCTTTTACTTCTACAGGCACAGAAGAACCAAGTCTGGATATGTCACTACGGCACAACACTTGGGCAGAGCTCTGTTGAAGTAAATGTCACTATGCCTGGAGTAAGAGGCTATAGAGAGGCATAAAGGTATAAACATCAGATCTAGTGAGATCAAGGACATGAATTTGCCTGAGGAGCAAAGCTTTTTCTTTAGGGGAAGAAGGTAGCCTCAATTCTGAGTTACTCAAAAAGGGCTAATTTAAAGAATCTGATCTTTAGGGGTTGTGGTCAGCATAAGATGGGCTAATTATACCATGCTACTTGAACAATTAAGTCCCCCCAAATAATTTTAAAATCTTGGGCTAAATGCCAGAGCACTAAAGAACCTTGGAAGTTTTCTTGTAAGTGGCAGCACTTCAACAGTTCTTCTGACCTACCCTGGACTATACAACTCTCAAAGGTGAACCAGAGGACCTATGTTTTTAATTCTCTGCTTGCCTTTATTCAGGCACTCAAGCTTTGGGAAATACATGCCTGTCCCTTGAAAATCAGAATATTGAGGGAGGTTTGAAACTTGTAGCTCTAATCATTTCTGAACTTTTCAGCTTACATTCTTCCACCCCTTTACGTGATTTTTTCATGTTGTAATGTTTTCTTCTTCCTTCATAGTGATTATTAACAGATTTTTCTAAAATGCCCAAAGCAGCATACTTAGGTCAGAAAACAGAAGCTAGCATGTTTCTGTCTACCAGCTTCCTCTCTTACTTATAACATTTCCCTTATGTTTCCCAGGGTCATGAACAGGTCTGGTTCCAGCATTGCTTTGTGGGGCAATGAGTAGGTCCTTGCCTAGAAACAGATTTACAGTACAAAGGTTTGAGAGTGAGATATTCTCTTATTTCATTACTTTTTTTAATCGAAGATCTTATATAGAAAAAAATCATGGGCATTTAGAAATACCTATGCCATAAGATGAGTTTGTGGCATTATATAAAATGTTTCTCTAGTGATTTTTTTTTTTAAATGTTCAATAATGGAACTATAAAAAGATGAATACTCTAACTGTATTTAAGACACTTAAAGAAATAATACTGGAGTGGACTGAGGTGTTAAGTAGACAAGTAGGTATTTTCTTCAAATTATATAAATGAAATGAACAACAACAAAAGAGATATTATCCTTACTTTGTCAAGGTTCTTTACTGTATGCCACATTTAGGTCAGCTAACCTTGTGGTTAAATGAACATTGCCTGGTTAGGGGTTTGAATGCAGTCAGAAAAGTGTTCAGGTGTTGGCACACTGAACCAGACTATGTTGTCTGAACCTTAAAAATTAGAATGGAAACCTTGCAAGAGGCTTTTTACAGTGAGAGATGCTGCTGCCAGCATTTTGTAGACTTTTTTATAAGCTTTTCAGTTTTTGTTTCCTTTTTTTTCTTTTATTTTTTTTAGTTGAGGGTCAGGTGGGGGATGCATTCCAGGAAATCACAGTTATAGGATAGGCAAGTATGAGCAAACCTCAGCTTAGATAAGACTTCTGGGGCTTCAGAAAGATACTTGAATCAAATGTAGTTGCAGGATATGCAGAGGGAATTTTCCTTTTATCTAAATCTGATCATCTACTAAACTACCATTTTTTTGACAATAAATGAAACTTTCTTTCTAGAGAAACAATCAGATATTCTTTATTCTGTTTTTCAAAACTTATGTATTTCTATAATACTGGAACTGACCCTCAAATTTTTTGTATTTAGCCAGGGAAAAATCATTTAATCTTCAATGACTAATGAGCTGGGACTTTTACTCTAAATGTAGATCTCAGCCTAGTAGGAAAAGTATGGGAATGCAAAAGCACATCTGGTAATTGGAAAGATGAAAAAGGTAATAATAAAGTGCTCATTTTGAGGCAACAGTGATGAAGATAATGGATGATAGCCAAGTAGGCCATATGCACTTGGCTAACAGAATTAATCACAGACTATGCAATGCAAAGCAAGAAAGACAAGTACAATAAAACACTTAAAGACAAGAATGGATTTTAATTTTAGGAGCAGTATAAAACAATATGATAATAATGATAGCCAAGTTAGCCCTGTGATTGTACAATCCAAACAGGACACAAATTAAAGTTATAAATAATATTTATCTGCTGTACCAATATATGTTAAAAAGTAATAATGACTAAAAATTATTAGAATTAATCAAATCAGGAATTCTGTGTCTAGTATATTGAGGAGGGCTAAGGCAATTCTGAAACTGTCAGATGCGAAGTCAGGTTTAGAAATGGAAAAGGAATATTGCAAGTTTCTAACAGACTTTAACAAAGACGATGTCTGAAAATGTGAGCTAGTGCTTAGATTTCGATTAATAAGGGAAGACTTATTATTAGAGCCTTGTGATTAGCAGTGTAAAATTCTCATAAAGCAATTTCGTAAATATCCCATCTTGAAGCCATTTTGCAGCATCATCTGTCACTAAGCCTGCAGCTACGGCACCTAAGGGATCATGTTTTCTGTCGCTTGCTGTTACGTTTTTCTGTTACATTTCTATATACTTGTATTTTAAATCATCCAAACAGTTTGTGTGTAACAAGCCCTCACCCAAGTACAGGAACTGTCTGTTCAGTAATTTCAGAGGAATCTTTAAGGCTTTCTGCTGGGCCGGAAAAGACTGTAATGAGAGGTGGCTGAGCACCCTCGCCTTCCCTTGAGTCACAGTATCCTTTGGCCTTTACTGAGCAGAAACAATAGTCATACTGATAGTAGTAAAAAGTGCAACAGAATTACAAGTACTCTCTGTTGGTAACACTAAAATGAGAGACTGCCATATGTCTTTCTGAATTGCATGACAAGGTTTCTTATATCTTTAATACAAGGTATACAAAAACACCCTTATCACAAATAAGTGATTATTAATTTGAACAATATCAGGTATGATTATGGCTGTGTTCTAAGCAGTCTGATGCATTTAAAAAGGAGAATGAGTACCCGAATGTCGGGATAGAGAACAGAATAGAATGGAATCATATGGGTTGGAAATGATCATGGAGTCCAATCATAAACCTAACACTTCAAAGCTGACCACCAGACTATGTCCCTAAGTGCCACATCTACACGTCATTGAAATACTCCCAAGGATGGTGATTCCACCACTTCCCTGGGGAGCCTGTTCCAGTGCTTGAAAACCCTTCCAGTGAACAAATGTTTCTTCATATCCAATCTAAACCTCTCCTGGTGCAACTTGAGGGCGGTTCCTCTTGTCTTTTTGCTTATCACCTGTGAGTGATATCATCGACTCCCACCTCACTACCACCTCCTTTCATGTAGTTGTAGAGAGCAATGTGGTTCCCCCAGTTCTCCTTTTCTCCAGGCTGAACAACCCCAGCTTTCTCAGTAGCTCCTCATCAGACTTGTGCTCCAGACCCTCCCCCAGCTTTGTTTCCCTTCTCTGGACACACTCCAGCACCTCGATGTCTTTGGTGTAGTGAGAGGCCCAAAACTGGACACAGGATTCCAGGTTTGGCCTCATCAGTGCTGACTACAGAGGGGAAAATGACTTCCCTAGTTCTGCTGGCCACACTACTTCTGATACAAGGCAGGATGCCACTGGCCTTCTTGGTCACCTGGGCACACTGCTGGCTCATGTTCAGCTGCTATTGACCAACACCCTCAGCTCCCTTTCCACTGCGCAGCTTTCCAGCCGCTCTGCCCCAAGCCTGTATCACTGCATTGGGCTGTTGTGACCCAGATGTAAGACCCTGTACTTGTACTTATTGAACCTCATACAACTGGCCTCAGCCCATTGATCCAGCCTATTCAGATCCCCTCTGCAGAGCCTTCTTATCCCCCAGCAGATCAATAATCCCACCCAACTTTGCAGACTGACTGAGGGTGCCCTCAGTTTCATCATCCAGATCATTTATAAAGATATTAAACAGGACTGGCCCCATCACTGAGCCCTGGGGAATGCTACTAGTGACCGGCCACCAGCTGGATGTAGCACCATTCCCCAACAATCTCTGGGCCCAGCCATCCAGCCATACTTTTATCCAGTGAATAGTGCACCTGTTCAAACCATGAACAACCAGTTTCTCCAGGAGAATGATGTGGGAAAGGGTGTCAAAGACTTTACTAAAGTCCAGGTAGACAACATTCGCAGATTTTCCTTCATCCACTAAGCAGGTCACCTTGTCATAGAAGGAGATTGGGATGGTCAAGCAGAACCCGTCTTTCACAAACCTGTGTTAGACCTGATCCCCTGGTTGTCCTTTATACTGTGTGTCCACAGTGCTTTGTGATGGCACTGAAAATTATCTGCTCCTGGCATCGAGGTCAGATTTACAGTCCCTGGATCCACCTTCTGGGCCTTTTTGTTGATGTGTGTCACATTTGCCAACTTCCAGTCACCTTGGTCAACCTTCCCAGTTGACAAGGACTACTGGTCAGCCCTTCCACCACCTCCCTCAGTACCCTTGGGTGGATCTCATCCTGCCCCACTGGCTTGTGTGTGTCTAAGCAGTGTGCAAGTCACTGATGATTTTTTTCCCTCAATTTAGGTGCTTCATTCTGCTCCCCATCCCTCTCTTCCAGCTCAGAGGGCCTGGTACCCTCAGAACAACTGGTTTTACCATTAAAAACTGAGACAAAGAAGCCATTAAGTACCTGAGCCTTTTCCTCGTCTTCACATTTTCCCCCAAATCTAATAAAGGACAGAGATTCTTCTTAGCCCTCATTTTGTTGTTAATGTATTTATAGAAACATTTCTAATTGTCTTTCATGGCAGTAGCCAGATTAAGTTCTAGTTGGGCTTTGGCTCTTCTAGTTTTTTCTCTACATAGCCTCACAACATCCCTGTAGTCTTTCTGAGTGGTCTTCCCTTTCTAAAGGACATAAACTCTCCTGTTTTTTCAGAGCTTCAACCATAGGTATCTGTACATTCAGGCCAGTCTTCTTGTTTGCCAGCTGGTCTTTTGGCACATGAGGATGGCCTGCTACTGTGCCTTTGGGATTTCTTCCTTGAAGAATATCCAGCCTTCCTGGATCCTTTGCCCTTCAGGACTGACTCCTCAGGGACTCCCTCAACCAGTCTCCTAAAGAGGCCAAAGTCTGCCCTCTGGAATTCCAAGGTAGCAGTTCTGCTGACTCCCTTCCTTGTTTCTCCAAGAATCAAGACTTCTTATCATTTTGTGATCTCTATGTGCAAGATGCACTCCAACCATCACATCACCCACCAGTCCTTCTCTGTTCGCAAACAACAAGTCCAGCTGGAAGCCTTCCCTAGATGGCAAAGAAAGCACAAAAAACTTGGAAGTTGGGAATAATTACTGATTTGAATAAAAATAATAGCAAAAAAAAAAAAACAACAACCACAAACAATGAAAGGGGAGGTTGACAGTCAAGCTACATAAATGTGTTTGCATGACAGGGTAACACCATTTCAGACGCAAATAGAAGGATGGAACACAAATGCTTCTAGAAATATTGTTTCTATCTCTACAAAGAGAATAATTCTGTACTAAATACAATGGTGGAACTCGATAGTACAAAAGGTGTTTCTCGGGGCTTTTTTTTTGTTTCCAGTGCTTTTTCTAATTATAGTGTGCATGCATATCTCTAAGATCTAAAATTTTAAACAGCACAAGTTTTTCAAGCACAAAGGACCATGCTACATACCAGTGAGTTCTTCTTATCTGAAGAATTGTAATCTGAAGACTGTATTTGATGATAGCACTTTTTTTTTTTAAGGTCAGGTTTATGTTAGAGGTATGCGTGTTCATGTTTATGCAAGTTTGTGCTTATTCAACTGGTCAAATCGCTTTTTGCATCCCTGACTATCTCCTTTGCTTGCTGCGGACTCTCCAGATTATCATGAGGGCAAGGATGATCAGCTGGAGACAGCTCATAGTTGAACTTGGGCAGGAAGCCAACCATGTTGTTGGCAGATGTTTTGTGGTATATGGGTCACTAGGAATAATCTAAGTACATTTTCCCCCCTTTTCAGCACTGTAAAGACCCTCAAGCTGACAACTAGAAGCACAGTTCTTCTACCCTAAAATATTTGTTATTTAAATACAGTAAATTGTTAGTCTCCTTTGGGATTTGTGTAGTAAGCTGAACAACTGTTGTGTCAGAAAGGTGCATGTGGTGTGTGTGCTGCTCTGCCATGGTAGCACAGTGACCTGGATTGAAAACATTTACATTTCTTTGAGAGAGTCCTGGAGTTGTATAAATGCGAGTGGTAACCTGTCCACATGGACCTGAAATCTTTGCTTACCTTCTCACAGTCTCAGTCTCTTCCACTTGAAAGTAATTCCTCTGACTTTTTGGCTTGCTATTGTGCTACATGCATTTTGAGAAGCCCTCTTCTATCCTCCGTGCCCACCCTTTCTTATGCACCCATATCTGTCAGGAACATACATTCATATATATCTGCATGAATACACACATGTATACCTATATAGGTAGATCTTTTTCTGGTGTGTTGCCTAGATGTGGTAATTGTGGAAAAGAGGACAGGACTTCTCTTAGCAACTGGTGCCCCAAGACTTTGCAGAGGATATTTTATAGCCTGATTCCAAATCACTCAGAGCAAAGACTGGTTGTAAAAAATCTAAACCATGCAGTCTTTGGCCACATATAATGATAAATTTTATCTTGCACTCTTGGATCTTTTCTGCCTTTTTTGGTGCGACGCCTGGGATAGAATCAGCCTGAGGCTTGAGCCTCTAATAAAGGGGCAAAAAATTGTTGTGACAGTGACTTCACATTTCAGTGAATTACTGAAACCTTTTCTCATGTCAGTTTCTGTTGTGCAAATTATGACTAAAAGTAATAAACTATTGCAAGTGAAAAGGATTATTAGGCCTAGGCAGAGTCTGAACTAGGATTTATTTTGTTCCTTGTAGGAGTAACTATCGGACAGTCCATTCTGCACACTCCAGCTACATTCCCCTGCAGCTACTGTATGAACTGTGTAGTAAGGTAGATTTTCACATTGCCAAAAGCACTGCGCTGTTTGCAAATTGTTTTTCTTTCCTGAAACTTCTTTCTGACTTTTTGGACAGGCAAATTGTCTCTCTCAACACAGTCAACAGTTTTTGTGTGGGTTTTCCAACTCTTTACAACAGAGGAAAAAGAAATTTAGTTTCAAACGTCATCGTTTTTTTTGTTTGTAAATGATTAAATGCATGGGCATGAAGGAGGTAGAGAAAAGAGTCAGTGATTGGTACTGAAGTGTTCTGGTAAAACAAGAAACCTATCTTGATGGAAATTTTGTTTCTTTTCTCAAGCTGATGCCATACAAAAAATTATTCCTCCTGAGGTTTCATCATCCTAAAATGCTGAGACTTACACTGTGGCTATTAGCTGAAAAGGAGGTTTTAATGTTAGCAAGTGCATGATACTGCTTATCTGATGATCTGAGTCAGAGGCTACTTTGGTAGCACCACATCATCAGGTTTTGGGACCTAAGGCTCTGCCCCAACAGGTGCATGACTCAACCCAGGGGGTTAACAGTCATTATGAGGGCTGTGACAACACTATGTGTAACTGGGGCATGCTCTGTATGAACCTTGCCTTGGTATGAGCAGGACTGGAAAATTAAACTCCCCCATCCCTAGGAGGAAACAAAAAGTTTATATTGGTAAGAACTTTAGCAGCTATCCTGCTTGCTGAGCAGCATGAAGCAGCATGAAGGTAGGCAACCATGTCAGACACAACTACTGCTCCTTTTGTAGTAACCCCCTTTTTTAATAGACAACCACTGAAGTGAATTATCAGCATGCTAAGTCAGATGTAGCATGCTCAGATCTAGACAACCCTTTGCTTTCTGGGTCCCCTCCAGCTCTGTTACCTCAGGAACAAGCTGCTGGAGAAGCCCACAACACTCCATGATGGTGTGCTGGTCACCTCTCTGTAGGGGGAGGCTGGGGAAGGGCAGGAATATGTGGGGAAACCACAATTCTCTTGGCCACGCTAATGTGAAGGGTGAGAGGAGGGTGGAAGATATTGGAAACACCTTTTTGTACTCTCTCTTCTCTCCTCTCTTTTCACTCTAAAGCACTATTCCTCCTCAGGAAAGCTGCTCTTCCCACTGATCAAAAAACAAAGCCCAGTGGTCGAGAGGGGTGTCCTTTCTGTCAGTTTTGAGGCAGTTGTCACCTCATCCTTCCCCTTTCTGAGTGTAATGCGGGTGGTGAGAGTGAAATTTCAAACATTATGGTGCTGTAGCTGCTCTGTATGTGTAGAGAAATTGGAGGATTAAGAGTAAGAATGACTGAGTGGAAGACCCTTGTATAAAAATGACAGATGCCCTGGTTTAAAAGGTGACAATTTGCCTATGCAGTGAAATGGTTCTGTCAAGGCATCAGGAAATCTGGTGACTCGAGTGTAGAGAAGGAAGCATTCGAAAACTCAGTCTACCTTGAGCTTTTGAAGTAGCCTCCGAGCTCCAGAACTGATGTTTTGTAATTTTGCCTTATCATCTTCTTGGGTTTATCATGGTGGTAATAGGGATAATGACAGAGAGTCAGTCATTTCCACTTAGATGCC
This sequence comes from Pseudopipra pipra, assembly GCF_036250125.1. Taxonomy (NCBI): domain Eukaryota; kingdom Metazoa; phylum Chordata; class Aves; order Passeriformes; family Pipridae; genus Pseudopipra; species Pseudopipra pipra. Next base: position 51,295,003 of record NC_087554.1, read on the forward strand.
AGTTTTTAAGTAATAATAAGCTCACAGCGGGTTCGATTTGGTCTGTGCTGAGAGTACCTGGGGTTATTTTCCCTTTGCTTTCTCATGGTAAATTATCTCAGCCCACCAGGGCCAAGCTGATTTTCTAGCTGTAAAAACAGAGAAGACGAACATGCAGCACTGCACCGTGCTGTACACTTAGCTGCTTCCTCCTTTGTTGTTTTCTTTATGTTATTTAGGAAGAGAAAATCCTCTGAGCCACCCATTATGGTTCGAATCTAGGTCATAAAAAATAGTGTAAACTAATAGTGGTCTGTCTCCCCTAGCCCTCTCACCCCATGCATCTCTCCTCTGTATTACAATCCCTAATGGGAACATTTAAAACCAGTGCTTATGATAATGCCCTTGTTCCCATGGACACCACAGCGCTGCAGAACCAAGATTAATGGAGGACCATTGAGACTGGTCCTAAAAGATTGTCCCTCTTGTGTATTATGGCCTGTCATGCTGCATCCATTAGCAGAGGAGCGGAGGGTCCTCATCGTGTTGGTATCACTGGGACCAAATCGAGCTACTGCAAGATGGTATTTCCATAGCACATCAACAGATCATTTCACCACTGCTTAAGGCATCGTAAATTGGACTTATAGCTCAGCTGCTGGCATAAATAAGTCCCTTTGATAGTTAGTGGAAGACGTTATGACACTCCAGGGTACAGGAGGGGACATTGGCACTGTCATTTTTTTTCTCCAGCCCTGGCACCCTGGTGCCTCTGATCTTTCTGAAGATTCAGGGCACGCGCTCTTCATTACGGTTTGGGCACCAGGGACTTGTTTTTTTTGCAAGATTAATGAGCGCCACGGAAATTCTCCAGCGCATCTCGATAATTAAGTCTTTGTTTATCAAAAAACAAGTTATATTAGGAGCAGAAAATTCGCAGTAATTATTCATAATTCTAACAATTCAAGTATAGCTACCTCATTTGCCTGGGTAATTCTGCTTTTTAATTTCTTGCATACATTTGCATATTAATTTTGCCCGTCGGCTGCAGCAGGCTTTGACAGTTTGTTACTATGTGATGGTTTTCACAGGGGTGCGACTCAGTTGGGTGGCATTTCGACTGGGTGCAATGATAAATTATGAATTTTCTAATTTGCTGCATAATGAAGTAACCCCTTCCAACCCAATTAAAAAAAAAAAAAAGCAAAGATGGTGTCTTTTAAATAATATTTCCCAGGTATTTCATCTCTCCAGTTTTGTTGTTGTTTTTGTTTTGCAAGCATTTTTTTCACTTAAAAAGCAGATGACTGCATTTGCAGCCTTTCAGAATGACTGTGCCTTTCCATACATCAAACATGATTCATGATTCATGTATCCCCAGACTATATTCATGCTGTAAATTGGCCACTCCTCAACCCTCAGGGCAATCATGGATGATAGCAAAGAAGTCCTAGTTTCTTCTCTGATGTCCAATTTGGGCTGTAGTGATCTGTGTGTATGAGTCTGTCTGTCTGTGTGTCAGGGAGCAGGGATTTCAAATGAGGGAAATAAATGATGTGTGTTTGTTTTACATACTTCCTCAAGAGGCTGTACTGTTGTAAATTAACTGCTAAACTACTGTGTGGGTTTCCTTCTAATTTCTTAAAATGGTTGTAGAAATAAATATATATGTATTTATCACTTCAGCATTGTAAAAAAGGATCTGTGGAGACTTAATTTGTGGGTGAGAGAGAAGGGATTTTAGTTCAGTGTTGGTAAGTGCATTCAGTACATTTGGTAATTTTATGCTCATAATGCAGCACTTAGAAAGCACAAGTATTGCTGGGTAAAATTTGTGGTGTTTCATTATACAACTGCAGACGGGCAAAACAGTTTAGAAATACTGTAGGCCTGATGCCATCCTGACTTTAAAGAATCTGAAACAACCAGCCAATCTGTTTAGCATGATGCAAATATTGTAATTATACAATTATGCTGCATTTTTAATATGAAATAATTCCTATACATTTTGTTGTGTCTTAAAATTCTGTGTTATTAAGGAAAGCCATGATTTTATTGGAGGCTACACCACAACCACATGGCAGTAGATCACGGAAGATTTTGACATTAATACTCCACAACCAAGCAGCAGAGAGCACACAGCATTAATGCAGGAAAACCACAAAGTGCAGATTACATAACTTTAATTCTGCACGTCCCCATAAGGCAGGCGAGGAGCCCTCCACGCTACCATCGCCCAGCCTGGCAGCGCGGCTCACAAAGCCCCAACACCACCTAACATGAACACAGGAGAGCTGCAAAGTGCCATTCAGCGCTGTCAACATTATTATAATACACAGCACACAATGTAAGCCTGGCACAACTGGGCAACGTGGAGAGCAGTGATATTATAGCATAATCACACAGCTAAATTCATGCCTACAGTACGGAGCGAGCAGCAATAACACTGAGCACAATACAGCATTGTCATAACATATATCAAGGCTGTTCAGCACAGCCACAAAGTGTGGTGGCATGTTGCATGCTTATACATAAAGGCAGAAGCAGGCTGTACTCAGTCCACAGATGGTGCATTGCTGGTGTTGCTCACTACAGCTGGGTGCCCACCTCACACCAGACATGAGCACCTACAGCCACACAACCACAGTGAAACACGTGCAGCAGCACCGAACCACAGCTTGCACTCCTCTGGTACAAAACGCAGACCCACAGCACAAGTCCATAACAAAACCCAAATAAACGCCTGACATATGCACTCATTAGTAAATGGTTTAATTGTGCTGAGTGATGCTATAACAGTGTCGCAGAACACTTTACCTCATACTGTCCTGAAAGAAATAAAACTTTTTTTTAAATGTACCAAAGTGACTTGAAAGAGAACACTTTGTTACTGATTTATATTAATCATGAGAAAGATTCCCTAGATGATCTTTTACCAGTGAAAAATGCCAGTTTTGTCAAAATCAGGTTTTCATTAGGAATGTCTTGCTTTAATGACATTTTAACAGAAGGGGAGGGGAGATGCCTTTTGGTTTCTTCAATGTTAACTAATCCATTGAGACTTTTTTCCATTTTTGCATACCTTCTTTTCTTTGAATTTTTGCACAATTAAGAAAAGTTTTTAACACATCAAAATTGCCCAAGTCAATATTATTTTAACATTGATGATTAACCTCAAATTTCCCACCTAATTTAACTTCGTGGTGAATGCAGTTGTTTGTTTGATTCTGAATAGGAACAATTTTTTTATTAATACTTTCTAAATATGTGAGAGAGGAAGTCCTGTCTCTGTCTTTTTATGAAGGTAAGTGCAAAACCCAGCAAGTGCCTAGGTGAAGCTACCAGTGATCCAATAAAGTCATAAAGTTCCTCAACACCACAATTAGTGCAGCAAGAACAAGATGCCTAATGTTTAGCTGCTGTGATACTACTGAAATGATGTGGTGCATCCTCAAAAACAAGTTCCTCCCTCCCCATAGTCTTTGATTGAGAAGTGTCAGTCTGGAGGGTGTCTGTAGCATGGGCTGCCCCATAGAAAAGCGCAGTGGGGCCCCACAGTGTGAGACTAGCATGGTGCAGCGCTGGGGAGAGCTGGAGTGAACCCATATGCTGCTGTAAGGCAGCATCACAGTACATTGCCACAGTCTTTTTTTCTGATGTCTGCTTGACAAAACATTAAAACTGTGTAAAGGAAAATGACTGATCATTAAATGTATGCTAATATCGTGAGCCTTTGACTGAAGACATCAATATACTCCAGTAAAGTGCACAGTTAGTACATAGCAATTAATATTTATCTAATCTGATTTATATTAGGGCTTTCTATAATGCCCACTGCTGTATCATCTATGCTGTGATCAAATGCAGCAGACATACATAGCAAAGCATCTTCGCAGACTTCAGTCTTCTCCCTTTCCTCATTCTCTTTCACTTAGTTATTTATTATTATTCAAATTTATACATCACTAAACAAAAGAGCACTCATCCCAAGCCACTGATAAACTCTTAAAAATACATCTCATAAAATGAGCAGGCTCCATAATTATCCATGGATAAAAATGCAACAGCAACCATGTGACTATACTAAATTTAATCAAAATTACTAACAAATCACCACCAGAGTTCCTTCCAACCATTTCTTTGCTTGTCTTTTGTCAAGGAGCTATACAGAAAAGACTGGTTTTGCACTGACACCTGAAGGTTGTTTTGAATCAAAAATCAAGTGTATTTGAATGGGTAGATCCTATCTGGGAAATATCCTTTCCCTTTTTGTACCTCTACTGATTTCTTAGGAAAACAGGAGTGATGCCACAGGTGTATTGAACTAGTGAATTTATCAATTAGGTGCAATGTGGCAATATGGCAATGCTACTGTGTGAATATGGGTGATTCTAGGAAAATAAATAAAATTTAAAAAGTTTTAACTCTTGAGTGAAGACACAGCCCTAAAAGCAGTGATCATTTAAGATAAGAGAGCAATTTAAAGCCAGACTCATTCACCTTCTTCAGTGGGACAGTAGAAACTTTCTGACGGAAACTGTGTGTCTGCTCTGTTTCTTGGTTGTTTTGACAGCTGCAGTAACCCAGGGCTTTCTTCTGAGGGACACTTGGAAAGGCTTGAGACATTCTCCTCTGAAGAGGGGTCACTTGCATACATGGGCTGACCTCAGGCCCTTGTGACAGAGATTAAGAATTATTTTTATTGATTATCTTCAGGAGAGAGCAGTGGATCAGCAGGGAGAGGTCTCTATGGGCTTGTGGAGGAGGAGGAATGGTACAACTAAACTACATAAACAGGCTTTTGAGGCATGAACGTTCCTGGAATGGTTCTGGTGAACTTTGTAAGATAGGGAATGTTGAATTTGGGATGATCTTGTATGTACCACTCTTTGGGATTAGCCTTAGACCCAGGCCATGGTTGCTACCTGAAAAGTGAGCTGAGGGTCTAAAACAAAACCCAAAGGTGAGATAATTATCAGTGAGTGTGGACTATTAGGGTTCCAGAGGCGAAGGGCACTTTCTGAACTGATTTTCTTTAGCTCTGTAGAGGTATCCAAATTACCTTAATCCTTTGCTAATTTCATGAATTACTTTTTCTCCTCTTGTAGGGAAGCGGTAGTGGGTTTGTCATTCATTTAAACTGACCTGAAATCTTTTTTCAAAATTGGCCATGAGGTGAACCAAATTTAGGGATTTAACTCTGTAGACCACTCTTTCATGGACCATTTCCTTTCCGTACACCTTAAGCCTCTGTGTTTGACTATTACAAATGCTTCACCATGTGGCTCACTGTAGGTGTTCCAAATAAGCCAGCCTTTTTATGGGAAGTTAAATACATTATATTCCCTTTATATATTCCCATTATTTGAGAGGTGACAGAGATTGTTCTGCTAGTGTTTATTCCTTCAAGGTTCTGTGTTGCACTTCAGAATTGCACTACTTTTGAGGGGTTGAGGACAAACACCAGGGCACCAGGGCTGCTGGCTTGCAAACAGTGTGAAAGGGCTTCTGTGTATCCTTTCATACAACTCATCTCTTACTTGTCTGCTATGTTTTCTTAAAAGTGGGGAATATTTTGCCTGGAAAAAATATATCTGTACACCATTCATATATAAAAGATTTAGATATATATATATATATCTAAATCATATATAAAAGATTTAGAATGATTTGACACTGAAAACTGACTCTGACTCCAAAATTGTTAATAATAATAAAGAAGATCAGCAGGACATGTAACCCATCCACTTATTTTTGTTATCTTGTTCCTGTATTCACCTGCACAGGTATACACACAAAAATTGCTCCCCCACTAAAACTGGCTAGAGAAACTTGTCACTAGAATATTACAAGCTGAACGTAGTGTATTTAGTACAGCAAGATATAGAAATAAATTACTGAAAACCTGATGCATAAATGTACTTCTATAACAATACCATTTCTTTAGGATAAATTTAAAACTATTTTACAGTTACTAATTAAGTATTTAATTTAGATTTTAAAAGCTCTGTCTCAAATGGAAATGTGGATGAGGGGAAAAACCAAGATTTTTTGTTGATGTAGAAAACCTCAAACTTACTTATTATATCCTTCATAAAGACAAAAGGCCCACAAGCCAGTGACATTTCAGACATTTCAGACAGTCTTTGCCTAAAGAAAAAAAACTTTGTACATTATTCCCCAGGTATTGCTGTATCTATGAAGTTTCAGCCTGGAGGAACTGCTTGTTACTTTTTCTTATGTGGGCAACTATTGCTTACTGGTTTTATTTGCTATTCTTCTAACTATAGTATTCAGGGTGAGTACACAAACGATAGAATGTCTGGGGTTGGACAGGACCTTAAAGATCATCTAGTTCCAACCTCCCTGCTGTGGGCAGGGACACCTTTCATTAGACCAGACTGCTCAGAGCTTCATCCAACCTGTCCTTGAACACTTCCAGGGATGAGGCATCTACAGCTTCTCTGAAAAACTTCCCTGTGCCTCACCACCCTCAGAGTAAAGAATGTCTTCCTAATTCTGACCTACCCTCTTTCATTTTGAAGCTGTTCCTGTAGGCTCTCTTCAGGTACTGTGAGCTTGCAATTATGTTACCGTGAAGTCTTCTCTTTTCCAGGCAAAACAATCCCAATTCCTGTAACCTTTTCTCATAGGAGAGGTGCTCTTCCCTCTAATCAACTTTGATGGCCTCCTCTGGACTCACTTCAACAAGTCTATGTCCTTCCTGTGCTGGGGACCCCGGAAAAGGATGCAGAACTCCTTATGCAGCAGCAGATAAACTTGGGCAAAGGTCAGTGACATTTTATATTCAATTACACATGGTGTACTGTGAAAGCACTTCATGTTGATACTGGAACTCCTTATTCGCTTTTCAGCAGTGACCATGAGATTCTGTATGCCAGCAACAGACATTCATTCTCTCCCAGGAGGTGATTCTCTAGGCCTTCACTAATTAGATCAATCAGTTTGCTCGACACACAGAAATAGCTTTAACTGTGAACCAGAGGCAAATGCTGAGTCCAGCCAGCCAGGGCTTGGACACAAAACCCACAGTGGGGTTCCCCTCTGATATCCTCTGCTGCCTACATCAGTGGTGGCCAGCTGTTGGGTCTGGAGCTGTATCCACCTTGGAAACAACAATGGCTATCCATTTTTCCATGGACTGGAATAAGTTTGCCAGGCTTAACTTCAGAAATGCTGACTACTACTTTATGCTACTGTGTGTCTGTGTTGCTACGTGTACCATTCATCTCCATAAAATATTTGTGTTCCCTAAAAAATTTGTCTCAGAATTGTTCAAATAAAAAGGATAGCAACCACTAGCAAATGTGTGGTAAAATGTAATTGGCAAAAGAGACTTGAATAATATCTTTCCTCATTTTTATGCAAATAGTTTAATTTAACTTTTTGCTTCTAAATTAAACATGTGTATTTAGAAAAAAGAAAAACCTAAAAAAAATAGATTTGAATTGCCAAAAGAAACCATTCAGTTGAAAAAATATTTGGCATATGACTGTCTTAAAAGAATAAATCCTTCCACCACATTTACTAACAAAACAATATTTATAAATCATCTTCAGTGTGACAACAATAACTGTATGTTAATTATTAATAATAAAGTATCAGTGAAGGGACTGAAAACTTTTTAAAATGACTGTGCGAAAAATATGCAAGACAGCAAGTTCAGAACCTAAAGCTATAAATACACAAGGGAATAGTTATTTAACATGTGCTGTAATTTGCACTATTTAAATCTAATATTAGAGCTGTGGCTTTTTTATGTCAAATCTGGAATGCTTCAGCAATGTTAGATAAAAATGGTCATTTCTGCATTTGCTGAAATAGATTGTGCTGTATTTTACAAGAATGCCATGTAGATTTAATCCCTGTTAACTGAAATCTTTCTCATTATATGAGTAGGACATAGAAAAAATGTTTTCATTTTCTTACATGCAGTAAAGCCAAACTATGTTTAAATTTCTGTAATGATCTGCAAAGACTGGCAACATGCAGTAAAGTTCGTCAAAAAGGATGACGTGCATTGATTTAACTCTCCTGGTTAATGGGTTCAGTCCAGTCTATTTTTTTGGGCATGGGAGGAAAAATTCAATGTAAAATTTTGTGTCATTTAGGGGAACCATGAATGTAGAATCAAGTGAGGGAAAAGGAGAAAAATAATAACTGTTCAAATAATTTTAACCTGAGAAGCAAATAGATTTGACTGCAGAGCCCAACCCCCCCTAACTGTATTTGTGTACACTGGTTCAGAGTTTAAGATTCAGATAACACTCAGTATTCAAATTTGTCGTAAGCCATATGTGCAGGTGAGAAATTGCAACGTTTTGAACTGTTTAAAATTCATTTTATTTGAAACTGTGCTTCAAAACCAGAACAGTCCTGCTAACATTCTAAACGTCACTTGACTCTTTAATAGAATTGCTCAAGATATTTTGAGGAGAGCTAATTTTAAAGTACAGGTAGTTTACCTAGAGTTTAGACCCCTCACCAACTAAGCAAGTTGTGTCACGTTTACATAAAACTTGATTATGCTATTTGCTTTTAGTAGGAGATCATGTGCGTATTGTAGTTTAATTTTATTTTACTTATAATTAGTGTGGCACGCACAGCACTCAAAAAGAGAAAAAGGCAACATTTTAAGTGTGTGCTTCTGTAACAGTGCTTTGTATTGATGTATTAGTGTATAAAAAGAATTGAGTACAGTGTAGGAATGGACAGTACTATTCTACTGTTTTTATATAAGATATAAACCTAAGCCTGTATTTCAGCACTCTAGGGCTTGCTTATTTCACTGTCTCATATTCTTGATGGCCAATTGTGGAGGTATTTGTGAACCAAGAAACTTTCGTGTTGGGGTTAGGTCTCAAAGGGAAGCAGGGCTGCTGGGGTCTAGACAATCCTCATCTTGTCTAACTCCAGTGTATTATCTTCTTTTGCCACCCAGCTTGCTAAAAGTTTTACAAGCCTATTGTTTCCTAGCCACCAATGATGTATTTTGGAATAACCTTTAATTTAGCAGCCTGTCTTTATCAGCCCACAGTGCTTTTTGTTCTCCACAAAAGCAAACTTGTTCACTAACCCAAAAGCAGTGGCAATATTGAGGAGAGAAACCAAGAAAAACAAAAGTGATTAGGGCAAGATTTGCTTTCAGAGAACCTATTTCTGTCACAGGGGGATGTATAAATAAAATAATGTTTCAATAATTTATGCAGTGCACACAGGAAAAACATTGGAAATGTGAAACAAAAAAGACATGTAAAGAACAACTGAAGTTGATAGCCACTTTAATCAGCCCAGATGATAATTCTAAAATAAATGGAAATTTCATTCCTGTTTTCAGCTCATGAATGGCAAAAGACTTCTGCATGTGTCCTCCTCCCAGAAGTTCACTGCAATGTTCTTCTCATCGCAATGAGGGAGCAGATTAGATGTGGCCATGACATGGATGTGAACTCTCTTGTTGTGACCAAGAGGCAACAGGGGCTTGTGGTCAGCACAGAGGAAATAAGAGCCTAGCACTCAGTCCTCAGCTCAAGACTTGTTTTGGGAACACAGTTAAGCTGGTGCCTTACTTTAACTGTGCCTCTGTTTACCTGCCTGTAAGATAAGGGATTTATCTGTTTCCTTGGGGAATCATGAAGTATAAGGAATACAGAGAACATGCTCTGGGAAATTTTAAACCATTAATCTCCCTAATGAGTGATGAGCACCTTTGCCTCCTTTTCTCTCCTTGAGTCTCTGCACATGCCCTTGGCCACAACATTTGTCCTCAGATTCCTGTTTCAGCTCAATATGAAAAGGAAAGAAGTTGCTATGGCATCAACTTGGTGCTCACAGAGAAGGTGGAGAGGAGCAAGGCGGGCTGCCTAGGGCCTGGGAAATGGTGGGGCCGAGTTGGGAAGGTGGCCAGGAGAGCTTGGGGGTGACACTGGGGGCTCTTGCACCCGCAGTTGTGCAGCTGCCCTGTGCAGGGGTCGGGGTCTGACAGTCCCTCAATACGAACCCTGGGTGTTGGACTCTTGCAGGATTTATGTGGAGGCGTGCTATTGTTTTGCAGGAATTCTTTGTGCTGGCTGCTTGCTTTTCTTGGCCTGCTGGAGGCAGGGGCAGGTCACTTGTGTCACAACTCTGACACAGTGTGGGGGTGGGCAATATTGGTGCTGCCGTGGGAGATGAGGGGCCCCATGTAGGCTCAGAAAGGTTGGGTCTCCAATGGTTGGGACCGGGAAATTGCTGGCATGTCACTGAGAGACTACTAAAGAAGTTGAAGCCTCTTTTTGTGTCTCTCCCTCTCCTCTTTCCCCTCCATCTCTGCCTGCCCCCCCTCCCACCAGCCCTTTGTCGACACTTGATCATTTACATCAAGTTGACATTCGCAGAGTTTACTCAGGGGTCTGTAATTGTATTCTTTCACCGGTTCTGCATTACCAACCATGAAAATGGAATCTTATCATCCCTGACCAATTTTTAATGTACAAAATGATTTGGCCGAGGTTCAAAGGGAGTCACAATTGAAATCAGGTGAATGATACATGTAGGGGTTTTTTTTCAGTTTCTCCGTGCCTTGATTTGATTTTTCTCGTATGGCATACAGGGAGATGTAGCTTATTTTTATATGTATGTGTGTGTGCATACAAGCTATATAAATGCATGTATATACTCTGCACATATATCGATGCACTATCTGCCTATCTATATTTTGTGTACATATCACTCAAATTTACCCATTTGCAATGCAATGGATGACAATGAAGTTTGCTCTAATCCCTAAAAAGCAATCAAAGAATTGGAACAGGGTTAAAGCCTGCTGATAGTGCACTGCGATTAATAGGACATTATTAAATAGCCCCCCTCCTTCAGCTTCTCTTCCCTCCACCCCCCTCCTCCACTATCTTGCCAGATGAAAAGAGGCCTCGGAGACAAAATAAATAAATAAATGAGGTTACATTTACATTATAAAGAATAGGGAAGAAAACAATAGGGAATCCTCCTCACTGAAAAGCATACCATTTCCAAAGGGACAGAGTCCTTAAAGTATGAGGGGGCGAAGGGGAGTTCCTGCTCTCAAATATCATTAGAATGTTTTTTATCTTTTGGCAGTTTCATATTGTGAATAATACGGACATTTATAACTCAGTCAAGCTGCTTCTTTCAAGAGTGCAGTTCCTTAAGATCAAGGAATCTATCAACTTACATAGCTCCCTTAGCTATCTTATCTAAGTGCCTCACAAACAGGAATATATTTATCCACACAATCCCTGGGCAGGAGGAAAATGTTCTTGTCTCCATTTTATAGGTCGAGGAGAATGACAAAGAGATTCAGGGCCTCAAAACAGCTGCTGTTTTTGGAGGGCCTGGCTTGAGGGACCCAGGACTTTCTACCTCTCCCCTTCTATAGGAGCTACCCCCTCTTCTCCTGCGCAGATGTTAGAGACCTTAACTGTATTGCTGAATTAAATTAGTGATTTCTGAAAACTACACTGAAGAAGTGCCAGGTTTGACATTTCTGAGTCATTGGCCATTTTGAGAACAAATGACTTCCTTAAGGTAATGCAGAGAGCAGGTGACTGTTCTGGGAACTGAACCTGGCCTTTTCCAATCACAGGATGATGCTTCCTAAGACTGTAGAGAGTATGTGCTGGTAAGGGAGGAAATCTGTACTTGAAATATTGAGAGAATCAACAGGAGGAGCTTTTTGATAAAGGCTTAGACTGGACAAATGATTGTCTAATTGCTTTATCTGTAACAAGTCTAATATGACAAGATGAAAGGTCTAATGTGTTGTCATTGTGCAAGGGATGTGAGTAGACCTTCCACGAAGGCAAGTTGTGCAATAACAATAGAGCAAAGTCATTCTAAGTGGTCTTAAGGTTAATATTTTCTGAGGGTGGGACAATGGCACAACTGGTAAGAAAGTATATCTTTGGTGGGGCTTGGTATTGTTGAAGTGACTGGTAAAACAAACAGCATTCCAGGACATTCTGCTGGTGACGTCAAACTGAAAGCTCTGGGAAAAAGAAAAACCAAACCTGGAAGCATGCTTAAGCCATATGTGCTATGAAGTAAACCTTGTGATTGAATTCTCACCAGATTCAGTGTGCTGTGTGATACATCCACTACCTTAATTGGCAAGTTGAGTTATTTGACATTCTTAAATACATTTGCAATTTTAATCATATTTGGATTATAAAGAAACTCTTCCTGAAATATTTGACCACCATTAAAAAAATGGTTTCTTTAAGCAATCATCACTTTCTCTAATTTTCATCTGAACTCCAGAACTGGGAAGATTTCTGAAGTCAGTGTCCACATGCCCTTTTTTTTGTTGTGAAATAAGAAGTGCAAAACCTATGCTTCTAAAATTAACTTTGATATAAATTGTGGCCTTCTGATAAATAATGTTATGGGAAAAATGACAAATTTCCCTGTAATCTGTGTGTCTGTTAATGGTGATTATATTGGCAAAATATAGACACCTCTGAAAGTTCTCATTGAAGTGGCTTTTGCACATTGCATACTCTATTTCTCATCTCATTCATGTAGCTGTGATTTTATACTAAAGACCAGAGATTAGCCTGACCAGAACGAAATTATTGTTCATCTCCCAGATGTATTCAGATAGTGTTTTGATGTTTCATGGTGAACAGTGTTACTAAAAATGATTTGCATACTCCCTTTGGAGTTGTTCTGGCAGGGTGGTTTTCCAGACTGGAGTCAACACATTGCACACACAACTGGGAAAGCACAGTTATTTCTGTACTTCAGAAGTATCCAGTTACATATCTAAAAATGTGATGATGGTTAAGCACTGGCTCAAAGATGACAAAAATCAAAAAAAGCTTTTCTATACAAAGCTTTGTTTTCATAGTCTGTGTTCTCGAAAAAGTGAGTGTTGGTGACAAAAGTAGTGGGCTAAGGTATTCCTCTCTTATGTAAACCTTGTGGTGAGAGAAATCAACAGAGCTGCAGTTGTAAATAAGAGTTTCCTTGATGCAGAGAGAAAGGCAATGTTTTCTAAGGAATAGGAAACAAAATAGCAAGCAATTCCTCCTTGGGGTTCTTGCTTGACGTGACTGGTGGTTGTCCTGAGAAACACGTTTAGAATGGCTCCCTTTTTCTGAAGGAAAGCTTTGGATCTTTTTTATTTGTGGGGAAAAGGAAGCTCAAAGGAAGCTCAAACATGTTAGTGCAGCTATTTTAATGTAATTTTCATGACAATAAAATAATGCTATTTCTGCCCAGAAAATAAAGATATGATACTGGGAAGGTGAGAAGTGTTCATTTTCTGCAATTCTTAGCCTGGCACTACGTGTGCTATGTGACCTCATAATGTCCATATGTGCTGAAGTTTTGTTGAGCATGTTCCAGACAAGAGACAAACTTTATACCTCGGCAAACTGGCCGAGACTAACTTCAACAAAATCATTGTGAGTAGCCTGGGAAACTGAAAAGACAGTGCTGCTGGTGTCTGTCAGGATGATGATGGCTCTCATCCTGGCAAAGGTGAGGTGGGTTGCAGATTGCCGAGGTATTTTTACAAATATTCAGTTAATTGACTCTTGTATTTAATGATCTAAGTATGATTAAAGACTTTAACTTTCTTTTGTCTTTGCTGTGGTACAAATCTGTGAAATGATATAAAAAATATTAACATCCATTTTGCTGTTTTAGATATTATTTCAATATGATAACTTCTGCATTTACCTTTACTGTAAAAATGATTATGTATATAGCATATCATAACTCTTCTGCTTTTGGTCACAATGACATAGAGGATAGTAATATATAGCTTTTGTTAAATAAGAATGAGGTGAAAATTTATAACAGGCTATAAGTATCATAATGAATACAATAAAGTCTGCTTTTAGCTGTTGATTTTTATTATTGTAGGATCACCTGTATCACAGGAGCATTCCTGACATTTACCAGAGCTAGAAAGATTTATCCTTGGGCTAAAGGGAAATGCCACAGGCAGAAACTGTGATAAATTGTGAGAGTTTTTCACTGTAGATTATTTAGAATTAATACTAAAAGAAAGACAACTGAACAGAACCTCTACACCCTCTGTAAAATCAGTTCTGGAATCAAAACATCATGACTAAAACTACCTACTTAACCCCATTTTATTTTAGTTTGGAGAAGCTGTGAGTGAAAAAGAGGAGCTTGTTAACAAAATCTGAAAAAAAAGAGCAGAATTGCAGGTAATTAAATTATCTCTTTTGGGATACTATAATTTCATGGGAGATGTGTCAATCTTTGGAGAAAAGGAAGCTTGAGTGTTATCCACAACGAAGTAATAAAACTCGAAAGCTGAAGCAAAGATTCTGATGCGACTGATGGAAAAAGATATTTTCACAAAAACTATTCTGTATAGAAGCTTAAATTTTTGAATGTCATTCAGCATAGGAAGGTGTCTAGAAACCAAAACTGATCAAAATTTGAGTTTTGATCTCAAAAAAGACATATCAGCTTAAAAAAATCAAAATATAAAAGCATTGCAGAAATAAAACTTTCAGAGACATTGTTTGATTTTTATATTTTTAATTATTTCATCATTAAATGGCATCCGCTGTGATTCTTACTAGAATTCTGGTTTGCATGTGTGATGGCCCAGCTCCATATATTGGGTTCACAGCTGAGTTTCATTTTCTGTGATGCAATTGCTTGGGGCTGTGCATACTCGCTGTAGGGTTTTTGTAGAAGGATAAAAAAGTGGTTCTAATCCTGTTTCAGCTTCTTGCCTAAATCAGAATTGGTGCACGGATTGACTACAAAGGCATGTTGGCAAAGCATCCTGGAACAATGTAATCAAGGTAGGGACCTAAATCTTACTTTTCTGTTGCTACAAGGGAAAAATATCTACCCGTTTGTTACAAAATGTAATAATTTTCAAAGAATATCCTGGGTATTCAAAAATTGCATACGGCATATGGGCAGTGTCAGACACCACCAGATGCAGTCAAAGTGTAAAGTGTGCAGCTTCTCCATTTTTCTTTTTGAGATTATCCTGGTTGTGTATAGAAGCAACAAGAACCATAGGGAGGTTGTTTTTTCATGCAGGTCGAACAGGATTGGGCTACATTCCTAGGGCAGCTCTATTTTTGCAGAGTAGGCAATTTCTTGTTGAGTTGAACCACACAAATGATAGTTGTTGTTGTTCATGGGTAACTTTGTAAAAGCTGTTATAAATCTATATACTTCCTAATTTTTCCTTTTTCGTTCCTTCATTCTTTTTGCACTGAGCCTGTTTAGTTCTATGATACATAAAATTCTCTTTGTCTGAGTTTATGTAAAATATCTATTATTGTAATTTCTTAGTATTTGGACAAACAAAGATTTGAGAAAATATTAGAATAATTTGTAGTTTAAAATTTGGGACTTGGAAGTATTAATGAGGAAACTGAGAAGTAATTGAACATCTGTGAAATGGGAAGCAATTTTCTAGGACATGAGAGAGTTGTATTAGATAAAAGCTGTGGGCTGAGCAGTAAAAGTTTCTGCATAAAAAAAAGTCTGACTAAACACCTTGCAAATATGTTCTTGGACTTTGGCTTTCTATTGTCTCTCAAAGCCTTTTATCAAATAGGCACACTTCCTAAATTGAGGGACTTGACCAGTACCCAGAGCACTGCAGACTTGTCCCCCTGTGTCTGAGATCCAAGATGAGGTATTGTCTGGTCCTTTTCAGATCTTACAGTTTGGATGGTTTAGTTTAGCCTCTGTGCAAACACTCCATCATCAAGAAATCAATACAGAAGACGCTGGATATTTACCTCTGTGAAGCAGAAATGATAGTAGCTACAAGCAGTGAGTAGTGTGCACTCACTGAGTACAGACATGTGAAACATCCCAAGAGGACACAGTTATGTGGAAGAGAAGGATCTCTCTCTTTCCAACTTGAAGTTATGTTTGGGTCTGCATGCCAAGACTACAATCTATTGCTGCTTTTTATATTTTACTCATTATATGAGACATTGTCAAGTCAATCTAATATTAAACCAGAGGTTTTGTAAATCAATGATGTATAAAACCTGGCAGCAGTAGAAAAGCATCCATGGTATTAAAAAAAGTCTGGGGGATTCTTAATTTTAAAGAAGCAGCATTGCTCTGCATTGTTTGTTACTCATACATCACTGTATATTCATGTGTGAAAAAGAGGCAGAGAACCTGATTAGGAGGCACAATCAATAAAATTGAAATTGATTCCCCCTTCCTTCAGTCTCTGAGTTATATATGAAAAATAAATAGAATGTGTACATGGGGAAATGTGACTTTGTTGTGATAATCCTATGCCTTTTGAATACAACTGGGATATATATATTTTTTTGTTTTTCTTTATATAAATGAGATTACTACTGTTTATTTTGTCATTGCTTTTTGTGCGAATATTTTCTACTCCTTGTGCATTTGCAAAATTCAAAATAATATTAGGCTTCCAATTATTCAGATTATAGAAGGCACTATTTGGAAAAGGAAGGAACTGATGAGACCTTTTATCTGCTGTTGAGCAAGAAGGTCTAGAGATTTTCCAGATGTGTTTGTTGTTTGGTCTTCATAATGTTACTGTTCAGTTAATCCTGGAAGACCTTGCGAGTCAAAGCAGTAGCATCTAATAGATCAAGGTATATGGTGCTGGGGCCAAACTTTGTGGATAGACTTGATAAATACCTAGTTAAAGTAATAACTCTGTTAAGTAACTATATTTGGGTCTAGTGAGAACCTTAGTGTACTTTGAAAGTATTTGTACAGAACTGGAGTTCAGATTTCTTATGGATAGAGTGAATTGCATCCGTGGTTTGAAATCCATAGACTTTTGAGAACCCTTTCTCCTGACTGCTTCTTACTAGTTATCAAATATTTTCTTTCTCCTACTATTCCTTTCCTTGCATTCTAGTTTCCCAATAAGCCATGTTTCTTTCCTTCTTACCCATTTTTGCTCTGATTTCTGCTGTCGTCCTGAAGCTGCTCACTCTACCTCCATTTGAGGGGCCCAGGAAAAGGTTGTGTTTTTTCTGTTTTTGATCCCTTCAGGTGTATTGAAGGAATTGAAAACAGAATGTTAAAATGGAAGGCTGGCCAGCAAGAAAAACTTCCATTTAACCAAAGCATATGGAGAAAGGAACTTGGTGAAATACAGTAGTGACTGAATCTACTAGAGGCTCAAATACTTATAATAATTTTGCTTCTGCAGATACCTACTGCCTCCAAAGAGATGTACAAAGCTAGCAGTGATTTTATGGAATCAGTTATTTTGCTGATATGCAGTAAATTATCTGGATCTTGCTGATATGCAATACATTACATTCACCAAATGTTGGTAGAGCTAAAGACAAGGGAGGCAGTGCTTTATATTATTCTCCCTGTTCTTGTCTCTATAAACTACTTCAGTGTTTATCCAGAAAATTGAGACCTCTGTGGATAGTTCTTTGTTTGGAGTTTTAGCACTCTCTTAAATAAATTCTTCCTATTAGTAGATCCTAGTGACATCAGACTGCTGTACCATGTTTAATTGAAAGTGGCAAGCAAACACTGTACAACTGCTTCTAAAATGCCTGGGAGGTATTTGAAAGCTTTAGCATGTTAGAGGGGAAAATGGCCTGGTTCTATCTTCCTTTCTTGAGGGAGGGGATTGGGTGTTGAGAGGGAGAGAAAATTAACATTCCTGTGCTCCAGAATTGCTTTGCCTATGCCTCTCTAGCCTTTGGGATACTACTAATTTTTGGAATGATCGAATTTCTGTGGATACCCCTTCTGTGATGTGATTATCAAAGCAACCAACTACTTGCTAATTGACAGTGAGTTTGTTCAGGTCCTGTTTATTTTTAATTGGTTTTAAGGGAGTTTGGCTGTGCTAGTGCACTTGTTTGTGCTATAAAATAATGTACTAGGTGAGAGACCAAGTTAAGAGCCTTAGACATTTAAACAAATTTAGGAAAGGGCACTCCCTGTTTTATGTACTGAGAGCTAAATGGCAGCCGGGTGCCAACGGTAGGGAATGACATTTGTAGCATCTAACAGTTAGAAAACCTTCAGATAAGCTACCCTTACATTTCCTAGTAGGAGTTCTTCTGTCAAGGAGGATCACCTTTAGTAGGCTAAGAAACTATTTTCAGTCTTTAATATAAAGTAAGCATGACTTTTGTCACCTTTAAAAAATTTTAAAATTATATTTAAACCTTTTATTTAGAATATTGTTGAAGAATGTATGCAACAAAGCAGTGCTTTTTTTTTTTTCTCAAGAAAAAAGCCCGGCAAATAGAATTGTGGCCTACTCAAACTCATTGTTCTCTCTTTATGTCACATCTTCTATGATTTTGAGGGTTTACCCAACAGTTGATTAAATCTATTAGAAAGCTACTCTTGCTTAGCTGCCAAAGTATTGTGATTTTAGAATTTTGTGATGAGTCTGTAATTAATTCTGTGGTGCAGATTTGGCAATTTTCTCTACATTATTCCAAATGGTAAAAGTTTGCTGTATGGGACCATGGCTATTAGCACTTTTTAGCACCTTGATACTGAAGGACTTGTAGGATCATTTCATACATAAATGACAGAGCTAAATATTCCTGTAGCCCTATTGACATCAAACTAAACCCCCTTTTGTTTTCCTGGGATATAGTTAGTTGACACCCTATTGAAGTTCTTATTTATTTTGTTAGAAAAGCCTGTAATTGGACATTGTTTCCACCCAATACTGAAGAAATCGCATGCAAAAGTGTTTGCTTTTGTTCCAGTAGTACATGCCTCTTCTCAGTGTAAGTTTATTTGTATTGCAGAGCAGCCTTTAATTTCTATTCAATATGTGGTCTTTTGTGGCCTGTGTGTGCAAAGCACTACTTCACAGTCCAGAGGTGAGACCACAACTACTACACCACAAACCATTCTGGGACTGTAGTGTATCACCTCAGAGGTCAGTAAATGGAGAATAATAGAGAAGGAAGGGGGAAGATAGAGAAAATCACTTATAAAGAAAAAAGATCAAAATAAATGTCTAGAAGGATTTGGAGACTGTAGGTAATGAGATGAGAAAAATTGCTTGGCATATTCCAAAGAGCATATATTGGGTTTGTCTGCAAAGTTTCTGTTAGTGGGGGGGGCTACAGGGGTGGCTTCTGCAGGAAGCTGTGAGGTGCTTCCCCCATATCAGATGCAGCCTATGCCAGCTGGACTCACCACTGGCCAGGGCTGAGCCCATCAGCTGATGATGGTAGTGCCTCTTGAATGACATATTTAAGAAGAGAAAGAAGTTGGTGCGTAACTGCAACTGCAGGTGTAGAGAGGAGTGTGAGAGGAGCAGCTCTGCAGACACTCAGGTGAGTGCAGAAGGAGGGGAAGGAGGTGCTCCAGGCATTGGAGCAGAGATTCCCCTGCAGTGGTGCAGACCATGGTGAGGTGGCTGTTCTGCTGCAGCACATGGAGGTCCGTGGTGGTGCAGAGATCCACCTGGAGCCTGTGGAGGATCCCACACTGCAGCAGGTGCATGCCCAAAGGAGGCTGTGACCCTGTAGGAAGCTCGTGCTGGAGCAGGCTCCATGTCCTTATCTTGACCCAGAAAACCTCTGTCCAGCTGAGGAGGGCAGCGAGAGAGCAGCTTTGGTGGGCACCTGACATACAGCCAAGGTCAACCCACCACAGAGGGATTATCAGCAACACTTTCAGGCTAGTAGAGTTGTATCTATTGAAAAACATATTCTGTTGTTGAACTCTGTTATGCTTAATGCTATAACTCTTTACTCAGGTGAACCATCCCACTGGCAGCAGATAGACTTCTTCTTTGAAAAGCTTTCTTTACACAAATTTTGAGGTCTCTTAGACTGTAAAATACTCTTGATAGAAAAGCAAATGAGTTTCTGGTAGGGAAGACATTCGGGAATGGTCTGGATGAAGCATTGAGTAATTAATTCTGGAGGCAGAGGACTTTCATGAGTCTCTTTCTCAAACAGTAGATCTGAGCTTAGGACTGAATTGTAGGAGCTGGAGTTGTCCTAATAGTGTAAAACCTCAGCCATGTTCTGACTCAGTATTACGGCAAGAAATAATTTTACTTTTTCTCCCCCTTCATTGCAGCTTCAATTGCCAAGGAAATGTGGACCACGGGTGAAAAGTATCATGCTCCAGCCAAGGTCTGGACCTGTGTACAAGGGGCAGCAGGGCCTTTGCATGGGGCACAGTTGACATAGTCCATAAAACTATCAAGAAGGAATGGAAGATCAGAGGTGCCTGATTCTCCTAATTAAATTGCCTGTTGTTAGATATTGTGTCATGTATTTGAATGAATCGTTTATGGGCAGTGCAGTATTCTGAATTTGTGAAGTAAGGAGAGAAAATTCTCAACAATAAAAATCTTGTGAAGGCTTAAATGCTAAATTCTTTCAGGTAATTTTTTTCTTTCCCTCCCCCCTTAGCCCTCTCTGTTCTTTTTTTTCCCTCCAGCGGGCAATAATCAAAACTTTTACTTTTTCCAGATTAATTTTTTACTAAATTCTTTAAAAAGGTAAGTTTTGTGAAAAGGACAGAGAAAACCCAAGTAACCTATTTTTGATTTTGTTTTTCTTTATAGACAAAATTTGAACGGGACACATGGTGTTTCTTATTCTCAGTATCAGTCATTTTGTCTACATCATTAAATCCAAAGATTTGCTTTTTTGGTGCCACTGAAAACCATGAGCTTGAGTATAGTTGCAGTTTTGTTTTGGGACTGGGAAGCATTACTGGAGCTATAATAAGAAACCTCTCTCTCTTCCTTTAGCCAGTACAATCATTCTCTCAAAGACCTGTGTCTGGGATTAATATTTTATGCATGAAGTGTTTTGTGTACAGTAGTGACATAATAAGAAGAGGCATTGTATTAGTTTGTGCATGAAGAATTGATTATAGAAACAGGAAGTGTGTAAGCGCCTTAAGATGCCATTTTTATTAACACCTAAGTTCATCATTTTAAGGCAAACATGGTTCATGCTTTTTAGTTTTTTATTTTAAATTTGCCATGCCCTGTCTAAAGAGGTAGCACCCCATTTATTTGTGTTCTTCATGCATATCTTGCACAGAAAATAGTCCATGTGGAAAGACAGCAAGCAGATAGCTGCAGCTGTTGCCACTTATGCTCCACAGCACAATTTTAGAAATTAATGGTTTCTAATCCCAAAAATAATATAGATACAAAATGGTGTTACATTCCAAACTGCCAGGCTGAAGTCCCTTGCTCTTATTTCATAAATATGTTTATGAGTCTGGCTTAATCTCTCAGCTGCAAGAAAAGCTTTAGAGATCAGTTGGGTTTTAAAGCTAAAGTTATTGACCCTTGGCAACTCATTGGTAGCCAGGGAAATACACTGAGGTATCTCTTTGTTGAAATATTTAAGACAAACGTAAGGCACCAGAGCTATTGTTAGATAAAGCTCCTTCTGGTCTTACCATCTACTTCACTGACTGAAGATAAATGCAAATGCTTTTGGCACTTTTGGGCTATTGTCGAAATGAAGGAATAAAACATGCGTGTCTGACAATTGCAGGTTATTAAAGACTATTATATTGGTAATCCCCAGGAAATGGAGGTAAATCTCTCTTCAGTAGCAGCAATAGAATAACTTTTGTCTAAGATTTTGATTATGATTATTACTTATGGTTTAGTAAAACAATCTGCAAATTGTTCCTGACCTCAGATTTTCAAAAATCATGAGTCAAATCCCTTTACTCTCAAAACATGAAGCAAAATATTGTCCTGTCTCTTTTCAAAGGCTCTATTTTCAAACTCTTCTTTCCAATTGGAGAATTTATGCTTTCTGAAAAAATAACAGCAGAGTTATTAACATGAGCTGTACTATAAGGAAAGCACCCAACAGTATCAATATAATGGTAGAATCATGAGTATTGGACATGTTGTTACACAAATATTCTGTTTTAATAGATTCTAAAACTCATCTCAAATGAACAAATTTATAGACAAAAAATGTACAAGTTGCGGGAGAGAAAAAGTAATAAATGGCAACAACTTTTTTCCAGCACTTCTGATCTCCCACACTTCCAGATGAAAATGAAGAGACGTGCTGGTGCATGGTGTTTTTGAAAATCAGACTGCTGTTCATATCTCACCTTATTACCAAAGCTGGGTGACAGTGACAATGTATTGACAAATAAGATGCCTTCTATTCCATCCTTCTCTTCATGCTACATTAGTTTTACTCTCATCAGTAGAAGTGTTATTAAAATAAGTGATATCCAAGATGACAGAGAAGGAGCTACTGTAGGGAGCTTCATGTTGCCAGGGTCATGCCAGTCCACTTGTTATTGAAGACTTATATCCATGTGCCTAGTTTTATCTCCCTAGTGTCTTTTTTGTTGTTGTTGTTAACCTTTAAAAGTAAGTAGGTTACCTATTCTATGTGCAGCAATTTTGGTTAAGCTTTTATCACTTCAGCTGTCTTTTCTCTCTCATTACAACTGCTGGTCATTGGCAGCATAAGTACTGTATAGCCCTCCACTCCCCCTGTCCCCTTAGTTCTCAACAGTACCCAACATCTTGCTCTGTACTATCCTGGGACTGTGAAGGAAAAAATAAAGATGTGTGAGAAAGCATCCTGGAGCTTGAGTGAAGGGTATTGCCCTACAGTCAGTAGAGTTGTCTTGTTCATTTAATATAAATTTAATATATAGGACTTTGAAGAGGCCTGGACTTCTACTGCCTTCTAGTTCTTGAATCACATAAAGGAGTCACATGCACTACCTACAGAACAGGCAGTACAATGAGGCTTGAAACATGGCTAAATTTTCAGACAAAAGACAAAAAGTTAACGGGAACGTGAGGAAATATTACATTCTCCACTCACTTTGAAGCCTCAAATGATTCTTCATATTTTGGGGGCAGGTGAGGGGATTGCCCTCTCCCAACTCAGACTACACAACACATGGAGTTTAAACATGTCCCATGTAAACTGGACATAGCAGCATGGAGTGCTGAGTGGACTAATTCAAACTGTCTTGAGAACTGTCAGTGTGTTCCTGCAATCTGTGATACATTTCAAAACTGGGTAATGTTTAAAGTTCATGGATGTCTTTAGAGTTTTGTTTTTTTTTTTCATAAAACACTTTGCCACCAAAAGCAGGTGCAAGTGGTAAGTATTTGTGAAGGAGATAGATATGCTTCCAAGGAAAACTTTCAGGCTAAGTGCATTGCAGAATCTCAAGCATTATGCTCTTCCATCAGAACAGATGTGAGAGTAACTTTAGAAAATAATCAGATTGATGGGCTACTAATGAAATTCATCATGTAAGCTCTTATACACAGGTTAACCAGCAACTAGCTCAGATAACAGAAGGAGCAAGGTCAGGTCTTTGTTCTGACTGGCTAAGCCAAACATAGTAAAATCTTAAGAAGATTGGCCAGTTTGCCAGGGAAAATATAACGTTTCATAATTTAAGGTTTTTGAAAACACCAAGCTGGAAAAGTAAAAATATTTAGCAAACATCATAATGATCCTAAGAAAAGATGATGAAAGCAAAATCAGTTTTATCTACAATATGGAGCTGAAGTGCAAGAAGGAAAATCAGAAGGCTGGGAAGTATAGTAACGAGGTGGGGAGTGTGTGAAACAACAGAATCGACAGAAGAATGGAGAACTGAATTGTAGAATACCAAATAAATCAATCCATAACTATGATGAAGTTCCTGGAAAAAAAATAATAGATTAGTAGTAGGTTAAGATCAGATGAGGGGATGTAAATAACTTATGCGGGAGGAGGACAGCAAGTTTTTCACAGAACAAAGAATTTGTCTTAGAGAAGAGTGGAGAAAACCCCAAACACTGGCTGGAATGCAGGCATGAAATGGTCCCACTGCATTCACTTGACATAGCGACAGAAGGTTTTTACAGATCGTCATCTTGTCTCTCACTTACTGCAGCTCTAGTGTTCAGTTCTGGGAGTGACTTGGGAAATTTGTCCTAGTGATGCTCTTGTCAGTGTTGCCTCCTCCTTGCTGAGCTTCTATTTGCCTGGTATTTATTTGTTCATGTTTCAGTGTGATGAAGATGAATTGCATGAAGATGCGACTCGTCAGAGCTAATGCAGGTTCTTTGGAGGCACATCTCAACACATCATCAAACCAAGGCTCAGCACTGATTTCTGCTGTTGTCCTTGGCTTTGTCCACCATGAGTTTTCCAGTTTGGATTGTTTTATGAGCAAGACAGTTGCTTTACAACTTAATAACATGGACATACCTTGACAGGGAGCTGTCAGGCCTTTTTAAGTATTATTAAAACCTCGCCTCAAGGAATATTTTAAATCAGATCATATTATAATCAGCATGGACTTTGTGTTTGTGTGCTAACTTCATATGCTCTTGCATTGGTTTATCTGAAAATACTTTTCTTAACTCTTGTGATTCACTCTAGAGGTCACTTTATCTGCATAAATTTTTCCTTCTCTCATACCTTTTTTTAGATTTTTGTGACCTGGCAATAGATTTTGATAATTCTCAAAATTGTATGTTATGTCATTTTCCTACAGAATAGTCATCAGGTGGAGGGAGGAGGATGTTTTCTGTGATAATTCCGAATACTTAAAGAGTCTAAGTTTGGGAGTGACTGTTGTGACGACTTAGTCTAACACCCTACTGGTCATACATAGCACTATGTGCAGAATTTTCTTGGATGATTCCTGAGTCAAAGAACATCATTCAGCAAAACTGTCTGGTTAACCTTGATTTAAGAATTGTAGGTGATGAGAAAACCTGTCGTAAGACAAGATGCCTCAGTATTTAATTGTTTTAAAAATTTGTATCTTATTTCTGTTTTGCATTTATCAATGTAGATATACATTATGCCTGGGATCTAATACCTTTTTTTGTCTTCTGATTTAGGCTTTCACCATCAAAAGTCTTTTTCCTATATGCATACCTATAATCTGACTGAAGCTCTATATTATCCTTCTCCTTGCTAAATTCAGTACTCATACCTTTCAGCTCTGGCAGTAACAGACAAAGCAATAAAGTTTTCATTGAAAGAGGAATGGCTGATGCTGACTATGTTTTTGATTTTGCATTGGTAGTGTATTAAATAAGAAACTTGGTCCATGCTTCCACAAGAGTTTTGCTGAAGTATGTTAATTGTCTTGTGATTAAATCACTACTTTTTGGCAATGGAGGCAAGGGTGGAATCTTTGACATCTTTCTAATTGCTGGGAGAAAGAGAAGTGAGGGAATGTGTAGAACCCCTGGATTGCAGTCCAGGTTGCTTCCCAGTCATCAGAGATGCAGAAAGCATTTGTTCTGCTCTTGCAGAGGCAGATATCCATTACAATTTTTAATTTTCCTTTTTCATGCTGCTGCTGATGTCTTTAAATAAAAAAATCCATCTGCCCTAGGCCCATATTCTTCACTTTCTGTAGTGGCATATTATGAAGTTATGTAAGAGAGATACAGCCTCATTGAATTATAACTGCCAAATATGGAACTCCAGTCCTATTATTATCTTCCCTGTTGTCCTACCAGATATATTAAAGCACATGGAGAGGTCTTAAACCTAGTGGGATTGTTAATTTCCCTACAACAGCCTTTTAATGCC
The DNA here is from genome assembly GCF_036250125.1 of Pseudopipra pipra. Taxonomy (NCBI): domain Eukaryota; kingdom Metazoa; phylum Chordata; class Aves; order Passeriformes; family Pipridae; genus Pseudopipra; species Pseudopipra pipra. The sequence continues at coordinate 51,320,559 of NC_087554.1, forward strand.
TTTGGACATTATCCTCTGAGAACTTTATCCTCTGTGTGATCCTAAATAATAGCATAAGAAATTTAGGCAGGGAAACCTACTTTCAATTAAATTGGAAGGGGACATGACGCAAGAAAGAAGAGGCCCTTGAAGTATAGCACTGACTTCCTTATACTTGATCTGACAGAATCTGAGTCTGTTGATCTAAAACTCACCCTTTTCCATACTGTGGAGGATGACAGATGTTCTGAGGGACCTAACATGATTAGTGTTTTTGCTCTGGGAGGCAGAAGATGTTATGATTTACTTATATTGTTGATTCAGTGTGCTTTGTTCAGAAGTTTGTAGCAAATGCTGCGGTTGCTTTTCTGGACTAATGCCTGAATTCTATGTGCCTTTCCACTCCCCATCCCCCTCCCCAGTAGCGGTGGTTTATTTTGTCTGAGTCTGAAGGGTTTCACACCTCAGCTCCAAGACTATGCCTCCAGATCATATTGCTACCATTGGGATTGCTTTTTTCACTGTCATTCATCTGTACTTCAGGCAGTCATCTAGGACAGACCCTGTACTTAAAAAAGCTCTGACTTCTTGTTATTTTCTATAATGATGCACAAGGCAGAGAACTTTATGGTGGCAGTAGAAATATAAATATCTTACCAATACAGGGCAGTTAGGTCTTTTGGTTCCATAGTAATTGTCTGAGGAGCAACTTGAATTTCAAGTAGGTTTTGTATTTCATTGTGAATATTTCACATACTTCTAAGAGACAGCCAGAATCCATAAAGGTCATGTACTATTGCTGATTCTGTGTCATTTGTCACAAAACAGCCAGCTGCTAAGATCCCCCTATGACCAGCATTACCTGGCAGCTCAGATAGTTTTGGGAGGGCCATGTAAGAAGCAAAGGAGGATCAAGACGGAGATGACACTGATGCTGGCAGAGTGTCAAAAGGCCTGTTCAGAGACATCGCTGTTGTCTGTGTTCTCCACAGCATCAGTCCACAGCTCATATAAAGTTAACCATTGCATGATAGGAAAACTCTTGTGCCACAAGTCTGCAGCCTGAATACCACTACTCCATCAACTCCAAATGCCTATTAAGCCTAAATCTCTACTTTCCTTTGTCTCCTGTATAAACTTAGTTTTTCCTCTGCTGGAGTGGTTTTAAGTCTGAGGCAGTATAAAGAAAAAATTATCATCATCCTCAACATCTTACAAACAAATGAAAATACTCCAAAAATGATGGCAAAATAAAAATAAATTGAAACAAATCCAATAAGCTCTGCTTAAGGTAGAATATACTGCCAGAAGTACTCTCAACACTCTGCAATTCCTGTATATGTTACAATAAGAAGATGCTCTTTACCTTGAAGCCAACATAAATTCAGTGTGTTAATACACAGGCTGCCAAGGCTAACACTGCTTTTATTTAAATATTGTCCTGAGCACAACATACAGCCACAGTACGTTAACAGCATGTAAATCATTGCTCTGCTATAGCTGCCTCAACCTATTTCTTACATTTCTTTTCTAACATTGTCAAACTTTTGTTTCATTTCTCCCCTTCTCTTGAATAAATGCTATTTTCAGTGCACAGCTCCAAGCTACCTCTTTATTGCCAGTTCCAGACCTATGGTACCTGGAGTTAATCACCCTTCAGCTACATATTGTTAACTGTGGTGTGCCTGCTACCTATAAAGAAGGAAAAGGCTTCTTTTTATACTAGAAAATAAGATATATTCTCCTGAATTGCTGGGGTGGGGGGGGAGCCTTTGTTGAAAGAAGGGGACTACAGCTATTTTTATTAGTATTATAAAGAAATCTGTGCTCCATTGAGAGCATGTGCTGCAGTGTGAGGGAATGTAACATCTTCTGTGCTATCAAGACATTATTTGCAGCTTGTCTAATAAACTCAATTTCATTTTTATCTATACTTTTTATGCAGATAAAGAAACAAATAAAGGAATACAAATAGGAGATTTCTCTGGCAATATTTTTTGGGAAGGGGAAAAATGATATAGCAGTCTCAACCACAGATATCTTGGTCACATTGTCAGAATGGACAGCTCAGTCTGTCATTCATTGCCCATGGCGCTGAATTGGGACACGAGCTGTTGATATGCCACTAAACAGAGAATTACATTTTTCTATACTGTATGGAAAACATAGATGTATTCTTGTTCTCTGTGCCTCTGAACAAGAGAACAATGCTGATAGGAGCCTACTACTTTAAATCATTGTTGGCTTTTCACAGCATTGACAATAGAAGGCCATTGTGAACTGGCAAAAAAAAAAAAAAAAAGAAAAAATCCTACTGAAAATGACAGGAAACTGTTTGGCATACAGTGAACAGAAGCAGGCTGGATTTATTCAAATGATGGTTGAATTCTTAAGCAGCTGTAAGGTTTGTTTTGGGGCTTGGAGCTTTAGCAGGGTGTCCTATTCTCTTTCCCCCCAGTTTGATTTCAGGTCTTTGGATTCCAGAGCTGAAAACTCCCAGTTATATTTAGAAAGCAATGACTGCTTAGTATTACCCTTCAAACAGACAGAAACTCCTGACAAAGGTCCTCCCTCAGCACCAGGAATGGACATACAGAGATATCTGTGGGGAGGGAGGTGTAGATTGCTTGGTTTTTAGTTTCTTGATCAAAGTAAACTTCATATCTGAGTAACCACCTGAGATTCTCCCTATAGTGGCATGTAAGCTCAAGGTACTGAAAGAGATGATGCTCCCCTCCAATTCAGAAAATAAGTACAGTTTTACTGTGTTTACAGTGGTAAAAATGAGTTTTCAAAGTCCCATTGTGGCTGTTTAGAAATAAAGCTTTAAACCCCCAATATGTTCAGCTTCCACACTCTGTATTTGGACCATATAGGGGTATGCACTGCCTCCTTATTTAGGCCTTAATTTCTTCAAGCAGCTGTCCCTTATTTATTTATTAATTTATGCTCCCATTAGCTTTTTGACTATTGCTCCTCTCACCACTAGTTGTGCAGTGTAGAAACCTTCTGGAGATCTCAAGCATGTTGGAGCAAGCATTGTATTAATGTAATTGCTTGCTGCAGCAAGGCCCAGCATGACTGAGTGTTTATCTGTGTTTCTGTTGCTGTAATTCCGCAGGTCCTGTAATATTCCATGAGCTTAGGTGATGAGGAAGAAAACTCCAATAGCTAGGGCAAGGAAAAAACCCCTCGATTTTAGAGATGGAGGGAAGACCAGAATGGGGAAGAACCAGATCCTGTGACCTCTTGGCTTCAGGTCTCTAAAGAAATGTCTCAGGTGATTGTGGGCAGCTAACCACAAAATTACCACCTTCTATGAAAATTTGCTGTGATCAGAGAAATGCAGTTTGGCATACTCTTAGTGCCCATCTCTCCTTCCATATTTTTTGTGTTGCATGTAGATTTAACACAAGGACATAGCCACTGCCTGTGTCAAAATTAGGGTAAAACACTACAAGGGACTTAATTTTGTTGTTGGAAGGCTTTTTCAGTTGGGAGTCCTGAGGCAGAACCTGTGGCCCCTCAAGGGCCATGTGTAGTGACGGTTCCCTTCCCTCAGTGACATTGTCTCTTTTCTCCCTCACCTGAATTCTTGAGACAGCGTCAGAAATTGGCTCACTGGTTTTATCGCCCTGCCCTGATGCAACCTCACCTTTTCAAACCTGGGAGCTAAGTTTGGGTCTAGACACTTCAGTCCCGTAGCAACAGAGGAACTGCTTTACTGACTATTTTGTGCTGTAGAAAACTTGTGTGGGCTGTGGAGGAGGCTGTGATGGGCGGCTGGGGATGCATTTTCTTGGAGAGAGTGAGTCAAAGCAAGCCAGAATATTTGTTGGTGTTGTTAAGTGTGCCAAGTGACCCATCCCTGATGGGATATGGGAGAGATCCCTGTGTTGCTCTGCCTGCACAGCCAGTACATGTCTTCCCATCAGTGATTTACTGAAAGCTAAGAGACAGCCAGCTAGGAAAACTGATGGAGTTTTGCAATTGTTAAATATCTGGCAAAAGAAAAAGGAACCTCTAGTGATATCTCTATATAAGCAAAGTAACGTGACCTCAAGCAAACAAAGCTACCGTCTATTAAAGCTGTCCCACAAAGCCTGCCCTTGCAATACGGCTGTGCTGCTCAGCTTCTGGTCTGTATTATCCAGAAAGCTCCCGGAAAACATTGTGTCCTCAGAGATGAAACGTGTACATTTTCCTTTCCTGCACATCTAATAAGAAACTAGCTTTTTGGTCTTCTCTTTGAGGGTGCAGAAGTTCTTCTACTGTTCATTTGCAAGGGACAAGCAGAGCTCTCTATCACCTTTTGAAGTTTTTATCTACCCTTTCCTGAGTCATTGTTTTTGCACTTCTGCAACTGCAGTGTGAATACTTCAGAAAACTTCAAAGCTGTTGCAAGAGGAGGCTCTTTACTGTGCTGAGGTTCTCCTAACTTGAGGCTCTTGGGTCTCATGACAGTGTTAGAAACAGAAAGAACAGGCCAGAGAGAATATGTGTATATTCCCATATACAGAGGAGGTAGAAGTGTCATAAATACTTTGAGTGTGGGTATAATTCTGGTCCTGGGGAACTGATAAGATAGGTTTCAATACAGAGATACAGATTATTTTCCTTGATTGAGAAAAAAAGAAATTCTGAACAGTACTGAAAATATTTCTTTGAGCAAAATGTTGTATGAAATGTGGGAAAGGATTCTAAGAAACCTCTTCCAGGAATTACTTGTAGATATTGGCCTGTCATTCATTGTACGTAGTATGGGTTTTGAGATGCTTAAAGTAGTTCTACAACTCCTTGTAGCTGGTATACATGTTAAATGACTGTAGGTGACATCCTCCCTGAAGTTTGAATCAAGTCCAAATGCTCCCCTGCTGATATGAGCAGCGGTTAGACAGGCAAATTAGGAAGTCACTCTGTCTGAATTTAGGAAGATTAATTTATTGCTTCTATTTTTGCAATAACAATTAGTAGGCATGGACAGAAATGACGAAAAAAATTTGCAAAAAACAGATAAAAATATACTTTTCTGATCCTCTGGAGGAAAAGGAAGGAAATAAAATAACAATCTCAGAGGATTTTTTTCTGGCTCACTCTATTTATTAGTATTGTTTCATGTTTAATATATTTGAAAATACTCTTGTAAACACAATTGCAGCTGGTGTTGTCAATTCACTTGTGGGGAGAAAAGGAGTGAGAGAATAAGCATCTTGAAAATTAAATCGCATCTTTTATTCAGATGTCTTTTGAAGTGAGGACACAGGTAACAATGGCCATATTCAATTAGTAGCTTTATAAATTTGGGAATAATAAAAATTGCTTAGAAATTTTAACTGCTAGCTTGAGTTCTTCACAATTCCCTTATTGACATTAACTAGAATCAGTCAGTTCTTGTCAGGCCTTGGAACAGCTCCTATAATGAAGGGGATATAGCTGAAGACAACAGTGAAAAGTTGTAATACTTTGAAGTCTGTTCAGCAGGGTTTTCTTCTTTTCTTTGGTGGGGACCAGAGGCAGCTAGCGTGTGTTTGGGTTTTTCACTTTTTTTTAATGCAGTCTAATTGTGCCTTGGTATTAAGACAGTACATCTTTAAATTTTCATATGAAAGTATGAGCTTTGGTATGACAGAATATCAAAGTGAAAATTAATGTCCGCCACTTGTATATTGCCTAGACGTTACTTTAGAGAGAAAACAACAGGAGCGAGACGAAGCCATACATATGTTAAATTCACATCAGTAATAAAGATTAAGTAGAAGTTAATAGCATCCCAGTCATGCTTGTGGAGGTAATCTCCTTTCTGAAAATTCAAAATTAGATTTGGAGGATCGAAGCAAACAGGGGGTGAGACTTTGGCGTAATATTTTAATCAAATTGTCATGAATGAGTGGATACAATTAAGAATTCTGTCAGTCAGAGTGCTGAGCCCCTTTTGTTAGTCAGCTGTTGTGAGGGATGCACTAGGGCATCGTGGGTAGAGATTAAACTTGACCTTTCCCAGGATCTTAATTTTTGACCCTCTGGCTAGGCTTTGCTTGTCAGCTGGCTATTTTTTTCAATATTTATTTAATTATTTATTTTAAAGATATGGTAGTAGGATTTGGGGACAGACAAAGATGGTCCCCCGTTTGTTATTTTTTTCTTCTTTTTTTCTTTCGCTAAATACAGCAGACAAGGCTCAATAACAGCTCCCTGTCAGCTGCGAAGTGCCCATCTAAGCCTCTTTCCTTCATTACTCCTCTGATGTGTACTGTATGTCATTCCTTGGACAAATTTGCAGCTGAAGAGTCTGTGCCAAAGGCAATACAACTTAACGTGCAGAGAAATGTTTTCTATTCAATAAGTTGTGCTCTAACATTGCTACAGCAGGGTTGCTTGGCTTTTCAAGTCCTTTAGATAACTCGGGCTTCTTTCTAGAAATTTTAACTGTATTTCTCAGGAGATTTTCTAAGAGTGTTTTTGGACAATTTTCTGTTGCCAAGAAATTTTGTTCTGTGCACAGTCCTCTTGAGATTAAAACAGATTTAACTCTGAGATTAAAAAACAAATACTTTTTCTTTTCCAGTTAAACCAAATAATACATATTTTAATTGCTTTTTATGTAAAAATATTCTGAAGTATAGAACTTTGTGCACTGATTCACAATGGAAGTATATTTTTTTGTGAGAGTTTCTGTGAATTCATATTCTCTAAGACCAGACTAATAGGTGTTTGTCTAGTGGCCTGTTATAACAATTTGTTTTGTTGATGCTTTGTGGCTCCAACTGAGACCAGACCCTCCTGCCTTAGTCACTTTAGGTATGCCATTGGAGACAGTTTCTCTTTTCTGCTTTGGGATCTTAGCTATAGAATACCAACCCAAAAACTTGCTTGAGAAGAGATCGTTTTAAACAAACAAACAAACAAACAAACACCCCAAATTCAAATCAATAAAAATTTATATTCTGAATTTATCCTGATCAATATTCTTGTTGCTGGAAACCTCTATCGAAAAGTGACTTAGAAAAGATAAAATGAGTGATTCAAAAGGCTGATTTAATGTCTCTTCCCAGTGGTTTTACTAGCATCCAAGCATTAAAATAGTGTGTATCTGATGCTAGAAAAACCTGGGTGGAAAGAAAACAAAAATTGTGTTATTTCAACACCATGAATGGCTCCCCAAGGCATTGGAGTACATAAACACAACTACAAGAAATGCAAATATTAGAATCAAGGCTCACCACTCATTTATAAATGAAGATAAATCAGTTGTATGCAATAAACCGAGATTAACTTGATGCCTGAAGCATGTTCTATATTAGAGGTTTCCACATGCTCACACATAGGTGGGTTATCCTTTTTCTTTTATTTTCTTCTTTTTTCTTTTTTAGTAAAAAATGAACTTATTATTTTAAGCTGATCCCAGATGATTCTTTTATTATCTGTCTTATTTTTTCTTTTCCTTCCCTACCTTTTTATACAGAGTGTTTAGTAAATAGAAAGAAGTGCTTTTGACATTGGGTGACAGTATGTAATCTACATTCCCACTGTTTGTTTTACCTTTTGTTACAGAAAGAATAAAGTCTGGGCAAGTTGTGCTAGTACATCAGTTTCTTTGCACTCCTCTGTACTGTAGGACCTAATTATATTTTAACACTGCATTTACTCCACTTGCCTGGAGAACTATTTCAAACAAACTGACAGACTTATTGTATTGTGACATCATAGTAACTATTTTTTATTGTTGTTTTGGGTCTTTGTTTGTGCCTTTAAGAAAAAAAAAACAGAAAACAAGCCCTTCTGTGAATTCAGCCATAGCACAAGAAATTGCATTAACAACATTTAAGCAAAGTGTTGAAAACATACCGAAATAAACGCTAGTGCACTTCAGGGGTTGATAGGAATATGCAGCAAAATGCTTGGCATTTAATTTTTTTTTTCTTCGGGAATTTAGCCAGTGAAATATAGCTGCCAGTGTCTCAGGCCTGCGTGTGTTCTTCTGCAATATGCTCTCGATCAATCAGATTTGCATAACTAAACTGTCGGCAAGCCCGCTCGGCTGCCCAGGTGCAGGGCCATTTGCATATAGAACAGTGAGGAGGTCCCAAGAGTCACTTCAGACTCCAGTGACTGCTGAGCCCGCAGTCCACACCGCACTGGAAATGAAATTGGAATGACAAAAAAATGGTTGTGCTAGTCTGCAAGGGTGAAATATGCACTTGTGTTTCAAAGGTTATGTAGAGATCACAAGACAGCATTCAGGCACAAGAATATGCACAAGCCTCCAGGAAAGTAAATGCTGTTGTATGTGTTTTGTTTCCCTTCCCCCAAACACAATGGTACATATTTATTTATTTTTATACATATATATCTGTGTACATAGATATATATGTATATACAAAAATATTTATTTTTTCCTTTAAAGTTGAGTATGACATTTCATATATTCTTAAATGCTTAGGTATGGAGGAGGCAAGGAATGCAGTTGTGCTTTAACTATATAGTTCTTTCCAATTAAATCTCCTGGGGGACAAAACATAAATAAGAGACCTTTCTCTTCAGTTTATTTTTCTCTGGAATGTGCATCCACTTTTTCAACATGTTTACCTAGAAGTCTATCTGCTGCTTCCTGGACTATTTATTACTCAATTAGAAGAGCTAAATGGTGAATAATTACCACAGTATCGATACAGCTGGAAATAGGATAAGGAAAAAAATGGATTACAATACTGATTACTGAAAGCTCTTTATCTGAGGCTTGCTATAGGTACAGTTATCCCTACATTTAGTTATCCCAGGAAACAAAAATGTAGAGTGCTGAAGTGATTTTCCTCTAGGAAAACAGTGATCTATTGGCACTCTGAAAGAAACAGATTTAGTGGCACTGTGAGAGATCTAGTACAAGATTCTCTGTTCCAGCCATTAAGGAAGGTGGCCTCCTCTTCCCCTTACCACATCTCACTAAGCACTGAAGGCAAAGGATACTCTTCTTAGCTCACTTGATCAGGCTGCAGTGTCAGATGCCATTTTACCAAGGAAGTTTTTGGGGTGTAGTATGTACTGTGTGGGGCTGGATCCAACTGCAACTTCTCACAGCAAAGCACGTCCCAGCCCTTGCAAGGGAAAAACAGTGCAGATTTGTCCCCTGCTGCAATGCACTGTGTTGGTGGGGGAGGGCAGGAGACAAGGTGTCCCTCCTGGTTTGAATGTCAGTTGTTGTCAAGTTGGCATCCTGAGCTGTTTCCATGACAACAGCTTTTTGTGCTGGGGGACGAGGTCATGCACCTGTGATCTCGATGAAAAGGACAATGAGAGAATGTACATTATTTAAAGCTTTTATCTTCCAGTACGTGTTTGAGTATAACCTTGAAATTGGGTGAATAAAGGGCAAAGTATATTTCTACACATAGGAGTGAGGCAAACTAAATTGGTTAGGAAGAACTGTGAGAAAGATTGGGGGCATTTTACAACATGGACACTTCTCTAACTTTTCATAGATGGGTCCAACTGTCTCATCAACCTTTTATCCTGTATATCAGCAAAAGTTTCTCTGGAGTGAAAGGAGTCCATCATTCTTGTGAGACTGAAAAGAAGGGCAAGCCATAGGCTGTGACTTGGTATTTTCCTACGAGGGTTGGATTAAGTTGGCCCTTATGATTCTGCTTAGGTTGCCCACCACAGTTTCTATTGTGTCAGGCTCTGGTTGAACATGAAATGAAAAAATAATTTTTGACCTAAAGAGCTTCCGGTCAGAGTGATTATGTGTCACTCTGCACCTTCATTTGTTAAAAATACCTAAATATTTTCAAAGCTTCACTTAAGGCTTCAGTTACCTGCTGGGTAACTGTGAGGTTCAGTGAGACCTGCTAGAAATAAACAAAAATTGAATTTTACAAAAAATAAGCTGGCTACTACTTGCATTTTCCAAAAAAAGAGGAATTTCTGAAAGATAAAAATTAAAACCAACTAGAGATGAAAAATTAAAACCAACCAGGGTTTTTTGGTAAGAGCTTCTTATTCTATCATTGTTCTAGGTGTTGTCAACTAACTACAATCAAAATGGGTTTGACCGGCTATAATTTTCTTCTTTACAGAAACACTGGAAAACATTATTGAAGTACTTGTCTCAAGAGGAAAGAAACATGTGGGTAACTTATTGTGATTGAAAAAGAAACCAGAAAGACAATTCCATTAAAGAATACTTAAATAATGAAATCAAATAAACTAACCCAGAATGAGGAAAGAAAGAAAACCTCAGTTGACTCAAATGGAAACACATATTATTACTATTCATAAAATATGTTTGTATTTTATATGTGTGTATGATCTATATAGGTAAATCAACACATTGACATTTTACTTCAAATACTTGTGCCTTTTTGTCTGTGAGAGTCATCTTGTGCACAACATATTGAAAGAAAACCCGTAGACCATCACAATAAAGCAGGAGGTGCAATGAGAGCAATTGAACAAATTTTTCTTTGGCTATAAGTCATAAACTTCAGAGATGATTTGGATTGGAATTTTCACAGCTCATACACATCAAGTATTTCTTTAAAATCAAAACATTCAGAGTGGCTTTCAAATTTCTGCTGTTATGGAATGAAAAGAACTGCACCAAGGGAGTAGAAATAGACATCACAGAATGAGAAGAATCATTAGAACAGTATATAGTCCAAGGAATGGCTACAATTGTTTGAAAAGACCATAAAGGTTAGGTGGTGTAAGCACAGATGCCTGCAGCCCATATATATCTTTCCTCCATTGTGCTCTTGGAGGGCAAGTGATTCCTTCAGTGCTGTCCCAATGGATAACAGAGATTTCCTGCCATTACTTCTCCTTGTATTGACCGCCTTTTGCCCCATATGGAACTGCTAGAATATATGGGTGTCAGGAGCAGGTTTGTGAGGCTGAAATGATAAAAACAGGCCTATACAGATGCATAGATGCCCAGTCACCAGAGCTATGAGGTGTGTCCTAGAAGATAAACCAACCTTTGCCAGGCTAGAAAAGGACAAGTTAAAGTACAGGTCCCCCCAGTGTTTGCACCAGCACAGCGAAGATTCCAGGCTTTGGTAGTTACACATTGAAACTCTCCTCTCCTCTCTTGATATGCAAGAGGAGACACTCACCGGCTCCCTCCCTCCCATCTCGGTGTAGGTCAGCTGCTGTGCTTTGTGCCACTGGGCTTGGGGAGAGCTGAGCAGGGAAAACAATGCACAGTAACTGTTACTGGTGATATATGAGGGAGAGAGAGATCACTGTCACAGTATATCTGCTATTTTCAATTTAATTAGTAGTCAGAACTTCATTTGTCAACTTAATCATTGCAGGCAGACACCGCAGAGGTGGGAAGTGGGGGGAAAAAAAATCAAGAAAACAAACAAAAAAAGGCCCATTTGTGGCTCTGGGCACATTTTATTTGTTTCTCAGCTCAGTTTATTTCAATATTTCTTATATGCCAAAGTTTAGATTAAAAAAATGATGAATGTATGTAGTCTTGTCATTAAGTATTGGATGCAGAGGAACTGGTTTCGTCAAGTTCTTTCAGTAAAATTGTGCTGTAGCCTGCAAAACTGCTCGGCTTCTCCATGCTTCCAGTTTCTTTCTCTGTTAAGTAAATAAACATGTATTCTTGTTTCAGCTGAAGAAAACTAGATTTTGTCATTTGGGTGCTGCTATTGATGGCCAAACTGAAGGAAATTTTGCACAAAACAAGGAGAAACTCCATCTAGTTCATACAACTCAGTAATTGTATTTGCCTAACTTTGGGTTAAGCCAGATTTTGAAAGAGTAAAAGTGGGGAAGTTTTAGCCCTTAACTGGACTCTCCCATGAGAAGGAGTGATGTGGTAAAGCTTTAATGGGCAAAGCTTTGATGGGCATAAATAGTGCTATCTTTAGTCAGGTGTTATGAGCTTTCTTTTAAACCCATTTAGGTTCAGTATGAAGTAAGAAAACCCCATAAAACAGGTCAAGTTTCTGTTCTCTTACCTCAGTTATCCACTCTTGTCTGATGAAAGGCTGTAATCAGAACACAGAGCCTGGAGAAGACATTTCTTAGGTAAAACAAATACTGCATCATCCAGCAAGCACAGCCAGGAGAGGCTGTTGGGCTTGCAGTGGCAGTGGGCTGAGGGCTGTGTGTGTATGAACATCAATTCTCAGTGACAACAGTGGCACAAAGGATCAGCTCAGGCTGAATCACTACCCCTCCATTCCTGTCAGCTGCTACTGCCTCAGACATGGGAGGGGAAAAATGTCCACCCATGTCATTCATGCCCCCACAACTGCCCTACTGTGCCCTGAAGTGAAGGAACCTCTGCCCTGCAGGCTGGTGCAGTCCCTCACACTGGTGGCAAGGCAAGAGTTGCTGGCACTACTAGCATGGTTAAAACTTTCCACTAGTCTTCAAGGGAGTTGAATGACTTGTTCTGGTCTTCTCTCCTGCAGTGAGACTGTGAGGAAACTCCTGCTGCAGCGTAAAGTTCCTTCTCCTTAGTCCTGTTGTCTTATGACAATAATGGTTTGAATGCCCATGAGTCTATTATCATACTTTTCTCTATGATCATACTTTTCAAAGTGGATTAATAGTAGTATGCTATTTGAGGAAAACTTCAATGGCAGGCGGTAGTTTTTTACAGGAAGGCGGGGGTTTTGTACTTGATGAATTTTAGCTTTCAGCTTGAGTTCAAGGACTGCTGGTGGCACAGGGACCCTTCATGCTGGCTTGCAGTGTGAAACCTCTGCTATAGACCCTCAATGCCCCTGTAGCCTCTGGTTCTGCCTGCAGTGAACTCAGGCCAGGCTGCCATCATTTGCTGACCTCCAGGCCATACCTGACTTGCATCTGTTGCCGTTCCTCACACTGCTGCCCAGCACTACCTTTAGCAAGGAAAAGAGAAGTAGAAAAGTTTCAGGAGAGAGTGGAATGGGTTGGGACTAAGGTCAGTGGGAGCTGCTGGATTCTGGGAGGGAGTTGTTGGGTAGCATGTCCTCTAATGCATGAACAAGAGCAGGAGGATCAAAGTGTGTAGTTTAGGCTGCAGCCTACCCCATGATTGAAGTCCCTCAGGGCAAATGGTCCTGTGCAAAATCATATCAGAGTTGCTGAGTAATGGAAAGTCCTTGAGCAGAAGAGATGGAGAGTCTTAGGCCTTAGCAAAAGGTGATAGTGGTGGTATCAGATTGATGCTGGGAAGTTCCAGTAGACCCTATGGAGTATATAATCTGAAGAGATTGCATGGACTCAAAGGCTGGGGAAGAAGTGGTGTCATGAAGTGCTGTGACCAGTCACCAGAAAGGCAGGTGGCAGAGCTGGGACTGGACTCCTTTCCCATACTAAGTTGCCTCAGTGAGAAAAGTTTGCTGTCAAATCCCTACTATGGCTGCCACTCTTCCAGATGAAGTGTTATCTCCTTTGTCATCAGCTGCTGAACTCTGGCCACAAAGGACAAGATTCATCATGTGTTTATGTGGATTTGCTCTGTGAAAGAAACAATGGTCCATGTATTAATTCAGGTCTTATGAAATATGTGTGCTGATGATCTCTGTTTGGATGGTTCTTTATTTTCCATAAAAATATAGCTTGTAACTTTTTATTTTTGATTGGTACTTTTGGAATTGAACATTTATTTTGTGAATAAATGTTGAAAATAAATTTAAGAGGGTGTGCAACCATTGTCAAAGCACATTCTTAAAACGTGTGTGAATGTGCTTCTATGGCCTTCTAACCAGATGGGTTGGAAGACAAAACTGCCTGGCTTCTTCTATGGTGTGATGATTCATGAGTCACACCAGCTCCCTCTGTGCCTCACCTCTTTCTTCCTTTTGTCCACCTCAAGGCTCTTCAGCAATATTTTCTTTACAGCCTTGTGTGGCCTAAATCATAGTTTCAAGCCAAAGTGCTATTGTAACATAAAAAATATGTAAAATTTTGCATAAGTATTATAATTAATTTATAACATGGTCTCTTATGCAGGATTCATGGGCCTTTTAGGTAATATTGTACTGGTTTCTCAAATAATTTTACTGTAAAAGGTTCTCTGTAAGCTTCTTTATTTTGAATATTTCTGATGTGTCTGAAGTATTTTGGTACACAACATTTAAATACAATAGGAGTAATTAAAAAAAATAGAATACTGATCCCGACAAAGTCACTCCTGTTCTCTTTCCTTCTGTCAGATTTCTCGTCAGTTTTGTAAGAATTTTTTGCTTTAATGTCTAACCCAAACCTGCTATTACAGAAAAATGTTGGTCAGAACTAATAAAAATGAGCCTTACTCCTACTTTAGTAATTTCCCGCTATGAATTCTTCGTATCTCAAAGGAACCCTTCGTTAGGAGAGCTCACAGCTTTTGAAAGAGCAATGAATTTGTATGTCATTGCAACAGCCTGTTGAATTAAGTGGTTATGATCCCCATTTTACTGATGAGCAATCTGAGGGACAAGAGAAGTAACTTGCCTAGGGCTATGTGGTAAATCAGTATTTGAACATGCCTAGTTTCTGTCTTCAGCCACTTGCAGTATTTTTGTTCTTTCTTTTTTTTCTTTTTCTTTTTTTTTTTTTAATGTATATGTGTGTGTGTGTCTTTCCTGACATTTTTATTTTCTTGCAAATTAATGTAAATTGAACAACCACTCTTGTTAGTACTGGTTATTAAGGTTCACTTTTATTTTTTATATATATATGTATATATATACGCATACTTTTTATGTACACACATATGTACTCTCTCTCTCTCTTTTTCTCTCTCTATCTTTGTAAAGATCCACATCTAAATGTGGGTGCTACAGTGGGAATGTAGGGGTTGAGCTATTGTTTGAACTAACTTTGCTTGTTAGTTAGATGTTATGGCTCTAGGAAAAGGTGACTGTTTACTTGGCATGTTCCAGTAATCTAATTGGAAAAGTGGAATTACCACTTAGAAGATGAGCAAGAATGATGGGGAGAGAGGATCTTTAAGTCATGAAGCTAAAATGAACTGAAGTTATATGCTGGAAAGTGCTGCCGTTGCTGCTGTGGAGAGAAGCTTTATTTGAAATTACAAAATGAAAATTACCGATCAATGCAGCCAGAATGGAATGATTGATACCTCAATTGCACTTCCAGAAAATGTAACATAGCATAAAGATACACTATTTACCTTCTTTTCAATTCCAAGTTTTTGCACATTACAATAACATATATAAGTGCATAAATGGGCATTTCCAGACAGTGCAGTTGGGAGCAGAGATGAAAAGACCTGCAGCATTTATCAAACTTCAGGCAAAGCTCAGCTGCAGTAGTATTTCCTTCTGGGAAAATGGTGACAAGGGTGGTCTGCCATGGCTGAAGCTGTATTTTCCTTCTCTGTGTGAGGCTGTGGAACTTAAGGGTCAGGAAAGAACTGCACCTAATGTCATCTGCATGGACTCTGTTACCTGTGCAATCACAGGATGCGGAATGACTGCTCAGAGCACAGGTCACGTTAACGTCTTTTCTGTCCCTACAACAGTTCCTAGCAAGGAACCTAAAAGTTCAAAAGTTTGCAGCTTAATTCTTCCACCTTTAGGAACCTTAGTACATCTACCCTTGTACCTCTTGATATGTTTGTGCAATTGCCAGAAGCAGACTTCCTGGGACTCACGTTTTCTAGTAGTGACCTAAGGAGAAGAATTTGTGCTCTCTCTTTGGTGGATGTTTTGATGGATGAAGTATGGAATTTACATCATAGAGGTGAAGTCCTTTGCCTCATTTTGCTTAATGCATGAAATAAGAATGTTTCAGTGTTTACACACAGGATATAAATAAATCACCATTCTAAAGCCTGGGCCAGATCCCTATCCTTGTATTGTTCCTGCTTATTATTTATGATTTCCAGGTTTGGATAAGCTGTTGAGCACATGCTGAAGAAATGGGGAATACTTACTGGTTTACAAATATTCAGCACAAAACTGCACAAAACTTAAAGAATAAGAGTTAAAAATTTATTTTAGCTTTTGGAGAAGCCTTGTTTGTACAATGTCTACACCTCTGGCTATGTTTGACCTGCTGCTACTTCAAGAAGCTTCCTGTGAGATTTTACAAAAATGTGATTTGAGAAACTGCCTGTTCATTTTTTCAATTGCTAAAAGTATCTATATATAGACAGGTTAAGGTATTTATATAAATATGCTGGTATTCAGGAATGTTTAGCTCACTGTGTTTCTGTAACCAAAAGGAAAGGTCAAGTCCTGTGTGTGTGCTTGTATAAGAGCAATAGCACAATTCAGTTTTCTGTTACAGACTTCTAACAAATTTACACTGCTGTAGTGTAATAAGGAGTTTGGACCTTTAATATCATTATGCCCTATTCATCACCCTTCTCAGAAACTCTAATTTTCTATGACATCATGAGTGGTTGCTACAGATATGATTGCTGTGACACAAGCATGATTAGTGATTAGGACATCAGATGAAAAATGTTATGTGAAGATGAACTCTTCAGGATCTATGGTCTGTTTTCATGCAAATGTCCCTAGTATGAAGTGGAGGACGAGGAATGCAGAAAATAGAATAAATAACTAGAATTGCCTCTAAATGAAATGTTTTACCAAGTTTTCCCTGAAGCGTCAGCAGCTCTTTAAACATGCTAGTGATGGCCCATCACAAAGCCAGATGTTGCCATTTATCAAGTAAAGTA
Organism: Pseudopipra pipra; assembly: GCF_036250125.1. NCBI lineage: Eukaryota > Metazoa > Chordata > Aves > Passeriformes > Pipridae > Pseudopipra > Pseudopipra pipra. Next base: position 51,337,180 of record NC_087554.1, read on the forward strand.
AAGAGCCCCTCCTGCTTCCACAAATATGAACTGAATATGAAATCAAATGGGAAACCACTGCACTAACACTGGAGAAGATATAATGCAACTTTTAAGCTATTGGCAGTCTTGAGAATAAAAGAAGTGTCTAACAGGAAAGAGCAAGTGTCAGAGGCATTACTTGATTTGTCTTTCAAAGGTGAAATTGCCGTTATATATATGGACTTAAATCACCTGGTAGATGTCCTACAGGTCATATTTCCTTCTCCCCTCTCTTTGTTACCTTCTCTTCCTATTCCACACACAGGTCAAATGCTTCTTAGGGAAAAAACTTAAGGAAGTAATCATTTAGCAAGCTTCCTAAAGCCAAGCAAGCCAAGAATGGGTATGCAGGGCACACAGGCAGCAGTTGTAAACACTTTCTGGTAAGCATTCTTTCTCTTCAATGTCAGTCTTAAACCTGGTTAAAAAAAAAAAAAGAAGTTGGTCTCCATTTAGATGGGCACAACTGAGTCTGCCCTGGATGACAGAATTGTGCTAATGCTACCCCATTCACCAGCAGCATCAATCTTCATGTTTTGTGAATGATGTAAAGCATCCAAATTCTGCTTGTCTCCAACACTGGCCTATATGGTCAGGCAACACCAGTAGTAGAAGTATTCTTTTCTCATGGTGTTTTACCTCGAAATGTATCATTTCCGCTCAGATGAGGTCCTGGTAATGTAGCATGTAGTAACTGTTTTAATGGTGGACTGATGTAACTCACTGGCTTCAGGATTAAATGTAGAGTCATTCAAAGACTTCAGATCTTAAAAAAGGCAGTGCAAAATAACAGAAGATTAGTGTATGTAGCTGTAACAGTCCTTCAAATACCTCCAAACAGGTTTGGAGGGAGAGGTGTAGGAAAACAATAAAGTTGGAAAAAACCAGATGTACTTTCATGAATGTAAGTTCTTTTACAGATCTAAAGATTAAGCAGAAAACTTGAGTATATATTGAAGGTAGTTGTTTGGCTAACTTAATTAGGTTAACTCTAATTAGACAATTTAGAAGAAGGGCAGTTGGGACCTGTAGCACACTAGGTGATATTAGCAGGAGTGATGTCATGAGGTCATTGGGTGAATGGATTTTTTATTTTTTTGATGTGTTGAATTTTGAGGAGTTAGTTGGCATACAAGGAAAATTATAAAATGTCAGAAAACCAGTACTGCTTCCAAATGTATGATTTTTAGCACTATATTGGATTATTTTTTAAGTTTCAGACTCTTTTTTTTAGAAGCAATTTGTATGTTTCCTTTACATACAAAGCCTGAGAGATCATGATCTGAAAAGCTGTACTGTGAAAAATGTTATCTCACTGGAAATTATTGTTTCCGTGCTTTGTGTGTTTCAGTGTTCGCTCTGGTGCATAGTGATGAAGTGTGTTGTATCCTGGGATGAATAAAGAAAGGATAGTTCCATTGTGTGATGTTGACTGTGGTGGCTACGGTAATACACCTGCATTGTTGGCTGTGTCATGTATTAGCTGGTGCCTTTCAGCATTTGGCTTGATACTCACACATGGGCTATAGGGGTCATTTTTGTAACCACAGTTATGGCTGATTTGTCCTGGGGTAGGTATACTGCTGAATATGCTGCTGAAGTAAGTGAAATTAGTTCCCAGTTTCCCCCTGCCACACAATGATATAACTGCTGTCAAGTGTAGATAGGGGTCACTCTGTCCCTCTACTAGGTGTACTTTCTCCTCCAGAAGGAGGACTGAGGCAAAGTCCAGCCCATCTACAGCAGCTCCAAAGGGTCCTGGGCACAGTTTCTGCCTCTCACATCTTCCCCTCACTTTGGTGCCTGTTGTACAATTTGAGACCAATATGTTTCAGGAGGGTGGTTGTGGAAGTGGGGGAGGGGTTCGTTAAATTATGGTTGCTGTGGGAACCATAACTTTGAATTTCTTGACATCTGTCCAATGACAATCTCAACATTAACGTTGCATTAACATAGTTTTTTTGCATTTAATTAAAAAAGATGATGGCCTGGAATCTGTTAAGGAATTTAAAGCCAACATTTAAACTGTTTGCTGGGAGCAGATATGTCAGAGCCTCTGCTCTGGAAATGCTCACAGAAGAGTCTGACAATGTACAATAGCCACAGAGACGAGAAATGAAAGCAAAATGTTTGTAACACCATTGCTTGCCTCCTTCTGGTGGCTTTGCCCATCTTTCTCATCTGAAGGGAACCGCTCTGACTGAGTTTAAAACAACTTGGAAATGAAGTCATTGTTTCCAGTTCCTCTGTATGCCATCACCAGTGCTGGCCACTGACTCACTCGTGTGTGCAGGCTGAGTTTTCTGGGGGGTTGCTTCTCCACCCTACGCTGTCATCCTGCAGCTTCTTCAGAGACTATGGCAGAAGCTCTCGCATGTATCAAGAGAGAGGCACAAGACTGTAGTAAATGTCTGACTACAGCATTCATTCTGATTTCAGGACTCTTAAAAATGTGTCTGGGTTTCCCACGTACTATTCCAGTGCACTCGCTAATTGGTTTTGATTTTGAGGGTTATGCAAAAAAAAAGTATTTACGACTGATAGGTGTCTCACCTCTAAAGGTTTGGGGGCACTGAGCTTTAGAACACTCTTTTGTAACCTCATGTTATTTCAATAAGTTCAGCTATCAGACAAATAGACATATGGACTATGCTAAAGTTAGGTGCTGTAGATAGGAGAAAGATGTTCATATGGCACCCATGTTATTTAGTCTTCTCTCATAACAGAATACCATACTGTTAAAAATTGTCTATTTTTATGTAATTCTTCCACTTACATTGAGATAAAAAAATTATTAGTCTAAGGTTGGCTCACATCATCGGAGCTTCTAAATGTTGGCAACTTCCCTACAGTCTGTTGCAGGCAATAACTGCCAGGGAAGTTGCTTGAACACAAGCAAAAAATAGGTTTTCCTGCTGAGCCACCAGCCCAGCAATGTAAAGAAGAATTTAATACCATGGCCTTAAGAAAGTTTCCATGTTCTTCACAGACAGTCGTGCCTTCAGTAAGGTGACGGAGGGAGAATATAAAATCCCAGAGTTACTGCAAGCCTTGAAAAAGTTGTGAAAGAAGACTTGGCAGTTAGTAGCTTTATGTAAAAGATTTTTGCATATAAATTGCATACGCATATGACATTTTAGCTCCAACTTTACATGTGTTTTGGAGGTTGGATGCAATCTTGTCCCTGCCTGTCTGTTTGGTTTTGCCATAGCTGCATCAATATTAATCCTGTTGGTTTTTCCCTCTGGCATTTTTCTTAATTTCCCTCTCTCCCAGTTTTGATTTAAAAAGTGGTTGGTTCCTTTTATCCTAGAAAAAAAATCTAGGCATCTCTTTTCTATTTTTTAACGAATTATTGTATTTAAAGCATACATTTTTCTTTTTTGTATTTTGTAGTAGGCACTCTAGTATTCATCTGGTGACAAGAAATGGGTAGAGAGCTGATAAAATGAAGAGATATTCCTTTACAGGAGACAATTTCTCTTCTTTAAAGGGAAAGAAACATTCTTTAAGTATTACTGCTATCCTATCTCCCTCTGCCTATCTCCCCCCTCCCATTATCATCAGAGAATCACAGGCTTTTCCTTACCAAGTGGCTGCACACAGTATTTAAGAAATATCACTATTTTGAGCTCAGATTTGGATGGGCTGTTTAAAATGACTTGCTGTAAATTAGCTCCTCCTTTTGTTTGGAAATTGTCAGTGAACAGTCTAGTTTATCTCCCTCTGTTTTTGTCTCTTTATTAATATCCTCCTGGCCACTGTATTTATTTTTTGGTTTTCTTGTTAACTGATCTGAAAAACAGAATCTGGTTTTGGCTTATCTTTGTAAACCTTGTTTGTAAGATGCTGTGACATGGGGTAGCTGCCCCTCATTGCCTGCATGACTGAGATGGTTGTGGGCAGAAACCTCTGAACGATCTATAGTTCTTCAGCTTCCTGAAACATAATCAGAGCTATGAAATTTTCACACTCAGCCCAAGCAGAAATTACAGATTTCCTCAATATTAGTTGATGAAATAAGCAACCCCTCTTTACCTTCGGTTCTAGCAGCAGTGACTCATTTCAGCTAAGTCACTTTGACTTGCCTTGTTCCTAAAGTGAGAGAATCAAGGCACTCTAGGATATGGCAATTCATGACCTACCTCTGTAGCAGAAGGGAGCTTTTATTTCAGAAGCAGTCTATCAACAAGTGATTTGCAGAACTGCATCTCATTGCAAAACTACTTTTCCTCTATGAAATATTATTGATTATTTGAAATTATGTTTGAATTTTTTTATTTGTTTGGGTTTTTCCTACTAAAATTTCACACATTACTGATTTGTTGCAGCTGTTTTAATGAAATGAAATTTGGAGAGTGTTTGAGAGCTAGGAATTATCTTTAAAGCCTCATACTTTCTAGCACACACCCACAAAAAATTCTATGAAAGTTTTTAAGTAAAAAAATTGTTTTCTCACAATCATTCTCACTAATTTCATGAGGTGGACACATGATACAATTAATACCTTGCATCCATGGTTCAAAAGAAATATAATTGATGACTCAGTGGTTCCAGTTAACACATTTGATTCCTAAGTGTATAGAAGTTGCTTCCAATTGAATAAGAGAATGTAGCTGAACAGGGGTTGTAATGATGCATCAAAAGCTATGACATCCCTGCTCAAATAATTTATAAACAGCAGAAGAATGTTAAGAACTGAATTACTACTTGAACTTCAAAAGAGACCATGTATTTCTATTAATATAAAGAACAATTGCGGGCTGTTAGCCATTAAGTTATTTGAAATTGAAATTTATCAAAAAGGTGGTGGAGGAGGAATATATCTGCACTCTAATGTGGATAAAGGATCTTCCATGAGAGGTAAAATTACTTCTGAAATAAGAGAAGTTTAAATAAACTCTAAAGAAGACATGCAACTTTATCTTCACAGTGTCTTTCTCCCAGCCTCAGCTGAAACTCTCATCTTTTTTCCAACCAAATCCTAAAAATGACTAGAGACAAAAATTTCTGTTTCTACAGCCTAGGTTGATTCCTGATTATCAATTTTCTCAAACTCTTCAGCCATTAAAAAAAAAATAAAATTCCTGAACACCATCCTGATGACAATTTTTTTTTTAAATTGAAAAAAGTAAGTCCATTAGAAATGCGTGTATGTTTTTTCTTAACATAGGAATTATTTTGTAGAAAGAGAAGGGCGCCATATATGAGGACTCTTTTCCTCATCACCACAGAACTCCAGTCTGACTCTTTTTACAGGTCTCATTTCCTTGTGAAACATGGGAGTGATGTTTTTTCTTCTGTGCATAGATACGCTCACAAGACATTACACTGCTGTAGCAGAACTTTCTAACATCACTTTTTTACCTCTTTTTAGTAGGTGAAAGCTTGTTCAAAATATGAAGAAGGGCCAATGCTCTGAACTGGAATTTCATGTGTGGTTTTGCTTTCATGGAGCTGTAGCAAGAAACAGATAAAATTGCTCTGTATCAATGCCAGTAAGTAGTGCTGGTATTTCAGAGCAACTGATGTCCCTGGGACATCTGGGACAGATGTCCCTGGGACAGCTAAAAGGACAAATTAATACACACAATTTGACAACCTATTTAAGGTGTAAAATACGCAAGTTTTAGCATGATTATACCCCAGTTCTGTTTTTCTAATTGTTATTTGACTAAAAGCTGTTTTTTCAAAGCCCCTAGAGCTGCTATGCACAGTAAAATAAAGTAATAATGAAAGAAAGCTTGATATTCTGCACGTGAGATGCAGATTGTGTAAATCCAGCCTTCTGATGCTGAGATTAGATAAGTATGCTCCTAATATTGCCACATATTGATTCAGGATAAAATACAACAAAATGAGGCAGTTTGAAGTGGGAAACATAAAGAATTTGGCAATAGTGGCACGATCAGGATATTTTGAAATTAAATTAATTCATTTTATAGACCATTCTTTTGTACTTTCAAGTCCTGAAAGCTCAAAGGTTTATTCACTCTCTAATTCTCTGTAGGATCAGCCTGGGATAGGGAAAAGCTTCTATTATAGAAAGGAGGTTCAAGTGAATGGGTCTTGTTTCAGAAGGAGGGAGGGAAAAAAAAGACAAACAAAGCAACTAAAATTGAAATCATCTTTGTTTCATTCATTTAGGTATCTTCCAGATTGGCAGCTCTGGATGCAGGATGAGATGAGAGTTTTGTTTCGTGAAACTATGGTCACTAGACTGTAGAAGAAAATCATCAAAATTTGTTTCATGTCTGACACAGGACAAGTATCAACCCAAAATCTTTTATTTTACAGAATTAAATCTGAAGTTGCATGTGAAAGGGAAAAGGAAATAGAGAAAGAAGCTTAAAGAAATAAAGAGGAATGGGGGGGGAAGGCAGTACTAAAACTGCAGTCTTAGCCTTCTAAACCCTTTTGCTTCTCTGATTGATACTTTTCAATTATACCTTCCCATTTCACTGACATTTGAAATGCTATTTTTTTTCTAGCGATAACTTCAAATGCTTAAGTTCCAACAGCACCAGTAACCCTGTTTAGCTGTAGTAGTAAATTGGTTCCTTGTACAACATAATGGCAGTGACAGCCTTTTGCTAGGGAAATGAGTTCTCCAATGGGACATGCCTATGATAAGACGTCCGGTTTTGAAATTGTATTTCTCTGTATCAGAATTAAATCTGGACTTTATATTTCTTCGCTGCCACTGCTCTGTAGCTGGTCCCTATACAGTACGACCAAAGACTGACAAGTAATGCTTACACAGGAACCCTTTCACTTAAATTGGATTTGTCCTTTTATGTTTCCTCCTATTATTAGCTATTAAAATCTCTCAAACCCTTTTTTAAACAGTGATAGGGTTTGGCAAACCTAAAACTCACTGACTTGCAGGGGGAAAAAAAAAGTATTCTAGTATTAAGAGCAGTAATTTCCTTCCCTAGGTAAAATTAACTCACATTTAGTAAAATACAGTATTGATTCCCTGTGTTATATGGTAAGATATACAGAGTATCTTCATTGTGTTGGGAAAGGTCAGGATTTGAATCTATTATATTGGCACAGCTAAAGGCCTTTTAAAAAGGATACCAAAGAAAACACAAATCAGTGCCACTCTTGGGTACCTTTAGAAAATCCAATCCTTCTTTCTTCTTGCTGTCATATTGCATTTCTTGGAGCCTTTAATGCCTAAAACAAAAGTAATGTGCCTCCTGTGCTGCTTGATTTGCATTGGTGCTTGTCAGTACCGTGTGTGTGCACTTTGTTAGTGTATTATTACTATATGCTGTAATGGAACAGCACAATGGAGGTCACCAGGAGATCATCAGTATATATAATTTCATTTTAACCTTAGGTTTACATTATCACTTAAATAACAAAATAATAATCAGTCTGTGGGAAAGGGGAATTCTTTTTCCATTTCTTACAGTAAAAAAATAACTTAATGTGATTCCTCCCTATACTGGTCTTCTCAATACTGATACCAGTGCTGTTCTATTTTTCTTTGAAGAAATGCTCCTGGCAAATTTAGGAGACAAACTGCTTGGAACTTCAGAGATGTTCAGAAAGAAAAAAGTAGTTTAGATTTCAGCAATAGCCTCTGATTAATTTCTGATTTCATTTAAGCATAGGATGTATTTACAGTAGAAACTATAGATAAGAATGCTTTTTGACTAAGTGGCACATATCTTGAAATACACTTTCTTAAAAAGGCTACTGGCCTTGTACATATACAGATTATCTATATAATATTTATGTCTGATTTAAAAAGGCTGCAATTTTTTGCCTTCAGGGCAGTTGCAATCAGGCATCACTGCTGCAGGGTCAAGTTGATATTTTTCCTTGCTATGGTACTGATTCCATTGGATGAATAAATTTTATTTTATGAAATGATTAATTTTACTGTCTAAGAAGGATTTAGCCCTTTAATTGCTAATATTTTTACTTTTTAAAAATATTGACCTGAATATAACTTTGACGGCCTCTGTCTGTGTTTTCTAAATGTCATTAATAATCAGAAATGTTGAATACAGAAGGGCAAGTTAAATCCTGTCATTGAAACAGCAAACAGCTTTAGTCAAATGTATTGGCACAGAATTAAAAATGCATCAAGCATGTATTTGTCTTCTCAATGGGAAGCCCTTATTAATAGTTTGAAGAGTAGAAAGCTTAGTCTTATTCAACAAGCGCTGTAGTAGGTTGTTTTTTTTTAAATATTTTTTAATGTGTGAAATTGCAGGATGCCAAGGTTGCCATTAGAACTCCTCTCTTATTCCAGTAATTTTACCACTTAGATTCATTCTTTCCTTTCACAAAAAAAGCACTTCATAGTGGTCACAGCAGAAATGCAGTGATACTGAGCAGAGTGCAAGGTTAATTACTACTCCACTGTCAAAATATTGGACATAACTACAAGGACATGAGTCGGCTCACTTCTCTGAGAAATCTCTCCCTTTTTCTCTTGTGTGCAGGGCTTTTCTAAGGAAGTGTATGTGCTTTATTCAGAATTTTAGTAGAAATGAGTTATAGACAGGCTATTTTAGAGGAACCCACTTTTCTCATTCTGACCCCAGTATAAAAAGGTAGCACAAACCCATAAAAAAAGATGGTATTCTCAATAGACCTGTGGACATGACTCATACCTCTGGGGTCCCTTGAAAACAAATCAGATGAATTGTCTGTATTCAAAACTTTGTTTTAGCTTCTGACTCTAGAAATTTAAAAGCAAGTGTTTGTCTTCAATGCTGTTACCCTTCCCTGTTCAGCCAAGATGTGGAAGGTTTGGCGAACTTGAAAAATGGTTCCTTTGTATTTGGGAGGAAACTATTTCTAATTAAATTTTAAAATGAAATTAAAGGGAATCACCAAATCTATGCGAGGCCTGGCAGATGCCTCAGTCTGTGTTTAGTAGCTGTGGGCCAGTAGATTGGGGTCCCTTGAAGCCCTTACTGGAAACCTACAAAATAGAACAGACCTGATTTTGCTGTCTCATTAACAAATCTGATCAAACTGCTGTAATGAACAGTGTGTATGAATCTTTCCTTAGCTTACAACTTCTAGCAAATGCTCAGGGATGCTTCTTCTACAGATGATGACAGAATAGCCAAAGGCAAAATCTGACCAGTGTTGCTCTGAACTTCTGTCTCCTCTTCTGATTCAGCCCATTGACGCCCCTCAGCAGGGTTAAATAACTGTCTTGCTAGGAGGTCAAGATTAGTACTATATTTCACCAAGACCTTCTTGGGTTGTCATTTCTGCTTTTTGACAGCCAGCTGCTGTCACTTGATCATATTATTGTGGTCCTTTTTACTGATGCTTCCTGGACAAGTGTGCTCTTTCCTCCAGCTGTCAAATCCAACCCAGTCCACTACCACCACTTGACATAACTGATTTGGAAGTTTTCCCATGAAGAGGCCCAGACCTAGAAAAGAGGTTCCTGTATTAACATCCTCCACCAAACCTCTCAGCTTCAAGCATGGCATATTTGACCATGCAATACAAAAATTTTGTATGGGGTATCAGGTGTTCAAAGTCTCCTTTGTGTGTTTGTTGAAAAGGAAAGATGTGACCATCAAGGTGTACCCAGAGTTTATTTGAACTCCTCATGCGGTTGGGATGGGAAATGTGCTGAGTAAATAGAAATGAAGCTGAAGAGAAAACTGAAAGAGTAAGAGTAAATGTGGGAAATGTCTTGTGCTTTGCTTTCACATGGCACGTGTTGTTATTTACTCTTAAAATTACTTTTAAAATATGCTTATCATATTATACTGTGAATGAGAACAAACCCCTTCAAATTAACAATGCATATAAAACCAATTAATAATTTGACCGCATGTCTGCTAATAATCTCAACCAAATTTGCAAGCCGCCATTAAAAAAACCCCAAAACCCAAAACATAAAAACCCCCTAACCCATCAATCCATTATAACTCATGGTCTTATAAACACCTAATGTATCTTTTAGCCTGCTTGGAGGCCTGAGGCTCTTCAGACAGGTGGCATGGTGAGCAATCTCTTTACTGGTGAGTCTCATTTGGCAGACAAACGACTATTAAGTCTTGGGGCTTTTACCTTGTGTCCTTTAGCAGAATTTAGCAGTAAGAAAAGTGAGAAAAAGGATGGCTTTTTGAATATTCAGTCTTCAAAGGCCTTGGTGAGTTAAAATGAACACCTTAAATTATAGCTAAAATGAGCATAGTATCCCATTTGTCCTGGTAAACATATTTATTGCACATTTTTTTTGGACCATAAGAGCATATGTGTGGTGGCATGCTGCACTAAATGATACTTTTCTGGGATGTATGTTTTAAAATTCTTTGCAGTTTTGCTGACCCCACAAAATAAGTTTAATCACTTTCCTATTAATGGAGAACTGAGGCACGGAAGATAAGTAACGTGCCAGTGTCCAGAGCCTGATTTTGCATTCAAACCTGTCTTACCTGTCTTAATCAGCAGCTCAGTTTTTAAATAACTGGCTTTCTGAATCTCTTCCAGTTGTCTACACATGATATTTTTTTTAGTTGAAGCTTATTGTCAACTGGCTTTTTTTCTCTGTAAAAAAATCAATACAATTTGAATTTTTCTACCCAGACTGAATCCTTGGTAAATTGTTGTGGATGGTTATTGATTTCTTATATCTGTGAGATTTTTTTTTTAAATAACATTAAGGTAAACAGAAGTCTTATTGTGTTCATTTTACAGGATAACACTTATCTAGACAAAAGAACACATAAGCACAGGTCTTACCTATAGGAAAGATACAGCAAATCACTTCCAATAACACAAAATAAGAAGAACAAAACCTTTCCGTTGCTGAGCAGAATGGGAAGATTGCTTTCTTGTCACAAATTTTGATTGAATTGAGTCTGTGCTTTTGGAACTAGTTTACTGATACAGCAAGAAGCATCATTTAACTATTTCTTACACTTTCATGCCCACAGAAAACATAGTAAAGGCAGAAAAGGTAATTAAATGAGGATTATGAGTCTTACCTTTTCCCAGTGAATTTGCTGAGGGAAAAGAAGGGAAGCATATGTGGTTGATTCTTCCTGTTTGCTTCTAGATTGCCTCCAAAATATAAAGTACCCTCTCTCTTATTTCACTTTGAAGGTAAGTGGAGCAGCAAGTGGAGCAGCCACTTCTAGAAGCACAAGAAAATAGAAAGTTGAGAAACACTGTTGAGTTTATGAAGTTTCCACACATACAAAAATACACAAGTATTTCCAATGATCCCTGAGGCTTTCAACCTTCGGGATCAAAATCTTTTAGGAAGGTAGTGTATCATGCAGTTAGAATGAGCCTGAATCTGACTCTAACACTTTAACCTTTCACTGGAAATCCAAATCAGAATCCAGCCTGAGTTAGATAAGGCTCCAGATAAGTTTGTTTTAGTATACTGTGGCAGTATGGTAATATAGACAAGGCAAAAATTGACATGAGCTGCAATTCCACACTGAGGCATATAATAATAAGAACAATAACTTTGATAAATAGAATGAAGGGAAAGATAGTGAATTCCATCAGACAAACAAATGGCTAAGGTGGGCTTCCTGGGACAAAGATCAGTTCTAGGGAACACATGATCCCAGAAGGGACTTGAATGTTGTGAACACTGATGTGCAGTGAGAAACATTTCTGAAGTCCAACATTGTTCTTTCAAAAATGTTGATATTTAGCTTTTATAAAGTATGACTGGTTTAGGGTCATGTCGTACACCAGAGCTACTGTGGGGAAAATTGGAGTTTATTATTGCTGAATGATATAGCGAATAATAATACTAATCCAAAGGAGGATGTATTGAAATGTTTGGTGTTTCTCCTGTTTCTCTCTCTCTCTTTTTTTTTTTTTTTTTTTTTTTTTTAAGCATTCATTCTTTTCTTGTTCCCTGTGGAGTGTTCAGTTCCTGGGGTGGCCTGAGGAGAGATCAGTGATGCTGTGCTTTGTAGTCTATTACAGCACAGCTGTTCATCAATTAGAATGGAGAAAATAATCCTGCTGTTTTAGAATAGCATGATGTGCCTTCTACGTTATCAGGCAAAATGCAAACTGGATACACGAAACCCATGCAGTGAGGCTGCCAGTGTGAGGGGGAACCTCTGACTCAAAAAAGTTCTCCTTTATTTTTCTCATTTTCTCTGCTAGTTTAAAACTATAATTACAAACTTGAGCACCCACTCTACCTTATGACATGAAGGAGCATCCACAGCTGCCCTGCAGGAGCCAGTAGAGCTATTAGTGAATCAGAGTTCAAGAATAAAGCTAAGAAATCTGAATCAATACTCTGCTTATGCAGAGTGTCATTTTTTACACTGCTTTATTTCTTTCCCCCTCCCTTCCTTTTCCATCAGGCTGCCTTTTCTTGTAATAGCAGAGGAATGTGAGCTGAAAAGCAGATAGTTAGTGCCACTTTGCCACCATATGCCTTTATATTTGGAAATTTGCATAAACAGCAAAACATTAAAACAGGATTTATACCCCCCCCCCCCCAAAAACAGAAAATATATGCAGAAGTTTCAAAGGGAAACCACGGGAGTTAAGTTAAAAGGCCCCAACCCTAAATCCCATTAATTGGAAACAGTGTATTTTATTTATATTCATAACATGTATCTATTATGCAGACTGTGTAGTGTACAGTTTTTACAAGGGCTAAGTAATCCTGCTCATGGGCAATGTTCTGGATTTCTGTTTTAATTCTTAATGTGTGGAGCAGACACCCAGAGCAGCAACTGCATTAAAAACCTGAGAGTTGGAGAGAGAGATGGACCGTAGTTAAAACAGAATCAAACCTCTCTGCTCTGCTGCAAACACATTGGCACATGCCAGTCCCACTTGCATTCACACTTGGTCCTTCATGGAGGCATAAAAAAGTATACCAGGAGATCCAGTAAATCAATTGGCATCTCCAGGTCTAAAGGAGCGATGGAGGTTAAAAATTTCTTCTAAAGGTTGTATTTTTCTGCTATGATTAATGCTTCTGCAGATAAGACATGACCCTAGATATTACAAAGAGGCTGCTCCACACCTGAATGAGGGTGGTGCAGCACGTCTGGCTTGAGGTATGGGTGAGCAGTTTTGGAAGCCCACCAAGACTCCTGACAAGGAAGTGCTCCGGGGCTCTGAGTGGCAGTAAATGTTGAGGTCTTGCATAGCACTGAGGTTGCTCCTGCCTTTCTTATTGCCTCCTTTATTTCTGTGCTGCAGTAGGTATCAGCAGGCCCAGCTCTCCTCTCTAGTCTGTACCCTTCCCTTCATGTCTACATACTGACTGAAGTAAATAAGAACAAGATGCAGAAATTAATTAGGGAGGGGACCACCTCTGCTTGTCACAAGTGGTCCACAGCTGCTAGATATGCTCCATTCAGTGGATTTTGATGTGAATTTAAGACACCTATCTCCAGCTCCTGACTTCAGAGGCTGTAAGTGTAAGTGGTCTTCTGCTTCAGAAGAGTTCAAACAGAAAGAGGTGATTTCAGCCCAGATTTCATTTTATCTGAATTTTACCTAGAAGCAAAGTAGAATATTTTACTGTTCAGACCTAAACTTATTTTATTAAGAGGCCTGAATTATTGTTCTGCCTTAACAATAACCTGAGAAGTATTTGGAGATGGGCATGTGGTGGTTTCCAGTCTTTTAATGGGAAAGTCCAAGAATAACACTTATCACAGAATATCCAGTTGCCCAAATACAGATGCAGGGAGGTTCCTCTGGCCACAGTCCCCTCTCTGGGCACTGTAAATTGCTTTGCAAACCTTTATAATTTTGCACTCAGGCTTACTCTATGTCAGTAAGACACTTTGACTATGTCAAAGTATCTGATTTTTTCCTTTTCTTCCCCATCAGATTCAAATTTGGACTTACCATTTTGTTGCTCTTCTCACTTGTGTAATTAGACCTATGTATGAATTTATCATTTTTGTTGTTCCCCTCTTTCTTCCCAATACCCCCGCTCTTTCATCTTTCACAAACATTTGTCTTCATTTGTCCCTCTAGTAAGAGAACACACTCTTTAAAAGCAAGGATACTGGAACAGAGATTGTGTTTTATTCATTTACTTTGGCAATTATAATGTAGTAAATTATTCATTATTCATAATGTCTTGTACTACTCACTATTGCTGTATAGCTGCTAAGTGTAAGGAAACTGTTATATGAGACATTAAGGGATATATGATCTTACTACAGCATTGCTTCTGCTCAGTCTTAGACCAGAAGTGGCTGAAAGGCAGCCTTTTTGAGTGCAAATTAGAAAGCACGTAGATTAAGAATGATCATTGGTAATAATAATAACAATTAGATTTCAATGGTTAATGCATGCCCAGTAATTGTATTATTCTCTTTTTAAGAAATCTTTTATTTGCCTTTTTATGCTGGGACCTGTGAACAGAATCCTAGATCTTCAGATGCAGTTCATATTTGGACGTCTACAAATTTGTTTAGGTGTAATAATTGGCTTGTAAACTGTAAACAGCTACTTGAAAAGACGTACACTTTGTATATGCCAGGTTTTGTGTAATCTATACAAATTCTTAATGCTGCAGCTATATCTTTGGCTTCAGCCATCGAAATCCCCAGTGTCCTCACACAGGACAAATGGTGCTCAGCTGGACACCATATGCAGATGCAGCTCTTCGTTTCCAGCTCATGCTTGATATTGAGACAATAAAAACTCAGTGAAGGATTTTGCAACTGCCTCCCACCATAGCTGGGGCCTCAGCTGTGTATGCAGTAGTTTTACTTATCCTCCCTTTTGAGAGGGCCCTGGTGCCACTAACGGCAGTGAGTAAATACAGGAATGATGAAAAGGGGTAGAAATAACTGCAAATGTACTCAGAGAAAAAGTTGTTTCATTAATTGTGCTGTGCATGGTAAAAAATTTGAAAAGGATGAATTGATTAATTTCATTCACCTTCCGCATCTATGTCATAGTGTGGTGTGGCTTTTTTTAATAGTTGTTGGTTTTTTTCTTTTTTGTTACATCTACATTGCTCCCCTGAACTAGTCCTCCTTTTACAAGAAGGAAGAAAAACTTTGGGGAAAGGATTAATCTGACATGTCAGCTCAGGGCTAGATGAACTGAGTCCATTGAAGTGCTCACTGCTTTCCACTGGCCACCAGCAGAACTCAGGGTTACTGTCTCAAAATAGGAACCTTTTTTTTTGTATCCACTTTTGTATTTACTCAGCAAACGACCAGATAAATATCATAAGTCTGTGGTATAAATCAGTTCATGAATGTGCAGACAAAACTTGTTTTGTGCTCATTTGTGAAGTGAGGGCAAAGATGCTCAGTAATTTGTGTTCAAAATTGGCTTACTGAATACAAAATGCCAGTCTGGCAAGTGAATGCACAGCTCCCTGTTTCATGAAATGCATCTCTTTGCACAGAGGCAGAAAATACCCCCGAACTGTTAAATCTCAGGCAAGTACTCAAAGCAGTGTTGATGGTAGAAACTTGCTATGTCTTTTGAGTGCTGTCCTTTTACCTCTCCCATGGCTTATCCTTTTCAAAGAAGTTTATCTGAAAATGTGGAATATCATTTCAGAGTTGGAAAGCTTTTCAATACCCAAAATTGGACTTCAGGTCACTAAAACGTGTGTGTCTTTTCTTTTGTTTTGAGGACATTTTTAGTCATAGTGCATAATCAAGTGTTGCCTGGTATTTCTCTAGGATTCTAATCACGGAGGGCAGAGGTACCAAAACATGACCTTTCTTTACAACTATGGCAGTTGTTTGAAGTCATTATGTATTTCCTAATGACAAAAGAGGCAAATAATGTAGGAGACAGTTTATGAGTCAAGATGAGGCACTCCTTTGTATACCCTGAGTTATAAGATAGCCGCAGTGGTATTTAGTAGCTGAGCTGCTTCATTGTAGTATCAGTTTTGCAGCAGTCATACTTATGTTTAAATTGTTCCCTAACCCACAGTGTCTTCACAGCAGAAACCTACTTTCAAGGGTCTAAGAAATGTCTGTGTGGAATTCATTTCCCCATATGCACTGCAAACATGGGACAGCACTGAGTGTACTTTGTGGGGAAAGCAGTGGTGGTTACAGTAGGTTTCAGTTGCCCCCATGACTGTATCCACTGCTGTGTGGAAACTCTACTGGGTGATTTGCTGTGAAACTGCCCAGGAGTTTATGTTCATGCTCATGAACATACACTTTACTGCTGGTAGTGTTTTTCCACAATGCTTTTCCTAAAATTTCCACTGACTTTCTCTTTAATTCTCAAGTTCTGACTTTTCTCGTTACGGAATTGTGATGTGGAGAGGATGGAATATTGATCAAAAGAAAGAAAAAGTGCAGAAAGCCCCTGTTCTTTTGGCAGATGTTTGTGGTGGTGTTATATGCAGAAAGTCTGTATATATTCAAACCACTGTCTTAAAAGCAAAAGAAATGTGTTTTTCCTTAGACTCTACTGTATTTCTTATACTAAAGTTTATGTAGAAAGGAGAGGCTTAATTCACAAGTGAAATTAATTTTACAGTCCTTCACTAATTCTAACTCAATGTCTGTCAAAGTTGCAATATAGCAACAGTTCAGCATGACTGGCATTAACTGCTCAGAAAAAGCCCTGGACTGGAATAGCACATTGATTAAACTTTGGCATGAAGACACATATCTGAGCAGGATGTGAGAAGATGGACAATACTGGCCCTTACACATGCTACTGCTCCAGTAAAAGAAATTTTCCTAGTTAAAAGACTCTAAAGTTTTATAAAAGTAAAATAAAAACATAGTCCAGGGCAGTTGAGACACATTTGGGCTTCGTGTAAACTATTTCTTAAATAATGAAGGTTATATTGGATAAATTAAACCTAGCAGGGAAACATAGGCTATTGAAACTTAAAAATCAGCTAAAAGTTAGCAAAAGATCCAGAATTGTTCAGTTTAAAGGCAGGCTTTGAAGAACACTGCAGACCGTGGGAGATTTATGGATCCCTGAAACCAAGGACGCCTTTTCATTAGTATTTAATGATTAGAGCCCAGTATTTAGAAATATGAAAACAGTTGTATTGCTAGAGAGAATGAATATTTGCAACACCTTTGCTAAGTGCACTGTTGAAATCCCTTTATTCACAGGTAAGACAAACACTTGAAGTACTCAAATTTAATTGATCTTAAGCTTAAAGTTGAGCTTATGCTTCAGCACCTTCTGCAATCAAGGTGAAGAGCCTGACCACAAGCTCTTTAAATTCAAGAGAATTATAACACTCACAGAAAGCTGAAAAAATGGCTACCATATTTTCATGCATATGACACTTACCTCAGGTAATTTGCATCCTCTTAAATGTCCTGAGGCTTGAAAATAAATTTTCAGATAATCTACACATACTTGGAGGCTTCTGAGTATGTGACTTGGGGAAGAGATTTGTGGATCTGTGGTAAACCTCCCCTTGAAACACACATGTGTTGCAGAATTAGTTTTCTTAACAGATAACCTGTGGTTGAGATGTATAAAGATATGGTGCATTAATTAAACACAGGAATTATTTTTTTGAGAAAAAAAAAAGGTAGAAGATGTGTAGATTTGGAGAAATTCGTTATTTATTTGTGACTGTAGGAAACCTTCACTGTGTTTTTCACCTCAGCGTGGAAGCATTTTGATCAAAAGCCCAGTGTAACAGAGATAAAAAACTTGCACCACAGATACTTTTTGAAATGGAAGCAAAACCTGCAGTATTTGTAGCCTGGCAATGTCAAAAAGAAATACCTAAGATTAATATAAGCAAGTCTGAGTGTGTTTTTTCAGTAAATAGATATATACATATATACTTAATTTAATGCAGCAGCTTTGGTTGGTCTATTTCTCCTTCCTCCCCCCTCCACCCTTTTTTTTAAAGCATATAAATTCCAACCATGTTTTGTGTGAAGGGTCTCAGTGCATACTGACATTGTGAGTGTCAGCTCCAGATCACTTTAATCAGAGAGTGGATATGCATGATAAAACGGATAAGGGACTTTAATCAAAAAATCCGCTGGTCTGGAAACGTGACGCACTCCGCCAAACACACTTCATCCCACTTTTCCTGTGCCACTGCCAAGATTTTTATTTCATGAATATGCATTGGACATGATATTACATTAAAATGTGACATTGTTGTGTAGTGGTAGGGATTTAGAATTAGAATAAATAAATAAATAAATAGACTTCTGTAAAGTTTTTGTAATTGAACATTAGTATCATGTTGTGATTTTACATATATTTATTCACCTACCCCCACCCTTTTCCTTCTTTCCAAAATTTTTTTGAATTGAATACTGAATTCATTCCTTTCTGCTTAATAAGAAAAACAACAGTAGCAGACAGATGATTTATTTAACTTTTACCTATAAGCATAATGTATAGAGTTCTCAACAAGGAATTGTATTTTTGCATACAAAATGCATGTCTGTGGCTCTGTGGCTGGGGGCATTTTTGCTTCTACAGCCAGAAATAACTCCTTAGTACAGAGCCCACTCCAAACTCCATTATTCTTTATGCAAAGGCTGCCTCTGAATTTCACAGGATTTGGATCATGTACCTAATAAACTGACAAATCCTTTGTTTCCCCCTAATTTTGCTATGTTACATTGTTTTCTGGAAATTGGTGAGAATTATAAAACTGATATATGGAAATTTGCTTCATTAAGTCTGTGCTAGTCTCAATTTTAGATTTGTAAGTTTCATGTGCTTGGGCCAATCAGCTTTTATTTGGAACATTTAGGCATTTCTACATCTGTCTCTTTGTCAACCCCCACACCATGGTTTCTGAGAACTGACCTCTCAGACAATATACTTTGAAACACACACCCTGACATGTGGTGAAGCATTCGCCAGATTAAAGATGAATGTGTTTGCTGTCGTACAGTTTCTCTGCCACAAATATATACAGGATGGCACTTGAGGAAAACAGATTTGTCTAAATGCAACTATTTGCATCTGAAAAAAACAAGGGCTGGGTCTGAGTGTGTACAAAACTGTTGACTTCAGCGAAGCTGTGCAGAATTGCACAAAGGGTTTGCCCTTAAGCAGGCAAATATATGTTACTACCAAAATACTGTCGAGCGACTCTGTGACATATCTAGGGTGGATAATGGCTAGGCATGAGTCACAGAACAGAGTTGCTATTCCTTATATTGCCTGGCCTAGATGCTTTTGGTTAAATTAGAGTGATATTGCCTTTCTTTCACTCGTGACTTGAAATCTGTAAATGAAAAAGTGTTGAGCAGTTAGGGAGTTGGTTTTCTAAAGCTGGGCATAGGAATGGATGTTCTTTATTTGCTAATCGAGGTCTGTTGTGTATCAGTTGTTCAGTGAGGACATCATCTTGTAATGGATGTTTTCTGAGACTAATTTTAATTAAATCTAAACAAAAAAAAAATTGTAATTGCCTGACTAATGATCTGAAGCACCAATATTTCATAACCTGTGTTATTCAAATGTAGTACAGAGGCTGCATAAAGCTTGCTTGTTGTAGAAGGTTTCTAAGTGATAATCACACTGAGAATGTGGTTTCACCTAGCCCTTAGCTATGCTTCAAGCTTTTGAAAGACAGAAAAGAATAGTGACTATTGGCTGAGCTGTCACTGACAAGGGCAAAAAATATTGAAGATAAAATGCAGAGCTCTTTAAACTACTTCTCCACTAAACTTATGGTCATTTTAAATAGAATTTCCTTTATGAGACTCAATTTCTCTAGAATTTATACCTGCTATATATATCTGCTGCTAGTGAAAGCAGAGAAAGCTTGACATTCAGTCCCAGATACTAATCAGAAAAGGAAATCCACAACTTAAGATGTCTTCAAAATTTTTATAAGCACTTAAGATTAGATTTTGGTCCTGCTTTAGAATTCTCTGATCTGGCCTGTGTTCAAAATTACCCCTTTCTGCAAAGTTCATTTGATAGCCTTGTGAGGACAAAGAAGGATGGCAGTAGAAGGACCTGTTTGTCCCCTTATTGTCAGCTTGAGGGGTTTCATGTAACCAGCTGGCCTCAAACCTTGTTCTGGCACTTTCCCTTTGTTGCAAAATTGCCAGGTACAATATAGTACAAGTTCTTCTGCAGGATATTACTGAAGTATTTGTATTGTTGCCTGTCACTGGACAAAGAGTTCCTATGCCTCAGCAGGATTTAGTGCCCTTCATACCTTCTTTAGAGCTGGACAACCAAACTCTTTCTGGAGAGGCTTATGCCTTCATCTGACGATTCTTGAGTGCAGAAAGATTTATTTAAATGAAAAGATTTCCATAGTGTTCTCACGTCCTCAGAGAGGATACTGAGACCTTACTGACAGTACTTTTCTTCTCATAATCCATCAACAGCAGAATCTTGTAGCTTTTAGTGACTCTCCTTTTCTCTTTTAAATGATGCCTTTCTGAAAATGACTTTTGATACCATGCACAGCTTTGTATGGTTGTAATCACTGATAGAGGAACTCTGTTCATGGTACCAGCACAAGCTAGGTTTACTGCAGCTCCTGTGATTTCTGAGCTTACACAACACTGTTCTGCATTAAAAGTCTAATTTAAACTCTTTTCACTGCTTTCGTCCAGCTCCTAGAATGTACTACACCCTCAGACAGTAAAACACGACAGTAACAGCAAGTTAAACCCTCTACATCCTCTAGACTGCCCACCTCATGTATATACCATGTTTTGTAGTGTAACCAGGCATCTAGGGACATGTATGAACTCCTATCACAGCACAGCAAGAGGTGTACACTTCTGTGTAGATTTCAAAAAGAAAATCACAGTTATGGCACAAATAATCAAACTGTTAATAGGTAGAAACATCTAGTATAAAGGACAATGGCATCAATGGAATGATATTCATGGTTTTGAATTCCTACAGATTATGGATATGTACTCGTAGGAGAGCTTTTAGTGGCTGATAGAGATATCTGCAAAGACAGACATCAGTCAGAACTGCCTAATGTGGAATGAAACATCCCCAAAGGAAATTACCATTACAAAAACTATTATTTAATATTAAAGGTAATTGTAACACAAGGGCATGACTCATATCCTTGTGTTACAATTATCTTAATTTTAAATGATAGTTTTCTGAATGGTAATGAAGGGAAGTTAAACCTGACACTCTGTCCTTAACCCCTGCTGCCATGCCTGAGTATTAATATGACTAAGAGATGTCTCTACAGTCTGTCATTTACTCATGTCACCTGTTAGTCATGACAAAGTGTGGTAGGTAGATTTATAATACCAGTTTTTAGAATTAATTGGAGAATGCTCATTTTGTGGACTGTTATACAGGATAACTGACCTTTACAACCATCAGAGTACAGAGCTGATGCATTATGTTGATAATGAGCACTTTAGTATGTTAGACCATGACAGACTTATAAAGATTCCCAGCCTTAACTTTCTGCACTTCATGCTATCTTCCTAATATCTTCCTCCATAGTTTTTTTTGCAGTTGCTGCACAGTTCTATCTGGTATCAAAAATGTGTACATAGAAAAATGCAAGCACACTTCATGCCATGATCATGTTAAAACCTTTTAATGTTGGGTTTTCTGCTCTGTAGAACATGCCTGCATACTTCCAAACACAGAATTGAGGCCTAGTTTAGAAGCAGCCTTAGCATCACTTCAACATAACATTTATGTTTCTACAAATCTGTATATTGTGTTGCTACAGACAGTGCATGGACAGCTCTGCTTCCTTCACTCCTACACCTGGTTCCTATATAGAATTAACTAGTTAACAGTAAGGTAGAATGTATGACTTAAGATAAATAATAAGAAAATCATAACATGCTTAGTCAGAACTTAGTCAGAATGAATCATTTTGCATTTGGTTATGCCATGTTAATGCTTACATCGTGTCATGCTTTATTATGTCACAACCCATGACAGATAGAATGTGACATAGCAGAACCACTGCATGCAGTTTATCAAAAAAGGAAGTTTAAAATTAAAAATATATACTGTTCTCTTATCTATTTCTAGCTGTGATTTCAGCTGGAGAACTCCTGTTGTGAATTCACGTTATTAATTAGCAGGTTGGGATATCTGCAAAAAGTAGATAATTCTGAGATACCAGCATACAGTCTATAAAAAGAGATATCTCAGGATGAAATCAGCTCTAGGAATTGGGTCTATGTTTGAAAACAAGTTTAAATCAGGAAATAGACCTGAATATATCATCTTGCTCTGTGATGGACCCTGATGCTACTGTATAGTACTACTGCTTTAATCTTTCCCTTGGAAAAAAGCATATGGTTTTACATATAATCATGTAGTCTGCTGTCTAACACAACACAAACAGGATTCCATAAGGCAGGAGAAAATCTCACCAACAAGTCCAAATTCCACTTAAAATCTTCTAGAGATGAGAAAATCCTTGTGACTTCAGTTACCTTTTACAATGGAAAAGGTGGAAGGAGAGCAGTGTAGCAATAAGGTCCTATTTTGCTGCTAAAACTAGCACATGTAGGTGAAAACAAAAAGTGCATTTGCTGGGCTTGCAGCGAGATAATTTTAACTCAAAGTTACACAGTGTAAGAGGTCCAGGAGACAAATACTGCTGTGTCAGGTCCGACCGAGATGCACCGGTGCCAAAAAAGGGCTCATTTTCTCTAGCAGACAAACTCTGCCAGTCCAAAGCTATTATTTTCCAAGAGATGCAGTAACCCTTTCTCATGAGTAAATATTGTTGTTACATTTCAAGAAGGAGCCTTGCCTTGTTTATAATGCTGCATTGTTTGTAAGGATTGGCTTGGTTACACATGGGCCCATGGAATAGGAAAATGCAGTAACCCCGTTCTATGCCTGCACAGCCACCAGAGCTCTGATTAGGTATATGACAGCAGCTAAGGTCAAGGTTTCATATTTTTAAATTCCTTAAATACATATTCAGATGATAGGGAGCTGTCTGTATGGCAGTTATCCAAACTCTAAAAAACCCATAAATACGTATTTACGTGACAGATTTACAATTTGCTCTGGAGATCTTGCACAATTTTCAGGCGATGTCTTCCATAATATGCAATATACTGCAGAGAAAGGGTATTTCCATCTCAGACTGGGTTCATCCTTCAGGCTGACAAAAGAAGCTCTGGCTGTTTTAGGTCAAGGCAGATTCAAGTGTGGACAGCCTTGCTGGGACCTCTGGTAATTTACTTATCAGCTGCAGAGGACAGAGGAACTAAATAGAAGACCTTTGAGAACCTACTTTTAACAGACCATAATCTGCCCACAGAAATGTTCCTGGGGATTTTGAAATGGATTACTTGTGGCATTCATGACTAATTTTACTATCTCTAGGCATGAAAAACTCACAAGCTGGATCTCACAGCTTCATCAGTGATGCACCTAGATTGAGCTGCTTCTGAGTTAAATGTTTATATGGTTGTATTATGTAAAGGAACTGTGTTAATGTAACATGGGTGACCCCAACCATGGCTCTACACAGAAATGAATTAACAAGTGAAATTATTTTTTGTTTTGCTATTTAAAGACAGACACTGAATGTGAACGTTATTCAACTGTTACAGAATCCAGCTGTACAACTAATATCTCTATTATATATTGTACAAGATGAGAAAGGAACACCACTTATTTATTCCTTATTTAATATTTCCTGAAGCAATTGTAAGTGGCTTACAGTAGAATAGATGATATGTATAGTAGACACCTCAGAATAAAGGGTTTCTGAGCTGGAGGCAGAACTTAGGTTTCCTCAATGTATGGGTTAGCAGTGAGCTGGAGGCAGAACTTAGGTTTCCTCAATGTATGGGTTAGCAGTTACTATGTCTACACATCAGTGGGGATAATCATACCAGACCAGCAAAGTATTTCAGGATCTGCTTACCTCTGAGCATGCAGGCAGACTAATTGACTTAACTGAGATTACATACAGGCTTAAAAAGTTAGTGGTATGCTTTGCTGGATTTGTCATTAATCCCATGGCCTGAAATGCACAGAAGCTTTAGAGTGAACTTGTAGGCCACTGAACCAAGATTCCTTGAAAGGCCTCTTTTGCAGCAAGGAAACTGAATTTTTTGGGAGTTGATTTGTTTGTTTGTTTTAAATAAATGTTTGACAGGGAAATGACTGACCTGTGCTTTTAACTGGCACTGTCCATCTGCATCCTGACCCTTTCCCATTTTGTTCAGAGTATCCACCATCTAGTTCCAGGTTGCTTCTTGAATTTTACATTTAACTAAAAGCATATCTTAATCAATAAAATTATTGTGAGTGGTTTACAGTGAATACTATCAGTTTCAAAGCTGAAATGTACACTGTTGTGTTTTGATACTAGTTAACATCTTAAAAGAGGGATAACTGCTGTCAGTTTTAGGTGTGCAATTTTGTTCTGAAGCTTTATTCCTAATGGCTGGCAAAATAAATAGGGCAGGGAAACACTTAAAAAATAAATATTTTCCTTCTTAGGCATCATTATGAAAATAATAATAATAATAATAATAATAATAATAATATTTAAGATTAAAAGAAGCTTCAGGGCATAATCATCACTTCTCCTTATTTATAGACAAGAAACAAACACTAAAACTAATCCTCCAATGGTTACATATTTCTGAGGATTTTGTTACATAAAATATTTTTTAAATTTTTTACATTGCCATCTCATGTTACATTCATGGCACAGAAAACATGTGGTATTTCAACTTGAAAAAAATTAAAAAAAAAGAAGACTGAAACAATTACATCAAACTTTTTGTAGTTGTGGAAATCGTCATAGCATTTTTCCTAGAGGGAATATAAAAAGTTTAGTTTTAATTCAGAATTACTTCTACATCCCTTCATATAGTATTATTCTGATCCTACTATTTCATAGCATTATTCTGAGTTTCTCCTGACATGCCAACAGTGCACTAGCATTGTATAAAAGGAATGTGGTTTGTGGGATCCACACAAATACAAGAGAATTGGTTGATGAGATTGCTCATCCAAGGGACAGCAGGACCTCATATGGTGTGGAAATCATGGCTGAATCACATACAAATAATTTTTACTTTGCTTCAGCAATATGAAGGGCATTGCTCCTATTTATGAACATTATATTTTGTTCTGAAAAACAAGTCTAAAATCTTTGGTTCCTCATCCTTTACCAGGATGTTGAAATAGTGTTGAAATAGTGCAGTTGACCCCGACATTCAGCCTTATCTCACTCTTCTGATTTACCTGTCACGACTTACAGGATCTCTCATCCTTCTTTTTCAGAATGAGGTGAAAAATCTCTAGAAGTTCCATGGCTTGAAAATCAAACAAACCTTGATGCACCTCTTCTGTTTGCTTAGGATAAGGTCAGAGGCAGTATAAATGGAACAGTGAACACACCTTCTGTACTATAAAAATTCTGCTCTTTCTTCTTAGGTTCATGGCATTGAGGAAAGTAGAAACCCTCATTTGACATCTTAGAGCAGGAAAAACTTACCTGCAAGATGATAATTTTGGATATTGTTTTAAAATAAAGCATGTTCCTTGCTTTTCCCTTTCCTTATTTTCCCCTTTTCCCTTTCCTTCTTTCCATGCTAGCACAACTCACCAGTTCATCCAGCTCTGGAAAGTCTTGCAGATAATTTACTCTTAATTGTGAAGGCATAATCAGAGCTCTTGCTTGGAGGATGCTTGAAGTACTAGATGTACTCAGCTATTTTTTTGTTTTAATAATGGAAAGAAGAGGCCTGTGTTTTTTCTGTTTGTTTGGTGGATTGGATAGAAAACCCAGCGTGCAAGAGATTGGGGGTAACTTCTCAATTGATACTACATTGAAAATGATACTGAATAAGCTCCATATTTTGGTTTTTATAGCACTGTCTTGCAATATTATGTAAAGAAATAAAAAAAATATAGACCAGCATGTTAAAAATTCAGTAGTACTTAGGAGTTTAATTTCTAGTGAGTAGCCTGACACACAGTGAGTATCTCAGTAATGGTATTCTGCTTTATCTTCTATCTAGCAATGTTCTTCTTGCTGGTATTCCCATTAATTCAAGTAATTTGTTTTTGTATTCCACCTGTTGATTTCCAAAAAACTGGGATGGTGCCAAAGCATGTCCTAATATGTGTGCAGTCTGCTACTTCATTTGTATTATTGACTGAGCTTTGCTAAAAAGAAAATTAAAATATCATCTAACTACAAATTATGAGTTTCTTTGTATTTTAGAACAATCTTTCCTATGGCAGTTCAAGAAACCAGCAAACAGATTCAAGACAGTAAGAGTGTGATGAAGATTCCATATATCACTACATTTAAGTCAATCAGTCTGAGATTTCCCATTTCTAGTTAAATAATAACAAGCCACTACCTCTCCCCCGTGTCATTTGTATATCTGACCAATCAGATAGAGTACCTGATGGCCATCTCTTCTGTATGTCTCATGGGAGCTTCTCTGGTACTCTACCAGTACCAGTCAGTGAGCAGGTCTGGATTATTAAGTTTTCAGTTCCCTGCAAGTTCCACATAGTAAGTGTTGGTGTAATTATAAAACCGCGGGTGACCTTTCTGACCCCTGAGAAATTTTGTTTACATTTGATATTTAGTCATTAGTAACAGTACCAGTGCAAATTCAACATGGAGGTGGGGGAAAATATATTTGAGTAGATCTTGTCTCTTTGAAGCCAATAGTATCTGTTTGGTTTTGGTTGTTCTTTCCTTGCAGTTTGTAGGAGTGCAACTATCTCACAGAATTTACACTGATTGGAAATTATGAACATTTCATCAACACAGAGAAGGTCTGATTAAACGAAGATTAAAGGCTGGTTTTTTGGCTTTTGTTTGAGAGGAAGTATGGGGCTATATAGATGGTAAAGTATTCAGCCTTCAACCTTAGTGTCACTCTGCCACTTCCTGGCATACTCCTGAGTGTAATTTTATTAAGACATATAGACGTGCAAGAGCATGACCCTTGACATGATGCCATCTTGTGTCTCTTCACCAGCACGCAGAGCAGGGCTGCAAGCCACTGCAGGGCTCCAGCAAGGGAAGCCACTTCAAGGGTGAAGCCATGGGAGCCTTAGGGCGGTGGGAGTTGTGCAGGGGATCTTGAGCCATTCGCTGCCTTTGCCTGCTCATTCCTCCCACTCGTGTGACAAGGAGAGGGGTTGCATAAGCTCCTGCAGTTCTGGTAACAAGTGCAATATATATCTGTCATCTGGCGTGAGTGAGCAGAAAGATTCACTGTAAAGCTGATTGAGGCTGTGAGATCTTTGATGCCTGCTGGTGTGAACATTTGAAAGACCTTGAAGTTATAGCACCACTACAGGCAGCAAACAATATGGAAGCATTACTGACCATCACTCTCACAAGCAGAAGGAAAGATTTGTTCTTCTATGTTACCATTGAAAGCTTATCTTCTTAGCTAACTTGCTCATTTATAACTGGTGTTGGAAAGTGCAAGCCAAAATGAAACCTGCATTAAAAGAATTTTGTGGGCTGTACAAATCATAAGGGTAACTACTTCACAAAATACTGTCAACTGAGGCATATATTTAAAAGGTTAGATAAAATATCTCCTAGCCATTTTTTCCAGTTCTTTTCTTTTTTATAGTCCACTGCAAAACAACAATAGATAAAAAGGCTGTATATAATGCATGTATATTTTGTTGTGTTTTTTTTTTTTTTTTTTTTTTACCTTTCCCAAAGGAGTCTCTGTGCTTCCCACACTAATTGTAGGTTTTTCTGAAAATGCAGCATGAATCATTTATAAATAAAGAGACTTTAAAATCCCTAAAAGACTCCCTGAGGTATTCAGTATTTCAGCATAAAATAACTGTTAAATGGAGTTATTCTGAATTAGCTTTTACTGGAAAGTGGTGAAAATAAAGTTTTCTTTTCACTGTGAATGTGCAATAATTCTTTTACACAGCTATCTGGGGTAATTGACAAGCGATTTTCATAATTCAGGTTTTAGCAAAGAAATCATCTGAAGTGGCTAACATTAAATGAACGGAGCTGCTATTAAAATATAGCTTTCAAGAAAAACTGCGTGAGATGTCAGAACCAGGGGCTCTGTGTTGAGACCTTAAAAAACAATTTGGGCTATAAAGTAAAAACACATACATTCAAGCTCCACAATAAATTCATACATACATCCTCCTCACACATGCATGCACACACTTAAAATAATAAAGAAGGATTTTTCATCTTTCTCTTAAAATCCTGTGATTATTTTAGTGCACAGATAACCTTAGGAAGACAAGGCACTCAGAAAAGGTAACTGATTTGCATGACTCCTTTGGACTTCATAACCTTGAGTGTCCATACCTACTGTACAATCAGAGGTCACATTTGATCTCCGTGAGTAAAATTATGCAGAGGAAGCTTCCTCAACACTTTGTAGTTGATTGACAAATTGGTCTGTCACTCAAATGCTCCTTCAACTTATCGTGAACAGTAAAGAAAATTATCTGTTCTGTGCATATGTGAGAAAAAGCCTGTTCATTAACCTCTAGTCTGCTGAAGCTGTGGAACATATAATGCTTTGAGGAATATGTACTATATATGAAAAGTATGCAAAAAATACAGGTATATATATATTTACATGAATATATTTGTGTATGTATAACATATAAAAATGTGTGTCTATAGCAGAGCAGTCTGTATTATACATATATATATTTCATCTGTATATGTACATATTACACCAGTTTATACAGCAAATGTTAGGCACTCTTTTTCTTGAGTTTCGTACATGCATGGTAGTTAGATAGGCAAACATGTCTGAGATGATTCCTACAAGTATTTGTTAGAGTAGGCTTCATAATCTAAGATGCCTCTGACTATTATCTCTCAGATATTCTGCCTACACTGTAGCTCTCAGATGATGGGTTATTTACAAATATTGCTGTATCACAGTGCAAGGATTTAAAAGCAACTGACAGTCAAGGTAGGGCCTAATTCACTTCAAGTGTTAAGCAGAGGCAACTCAGATAGATTTAGTGGAGCTATACTTGTTTATCTCAGCAGCAAATTTAGTTTTACATACCATGGAATACTTATCTGGCATCCAGTTGCTTCAGCTTGGGGAAATATTTGCAAGTCATGTATATGTATGTTTCCTTTTTGCGAACTACTAGTCAGTGTACTTTGTCTAATCTAGGTGAGAAAAATTAATTTCTCTAGACACTTGTCTCTAAATGCTCTATGTGTAGCTGAACCTCAGCTATGATATCTAGATAAAAATCTGAAGCTACAAGATGTTGACACTTCTGTGCTTTGTTGAACTATTTTTCCCCACCGTAAGCCCTGTGTATGGGTACCAGAGAGCAGTCCTGATGCAAACTCTCTTATTTCAAACTTTGTGAAAGTCCTGATCACAGCCTTGACTTGTTGGCTTCTAACTCACCTTTGGCAGTGAGGCAACATGCCGGGTCAAACCTGGAGAGAATGTGCCTCTGGCTTCCTGACAAGATCAGGGTGATTTTGAGTAAGGTATTTGCTTCAAATTTAGGTTGTTAAGTGACACAGACTTAAAAAACCCCACAAATGTAAACCCCAGAATTGGTGTTAACATAATTTTTTTCCAATTCAAAACTTTTGCTTTCACTATTTAGTAATTTTTCTTTGCCAGTGGCTGACTAGCTTGAAGTCTTTGAAACACTGAGCTTTCTATAAAATCCAAATAATTCTCTGTAAATCAAAGTACTTGGCATGCTTACTGCAAAGCCTGAAGCTTTTTTTTTTTTTTTAAGGTAATCTCTAGAAAGTAGTTTGTACTCATGTTTTCACAGTGATTAAATATGCAAAGTAATTTTCATGATTATCACCCCGTTCTGAACCAAATCAGATGCGGCTATGCTTCTCTTTGTACAAAGCCAGTTATTGGATCAGATTCCAAAACAAATCCCCTGAATTTGGCGGATCATCATTTTAAAAGGGGGCTTGTTAAGGTAATGATTAAATTAAACCACCCCTTTAAGAATATTTAGATCTGGTCCGCCAAGCGGAACGGTCTAATGGTTTTTAAATTAGAAGCTGCGAATGCTGGTGAATTTCTTTTGTGGGTCAAGTGGGTATTAACAAATGCTAAGACTGTTCTCTCTTTTGTCATCACCTTGAAATCTGCAAAGAAAAACGAAGAGTGGGAAAGACACAAGGAGAGAAGAAGTGTTGGTATTTTAACATCAGTGCTTTTAAACCAAGGGCAGCCTCAGATTTACAAGGTTGGACAGGAGAAGGTATGAGATGATGTTGCTAGTAATCTCTTTATACCTCGCTCTTTAGAAAAAAACTGAAGCTCGAATCTTCAAGGAAGTGGAGAACCCAAGTGCATTCAGTTCTGGCAGTCTTAAGCTATTGCAGAGGTGTAATAGCCTGCTAACCAGAGAAGCGTGGATAACAACCCCTACCTGTGGCTTCCAGATTTCTTAACCCTGTCAATTTTAAACGTACTTTTTAGCCTCAGATGCTTCTGGGAGTTTGTGACTGGGAGATACAGTTGTTTGCTTGTGTGGAGAGGATGACTGGATTCTTTCCAATACGAAAGACTTCAGTTTTTCTTTCTGATACCCTAGGCGAACTGTTTGTCACTAGTATTTTTCATTCCACAGTAGTACCTAATACTGGAGTTCTGTGAATATTGGATTTATGGGGCATAACAATCTCCCTGGTGGGAGGAAATCCACATTAAAATATAAATCTGTCAAGTCAGGTCAAGTCACAGCTAACAAAATACCAACGCTGAACTCTTGTGCTTAGTCCCTGCTTCTTTTCAGTCATACATAGATTTCTGAAAATGGCACCACTTGGGCCAAATTTTTCCTGTACTGAGATGGTTTAAAAGAAAGAAGTGGGGGAGGGGCAGAGGTGAAAATTGGTTTTCTTTGAGGAAAGTGGGGAGAAAAATAGCTTTCTGTTCATTCACACAAAATCCTTGTGACTATTTTCTTTATGAATAGCCTTCTAGACAAGGGTGCTACTGGAAAGCTCTATACAGTTACAACTGTAACAGGTGAGGTGCACTTCTGAGGTGAAAAAGTCGCTTTTCAGTTGACTGAATTATGACCCCTTAGAAATTGCATGCTTTGGACAGTTTGTGTAGAGCTTTTTGCTAAGCTTGTAAAACGTGCACTCAAGGAGAGACATGTTCTGTGCATGTGTATGTGTTGAGGGAGGGAAGAAAGAGCAGACTAACTTTGCTGTGAAATGAATGATTTTCTGACCTGACAAAGTGCTTAGGGAATGTGGTTTACTGTGCCTATTCTCTGCAAAGTAAGAAAGCAAAGTGATCAGGTCAAGATTGCTTGGTGTGGTGTAGGATTTAAAGAAAGAAATACCCCCCCGGTGAATCTAACATACTGGCTTAATTTTTATTATCTACATCCATCTTACCCCACCTATAGTACTGTGTCCGGGTCTGGGGTTCTCAACACAGGGAAAACATGGCCCTGTTGGAATGAGTCCAGAGGAGAGCCCTTAAGTTGACCAGAGGGCTGGAACACTTCTATGGAAACAGACTAAGAGAGTGGGGCTGTTCAGCCTGGAGAAGAGAAGGCTCTGAGGAGACCTTATGGCACCTTCCAGTACCTAAAGGGGGCTCCAAGAGAGCTGGAGAGGGACTTTTTACAAGGGCATGTAGTGTTAATAGGACAAGGGGGAATGGCCTTAATCTAAAAGGGGGTAGGTTTAGATTAGATATTGGGAAGAGATTCTTTATTGTGAGGGTAGTGAGACACTGGAACAGGTTGCCCAGAGAGGTTGTGAACTCCTCATACCTGGAGATGTTCAAGCCCAGACTGGATGGGGCTCTGAATAACCTGATCTGGTGGGTTGTGTCCCTGTCCATGTCATCTCGATATCTTTAAGGTCCCTTCCAACTCAAGCTGTTCTATGAATCTATTCAGTACGAATTTATCTATCAAAGGGAGACCACTATCCTGACAACATTTCAATCCACTGAAATCTTCTCTTTTATCCTAAAAGTTACAGTGAAATGCTGATAAGAAGTTTTGAGCTATGAAAAAATAATTAGGGGAATGTTACTGTTTAACACTTGAGAATAATAAAATAATCATAATTCAGCCTTGTTAAACGACCTTAACTGCTCCTTGCATATGGACATGGCAATACATTTTCTGATTCATAGTGTGGATTTTAAACATTGATTTGCATTCTTGGAAACTGTGGTCAGTTTTAAATAACCTTCCATATCCTATGCTGTAGCTTGTAATAAAGCAAACCAAATCATAGAATCATAGAATCATAGAATCATAGAATCATAGAATCATAGAATCATAGAATCATAGAATCATAGAACCATAGAATCAGCTGGATTGGAAGGTACGTCCGAGATCATCAAGTCCTACCCTTGATCCAACACTGCTGGGGTTACTAGACCATGGCACTAAGTGCCACATCCAGTCTCATCTTAAAAACCTCAAGGGAAGGTGAATCCACCACTTCTCTGGGCAGCCCATTCCAGTGCCTGATTATCCTTTCTGTAAAGAATTTCTTCCTAATATCTAACCTAAACCTCCTCTGGCACAGCTTAAGATCATGCTCTCTTGTCTTACTGATAGTTGCCTGGGAGAAGAGACCAACCCCCACCTGGCTACAACCTCCTTTCAGGTAGCTGTAGAGAGTGATGAGCTCTCGCCTGAGCCTCTTCTCCAGGCTGAACAACCCCAGCTCCCTCAGCCTCTCCTCATAGGACTTGTGCTCAAGTCCCTTCACCAGCCTTGTTGCTCTTCTCTGGACCTGCTCCAGCACCTCAATATCCTTCCTGAACTGAGGGGCCCAGAACTAGACACAGTACTCCAGGTGTGGTCTCACCAGTGCTGAGTACAGGGGAAGAATCATTTCCCTGGACCTGTTTGCCACACTGTTCCTGATCCAGGCCAGGATGCCATTGGCCTTCTTGGCCACCTGGGCACACTGCTGGCTCATGTTCAGCTTCCTGTCAATCCAAATTCCCAGGTCCCTTTCTGCCTGGCTGCTCTCCAGCCACTCTGTGCCCAGCCTGTAGCGCTGCAGGGGGTCATTGTGACCAAAGTGGAGGACCCAACACTTGGCCTTGTTGAACCTCATCCCATTGGAATCATCCCAACTCTCCAGTCTGTCCAGGTCCCTCTGCAGAGCCCTCCTGCCTTCCAGCTGATCAACACTCCCCTCCAACTTAGTGTCGTCTGCAAATTTGCTGATGGTGGACTCAATCCCTTCATCTAAATCATCAATAAAGGTATTAAACAGAACTGGGCCCGACACTGATCCCTGGGGAACACCACTAGTGACCGGCCACCAACTGGATGCAGCCCTGTTCACCACCACTCTCTGGGCCCGGCCCTCCAGCCAGTTCCTGACTCAGCACAGAGTGCCCCTGTCCAAGCCATGGGCTGCCAGCTTTTTCAGGAGTATGCTGTGGGACACGGTGTCAAAGGCTTTGCTGAAGTCCAGGTAGACACATCCACAGCCTTCCCCTCATCCACCAGATGGGTCACCTGATCATAAAAGGAGATCAGGTCAGCCAGACAGGACCTGCCCTTCCTAAACACTGGGCTGGCTGGGTCTGATCCCTTGTCCATCCTATAGGTGCTGTGTGATTGCACTGAGGATGATCTGCTCTCTAACCTTGCCAGGCACTCAGGTCAGGCTGACAGGCCTGTAGTTTCCTGGGTCCTCCTTCTGGCCCTTTTTGTGGATTGGCGTGACATTTGCCAACTTCCAATCATCTGGGACCTCCCCAGTGAGCCAGAACTGTTGGTAGATGATGGAGAGTGGCTTGGCAAGCTCTTCCACCAGCTCCCTCATCGCCCTTGGGTGGACCCCATCTGGTCCCATAGACTTGTGGGGATCCAAGTGGCTCAGCAGGTCACTAACTGTTTCCTCATGGATTACAGGGGGGCTATTCAGATTCTTATCTCTCTCTACAAGCTCCAGAAGCCAGCTGTCCTCAGGACAACCTGTCTTACTGTTGAAAACTGAGGTAAAGAAGGTGTTAAATACCTCAGACTTTTCCTCATCTTTGATAACTATATTCCCATCCATGTCCAATAAAGAATGGAGGTTTTCCTTGCCCCTCCTTTTGCTATTGATGTATCTGTAGAAGAACTTTTTTGTTATCCTTCACAGAATTGGCAAGATTAAGTTCAAGTTGTGCCTTCGTCTCTCTAATTTTCTTTCTACATGACCTAACAATATTCCTAAACTCTTCCTGAGTAGCCAGCCCTTTTTTCCATAATCGATAGGCTCTCTTCTTTACCCTAATTTCCTTCAAAATCTCCCTGTTCAACCAGACCGGTCATCTTCCCTGCTGGCTTGCCTTTCAACACACTGGGACAGCCAGTGTTTGATGCATATGTGTTTGATGCAAATGTTTTGATGCATATCACAGTGAAGATGCCAGTAAGGTTTTTGCATATAAGATTGTACAATATATATTAGGCCTTTGGTTCACATTGCCACATGTAATTATTTTGCTCAAGAAACCATTACAGCACAAAATATTAAATGGAAACTAAAGTTGTTAGTAATATTAAATTTCACATAGATTTTTTTAATTGTTTTGTTTGTTTGTTTTTTTTTAAGCAGAATTCCTTCCCTCATGCTAAAAAGCCTTTTGGCTTTTTGCAAATGTAAATTTGATTCAGGAAGAATATTTCTAATAACAATAGAAAGGTTGTAATGGGTTGGACTTAAGCCATCATACTGTATAGTCTAATCTAACACTGCAGTGACCAGGTTGTAATGAAGTTCCTTCACAAAAAGCACTAATTCATAATTAATGAAAATTCACAGCAGGTTTTTTGTTCTTTCTTTGAAAGTACAGGCCGTGGATTATTTTATGGTCTGTTTGGACTGTTGTCTTATTCGTAACTATATTTTCCCTAAAATAAAAATGTTAACAAAGTTATGTCCCAAAGTGTTTTGGGAATAAAACCCTGAAGCAGTTCTGCTTTGTACAACATCATCACGGCTCAGTTAGTTTGGGAGATAACCTGCAGTGAATTTCATTTTCAGATGGCAGTTTTTCCAAGTCCATGCCCACCTTGATCCTCTCTCCATTGTAACTTGCAGTTTATTGTAGAGACTATCTGTGAGCAATCACTAAGCCTGGATTCTCATTCCTGCCTTCACCAAAGTAAAGGTGTGATTGAATCTTGGATTTTGGTTGGGGCTGACAGTTTAAAATGAACTCATCAATTGGTCCCTATTTTCTGAGGGCAGAGAAAACACTGTATTTCTTTACCATGCCTTGGATCCCTGGGAAAAGGGTTGCATGTTCTGTCAGGCAGAATAGAGTATTTTCAACAGCGTGACTTTAGAAGTGCATACAAGTTTTCTAGTAAAAGAAAATGAGACTGAGCAAAGCGTATTAGTCTAAAATAACTTCATCTTCTCTCTAGTGTTCTGGCCTTAAAGTTGAGAACCACCCTTTCTTGAAGTGGACACCATTAAGTGAAACTATGCTTCAAAATGCCTTTCAGAGTCTGTAGTTCTGAATATGCAGCTGTTACTTCATGGCAATCATGGATAAAGCTATCCCACTTGTTCCCAAAACTGTAGACACGAAATCTGTGGTCACAATTATTTTCAGGCTGAAATCACTAGCATAAAGAGTGAAAGAAGGTTGAGAGTCTGTTTTAAATTCCCCTACATTAACTCTTAAACAGGTTTTTGTAATAAAATAAAAAAAAAATGTATAATAACAAAGGGAAATAAAATGGATACAAACTCCATGTAATAATTTTTGGTTTATTCTATATTTCAAATATTTGTTTGAGATTTGAACATAAATATTTTTAGCCCACCAGTATCTTACCTGGCATCTAAATTTCTCTGCTGAACTGTAAGGTCAAAACTCTGCTTTTGGGTTATCTGCAGAGGGGATCTTGACTGCATATTTTGCCCTTGATCCCTGCACAAACCAGCCATTGACGTCAGTATGAGTTTTATGTGCAGATTTGAGCTTGTGTAAACTCTTCACAACAAAATCTGAAGTTATGCAAAAGCCCCTAGTAGTTTGCAGTTTGAATGTGGAAATAAATCTAAAAGAGCTTTATGTAGAATTTGACTCACTAGCAAACTTTTCAAAGAACATTCAAGGCTTGTTTCTCTAGACTAGAAGGATTATTATTATTTTTTTAATGTTCAGTGCCACTGTTTTGCCCTCTGGTTTTATATGTTCTCATGGAAGGTATGTGAATTAAATAAAACAATCAGTGAGAAGCAATGCCTATACTTTTGAATGTTACCAGCAAATCTACAAGTTTTGAATGCAAAGTTTGAACCCTGGGAAACTGGGGTATTAGAAGAAATGACATGGATCGAATTATCAATTTGAGTTGTGGATTGCAAGCATTCTCCACTAATAACATAACTGGCTAGAGTTAGATTTCTTTTTGTCCTAGTCAGGTCCTACTCAAGCAGAATCTGAGGAGTATAAAGTATACAGATCATAAATCTCAAGCTGGTGTAAGAACAGAAACGGGTAGGAGTTGCAATGCTGAGTCAAAGTCGTAACGCTGAAGGTACAGATCTGTTGTGGCAGATTCTCCCCTAAATCTTTGCAAAGTAGGAACTCCTGGGGGGTTTTTTTGTAATTTTTTTTTTTTTAAATTTTGTTTTTTGTAAATTTTGCCTAAAGTGATGGATTCCTGATGTCTATGGGTGAATTCTCTGAACAGGAAAGTCAGACACTATGGACTTTTATCAGAAAAGTTGTTCTTCCCTATCACTCAAATAGTGTCACTTAATTAAAAATTGTAAAGATATATCTACCTTCTCAGACAGAAATGGCTGCCTTTAGAACAGTTCTAGTCTACAAGTAAATAATGTACATTTAAAAAGATTTATAAATATGTATTTAACCAATGCAGTCATTCTGGTCTCTTAGATAATTAATATGCATTGGAGAACTTTCCATTAAAGACTTCTTCCTCTCTTCTTTTTACCTTAAAAAGCAAAGAAATTAAATGCAAAAAAAAAAATCAACTCACTGGATAATGATAGACTTGGGATATAACTCATAAAAAAGCAGGACACTAAAACTTCATTAAAACCTAAGACTGGAGAACTTGTTTTATGAAACTGAATTTTTTTTTTTCTTCTCTTTGACAGCTAGAATTAAAGGACAAAGTGTCAGTTTAATTTTAAACTTTCTGGCTTTGGTCCATCTGTGTTACAGCTTCTTCAGGAAGAAATAGTTCTGCTAAGGGTCATATTAGTTTTGTCCCAGGGATGTTTAAGGTGAACAAAAGGGCACAAAGCGTTAGGCAGGATGTTACCAGAAATGAGATGGGGACCACATCTGTCATTGGCATAGGGATGCTGCCACTGCATGGAGTCAGGGATGTCCTAGGAGCTGCTTGGGCTTCTCTGTCCTTGGAGCAACTTGTCTTTCTGTTTGTCACTAGCCAACTCCTGTCTTATTTTAAGTCCAAAATGTCTGCTTTAGTGCTCTTAGAGAACCAAAGAAGTTCTGATCCTAAATGGCACTTTCCAGTTACTCCACAAATGAATGTTTAGTGACTGTGCTTCTTGATGGAGGTGGTGTTTGAAAGTTTGGCACGTTATTTGGAAAAGATATTTCTTAATTGGTTCACTTGAAACAGAAACGTTTTTGTTATGCTAAAGAAGTGGTAAAACAGATAATACAGTAAAAGAAAATTTGATTTGAGTTATAAACACTGGTATACATATTTTTCTGACCTGGCTCACATCTATCCAATTTATTGAGTAAATTATGGAGAGATTTGGAACAATGTAAAGTCCATCACAACCAAGTAGAGGTTTATAAAACGTGTAAGATTCGTAGGTAGAGTGTTTTAGTGTTTGATAACAAACTAAAGCTAATAGCGAATGATTCACAAATGTCTTCCTACCACAGGGCATGTTTGAAAGTCCTCCAAAATCCTCTGGATCCTATTGATTTCAGCAGATTTTGCATCATGCTCTTGTTAAATCATAAGATTCACTCAGAATTTACTCCATATGCTGAAAAAGATATGCCTTTTTTATTTCCCTGGGCACAGAACAATAATATGATTTTATTCTGTTATACTACTGAGTGATACACATACTGAAAGATGAATTCTGATCTCTTAAAGTAGCATTAAGCCAGGGTGTCTTTTGCATTTTCATACTGATATGTGAGGAAGCACTTTCTGCTTCATGTGAAATGTTAGCATGATGGCACAGAAATATAGAATGAATATAATTTCTGTTGTACCAAGGCCCTTATGAAAGAAGACTGTTTATCTTGTGAGGTTGTCCTGGCAAACCAAGGCTTAAATATGAGAAATAAATGCTTTTCAATTTTACAAGAGCATTGTGCCTCTGAGCTTTTCGTTTTCCCTAAAACACAGGATAGTGTAAGAAGAACTAGCAATAGGAAGGTAAGCTTCCATAGCATTATATCATAGAACAAATGCACCCAGCTCTTTAATAAAGGGCAAGGATGTTCGTTTGACTTGTTGGTTTGTTTTATTATAGGGATGTCATTCATGTTTCTATAATTAAACTTGTTTCAGCACCTCCATTATAAACTATTTTTTTTTTTTTGCTGAAGCAAATGCTGGCATGCTCCATCTGTTTCAGTGTCCTGGAGTGCCTTTTTTTATGGTGGTTGTTGTTGTTGTTTTTGTTGTTATTGTTTGTTTGTTTGTTTGTTTGTTTTTAATGAGGGTCATTTTTTTTTCCCCCACTTCATTGTGGAAAGGTTTAGGCTTAATTCTGAGAATGAAACCTGTGTAAACTTCATGCTACCTTCATAGCTGAATCTCTGGAGGTGTCATCATACATCATTCTTAATCTTGGAATAGAAAATCTACATTTTTAATAGGATCCTGGACTTGGAATTAGAAAAGTAATCTTATATTTTCAGTTCTGCCAGAGATTATCTTGCTGCAGTTCAGCACTGATGAGCTCAGTAGGTGTTTCTTCAGCAACTTCTTTTTATATCTTGATGCTGTGACTCATGAGCTCCGGTGGTACTTGTTGAGGGGACTGAAGTCCCCGATGCCACAGTGGAGAAAGCTGAACGGGCAGTGTGCCTACTCCAAAAGTACCATAGTTCCCAACCTGTGTGAGTCTCCATAAAACAGAGGCAATAGCTAAAGAACAGACAATTTGCATGGCAAGGATGGGAACCATAACCTCTTTGGTACTTGTCATAAATCACCAGAGCCTATCAGGCAGTGCCCTCATTATGCCAGCCTGTAAAATAAAGTTTTGTTTCTTTTTGTCTGTCTTCCCTACCTAAATATCTTTTCAATTTAAGACAGGAACTGGAAGTATGTACACATCTGTGTAAATGAGTACAGAGGGGTTATCTTCAGCTTCCTTGTATTTCCTACTAAACTAAAAGACAACTGTCCAGTTTGGAGAGACTACACCTGTTCTATGAGTGGTTTACCTGCTCCACAAATGTTTAGCTTGGAAGTCTAGTCTTAAAGCTTCTGAGGTACTTTCACCAAACCTGAAATTTAGTCCTTGGACCAATGTATTTTCTTTGTGTCGCCCCCCTTTTAAGGCTTGGATCCCTGGTGTAAAGGTACGGGCACGCACTTCATGCAAGCTGGGAAGGATCAATACACAGAGAGTGAGTATTCAGTCATGCACACCCACTTGAGGTCCATGATGAGGAGTTATATTGTACTGTTACAATACCATGTTCAGTGTTTGCAATTAACATTTTTAAAATGAGAGAAGAGCAAGGCATGAAAGATGCAGAGGCTAATGTTTCAGTTGTGTGGTTCCCAGAGTTTTTACCTATTCAAACAGGCTTAAAACCAGAAGTTTCTCTACTGTGGACTCATCCTAATGTGCCATTTTATCATAAAACCAGAGTCCTTTTGAGAATTTTTTCTTACATTCAGTGTTTTGGAGCATTGACAATCTAAAGTATTCTTGTGTACATAATACTTAGTGGCAAATTAGGATAGATATTTCAATCAGAAAAGTGATTGCAACTTCTGCTGTATTAAAAAAAAATTTAAAAAATGAATCTTACATATGCCAGTTATCATGTTTTGAAAATTATTTGTGTTATTGTGCTTTAGATACAATTAAGATTCCAGATTATCTTACTCGTACTGAGTAAGCACACTGTTTTACTGCCAGTCTAGGTTAGTTTTCTCTGTAGCTTATTTTTCACTATTTCATTGGATGCTTTTTTTTTATAGATTTCACCCTTCAGTAAAAGTCCTTGCTTTCACTAATATAATGTTAATTTGTGATTGATCTGTTCTGAGGTGGAGAAATAAGGTCGAAACATATATTGGCATCCTGATGGCTTGAGCTGGTCACTGCCAGCTCTTGATCAGCAGCCAACTTTTCAATTAAGAGGTGAGAGTGAGTGATCTGTGCTGGTTTCACCATTTATCTCATCTCTAAGGAGTGACACATTTTGCCTTTCTGAAAACAGCTCCGAAGGACTCTGCAGTTCAAGTTAATTTTGATCAGTGGCTGATCTCTGCCTCATATTTGAAAAGTTCACTGGGGTTCTCAGCACCATCCAAAATGCTTGGAGGTGAAGGTATGAAACACAGAAAATTATCAGAGTAGTAATGATGATAATACCAGAAAAAGACAGATTGGTGAAGCAGCTAAGATATTATAATCCAAAAAATTTTTATGGGTAATTTTCTTCTCATAACCTGAGGACGAAAACTTTATTACTCCTTAAACTCCAATATTGCACCAATTAAATTCCAGCTTAGGAACTAAGGTTTCCAGTCCACTTTTCATTTGAAAATATGTCTCCTTTTCTTGTTCTCAGACATCCCATAAGAACAACTTTTTATTCTTCCTTTTTTCATCTTCATATTTCCTATAATTAAAAAGCATGAAGGAATATTATGTTATGGAAACATTGCCAATGGCTTTCGGCTTTGTAAAAGCGCATACTTAAAAATCATACTATTTTCCCATACAAGAAATACTACGTATTGAAAAAGAAAAGAAAGAAACTTCAAGCCCTTTTCTTTTTTTTTTTCTTGCTGCATTTAACTTTTCTACCTCACAGCTCAGATTGCTTTTTTTTAATCAAAGCAGTAATGGAAGAACAGTCCTTACACTCAAATGCAATCACATTTAATCATATTTAATATCCTTATTTCTCAGCTGATCAGACTTTAAAAATTTGATTACTTTAGTTTGATTTAAAACTTAAGGTAAGTCAAACCCAATAAAAAAGCTGTATTTTTGTTGTTAGTGTGTTCCAATTGTGTGGTTTCTTAAAGTGCTTGAGCTTTTGGCTGTTGTATTGTTGGAACAAAGATTTCTGAGCACCCTCTCAGCAGAAATGAGCAGAGAATAAAATAATACGATTTTAGCCCAACGTGCCACATTTTTTCATAAGAAAAAATGAATTGATGATACATTAATCTTTGTCCTACAAGAGAAAGACTTTGATTCAGTTTAAATATATTACATTATCCTCTTCTATTTTTTTCCTCAAACTTGTTTCACAAAAAGGTTCAGTGGGGCAAGACCTGGGGGGGCATCAGGCAAAGGATGACCAGTCAGTCAAGGGAGGGCTCTGCACTGGTGCAGCCTCACCTTGAATATTGTGTGCAGTTTTGGGCACCACAATATAAGAAAGATATTAAGCTATTGGAGAGTGTCCGAAGGAGTGCAACAAAGATGGTGAAGGGCTTTGAGGGGAAGCTGTAAGCAGAGGCTGAGGACACTTGGTCTGTTCAGCCTGGAGAAAAGGAAACTGAGGGGAGACCTCATTGCAGTTACAACTCCCTCATGAGGGGAAGAGGAGGGGCAGGCACTGATCTCTTCTGTGTGGTGACCAGTGACAGTACTTGAGGAAATGGCCTGACATTGTGTCAGGGGAGGTTTAGATTGGATATTGGGAAAAGTTTCTTCACCCAGAGGGTGGTTGGGCACTAGAACAGGCTCCCCAGGGAAGTGGTCACAGCGCCAAGCCTGACAGAGTTTAAGATGTGTTTGGATGATACTCTCGGGCACATGGTGTGACTCTTGAGGATGGTCCTGTGCAGGGCCAGGAGTTGGAATCGTGGATCCTTGTGGGTCCCTTCCAGCTGGGCATATTCTGTGATTCTGTGAGATTCTGAGTTCTTTTACTCCATAATAAATCCAAAGTAATTCAGGTTGACATTGAAATCTCCCATCTCCCTCTACAGTCTTCATTTCCAGGCTGTAAACAAAGGACTGTAGCTGAAGTGATGACTCTCATCAGGTCTTTTGACGACAATAAAGTCCATTCTCTTTGCTGCCATTACCCTGTAAGTTCCAGAACGTAATCTAACACACATAAAATGCTTGCTTCACACTTGTATTAATGTCAAGGTAAACTGTGCACTCAGCTTGTCAGACTTTCTTTTCATGAACAGTACCTGGTTTCCTTTAATCTCAAATTGGATTATGCCCTTTGTATGGGAGCACAGGAGTTGAAAGTTTCCATCTTGACCACCAATCATGATGGTGAAACATGTATGAAGATTATATGCTTTATAAGTAAACTTTAGGGACCCT
This sequence comes from Pseudopipra pipra, assembly GCF_036250125.1. NCBI lineage: Eukaryota > Metazoa > Chordata > Aves > Passeriformes > Pipridae > Pseudopipra > Pseudopipra pipra. Next base: position 51,379,610 of record NC_087554.1, read on the forward strand.
TTGGCCTGTACTGAGGTAAGTATAAACAAACTCCCTTGAAATCTCCCAAGTGCTTATACTACTTGCAGTCTTACTTCCATGTAAATGAGTAGAACAATTATGCTTTCATATAGACTGAGACTGCAAAATATATTAAAACTTGATCCTCCCAGTCCAGCAACATACATAAAATTTGCTAAGCCACAGAAGTGAACAAAACTAATGAAAAGTTTCATTCCTTGTTAATTTGATGCATGTGTTCTGGGTGGGTGAGAAGGAACAGAGTAGGAGAGGGCAGGCTTGTGCCAAAGTTCAGGGTCAAGAAACTATGGAATTTTAGCTCAATCTCAGAGACTGATCTGTGGATTTCTGGGGCTGGTAGACCACAATGATTTAACAGGTATATGTAAACTGTAGAAAAGTTCTTTCTGAGATACATCTTAATAATGAGAGGTAATCAAAAAGGTATGTGTGTTGTCTGTGTTGGCATTGTGGATCAGTCTTATATGGAAAGACTATAATTTCATTAACTTATTATCAAGGTGAATTTATAAAATGATGGACACTGCTTGGGAGCCTGATATGCCTCAGAGTAAAGCTTTGTAACTTCTAGGTCACATTAACATAGTTTTATTATTACTTTCTTCAGTGCAGACCTGTTATCTGGAGAGTAGATATTATGTTCTGTGAAATTCACTATATGTGCAAAATCAAAAAAAAAACAACTAAAAAGTGAGAGTGCAGCCCCACCTGGCAAGGAATATCATCCTTATAACCTATTCCTGGTTGCTGCTGGTGTATCTGTACCCAGCTATGCCACAGCTCCTGTGAGACAAGGTAGAAAACGTGAAGTGCAAGACAGTGGAGTGCATTGTAAGCCTGCAATATAGCTTTCTTGTACTGACTCTCATTATGTCCCCTGTATTTGTCCATTTGTGGGCCACTATAAATAGTGTAATTTAAAAAAAAAATACTAGTTCACAGTGTTCCAGCTGGCTAGCAGTATTCTGCCTTACATTGTTCAGTCTGTTTTACCCTGTGTTTGCATTCATTTTAATAGCCAAAAATATTGTGTGTGGCTGCTGTACCACTCAAGAGGTAGATGAGTTTTGAAGGTAATGTGAAATGATTCTCTCATAGCTTTCAATGTAGTTTGGGAGTGGAGGCACTGGATTGATATAAGATGATGATTTAAGTTTTGGCAGACACTGAGTAACAATTACCATGCATTTTGCCTCCAAATTCTCCTAATTCAACTTAATAGGCAAATCATGTTTTCTCTCTGCTTTCCCGATCATCCTCCATTAACCTGCAGTCTTTGATAAATATGCATTGCCTCATAATGTTGCATAAACATTTTTTAGATGGCAAATAGAGAGTAAACAAAACCCAAGTTAAAATTATATTAAAGACTTTGATGGCTTATTAATCATTTATACAAAGCTTATTAATCAATTGGATACTTTAAACCAAAATGCTTTCTTCCAAAATCAGAGAACAGAGGCAATGCTGACCTTTTCTCTATTATGAGATAAAGGCTGGCAGGAGGCAGTTCTCCATCATCTCTAACTCACTTTTAAAAGTTCAGACTCTAGGAACAGGAGTACTTCTCCGTACTAACTCGCTGTCTGTGTCTACATGTGAATCTGATTCCGGGGCTTTGTGTGCTCCTGCTGAAAAGGTCACCATATACAAAAACCTGTCTTTCTCCTCCATCACAGTTTTCTTCCTCTTTGTTTGGTCTTTCATTCACTGCTAAGTTTTTCTATCTCTCTGTCAAATTTCTTCAGGGTCTTGTGAATAAATAAACAGTGTTAATTCTGCTTTGTGTGCCCAAGAACTAATTGATTTAAAAACCATGACATCCTTCCCCAAATCAGCTTTCCTTTGCCAGAGGTTTCAGGGTTTCAGCACCCCAAGTGAGAGCACAGCAATACAAATCACTGGTTCAGTTGAGTGAGTGCCAGGTTGGGACATGAAAATGGACACTGGAGGCTGGGGAGAAACCACTGACGGCAGGACTACTCATGATGGAGAAGGAAACTTCATTCCCAGCTGAATGGAAATCTGGAGAAAGGTGGAAATAAGCAGCGAGGAGTGTAAAGACGGTAGAACTGATAGACCTTCTGCAATGAATCTTAAAAGGTAAATTGACTACTGTTTGTAAAATGATACTTGTCAGGCTGGTTATTTTTTTACTTTTGAACTTCCTCAGATAGAAGCTCTGGTTCATTATCCTTGTGCAGCTGGGCCACAATGGCAAAAGCAGTTGAGTCCCTAAAGATATGTAATCACAGCACAATTCTTAGCTCCTACATCAGAGCTGTAGTAAGTAGTTGCTCTTACTCAAGTAATTCTGTTTAACGTATTTTTAAAGTTACTTGGGAAAATCTGGGTAATTTTAAATCAATAGCAAACTTATGTTGACTTTGTAAGGGCCAAGATTTTCCTGTAATTTAAACAAGGAAGATCATATTTTAGCATGTGTTAAACTTGTCATGTTGAAGCATAATTTCTTCATAAGTGTTTAACTTGCCTGGCTGAACAGGAGTTAAAGGATACACAGCCTGGTCCACATTTAAACATGTTAGCTGGACCATGTTAAAATCCACTCTTTAATGCCTAGTCTAGACAAAGTCACACTCTATAGGAGAGGGAAGAAACTGTCTACAATCTGGGTGATTAATGGGCTGAAAGCAGATGTGAGATATGAAAGAGTTTGTAAGCCTCCTTTACTACCTGGAGGTAAAGTTTGGCTGTCACAGGCAAGAGAAAAGGGATAAATTTCAAAGAAGGCAGAAACTGCAGCCAAAATGCATTAAATGATTACACGGCCAGGACTTACTTTGATCACACCTCAAAAGTAAAACAAACACAAGCACGAAGAAGAAAGGTTCTTTCGCCCCCAAAATAGCTCAAAAGGATGAATTCATTAAAGAAAAACAAGCACTCTAGGGCAACGGTACCAAACATGGTGTGGTGTTTTAAATCCCTCATCCCCACAGTAAGGGTGAATGTGACTCTGCTTAGGGCAGTGGTCTAACCCTGAAGTTTCACTTGATCCCCAGGGAGACATGGGGGTTGCTGTGAACCTTTGCATACCTGTGAGATATCCGGAAGAAAGCACAGCCTCACTAATGCACTCTATGCAGGCTGGTATGCATGTAACCTGGCACAGGAATCATCAAATAGCTGGAGATCAGTGCCAATGGAAAAAAGAACCAAGGTACCAAGAAAGAAAATAAAATAATACCAGCTTACATGGACAAACATCTGTGCATTGCAGAGCTGCAGAACCTGGTGTCATCATTTCCATTTTAAAGACAGAAAACTAGAGAAGGGAGATATGAAATAGTTTATTCCAGTCATCCAGGCTGTGAAAGGTAAAAATCCTAGATATCTGTTTCAATCTGCTGCTGTCTTGTAAACACCTACTGGGGAAGAAAGAGGGAAAGTATATTCATATGTATTCTGGTTTGGACTCAAAGGAGCAGGCAGCATAATGAACAAAGTATATTCTCTCCTTGTGACTGGAGTTTAATCAAGATAATTTTGCAATTTGGGAAGGTAAAGTAGCTTGTCTGTTTGTTTAGGTAGTTTAAGCCCTAAGATTGTCTGAAAAACACATCAGATTTCAACATCACTTCAGTTTTAAAATCTTGCTCTATATATTTTGTTATAGGAAACAGTCAAGCTCCCTGGGTATATACAGTTTATAACAGATGTTTCTGTTCAAGCCCACATCTGATAATATTTGGCACTTTACACTTTCAAACCTTCAAGTTTGAAAGTGACTTAAAGGTTTAAAGTAACTTTATCATATAATTGTGAGACATGCAAAAGACTAGAGTCCTGTTTCCCTGCCCTGTTTTTCCTGAATATGTAAGAAAAAAATCCATGTAAAGCTCAAAGAAAGGCACCATCACTCTCTTGTCTGAGAGCTTACATTCAAGAGACTGAGCAGAATTTGCAGAAACCTGGGTCTTGTGTAGTTTTACCCATCTGTGGATTAAAGAAAATTCTACCAAGAGAGAAGGTGGGATCTCTAGGTTACCGTGTTCTTTTCTGTGGACTGTCTACATTACTTCATGCCTCACACACAGGCTCAGACTCTCAATTTACCCATATTCCAAAAGGTGAGGTTGCATATTATCTCTTTCTAAAAATATTTGAGAGTTAAGGTTGCAAAGTTTGTTTTAAAATGCCTAGTATTACTTAGGGACGATTTATAATTTATAGCAGATATTCTCATTTGTTTGTGAGGGGGAAGAAGCCTTCTAAAATCTTAGTAAGAAAATGCATAAACAAATTTAGCTTATGCCGGGTGATTTCTTGGAAAGTAAAGCTGGTTGAGATTGTTACTTATTTATTTATTAATTTTTAATATTGCTAGCAAAAGCTCCAACAACGTAAAGATATATGAGCAAAAATGCCCTTCTATGTGGATATTTAACTGTGCACACACTAGGAGCTTTTTTTCTGGCAGGAAAACTTTTCTGGTGCAGAGTAGGTCTACAAGCACACTTTATGTAATTCCAACAGCTGTAAGTGTATCTAATTTGAAAAATATTGCTCTGATAATATGTCAGAAAATAAACATAAATCAAACAGAACCTGAAAAAAAGTCTTTTTTTTTTACTTAAAAGAAAAATTCTGATATCAAAAATAACAGTAAAGACTGGTTTCAATAAGCAATAAAGCAATACTGGCTTTTCCCCCTCTTTTTTGCATTTTTATGTTTCAAGGTTTTTTTACATATTTTTTTTAAAAAGGAAAAATACCATATAATTACTGTCCCACTTTTACCAGCACCCTCTTCAACTTTGATGGCAATAAGTAATATGAAAGTCTCAGTTCCTCTGTCAAGGGAAAGAGTGAAGTCTTCATTTACTTCTAGTGTAATAGATTAAACTGGAGAATCCATTTTAGTCAGGGAAGAGTGGATGTTGGTGAAGTTATGAGCTTACTGCACCTTTTAAAATGAAATATTTAAACAAGTGGAACCTTATGTGGTTGATGCATTAAGCTGACATAGGATGTAAATCAAACAACACCTAAATGTCCTTTAACAAAGTCAATTATATTATATAAGCGTAGCAGAGATGGGACTCCTTTATCCTGTGCGTCTGTCAGTTTCTTCTCTTGAGATAAAAAACCTTTCCACAGACGCAGAATATCATTTATAACCACTCAGTATTGTGCTATAAACTTAAAAGAAATTAAACAAAAATGTAGTCTTTATTAATGTTATTGAAAAATGGTGTTCCATAATCAAAACATCTACTGGAAACATCTACTCAGTTCCTGAAATCATCTCTATTAGATTATGTAGATACCATCTATGAAAATACTTCTAAACTTAATCTGTCAAGACTTCAAAGAGTCTATAAGCAAATACTTAGATTTGCATTAGATTTTTGACTTTGAAATCCATTATTGTAAGTTCCTTGCTGACTTTGATGTGCTGCCTTTACACCTCCTCTGTGAGAAAGGAGGTGTAAAGGCAGCACATTAGTTTATAGATGTTCACAGACTGTTTTTCGGATAAGGCCATTTAAATCTCTTTTGAAGGTCAATCCCAGCTCTTATCATTCAAGAAGTAATAATAACAGAGAGAGTCTGCCTAGAGTAAGGACTGCTTTAAAACACAAAATAGCAGGGGTGGAATGAACTTACTTAACTCTTGACCTAGCACAATATCAGCATTCTAGTGTTTTGCTGTGACAATGCCCTGCTAAGGCATAGTGTGAAATTTCAATATAGGTGTATGGAATTAAATGATTAAGGAGAACAAGAGGTTGCAGCTGTTTACAGCTGGCTTATTTTTTACTTTAATTTCTTTGATTTCCTTGTGGTTGTTTGTTGCAATTAATAATGTATTGAGGAACCATTAAAATAGTATTTGAAACATATAGTGATGCCCCATGTTCAAGCACAGTACAAGAATTTCCATTTTGCAAATGCTAATGTTTTCAAACCTCACTGACTAAATTTAGACTTTGAAAATAATCTGGAAGCAGCTTCCTAGCTTTTCTAGGCCTGATTTTTCTCTTCACTAGGCCCCTCTATTTACCATGGAATTGGGCCTGATTTGGATCTTTTCTGCCCTTCTTGTATGAATGTCACTTTTCTATAAGTCATAAGACAAATTCTGAACAATTTTGGAATATTATTGTTTTGCTTCTTGTCATTGTTTCTCCCCAGTCAATAAAAGTGAGAAAGATCTATTCTAATGAGACAGAAAAATGCTATGAACAAAACAGCGCTGCCATAATCCCATCCAACAGGTTACAAAAGTGATCAATATCAAAGAAATCTATAGGTGAATGTGCAAATCTGAAGGGATCCAAACCACTCCTATAAAAAGAGCAGGGCCAGGCTGATTTCAGAAACTTTATGCTGTCATGTTTGCAGTTGTGTTTTGAGATGCCACGATTACTTCCGTGTTTGTTTTCCTGTGGTCAGGAAAATACAGCTACATATTGCACTTTGCAAGGCTTTTGGAGAAAGTAGCTTTAGAATGGGGTATTTTATTTGCAAAGGGATCTTCTTACCCAAATTATTTGCAAAATATACAAAGTTTTATAAGAAGACAAGCTATTTTAAAGTTTATATTTAAATGATGGATAAAAGTGAGAAAAGTCAGATATGTCATTCATCAACCCACTTAAATGCAAGCAGCACCTAAAAGTGCTGTTTCAGCATAATACGTTAGTGCTGCAATCCCTTATGTGTTTTCTCACTTAAACAGTTTCAGACCCCAGATTTGCTTCTGCTGATTTTAAGTGCTTATCAAGTCCACATTTTGAATGATTCTTGTGCTTCTCCACAGAGCAACAGAGGCAAGGAAGATTTGTCACCCACTTTTCTGCAAATGGAAGTGATGCATAGAAATGAAATGATTTAGTGTTTCACAGACACTCTGTCAGGGCAAGTACTTGAGATCACCATTCCTAAGGTCAAGGTGAGTTTGGATCATTGCAGTAGCCTATCTTTTTGGATCTAGAGCTTGCTTCATGGCTTTTGCAGTGGGAGAAGGAAAATTCACATATATGAGCCACTCTTCAGCATGCAGTTATAAGGACTGTTGGACAACTTAACACCAGTTATGGATTGCGTTGAAAGAATTTTCTTTAGAGGTAGTGCTTGGGTGATTTTTTTGTCACTACAATAAGTGTATTGCTCTGACTGCTCTAACTTCACAGGCAGGTTGAAGCATTTGTGCCACAATCTGTACTGTGGAAGGCTAGAGGAAAGCAACAGCTTGTGGGTAGAAAGGCTACTAAGCCCTCTGCACACCAGGAAACAGTTTTTTATGCTGAACTTTTCATTCTGGCCTAGAAATAAAAGCAATCCTAATGTAGGTCAGGAGGAAAAGAAGTAGTTTAGGCCTCTTACCCTAAGCTTACATGCTGTAGTCAGGATCATTCACGTCACTAATGTCAAACACTAGATTTAGATAGTTAAAACTTTAACTCCTGTAGCAATGATGAGGAATATCCAGGATCTACTTAGATAAATGTAAGCTTATATTCCTTAAATGCAAATGAAAAGCAGTATGCCTCAAATTCTTAAGACACTGGCTGAATCTGACTCAGGAACTTCAGTGTACATATATAGAAGGATCAAAGTAAAACTTCTTTTACATATACTTTTCTAAAGATTCATAATTTTAAGACTCCAGTATTATTTCTTTAAAACCTTCTCGTGTATCATATTCCTTCCCTTCCTAGTTAAAAAAAATAAAAATACGTCCCTCTCCCCTCCCCCAATAAACCCCAAAACTGCCCAGCTGGATCATTGCATAGGATCTCAAATTCCACTCATCTGTGATGTAGTTCTGCTTGGGGTCCAGTTTTCCCCTTTTCTTCCTGACCTGACAACAGCAGTGTATTTTCTGTCTGCCTGAAGATCACTGGAGAAGTGCCAGTCATAATCTTCCCCTTATTGATTCTGGTCAGCAGCTATTGACAGCTTTAAAAAGATTATGTTTTAATTGGGGATCAGATAGATGGCATTTTAAGGTATTTAATTTCACTTTGCAACTGACTATAGATTATCTGAGTGGTTCCACAACTCAAGGAGGATAAAGATGAATGTGTTGTCCTTTTCTTTAGGTGACCCTGAGTGCAAATGTAGCTCAAGCTAAAGTGACTGAAAATCTTTTTCTATCACTGGGCTGAAAAGGTTGAATGTGAATTCATTAGTATTATCTTTGTTTAAGGCACAATATCTATGTCTCACCAAGCTCACATCTTCAGTGGTCCCACTTGTTCTCATGTGGTTTAAGAGAAAATAGACTGGTGAGGTAATTAAAGAAAAATCAAGACAAAGAGTTAGAATTTGCTTGTCTTGAGACTTTCATGCTCACTTACAACTCTGCAGAGTGGATGTGCACAAGTACCATCAAAAAGATTGTACGGAAGTTCCTAATTTGAGGGTGATTTCTTCTTCTTCTTGAAAAGAAGGCTCAAGCAATGCTGGAAGAACAGCTTCCTAAAACTCCCTTCACTCAAAAGAATGAAGATACTCTTACAATGAAAAGCAGTTCAAGAAACAAGCAGTCAAAAACAAATACTAAATTCTGAGACCTACAAACTCCTGCGTAGCTCAACTTGAACAGCCAAAGTCCAATCATTTCAACTTCAGGCTCAAAATTGTCTGGTGTACAGTCTGAAGGTGCCTTCAAGAAATCTAGATCCATCTCACCAGGAGATGCTTAGTAACACATACTGAAGAAGTTCAGAATCTAGTGTCCTGTGTATGCCAGATGCACCAAGGATTTACTGGGCTGTATTGGAGGAAAATTTTTCCCAGAGATGCCTTTTTTTAATGTGTCTGGGCTTGATTTGAGGGCTCTCAAATCAAGATAAGGGATCATATTTTCCAATATCCATCTAAGTATTGCAGAGAAATTCATCATCTTGCCCAGGACAAATCTAATGTGTCTCAAAGGTATCACCTTCACACAATAATACCTAGCACATTATTAATGATTTCCATGCAGTACTCTATATATAAATATTGAAATTTTAGTTAAGATAAAACCTTGAAAGACCCTTTGTTGCTTAATTTCATTATCAAAGAACAAGGTAGTTGCTGTCCATACTATCCTAGAGTCCACTGAAGAATCATAAAAGAAAGTTTGTTTATCTGGCATAATTGTTGTAAGACACATTTGTATGCTGGTAAGCAACCATTGAATAGAGTTAGTATTCTTGATACATCAATAGATAAAAGGAAGACCCAATTTATTTAGTAGGAGGAGGATCTAAAAAATCCCTCTTAAAAAGTGAAGTGAATGATTTAAAATATTTGTTCTCTTGAAATTCTTTATATATTTTCAAAATATATTTAATAGGTGAAATATAGTCTTTGTACTTTCTCATCCCACTTATTACAAAGGACCAAATGCCAGTTATTAAATCTCTTCACTATCTCCCAGACTTGCAAGCCAACAGATTTCCTGAGTTGTGAATGGAGAGTGATAAATAAAGTGTGATATGGATACGTAAAACAGACCAAATAAATTGTGCATGGAAAATGTCCTTCCTCTGACTATAGAACCACCTCAATTCTAGAATTGTGAGATGCATCCCAACTTCTTTTATCTGAGGGTGCCTACCATAGTTAGACTTTGTCTGTAGCAACACATGGTAAGGAAGGGATTTATTTTCTCTGCAATACTACCACAGGTCCTGAAACCTTTTTCCCTGCTGCTTTTTCAGAGTCTTAATACCATACAGTGAGGAATGAATTCCTCCTCACACAGTTCCTGTGGGATTGGTAAACAGAGTTATTATCCCTATAGCATTGCTGGAGACCTGGAGCTTGGGCTGATAGGCAATGTCCAAGGTTATAGGTAAGTCAGCAGGACAACAAGGAGCTGAGAGCCAGGATCACATCCTGACAAGAACATAATTTATTTTCCTCAGTACAAATCTAACTAAATAGTAAATGCAAGGGAAATCAGAATGAGGGTGACTTCTGTGGACTTTGCAGAAGTGATAAGCTTTTAGAGGAAGTTAAAAATAAGGTGTCCTTTACTCTGGGTTCAAGATTTTCTGGTGTTGGCAGAATATAAGATTCTTGTTTTCCTTGTTGTCTTGAGGAGCTGGTTCAAGCAGCATGACTTTAGAAAGTCTTGCAGAAATATGGAGAAAGTAGTTTCAGTCCTGCGGCCTCCTGAACGATTCCTGTTTTATTCCACTTTTTAACTTACAAAATTTACATCTTCTTGCTGGAACAGCAGTCAGATATTGTTAAAAAAGTTGGTAGAAACAAAATACATTATTTTGGCCAAAGATGGAAGAGATGAGGCTGGAGGAACAGAACAAAAATATGAAGTAAGATGATGGATCGCTGGGCACTGACCAATCGAGCTGATCAGAATAGTGAGCTGCAGTGAGAGAGGGTGCAGGTCATTTATTTGGCAGCAGTGCTCAGACAGCCTACAGGAGGGTGACACAGATATTAGGGAGAGAAAGGGAGAAGGGAGGTTGCAGTAATCAAAAGGAGAGATGAGTGCACTGCAGAACTTTAACTACCCACTAAGGACAGACTTTCAGAAATGCCAAGAAAACCAGTGTGCAGCAACTGCTTTCATACAAAGGATTTAATGAAATAACTTCCAAGCCCATGTTGAGAAGGCAGTATTAATTGGTTCTCCCAAGCTTATATGTTGAGCAGCAATTTATATTTCATGCACTAAGTCTCATATGGGCCAAGAACCAAAGAAAATAGGCTTTCCTGTGGCTAGCAATGAGGATAGTGCTTTTTCTCTTTACATCAGATATTACATATCCCAGTGCTATTTCCTTACATTTGAAAAGACTTTATTTGTGGCTGAGGTCAGACTGACAGGCTCCAGGGAAACAGCATCAAACTGCCCCCATAAATTTCATTCTCAGAAAGTGGGTGACTCCATTCCAGGATAGTTTGGCTGATGCTTTATTGTTGTCAATTCATAAGAACAATTATAAATATCACAATCAAGTAATTGAATTTTAGTCAATGCCCATGATTTCTGTTCTCACAAAATAGCTCTGATGAGAAATAACTTTGCTCATTCCTTAGCTACTTCTTTGACCTGGGCTGAATTCAGGACAATCTTTTTCATCTCCACATGGAAGTCAACCTCTTGGTCTTTCCCAGACTCAGTCTCAGCCTGGGTTATATTAATTTGCTTTTAGTGGTCAGCAAGCTCAAGGAAAATCTATGTTCAGCTGCTCCCTGCTGTTTAATGGGCTGATTCAACATCAGAGAGGGAGAGGTCTCACGCATTTTCCTCAATTTTATCCTTCTTGCTCCTGATTCACTCATTCAACTATGCTAGTGATGGGAACGGTGGGACTCCACATATATAGATGCAATCCCAGCAGACACTGATATTTGAAGCACTGTATTCTATAGACTTGCTTTGAGCAAGGTTAGTCAACTCAGCGCTTAAAAAGCTGGCAGCCATCTGGAGCCCAGCCTACGCCAGAGTTCAAAATTGTTTCCTTCACTGTTGGTAGCAACAATGGGGAGGGGGGTGGTGGGTTGAAAGCTTTCTTAGAAGCAGAATTGGAGAAGAGGAGAATTCACTGCAGGCTGAAGTCATGAGGTAACCCCAGATCCTAAAGGTTCATGGACACTGTGCCCTGTAGTGCAACCTCTCCTTAGAGGCATCATTAAACTCCTGATAATTAGTAAGTCATTAGGTTCTGACTACACTTAAAGGTTAAAAGGAGAAACTTTGGTGATGGATATTTTGTAATTTTCTTTCTCATCTGTTATGTATTCTCTTTGTGCTAAGTGGTTCTGGCACTCATCTCTTACCCACGAGCTGAAATCAGCTCATATTGAAACTCTTCTTTGAAAACAACCCAAAAGTTATATCAGCTTTTCATAAATTGAGGCTACATTAAAAAAAATAGTGAGTAGGAAAAGTTTAACACCAGTGACTGTTTAATGTTTGATCAGAGCCTTGGAGATGTGCATTTGATAGCAAGCTAGAGAGCTGTACTACAGCACTGCAGTGCAAAACTGCGAGATGACTACCTAAGCCTTGATGAGATAATGTGGGGCATGTCATTTCCTGTAGTCAATATTTCCTGTAATGACTCCTCCAATATGATCTTGCCTGATTAAGTGTTGTTTAATGACTTCTATCATTGTCCATCTTTCTATCCACAGAGTAGTCAAAGCTATCTTGCAGTATTTGGAACAAATCTCAAGCAATAATTTCAGGCTCAAGACAGACAAAGTGAGTCACCCATAGTATTCCCAAGGAATTTAATCTAATATTCTTAGGACATTTTTGGTAACAGCTAAAGTGCTGTAGCAGGATAACTATAATCTAGAAATTATTTGCAACATATTTTATACTTTGGGGGTAGTATTCTCACATAGTGAGCTGTGTAAAGCATATGCAGAATTTTTTGTCTGCTTCTGACTTTTAAAGTGAGGAAAATTCAGTAACAATTGTTCTTCAGAGAGTTGAATGTGCTTCAGTTCATTCCATGCTTGTAGAACAAACTGAGGACTAAAAATAAAAATAAAATAATAATAAGAAAAAGAAAGTAAACAAAGAAAATAGTACCATGCCACGTAATGGAATGAGTGGAGGCGAGGATTGTGAGGGACGGTCTGTATAACATCTGGCTCTCTAGGCCTGTCATGTTGAACAGAGTGACAAATCACAATTTGTCTATAACTCTTTTGAACTGCCTTTCTTGATATAGACTACAGCCTCCCTGAAAACTTCGGCATTTGTGGAACCAGCTCTGTGTCCCATCCCCTTGGCAGCCTGTCACAGCTCAGAGGACATCTGAAGGCTACTGAGAATCAGAAGAATACTCTTACATCCTAAGAATTCTTCGCTTCTGCAATAGCTTGAGGGTGCCAGAGTCACTGTGGATGGCTGCATTAAACCTCGACACTGCCCATGGTTACCAGCAGATCTCGTCAGCAAAACATCCTAAGAGCAGCGTGCATGTAGCTTGTCATATTAGAGAGAAAACATTCCTCTTAGCCCCATGTGAGGGATCTATATTTGCATTCATCCTGCCTGGATCTGGGATTTTTACATGGAATCATGTGAAGCTGCAATTAAAACCAGAAGCTTGGCTCCCTTTTCAGGTTTTTACTCAGTAATAGATTATTTTACCTGCAGATAGCAGCAAACTCCTATACATTGTAGAATGAGATCTTAGTCATGGGGAAGTATTTATTTACTTTTCAATAAAATAAAATAGAAAATCAGTATTTCTCTACCAAATTGATGAATCATGGCACATTTATTTTGTTAGCAGGTTTTGTTAGATTATATGATATCTCGTCTGACACAGTGGCATGCACTCGCTGCAGTAGCTGCTTCTACTATCGTATGTACAGGTAAAAATGAGTAGGAGGAAAGGGTATAAGTGTAAAGTGTATGATTCAGGCTTTACTTAACCAAGTCTAAGATAAGAGTCTACAAGAAAAGCAGTTTCCATTTTTTCGGGGAGTATAAATTGATATCTTAAATGGATGAGAAATAAAAATACTTTGCAATGGGGATCACCTAAAGGCTTCATCCCTGAAGTATCAATAGAGAATAGTATCTACAATCCAAGATACTATTGTAGCAATAGGTTATAGAGAGAGCTGAGTGGGATGACAGAAAGCCTTGTGAGTTACAATAACCTCCCCCCCCAATACAGTCATCTTTTACTTTGCTTGCTGCATTGTTGCTTTTAATCTCTTTTTAATTTTTTTTTACATTCTTAATTTCATTTTTCTGACAGAAATTACATTGTTAATATTATACAAAGTGGACTTGTTCATGCATATTATACATTTACTTTGATCTGACTTACTTGATAATGAAAGAATTTTCTGGACCATTGAAGAAATTGAATATAAAATGAGGGTGCATGAACAGATAGAAACTGTGTAGTCATGCAATATTTTGGTCCATGAGGCCTGGGATCCCCATTATGATACATTTATGGTACAGATTTTTGCCTCTTGTTTTCTGACCTGCAACTGCTGAATAACAATTACCTTGGACAATCATGGCAAACACTGTTATATGACACAGTATGGTATTCTCATTCTTATCGCCTGCCAATATTTAGACTGCAGTCACTCCAGAAAATATGTAAACAGGTGCCACACAAAGACATTCCTTCGCTCACTGATGTGATCTTGAAATTGGAAAATCTGTATGATCGCAGAAATCCCTTTATCTTTTCTGGTGATGGTTCTTTTTAGCATCAGTGGCACATGGTGGAGTGGTACACTTTCAGAGGGCAGTTCACAGGCACACTTTTACAGGAGACTTTTAACCTCCTTACATGAAAAGGATATTTTCAAAGCTGAGGGTGGGCAGTCTAAAATTGTCCTGCAAGTCTTGAGTGCTTAAGGTCTCAGGCAGGCAGCAAGTCAAGGAAAGCTGCAGCACAGCTGTGCCCTTGAAGGAGGTTGGTTTTCAGTAGCTATTCTGCTGCCCTTTTTATACTGTAGGTGTATTCACATATGAGTCAAAAATGAGAGTTCAGTTTGAAATGGAATATCATGAGTTTACACATTTCTATTGCTTTCTCTTCCTGCTTTCTGGGGCTGTGTTTATTGGAAAATCCTGTATGTAAGAAAAGTGAGTGAATAAAAGATATTTCATGTTTGTATTTCCTATGTCCTGCTTTTATAAATTTAAGAGCTTGCCATTGCATTAAGAAACTATCTAGGGGGCACAGATCTTCCGTTGGTAAATTGTCATCACTCCAGTGCAGTCAGTGAGGCCAAGAACCTGCCTGACTTTGCAATCAAGCAATCAAGTAAGCATTTCCTGTTGTGGATAATCTATTCAGTAAATATGGAGAGTTTCACCTTACCAGAAATATTTTCATCCTTCCCCTTTGTATTTTTGTACTTAACTATCTAGTCAATCAATAAATTACTTGATCAGCTGCTCACCCACACAGACATGACCTTAATGCCTTCTATAAGTTTGTAACAACTCCTTGGCACCAGTTGTGGAAGTTCTGGGAACTCTCTTAACTGAAAGGACTGAAAATGCTGCCTTAATGAGAAATGCACTGCTTCTAAGGGAAATGAACTTGGGCCAGTACACATTGCCAGGTCATGTTTTAAAATCTAGCATCAACAAAGGTGCCTCTTTGGCAAATTTTCTAATTTCATCAATTTTTAATATTTGAAACCTTCTTTTTAGAGCTGTTGGCCCTGACATCTAGGAATTCTTCCTTGATAAATGTTTTTTTTTGTTTGTTTTTAAAGTAGATTATTACATCCATTTCTAGTCAGCAGATAGTTTGGACTTGTATCCAGAGCACGGCTAGAAGAGATGCTTTCAACCTGTATTATTTTTATATGTTGTTGAACAATTGTTAAGGATCATTTTTGCTTTTTCTCTCTGCTTCCCTCTTTTTCTTTTTACTCCAAACACCTTCTTACATTTTTATTTTTTAATATTACATTCCTTTCCATGTCTGAAAATGTGAAGCTTAATATAAATCTCTCTTATACTTTCCACTGGCCTTTTACAGGTTTTGGGTAATCTGTCTGTATTTTAGTATCATCTTCCTGAAGACCAAATCCTACTGTGAAAAGTTGTTTCTCTCATTTTTTCATCCACCAAAACCCCAAAATTTTCCACAAGAAAAACCTCCATGGCAAGCAACTAAAAAAAAAGAAAAGAAAAAAATTACAGCACATAATTTCACAGGAGACTTCTATGAGTGAATATAGATCTGATTTTGAAATATTTTTCTGAATAGATTGTGTCCCTTTTAGGATGTGCAGAAAAAGAACTTCCCTGGTCTGTTAACTTCTTACTTCACTTATGCATTTGCAAGCTATTTAAGCCTGGTTCCTTTATCCATTTCTTGTTTCATTTTCAGGGCCCTGCACAGCTTCTCTCCAATCCATACCTACTCCTTTCCCTGTTCTGTATAGACCCGCTAAGTTGTCCTGGTAGTCATTCACACTATGAGCAAGTAAATAGTTGACACAATGTCTCCTCTTGCTGTGAGAGTCCAACAACTTCATTGTTGGATCAAGCTTATTGCCTGGTCCACCACTGAGTCTAAACTGTAAACAGCTGTGGATCTTTGTAGTCATTAACAGACTCCTCTCGAGTGGTGCATAAGCCTGAATTCACCAGGGAAATAGACTTGGCAATGTGCCTAACGGTGATACTTGCAAGTTTTAGAATGGGGGAGCTGAAAATGGGCCAGCAACCCTGTTAAGCTTAATTTCATTATTTATTTTCTTCTTAATGCTGTGTATTTCCTGGTTCAGTGAGTGCTGCCGGAAAACCAAAGAATTTCAGGTTGTACCTATCACGAGTTACAACCTGCAATGAGCCTGTAGGAAGGCTGTGGGCCACCGAGACCCTACCTGAGCAAAATGTTTTCTTCTGTTAAGTCCTCAGGGTCAATGGCTGTGGGATGCAGAGGGGTGAATGTCTTTTTGCAGTGATTCTCCTCTGGCAAGGGTTGAACTAAAGAATGGTAATTGTTTTGATTTTACACTGCTAGCATAGATAAGGTGGAAATGGCATTTGTTTCACGTGAGATGTTGGGCTGTTTGCAGCATGAACTCAAGACCATTTGAAATTTTCACGGGAAAGGGGGATGTGATGAACAGACAGGTGGTGAAGTAAAAGGTGACTTGATAATCCGGAATCACTGGTGTGTCCTGAATGAGATCTTGCAGAGACAAGGACACGGATCTCTTTTATTAATTTGCAAAGCATCCTGACTTCTGACCTGTTTGTTAGTCTAGATATTCTCATTCTCTTTTTTTACCTGAAATACCACCTTTGAACATAGCATGCCCACAACATGGTCAAAGTACATCAACTGACATTTCCTGTAACCATATTAATCAGAAAATTCCCATCAAGGCTGCAAGTTAGTGGGTGTGAATCTGACCCTGGAATGCTTAAAGAGCATGTATGGGATTTAATTCACTGGAATTTAGAGAGAGAATTTATCCATTAGATGACTCAATCTATAACCTTACCCTGCAGGATTAATGGTCACAATGGATTAGAGTTTTGGCTGCCTCTGTGTTAAATTCCCTGCTGTGGGGCCCACTTTCACTGCTGAACAGTGCCACTCTTATCAGAAAGGAGTTTACATCATTGCCCAGAATACATCATAAGCAATAAAATTAAATTATTTATTAACACAACCCCAAACAACACAAACTCTGGTCTATTTTCTTTCTTTATTTTTCATTCTTCCTAGTTCTGAACTCTCTTAGGCAATGAAAAAAATATTGATACACTGTGTTTTAAAATTTCTGGATGTGTCTATAAACACTTTTCATGAAGTAAAATTATTAAAACCCAAGAGATAATCATGCGGTAGCTGCAATATTGTTTAATGACATGCTAGCTGATTTTACAGGATATCTGTTTCCTCCATTCATGTATATAACTGTCTCCACCTGGGCTGTCTACATCTTGAATTACAACATTCCTTGCATCTGTCTTAAATGATTGTGTTTAAAAAGCTAAAGACTATTTCAATAAAATGCACTGAAACTGGAGGACTTACCCTAGAGCTCTTACAGGTACGGTGTAGTGCTGATATACAGTTTAGGTAATATCATCACCCCCACAAATTGTTAAAAAAAAAGATAGGACTTTTTTAAAAGGTTTTTCAAGAGGTTTTATTTTTGAAAACAAAGTTGAAAATTTAGGCAAAATTTGTGCATTCTGTAGAAGGACTATCAAATAGTTAAAGGAAAGCTAAAAGTATATCCATTATTTGCATGTTTTTCAGCTTTTGGAGATGCTCCAAACATACTAGTATTAAGTATTTTATTTATTTTATTTTTTTTTTTTGTAAGTGAGGTGATCTTCAAGAGTGTTAGTTATCAGGTGAAAATAGTTTAGAGACAGATTGAGATGATGCATTGTGGATTTGAGTGACCCTCAGATAATCTAACGAACATGAGATTTGTTACTGGGTCTCTGATTCACTAAAATGTACTGTAGTTGCATTCTAGGGTCAGGAGGATCTGCTTTGAGTCACCCTTTTCCAAGGAAACATCTATCTTTGCCTGCTCTTCCCTTCTGTTCTTTCTGAAAGTCCTTTATTTTTCAGGCTTTTGAATCTTTGGCTTCCCACAGCAAGAAGTTTCAGAGGCCTGTGCTTGTGCATTTCCAAAGCAGATGCCTGTGGAGCAAGGAATTGCAGCAGGGGATGCCTCTTTGCTTCTCTGATAATGAAGAAGAAAGAGCTGACGGTTCTCAAGAGCAGTTTTAGTCATGCGTGTAGGGCAGTGCCCATCCTGCAGGGTGTAGAGCCCAAACACAGCACATGGGAGGAGATCATGGAGATCATTAGCAAGCCAATAGACCTTTTCTTCCTCGAACAGGGCAACTGCAGTTTGATTTGTTCCAGTCCTGGTAGAAGAACCCACTGATTTCAACGGTATCATGATCGACCCTTTGAGACAGTTATTTCAAACACGATACTGTGGCATTGTATTAGTATTGGAGGCTTTTATTGTGGTAATATCTGGAGCTCAGTGCAAGGAACATAGAGGTATTGTCTGAATCAGCAGTCTGAGGCACAGGCCTTGCCTTTTCTTGCTCAAGGAAACTTTTGACGGTGGATTTCTGGCTTGATCTCTTTCCAGCATAAAGCACCTCTCTATTTCCCCAAAGTAAAGTGGGGAGACAGCTGCTTGCACAGGGGAATAAAATAGTTGTCTCCACACTTTTTTTCTTGGGAGTATGCAAAAATTCCATGTGCATTTTTTTTATGAATTGGACCCTTCTGTTTTATAGCTGATAGTATTCATGCTTATTACAATGCCATATTATGGCCTTAGACACTTTTTATGTCCCTATAACACAGCACCCTAGAGAAAGATGCTTCACTAAGCAAGAACCAGTAAACTTGCTACAGAATCAGCGGAATACTTTTCACAAAAGTGCATAAACTTCTGTTCTTAAACATTGTCATCCTTCACCTTAACAAGCAGAGAGAAAGGTTCCACTGGTTTCTATGCCTTGTTAGGTCTATCATCTTTTTAATTAATAGTGTTTTTACGAAGCCGTCTGAACTGTGTCATTTCCATTATCAGAAAACCATTGCCATTAATGAATAATTTTCATTTCTGATCCTTGATATCATGCTAGTTGATCTCCTGTTTCCATGCCGCCGAATGATAGCATCGTTTTCTGCCCACGATCAAATTTAATTTGGACTCTGATTATATTATGCTGTTGCGACTGAAGTGTCAATTTTTGTCAGGCAATTAGGAGCTATAACCTGTGAAGTTAAGTTTGATAGGCATTGTAATTGGATTGTTACAGTAATAGCTTGGAACATTCCCTTTTTTTCTTGCTTCTTTGATTCTTGATGCATACTTTAGTTGTGAGAACAAAGGCATTTTGTTATTATGCAACCATAGGATGTTCAAGACAACAAGATGGAGTTCAGGTTTTTCCACTCTCCCCAGATGGACTTAATTTGGATTAAGTTTTGACCACAAATTATTCCAGAATTTTAAAAGAACTTGGGGGTGGTGTGTGGGGGTGTGGTGGTGTGTCAAGGAAATCTTGAAAAAGACAGCTGTGGAACCAGAGCTTCTCTGTTGTAATATGGAGGCAGGCTTTGCATTAAAAAGTTCAAAGGCATATAAAAATCCTCAGACTGGAAATGTGTCAGAGTACCCAGGATAGTCTCATTCCTTTTAGTGTCCTGTGCAGTATATGTACTTTGCAAGTATTTAGGCACATAATTTAAGGTCACATTATGGCCCAAATTTTCTGTTAGGGTCAGGGTCAGGGCAGTTGTATTCTGATGAATCTGTAGAAAAGTTGGCCCTGTGGAAAATAACCACAAACACAATAGCTAACACCTAATGGAAAATACCTTTTATTTTGTGTATGTGGTTTTGAATCCTTGCTGTCAGACTGTAAGTTATCTGCTTCTACATTTTGGTTGTGTGGTTTTTTTCTCCCTCTGCAGACACAGTAGTTCAAAGCCTGATGATTTGTCAAATGAATTTTGTTCTGAATGTCTTTAGGGTGTGCTCAGCCCCTCCCCTAGCTTCATCTCCTGATCATCATAATGAAAGGCACAATGCAGAGACCTTTTAAAAAAGACAATAGAGAAAAGATAGTTTTTCCAGTGCTCCTTTGATTGAACACTTTTCATAAGTGCTGCTATGTGACAAGCAAAAGGTGGAGGAAAACAAAGAAAATCCAACTGCTATGGAATGTAAGGGAGAAGCTCACCTGCAACAGGATTTATCTGGAGCAAACTGAAAATCAGTAGCAGAGGTGTTAGGTAAATAGTAAAAGGAATTAGACCTTTAAAACTGACTGCATGAGATTTTCAAAAGTTTCATGTGGTGGGTATGGGATGGTTGTATCCTCTGAGTTAGTAAATATTTACCAACAAACTCATGATATCCAGTAATTTCATGATGTATGGGTATGTTCTTTCCTACTCCAGGCATATGTTCACTTTTCTCTTCTGACATTTTCAACATCTGGTCAGTGCTTGGTCAAGGAGTAGTTTCATAAGTTTTCATCATTGTTCATTAACAACCGTTTGTGTCTCATGGATCTGTCCCCTGCTCACCTCCCAACAACGCTCCTCCTCCTTCTGCCTCTTTCAAATCTACACTAGGGATTTTCTGTCAAGGCTAATGGACTGAGTATTAACATCCCATTGCTTCGATCATATGTTCCCTTAACAGCTCTGTGCCATCCTATAATTCCACCTCTCTGCTGTGTAAAGTCACTAAGTTCATTTACCATTCATACTCCTGTAGTGTTCTGCAAAATTTCAAACCATGTACAGTTGCACTTAAACAGGTTCTGCAAGGCTCAGGTGGACCATAGGTTCTTGTGGCTGCCCCCCTCCTTGAGCCTGCTTGGGAAACCAGGATATGGAGGCAGCAGAAAACTCTGGACAGCAGCAGTTACCAGTCTCTATCATTCCTCACTCAATGGGACCATTTTATTTTGTTCATACTTTGTACTTATGCTAACATTTGCATAGGTGCTAAAATCTGGACATTAAGAAAAAAAAAATTAGTCTTTTGCTTCTAAGTTTTTTTTCTTTTTGTTTTTTTTTTCTATGAAAACTATTTCCAGTGAATGTTTCCACTTATACCATATTTTCTTGCCAGTTTTATTTATTTGAATATACAGAGTCTAAATACAGGGGCTAAGCTTCTTGGCGTTGCCCCCTTTAGTCTCATGGTACTGAAAACTAATACTGAGAAACCGAAAAGATGCATCAGGACTGTTACTGAGGGAGTGGATTGCTGATGTGACAGAAACAGCTGCGTATGAAAAGATGATATATGGAATAGAAAGTAAGTTAGATGAATTTGAAGGTATTTGTAATCTATTCTTCAGCTGTATCAGAAGACATGTCCTGAAATATGATAGAAGATAGTGGAGGGAGGTTGAAGGGTGAATGAAAGCTTTTGTTTCAAAAGGTAATAATAATAACAACTTATCTCCCTGCTCTTCTATTGCTATACTTTCCTTTTTCCTTTGTTTTTCTTCCTTCCTGGGAGATAAGGATGGGCTGCAGTTATACATGAAAAAGTAGTAAAAGTCATGTAAATTTTTCTGTACATGTGTTGTGTTTGTAAAAAGACAGGCTAAGAATTTGATGAAAAAGAGCAATAGGAAGCATGTAAAAATCCATTCCAGGCAGTAGATGGATGCAACTTTCTTGAATCTATTGGTGACGAGAGCGTGTATTAAATTTCTACTTTTCAGTTGATCTGATACAGGTGTAGCAATTACTACATACTGGTGTCATTAATTGTAATGTTCTGTGGGAGTAATCAATGAACTCTGTTTCCTGAAAACAGTTTCACCTTTGCGCTATTAGTGCTATAATGAAGAGGGCGCAGCATATACTTACATGAAGAACTTAGAATCTATTAGCACCTGTGCTGAACACTAAAGCTGCTGATACTTTGCATGCAAATTGTAGTCATCATCTGAGAAGAAGCAGAGTTCACAGGTTCAATATTCTCTCTTTCAATCTCCTATGTCAGCTATGTCTTAACCAGCTGGGGGCAGAATTACATTCTGGAAATTAGTGAGAAAAAAAGGTTAAAATTGAAAATCTACTGTTTCTGCATCTAGCCTCCTCATTTATATGTTATAAGACAACATGAAAAATCCTAGCAAGTATAAATGATGTCTGATTTCACATTATATTTTTAAAGTGTCAGTGTTCAAGTAGGTTTACATTTGACAGGTGATTTAAATACTTCAGTACATTTCTATAGCCATAAGAAAAAATCTCTATTGGGGCAAATGCTTGATGAAACTATTAATTTTTGTACTCATGCAAGAAACATGACTACTCTTTATGACACGCAGATGTATGAGGCATTATATTAATCTTCATAATTATTCTAAATATTTTATTGTTTGAGTATATTTCATTGACTGCTCATTTATGTTGTTTATACTATATTTATCTTCTGTACTGATTCTTGGATGCTATGCTCTGACTGCATACCTGATTATGATTGGTGAATTCTTACCATAATGCTGAGATAGACATATCTGTATTTCTGTAACTCTTCTAATGAGTTTACCTTTGGTAGAAAAATGGTGGGTTTTTTCCCTTTATACCAAAATAACACTTTTAGTGCCTACAGCAAATATGTAGCTTCAGCCACCTCACAAGCTATTCCACCTTTTCCCTCGGTTCTCCCTCAAAAGAAACAGTTGTGAAAGTCTTTTGAATACCATGAAACTGTCCTCTGGTTAATCCTATATGGAATAATATTAAAATGCACCTGTTGAGAACACTGTGACTCAGAAAGAAGGAATAGAAAAATTACACCTATAGACCAGTAGAGTAAAAGAGCATATGGAGTCAATGGAACAGAATTGAGAAAAGTACTCTTATGGACAACAAATATTTTACATCCCTGGCTCGCTTTGGCAGTAGGTCCATGGTAGTTTGCCTATGGGATGATGCCTTGAGTGTTTCACACTTTAAATCACTTTTATCCCTGGCTGGTCAGACTAACCAGGTTAAAAAGATGAGAGAAAATTAGTGCTCAAGAGCATAATGATACCGAAAGTTACTGAAATAAAAGAGTACAATGCTGAAACTGGATTAAAATTCTGACTAGATTAACATGTAGCTTCTTCCAGGTTCTCTTTGTTTATGAACGTGGACTACAATACTCACATCTTCATGTGAGGTTTTCCAGAACATGAGAATCTGGGCTTTTGCTTTAAACCAGTGAAGATATGATCCACAGAATTTGGATTGTCTTCAAAGTTTCTCAAAATCTAGAATTTTCCAAATATTTCTGAAAATTCAGGAATTTTTTTTTTGAGCTTCTATTTAGTTTA
This sequence comes from Pseudopipra pipra, assembly GCF_036250125.1. Lineage (NCBI taxonomy): Eukaryota > Metazoa > Chordata > Aves > Passeriformes > Pipridae > Pseudopipra > Pseudopipra pipra. The sequence continues at coordinate 51,402,951 of NC_087554.1, forward strand.
AAGCTTGTCTCATACAAACCTATGAGAAATATAGGATGAAGAAGAATACTTCACAGATACAATGACTTTCTCTCCTTCAGATTCTCAAGTCAGACAGAAAACAGGAGTAGGATTGAACCACAAGATTTCCTAGCATCAGGGTAGTTTGGCTTTACCATATGAGGAAGGTTGTCCTGGTCAAGATGTTAGTCTAGGAATAAACAAATAATTATCATCCTGGCATCTGATTTTCAAAATTGCTCTCAATACTGATCTGACTTTGCCTCAGTGGACATTGAAGTAGACAATCATAAACACCTCTGGACAGTTCATCATACACCAGCTACTATCACTGCATTCAGCTAAAAGAAAAGACTAAACAATATAGGGTGTATCAGTAATCAAATAAATGGAAAGTCACATAAACCATTCATCTTTATTATATTGTGGCCATATGCTTCCTAAAGGCCTTTGTTTTCAGCCTGGAGTAAAGGCAGAGTTACCTCCACTGACCCATGAGAAGACAAAGATCAAAGCAGGCCTCTGTTAGGCCAGGAAATTGCCCATTTATTTCTCTGTACAAGGAAATTGAGCCCATGAAATCTAAAGCAGCCAACCTGTTCAGCAGCTCAGGCATTACAAATAGTAATCTCACATCAAGTTTTCACTTCGTCTATAACTTTCTCTGTTTCCTTTAGAGAAAACTAGGGCTGTGATTTAGGTCTTTCTTATCTCATCAGCTGTCTTCATAAAACCAGTAGGAATATAATTTTGGAGATTTTTAGCCCTCAAGTTCAAATTGGCTAATGGTTCAGCCTTTTGTTGAAGGGAAAGAAAATGGGAAAGAAAAGAAAGATGGAGAGACAGACAAAACAGTTACATAAAGCTTATTTCCATAGGAAGCCAAGTTAAACAGTCTTTATCTGTAGGAATTGTAACGCTTAGTTATGTAACTCTTCAGCTTATTTCAAGAGGTGATTAACTGTTCCTAATTAAGCATTCAGCTACAGCCCCATTATAAGACTGTCCCCTCTCCAACAACTTGATAATAAATTAAAAAAATTAAAATGTTAAACCCCCCACCAACAAACTCATAAAAATCCCTGTGAATTCACATTTTTAGGGTTAAGACTTACTGACAACTAGAGTACTTTATGGAGATTGTGATTAAATTGGGTAAGTACTTTTCAAGATTAAAATACTTGAAGTAGCTTATTTTTACAATATTTGCAACACCTATTGTTCCTTTGTATCCATCTCTCTGTCCAACAAAATCACATAATACCACAGAGTTTGAAATATAAGTAGATTTCAATACTGACTGTGCAAAAGTCAGTTTTAGGGGCAGGAACAGTAAAATGTTTAAGAAATATCTCTATTTGAAAAAACTGACTGATTTATCTACCTGTGAAGATGGCAAGGAAGGGAAAAAAAAGCCCCAGAAAACAAAATACTTTCATCGTCAATCTCTGAATTGCACTGGGGTGTTTCTGAAGTCTCTTTTTAAAGCTCTCACTTCTCTTTCATATTCCCTGCAGAAAGCCATTTTCCAGGCAGAAACCAGTGGAATTAGAGCTAGGAAGTGATTTTCTGACGAGGTGGCAGAGCTGGGGAGGGAACCCAGATCTGTGTGTCCTTCTCACTTGGCTGCTTTTGTTGGCAGCAGCTAAGGAAGCTGAACTACCCGTGTGATTCTCTGCAGACTGCACGCACTGTGATAGCCAAAACTCATGAATGTTCTTACTTTGCAGTGTTTTGTTGTGCCTTGTAAAAGCTGTGATGAGTGGGTACCTCATTAATACTAAGGGATCTTGGGTTTTGTTTTGCAAAGTCATCAGATGTGACTTCCATCCAGGTAAGATGCAGATTTCCATGTGGTGCTGTGCTGCTGTGATTTGTTAGCTTTCATCTGGTCTTGCCTTAGTAATGGGAAAATTAGGCCCTTATGTATTATCACATGATATTTTCTTCTGTTCACATTATGCTTTTTGCACTATCTCAATTTAATTTACCTTGACTTATATTAAGGTTTTCTTCCAAAAGCCCTTTTCCTGTAGACCAAAGCAATGAATTCAGCGTGAGGAAGGCTAGACATCATCTTTTCATTCAGAGAAGTAGATCACAGAAAAGGAAGTCTTTAAGATGCTACTATCCATCTCTTTACCTGACCAGTATATAAAGAACGTAGTACAACAGTAAGGGCTGAAGAGTTAATCTCTTACATTAATCTCCCTCATTACCTCATATTAAGCAGTCACTTCCCCAAATGACTGTACAATACAGTACTACTAGTAAAATAAGTTTCACATCAGGATTTAATAGCCCTTGAATTAGCCCTTCAATAATTTTCTTTATTTAATTCCATGACAAAATTGCACCTCAACAATATACAGACATCTGCTTTGAAACTTCCCCTCAAATTGGTGGGATTGGTGGCTCTTTACAGCCAAAACATTCAACAAAAAATTCCTCAGTTTTTTTCTCATCATGCACAATTATGAGTTTTGACTTCAAACACTTGTAATTACTGTACTCTGAAAAGATGTCCTAAATATATATGTTTCACAGCATGACTATGACTTCAAGCAAATTCTTCTGTCTGAGGTGCTTGGTAAAGTAAAACTGAATTAGTGAGAGTACAATAAGCAAGTTACAGTGTTTAGATACAAAAACCAAAAATAAAGTCAATTTAATCTTCCAAAGTAGGACAGCTTTTCAATGTATTCGTCACTATGGAGATTTAACAGTAGATTCCAACTTGCATTTTAATAGCAAACTTACATAATTGTGAGTCCTGGTGTGGTACTGCTGAGCATATTCAGGCCGGAATTACTAGTTAGACAGATCCTGCTTAGCCCTGTAGTTAAAGCATGCTAATAGTTTACATATGTGTGTGACAGATGATAATAACCGTCCTTATAATCACCTTTGGAATTCTCTTTTCTTTCTCACTCAACACCATCTAAAAGAGAAAATCAGTATGAATGGTCAAGGCTGGTGATTTAGCTAGTTTTGTCAACGAGGACATGCAATAGTTTTGCAGCACATATTTTAAGAAGACAAATTTAAATTTATTTAAATAATAAATAAAATAAAAATATTTTATTTATTTATTAGTTTGCCTATTTATTTTTTGGTAGACAATATATTTTTGCGAATGTGTGTAAAGATGTTCAGGAGGAAAAAGGTTCTCAGATCTATTTAAAAGGTTTCTGGGTGCTCGAAATTGTGAAAGTATGCAGAACACTTTTTGTTTTGACTGAAAGATTGTTTGATTTTGGAAGTATTTGTTGCACATGCCTTCTCTGTTCCTACATGTTTTTTTGTAACCAGTTCTAGTCATTACATAACTTGAGGCAAATATTTTGCTTTAAATTGTCTGTGCCTTAGATATTCCAGTTGAGGAGTGGTTGAGAAAAATAATCTACTTCCTAGGGTGTTGGGAATCTTAATTAAGTGTTTATAAAGTACTTTAAGACTTTTGCATGAATAGCATTACAGATGTGTAATGCAACATTATTATTAATGCATATTGCAAATTATTTTTTATCTCTGGCAATTTTCCATTACTTTAGAAAATTACTCTAATCTAAAATATTGGCCAAATAGACAGAATTGCTGCAATTGCTTTAGTAAAAGTTCAGTGATGGAGTCATGTTGACTTTTATCTTCAACAATCTTCCCTTAGAGTCTCCCAGAGACACAGAACTTGAGCCATGCTTCTAATTGTTGGCTTCAGGCTAAAACTTTTGATCACTTTCTTCTGCTGCTTTCTGTTAAACTCATTCAATGAAAAGGCTTGATAACATTTTATTCTGTCTAATTCTTTATTTTGGGGAATATGAAAGATGAATTTGACCTTCTGAATTTTTAGTCTAAACTTGGGTAACAGGGAGCATCCTCATTCTTGTTTTCATTCATATTAATACTGCATCTATCTCTTTTGCCCTGTAAAAAGCTATTAATATTGTTCTATTAACCTCTTTCTAAGTAATAATGACCTTTCCCCTGAAAATGCAATTATTGGACTTTTTTCCCCATAATAAATCTCATTTATTAAAAAGTTTGGCCTTGTGCACTTTGTTCTCTGCCATTTCCTTAGAAAAATCATGCTTTATTTTCAAATAAGAACATTATTTTTATCAGAAGAATTTTCTATAATGCATGCACTTGGTCATAATTTGAGAGGAGGTGGTAGCTGGTTCAAGTATTTCTCTACCTTTAAAAAGAAAAAGGCTGTAGTGACCATGCTCTACATTCCTCCATTGCTTGCTGGTGGTCTGGCTGTTTGTAGCTATAGTATTTTGCAAAGCATTACCAACCAGGTCAGTTTGGCTCTTGCTAATGTCCAGTCCAAATGATCTCTGCTTTGTTAGACAGAACTCCTATTCCCTTTCTGTGGTGAACGACGATTTTTTTGAGGTGTTGCCTGGCAAACTTTCTCTATTTTGCCATTAGCTCCTGAGAGAGGAAGGAGGAGAAATATTACACATCTCTTGTTGTGCGTGGCAATCCAGGCTTCTGGGGAGACAGGAGGGGAGGCAGGGGAAAAGCTTTTATTGCATTCCTGCTCTTCCAGCTGCTGCTTTTGTCAAGGGAGATGATGAGAAAACTTTCCTATATTCTAAAGAATACAACGGTAATAAAAGCATCTATAACCTCTCCACATCCTTGATGAAGCAGCAGCTGTAGCAGAGGGAATTTTTTTTACTCCAGTAAAACAATGCTAAAAAGCTGAGTAGGAGAGCATTATTGTCCTGGTTCTTCTCCACTCCCCACTCTCCTCATGTTGGAGGGGTTGGCAGAGAAAGGAGGGAGGTTGTGGCAACTCCCTTGACCTCCCATGACCATTTTCTTTCCCATTTATAAAGAATCCTAGAAGAAGAATTGTGAACATCCATATAATTTTCCCTTCTGATGTAGATAGAAAAAAAATATATAACCACATATAGGGGAAGAATATTTTTGTGGTTATAGCTCTAGGCTGGAAAAGGGGAAAAGTAGATTCAGTCTTGGTGTGCCTGACTTTTTTTTTTTCTTGGTAAGCACAGGCAAAAAACTCCACCTTTTTTTATTGGACCCATCAAATTAGAACACAAGTTTCTTAAAACATGCACTGAAATAAACGCAGCAGTAACAGAATGCATGTTAGAAATTAGAAAGTGAGGCTCAGCTTCTTTAAGGATTCTCTAAAATTGCAGAAAATGGGTGTTAAACGTGTACCATGGACAGAGAGAACGTCCTCCCATGTATTCTCCCCATCCATCTCCCAGATTGATCAAGCATCTTAGAAGGAATGTTAACACTAGTGATTTCAAGTGAGAGAAAAGGGACTTTGTGCCATGTAGGTAGGTGGACACGAACTATACCATATACAAAATTTTAAGATGAAGAATGATTTTTTTAAACTATGTTTTTCTAATATTTGTTTAAACTGTATTCTTCTGAAAACCACATCTTCTTTACATTTTCTGACTCTGCGACTCATCAAAATGAGCTGTGTTAGTCACATCAAATGATGTGTTTCATAGAATAAGACAGGAAAAGCAGCACACTGAGTCATTGTCACAGGGAGGGTGGCTGCCAAGCCACTATTAGACAACACAGGGAAAAGCAAACATATTAAATGACTGGGGTCACAGAAACAGAGCCCAGTGACAGGAAATCACTTATAATCAGGTGAACATGAGCCTCCTCATCTTTTTAGTCTGTTTTTTAAGGATGGGAGACGTGTTATCATGCATCTACCTGTTTGTCAGTTTCTGTCCCTCCCTAGCTTTGTAAGCCATTGGCCACTCAATAAAATTTGTGAAAGTAGTAGAAGTCTCAGAAATATGACTAAAAGTTAATGCTTTTACCAAGCAGGGACATGCCTTTCGCACCCTCCTGAGGAAAGGGCTGTAATGCTGGTGTAGACACCACCAGCTCCATGTGCCCTGCTGTGCTGGCCAATGTCCCACCTCCACTGGCTGGCCTGGCAGCGCTCGTGGCGTTCTCAGCTCAGCACAACATATCCTGCCCCTTGCTCCACAGTCACAGAAGGATCTGGGGGTGTTATACAGCTGACTTATCCTTATGGATTTGAAAGAGGAAGTGAAAGAATGAGGTGGCAGCAGAGACTTTATGTGGCGTTATACTAGACCTGGTGTTGATACACATCGACAGAGATGTGGAAATAAGGAATTGCAATATAAAGCAATGGCAAACCAGGATTCACTTTTCTTAGTGAAAAGCTTTCAGTTCTCTCTAGGTTCAACAAATTGCTGTAGTTTAATTTGTAACCTAATTCTGAGTGTTCTGGTTATGCTCCTTGCTACAGACTCTTCTGCTTCTGCTTCAGTTCCCTTAGGAGTGAAGGTTGATGCAACTATACTGTTTGTCTGCTGTGCCCAAAGTCAATTGAAAACAAGGCCCAGTTTTGACAAACTTGATTGAAGAGTGGAAGTCCCTATTTAAATTCCTGTACATTTAATGAAAATGAGTAAGTGGCTAATAAAAGTAGTTTATGCTAATTATCCCTCCGCAAGCCAAAAGTAGCTGGCTAGTCAAACAGCCTTCTCATGATTCCAGGCTAACTATAGCAAGAATTATCTTTTCCTTGCTGTGGTGCTACTGTGACAGGGAAAATGAAGGCTATAGGATAAACATTTGTAAGACATTGGGGTTTCATTTGTCTTCTGATGAAATAATCTGACTGCTTTGAGAAACTTTTTCATGAACACTTTAAAATTTGTAAAGGGGAAGAATGACAACAAAAACTATCAAAGCACACAATTGTTTCCCTTCCCCTCTCACCCCCCATTGATTCAACTTTAAAATTTGATAATTGTCCATAATATCTGTATTATTTTTTAGGCTGGTGATTTTCACATTCTACCCTTATTAGTAGTAAAGCAACACATATGCTTCACCTGCTTCTTTTTAATTATTTTTTTTTTAACAAACTAATGAAAAGCAAGATAAAAATCTGACAATTCCATTATTTTAGCATATTGAGGTGGATTTGATTTTCTTCTCATTACTATAAATTTATACATCTCTTCAATAGGGTTAAGGAGAAACAAAGACACAGGAGCATGTAAACACCATAATAATCTGGACTCAATAATTATAGAAATATGAGTTGTCATGCCAAAAACCCGCTACTGGAATTTGAGCCAGTTACTAAATCAAACTGATGTTCCTAATTTTTTCTCCAGTAACTAATTCTCATCTCTTATTTATTTTTTAGGATTTTTTTTATGGTCTGCTTTTCTTTTCATATTGTTACTGAGACAGAGAGAAATTATCACTTGTAGAGCATGCCATGTCCACTTACATCGACATACCATTTGCATAATGCCATGTATTACTGTAATCTGTAATTTTCATCCCATTCATTACACAGTTCAGATTTCTAAATATTACCTGGCAAAAAGTTTTGACAAATTTTTTCCTTAATGTACAAATTTTGTGGGGGATACATTTACTGGGGTTTTACTATTGGACTTCTGCGTTCATAGGGAAATACCCACATTTCATATTATTGAGGTTACTGCTTACTGTTTATAAATATGAGCATATTTATCTTTTACTCTAACATCACAGAGGACATGAGGCATAGATGTTGTATCCCAAAGATATGTAGGAGATGGGAAAGGCTTTGTTACATCTGCAGATTCAGTTTGTAGGCACTGCTCTTTGACTGGTTTCTATTCTAGTATGTACAGAATAGGAACCAGTAGCAGCCCTGCAGACCTACACAGAGGTCTGATATTTAGAGCTACTAGGACAGAAGGTCCTAAGACAGACTGTTCTACTTTTTTGTGGACTGGCTTATCTTACCTGAAGGGTAAAGCCTAGCCTGGAAGCCTTGATGAGAAAGCATCGCTCTCACCTGCTCTGATTAATATAAGAGGGAATATTTAGTACAAAGCCTTAAAATTTCTCTACGAGCATAGGAGAAGGGGGAAAAGTAATGAGCACTGAGTCACACAGTCCCTGAAGGAAGGACCTCCCCATATTGCTTTTGTTAGTGAGCTCAAAGCAGGATTGCAATGACTCCGGTTATCTGAGAGTGAAGATGGTGAGAAGACAGCGCTGGCATCCCTGACATACTTCACTTTGAGCATAGTTCAAAGTTTCTTTTCCACTGATTTAACAGAGAGCTGTCAGGCACCCTGAAGTCACAGGAGAAGAAACACCAGAACCCTTTATCTTATACTAGTTAGTATGTTTCTATCATAGTTCACTTATTTTTAAAAATTATTGCCAGTTGTAAAACACAGAAGAAAAAAATACAAAACTCCTGTGATTTTCCATCCATCTTGTTATTTTTATTTTTGATTTATGGCAAACAAAAGACTATTAGTTCATACTTTTTGAATGGGGAGTCAATAATATTGTGAGTAGGTTCTGTTCTTGCCCTTTCTACAGGCAGTGCTCTGCATTGTTGGGATTAGCAAGGCAGTGTTTGGAACAGTGGTGTTCTCTGAAACACTTTCAGTTGATACAGCTGACTGCTTTTTATCCTGGACCTAATTTCATTTGAGCTTTTGGTTGTGTTTGGTTTCGGAAGATCAGCCTGTGACTCTAGGAAAGATCTGTTTTTCAGTAATTTTCAAGCAAGCAGGCTTAAACAGGTTTGATATTGCTCCATTCAGACACACACTTGTGTGCACACACATCTACATCACTGATTTAAAAATGCTTCCCAAACCACTCTTTCTGCCTACAGCCCCTACTCATGCTGTCCTGGTGTTTTGGTATCAAATTCTTCTAAAAAGAAGTTACAATGACACCAGGTTTTCCCTGACAACCATTGTTTTGAGAGTATGTGCAGTTGCTGCAGTAATGTCATTTGATAACTGCTTTGGAGTTATCTGCTTTCTCCTCCTCTCCACAAATTTCTGACTGTAATATGCTATTGAGCAAGTCCACACACAACTGTCTGGGATTATCTGCCTTAAACATATTTATTTTATTTTCATCAGGACAGGACTTCAGACCTTCTTTCACATGGTACATCCTGGCACACTTCCCGCCTTTGGAAAAGATTACTCCAATACCTGTGAATATGTACAGTACAAGAGACATCCTTAGACTAGCTTCTGCCTGTATTGAAAACTGAGCTCTGAATATTTCTCTTGGAATCTCAAGCACAGAGGGTTAGCATAGTGAACAGAGAATGTCTTCCTGCCCCTGAAAGAAAAAAGGAGTTGGCTGAGGCAGCACAACTGTTACAGGCTGAGAACCAGCTCCATAGAGCTCAGAAGTGAAAGAGAGAAACGAAGCCAAAACCTCCTCCAGCAAATTTAATCTTACCTCTCTTCTCCCTTTCCAGTACCAAACTGTATTGTCTTAATCGGGGAATGTGATTTATTTGTGAAATATCTAGTAGGTGGCAGAGGTGGGGAGCAAAGCTGCACAAAGCTCCCCAGAGCTGCTGACCGAGGTAAATAGTGTGTCATAACACATTTATCAAATAATAACGGAAACTGCATAAAACACACAGAAGAGGGAGGGGGAAACCCCATTCCCCACTGAGAAGGCACTGAATATTTCAGCCAGTTTATGAAAGTATGTGTACATGTGTTTGGAAGGGGGGAGGTTTTCTAGCTTCACCTCTGCGAATAAATCATTGGCCTGGGATGTCTGAGCAAAGTGAAATGGATGAGCGCATTATGGATCAAGGAGGCGGTATTCCTGCCTTGGTTGGTTTGAGAGAGACCACCCAAGCACTGTGGGACTAAGATGAGATTGTAAGTAGTGAGTGTAGAGTTCTGAAAGACTACGGCCTCTGACATGATAGGAAGGTGGGGAATAAAATAAAATTGACAATATATTTTAAATAGCAGTCATAATTAGTCATTTATCTAATTTTCAGATAAATTAGGGATTTTTTAGCTTTTAAATTAGCTTTGTTGCTAATATTTTTTTTTTGCCTTTGACTGGATTGTCATTATATGCCAGTAGTGACTTTCAGAATACAGAAGCTGTCATCAGATGCTCTCATTGACATTAAGACTCTTGCATCATAATTGGTCTAATGAAGTCAGTGAGAATTACTTATGGAAAGAGACACCCATTCCACATTAGTAGGGCTTGCATAATGTGGATGAGTGTAACCAAAAAATACCAAGTTAAAAGGAACCTGAAAGAGATGGTATTCTTATAAATATATGTATAATTACAACTTTAGGATTCTTGCAAGGGAGAAGGAGATATGAGTTTTGGAATTATTGTCTTTCACAGGGAAAGCTGTTAGAGTGCAACTGATCACCTTTTTATATTTATACATGGCAATACTGATTGAAGGCTGATCAGTCTATTATATATATAGTAATGAATTAGATGAATTTGGGGCTGTGAGGAAAGGTAGTAGGAATTAAAAGACAAAATAGGAAGCATGTTTATAGAAAATTATCTGCTTTTCTTTTTTTAAAGGAAAAAAGCAGTCTTGATGTTTTTCTATTATAATCTAAAATTTTCTAACTTTTAAAAATTTTGATTGAACGAATGCTGAAAGGTTGTATTTACCAACATTTCTCTTATAGTAGACAATCTTAAATTGTTTTAAAATAATTTAAAAGCTATTCCTGAAAAAAAGGCGTGTTTTTAAAAAAATGCCGTATTTTCCACCCATGGAATAGTTTTCCTCCTTTTGTGATCATCTCTAATAGCAATCCATCAGCATTTGCAGTCCCTCACCCTGCTAGGTCAGACACTGGTTTTGTTGGCAACTGAGACAGAATTTGCAAGGTGAAGCCTTGGGGCAGATCACCTTTAACACCAGTCAGGGGATCCCCTGGCTGCAGAGGGGTGATGCTGGTGGTATCACCCATCACTCTGCCTCCCATAACTACATCCCAGTGGGGTGCCAGCTGTGTTCAGGGTGACGTAGGAGGCTGAGTTGCTTAGCCCATGCCATCAATTAAGTTCCTGTATCACATTTCTTAGGAACGGAGATGTTAACTCCCCAAGTTCAGGCCAGATTTCAGTTTCAGCATTCATATTGTGCTTACCTAAATCTCCCCTGAAGTTTTGATTCGATACAGGATCATTCATGTGCTCCTTTAAATGACGCAATGCAACGTTGCTGCCCGCACTGTTGAACATCTGCTCTGTTTCAAAAGTTGCCTTCAAGAGAAGAGGTTATTTTCTTTTTTTTTCTTTTTTTTCTTTTTTTTTTTTTTTTTTTTTTTTTTTAGTTTCAAGGGGAACTAACTCAGCTGGAGCTCCAACTGTCCTTGGGTAGGGAATGATGAACAAGTGGTGTTTGTGCTGGAGAACAAGGTTGAAAGAGATTGGAAAGAATCCTTTTCTGCTCAAGGGCTTAAGGCACCCAACCAACTGATCTACAGCTTGTACTATAAAATGTGGGCTAAAGTTGCAGCTGTGATCTCTGAATGAGATTTACAGCTCATGGATCTGCCCCTGCTGTGTTCCCAGCCCAGCTCGCTACATTCCCAGCATGTCCTGTAGAACGTGCAGGGGGAATATCTAGAGACTGCTCCACAGCTTTATCAATTTATTTAGAATACCTGCAGCCTGGCCACTTATCTCAAGTCCAATCTTGGAGGTAAATGTTGTGTTATCTAGGACTCTAGATGCTCAGCCACTGTAGTGATTAGTGTGCTCTAGCTATCAATAAAGAATTAAACAAATGCAAGATATGGTTGAATTAAAAGGAAAATTCCTTATAACAAAATTTTTAGAGGGGTTTGTTAAGGCTGAACTACATGGATGTTACCATATTTTTCTTCTGCTGATATCTGTACACTGAGGCTAATTGCCCCCTTTCATGTAGAAGTTTAGCAGTGTATCAACTGTACAAGGAGACAGAGGACAGCAAAGAGAGCTGCCCCAAATGGCAGCAAAGCAGGTGGGTGGAGAGGATGCAGGGAGGAATGCAGAACTGAGGAGGATCTGTGATCCTGTGAATCCTCTTACCTTCTCTGTTCCGTGATATAGAGGTTTGTCCAGCAAGAGGTCCCTCACAAAGGAGCCTTCTTGCTGTATCTACTGGTGCACTTTCTTTACACTTCCTCAGCTCCCTGTTGTAAGGAAACCTCAGTGCATGAAACACATCTGATAATTCTGCAGCTAAATTAATATGTAAGAAATGTAGTATTAAAAAAGGGCCAGAAAAGACTGATTTGTTGTTGAAAGCATTGTCTAATGCATATCATTGAAAGGATTCTTGAACGCAAAGAAGACAGGTTTCCTTGACATAAAGAACAGGCCTTGATCCTGTAATTATTTTGGCAGGTGCTTAATTCCCAAAGTGTGAGTTATCCTATGAAATTCAATGCACATAGTGAAACAAAGGAGTGGGAAGGGAGGAGGAAGGGATTACATATGTTGAGAGAAAGGCAAGAGGGGCTCTCTGTACAAATGGGACTGAAAGTGGGATTGAGGGAGGAGACGAAGGGCGATTGGCGGATGAGAAAAGGAAAACAATTCAGATTTGAAGTTGAATCAGCATTTGCTGACATGAACGTGACACTAATGGAAAGGATTTGGGAGAAGAATAGTTATAAGGTAATAGATTTGTTCTCTTCAAAACATTCTGTATGCAGGTAATAACATGTAGAGTTTGTTAATAATAACTTAAAGTGACATTTTTTTGTTTCAAAGTGAATTCATGGTCAGAAACAAGGAATACCACAATCACCTGTTTTTCTTCTTCTCTTTCTTTCTTTCATGAAATTTATTACTGCGAGTCATTAAAATTCAGATCTCATCATTTGTAACAAATGATGTGAAGTGTTAGGTACAGTACTTGGAATATATGTTTGTTAAAATGAAGGAAGAGACTCTTCCAACACTTTGGGATTTTATGAATGATTTACATCTGGTGCTAAAGTTCATAAATGAAACGTGGGAGAACCAGATGCTTCATTTCTTGACTGCATCGTGTCTGCACATACTGATGGTGAATTGAAAACAGGAATGTCTCATAAATCAAGCAAATCTATTTTTGTACTCTTGATTTCTATTCTGAACATCCATATAACACCCAAACAAATGTGGTAAAATTGGTTCCTTGAGAAACCCTTTATGTTTAGTAACAGTGTGGACATGTTAATAAAAAAAAAAAAAGAGAGCGAAAAAAAGGAACCCATTTTCAGAATAAAAAATGTTCAGAATGAGCAACTATTCTTGGAGATCAGCATTGAAGGCACTTTGTTTAGCAAGAGAAAGACAGAATGGAAGTGCTAGGCAAATTCTGCCAGTCAAAAAAAGAGCTGTGGTGTATAATAAGGTGACATTTCACAGCTTTTGGCACTGGAGGGAAAAGAATGATAAAAGACTGATATGATAATTGCAGGCAGAATCTAGCCCACCTGTTGAATAGAGAGACCAAGGTTCACAAGCTTACATTTGCAGAGAGCTGAGTGAAATTCAGATGTTGTCTAAATTTTTTCATCAATGTTTTGGAATGATGCTCTTTGCCTACTCTCTTTTGTTGCTGATGTCTCCTACTGGCCTAAGAACTATAAACAATGCTTGTCATGATGCTCAGGTGTCACTATAACTTTTGTAAACAGGTTTTTAAAATATAATTAATTGACTTATAATGAAAGAATAAGCACTAGTCTGTCTACCTTTTTTTAATAGAAGTAATAGATTCCCTCACCCTTTCCACTTCCTTGATTTCATAGCATGTGTTTTTACATACATTTTAAATTATTATATTACAATTCCAAAACTACATGTGAGAAATGGCAGGGTAGTAATAATAAGTTTGGATGAACAAGTTGTACCAAAAGGCTTACCAAGTACCAACTGATGTGTGGTAACTGCCCACGTGTGTCCTCTTAGCCTCCAACACATGCATGGTAATTGGAGTGGGCTTAGCCCACTGTGCAGGTGTATGAGGCTGACTTGACTCACCTTGAAACTCCTGTGGGGGGAATAGTGTGCATCTAGGCAGTTTTTGCAGCTCAGCATAAACTTGTTACCTTGTGGTATCTTGTTTGTGTGTCTAAGCCCTGGGTGTGCATACCTTGTTATTTCTGCTAACAATTGAAAACAAATATTTATTTAAATTTATTTGCACGTCCCACACACAGATTGAGTGTAGGTGTACTGGCAGAAGGGAGACTTTAGGAAGGATTTCATAAAGGTGAAGGAAATGGCTTAGCAGCCAGGTTTCAAGGAGGCACCTCAAAGGCAAGGAGCAACCTGAGACCACACAGGCACTCACGATGGTATTGAGGTATGCACTGCTGGCAGAGAAGGTAGAGCTTGTGAGCTAGGGGAGCTGACCTGCTTTCAGAGGTAGATAGGCAGATTGTATAAACATACCATTTCTCTTCTGGAAGCCAGTGGAAGTTTTGCCTTTTATTTCAATGAGAACAAGATCAAGCTTTTCAAGGGGGAATATTCCCCCATTTCATGCTGTGCACCGCACTCACTTTCAAACTGAGGTGGAGTCACTAAAAGTGACAGAAGTGCTCTGTACTCCTCTTAGTTACTTAGCTGCTCGAAATATGTCCCTAACTAATACAATTTGCTATATGTCATAAAACACAAAGGAAAGCACTTTTCACTCTAAATATCAGAAAAACGCTCTCTTTTCTCAACTGCAAAAGTAACAGAAATGATGTGTTCATTTTAAATTCCATTCATGTAGTCCCTAATAAAAGCTATTATAAAATACAATTGTGTGGAGACAAAAAGAGAGATAATATCACTATAGCTCAATATAAAATTTAAGTAATTAAGACATGAAAACTATTACACAATTTACTATGAATGCAATGTGAATAATAAAACGTTTAACCATTTCAATTCTGTTTTGGTGGTTTTTTAAAATTTTTTTCTTTTTTTTTATTGTGTCTTTTGAAAATGTATGAGATTGAAATATTGCTAAAGATCTAAATTCCATATTACTTCAGAAAATGAGCAGGTCTGAAAAGTAAGCTATCTGGATTTCCAACCAAGTCTTGTACATATTTTTATATGTTGATGTAAATATGGCACTCTGCCACATAATGGATTCTACATGAAAAATGTCAGTTTCAGGTGATTTTGATTGTGGTTGTAAATAAAACAGGACATATTGAGTGAACTATGGAAGTATTTCAGCAGTGCAAGCTAAGCAGCTGCATAATGGTTATGAAATTGTGTAGACAGACTGATGGATCCCAAGATTAAAAAAAAAGCATGCAAAAAAACACTGGAAAGAAAATTTATTTTTTAATAGGAGGTGCTTAAGCTCTGCATTTTTCTTTCACATGGTTCACCATTGTGTCCTCTTCTCTGGTGGGCTTCAGCAACCCTATTGGTAAATGGTTGAGGAAAAAGCTCACTCTAGCCTTTCTCTAGTGGAGTGAATCAAAATCAGTATCTTTAATATACATATTATTTTCTTGTGCACTGACATATGCATGACAGTCACAGGCATGTACCACCACTGCCTGGTAACACTTAGCAACATCTGCTCTGTGATCCAGCCCTATCTTTTTACTTCATTCCAGTGTGATTGTGTATGTTTGTTTGCTAGCTCAGATTTGTGGCAAACAATTTGGTTTAGCCCTTGTCCAGGCTCTCTCCATGGAACAGTATTCTCTTGAGCTGCAGGAGCTGAGAGCTCGTGCTGGTGGTTCAGTAGGTGGCACTCTTCCCCTTAGATCAGCCCGAGCCTTGGTCCCAGGTGCTGCACGACAGATGAAGCAGTAGTTCTGCAGGAAGCTAGACGACAGATCCACAGCTTGCACTGCTGGGGTGCCAGGGATTAGCATTTGCCAATGCCCAGGTTGGAGTACATCCTACACTGGACACAGTCTGTGTGGTTTGGGGGCCATCCTAGGCTTGTCTGCCATAGGAGCATCTTCCATACCTGTGCTGTTCAGAGGAGGGAAGCAGGGACCATCTTTTCCATCTGGTCCACACTTACTCTCAGGATCCTGTTCTCCCTAAAAAACCTATACAGGGAATGGAAACAAGGTTTAGAGATCAGTAAGATGCAACTCTGATGTCCAGTGTGTCATTTAGGAAGCCATTTTCTAAAAAAGATCACTGGTCTGGCTTGCTAAATTTGAGGAGAGCTTGTTTGCTAGGTCTGCAGAAGCTGATAACCTGCAGTTCCATTTATTATAATTTTGTAGCACTCAAACCTTCATCTACCAGTTCCCAGGTGCCTCAAACTTGGTGCCTTTGTTTATAAAGTCTTAGTCTTCAATGTGTCTTAGTTTCTTGGCTATTAAATGGAACTGCTAAGACTTACATATTGTGGCTTCCAGGCATGTGGCAAGGGATAAAACTGTCTGTGATGCGCAAAAAAAAAAAAAAAAGAAAAAAAATTTGAGGATTATGCTTATATTTGTTGTTATGATGATATGATGAAGAATCTCATTATGAAGTTTATCTACTGAACCTTTGAGTTCTCTCTCTTTCCTGTTGTCATGACTTGTTTCAAATTGGGATGAATCCACCCTGAAGCCCAAGAAAATTATAAATAGTAAGGAGTAAATATACCTATATATGTGTAAGTATGTCTGTGTGTGTATATACTACATTAAGGTAATTAAGATAAAAAGAAAAGCTGTAAGTAGGCCAAAATGGAGAGGTAAAGTGATAACAATGTGAAGCAATGATAAAAGGCAGACTCCAATTTTGGCCTATGAGATTTTAATTTTTTTTTTTTTTTTTACTTAGTTTTGTATATCACTTTCTCTTCTTAAAATTGCTAAGTACTTTTCTCCCTGTAACAGCCTCACAGTGCTGTGCTTTGCACTGGTAGCTAGAAAAGTGATAACACACCAGTGTTTTGTCTACTGCTGCCCAGTGCTTCAACAGCATCAATGCTGCCTCTCCACATTCCACCCCCATCTCTCTAATAGTCCCACTAATAGTCTGGGAGCGGGAAAGATCTTGGGAGGTGACACAGCCAGGACAGCTGAACCAAACTGACTAAAGGGGTGCTCCACACCATATGACATCTACTTAGTAATAAAAGCTAAGAAGAAGGAGGAGAGGGGGGCCTTTGTTATTTATGCCATTTATCTTCTGGAGCAAGCACTACAGATACTGAAGTCCTACTTCCCAGGAGGTTTTTAGACATACTGTCAGGAAGTAAAGAATAAAATTTTTTGGTTTTCTTTGCTTCTGCATGCACAGCCTCTCCTCTTGCTTTATTAAACTGCCTTCATGTTGACCCACAAGGTGGTTTTTTTTCATCTTATTTTCTCCCCTCTCCCCCCACCAAGGAAGGGACTGATAGAGCAGCTTGGTGGGCAACTGGCATCCATCCAATGTCAACCATCCACACAAGAATATCTAGAAAATCAGACAACACACACCAAATATTCTCACACTTCTATTTGGAAAAGCAATACCATTTTAGAGTGGATGACTCTTCTGTCACTTTGCCAAATAGGGCCTGAAAGAAAACATTGACTTTAAAAAAATTTAAAAACTCTCTTTGAAGATGTTTGTAAGACATTAACAATGGATGATGCCAAATATCACATTCTCCATTTTGCCAAGACGGTTTTGCTTCAGTGCCTCACTTTTTTCACCAGACCCAAACTGCTGACAGAATGTCACTCTAATAGGAAAAGATATCATTTGGAACAGTTATTAATACAAAAAAAGGCCATGTTAGAAAAGGGTTAGCCATCCAAATGGCCAAGTTCAACCAGACACACTTAGGCTTGCATTATTTCCCTCCCTGGATCTTAGAAGGGGGATAATTTAGCCATACGTTTACCTTTTCCACTTGGTCATTCAACTAGTTATCACTTTTTTTTTTTTTTTTTTTAAAGTACCTATAACTTCTTATCTACCATAGCTTTGATTTCTTCTTATCTTCATACTTAATACACTGTAAATACTTGTTTATTCACGTAGATCACATAGTGGAAAAGGTATTGCCTACAAAAGGCCGTATGTTACCTTCTGTATTAAATAGGGGTGGGAGGTCACCCCAGACGGTAGTGGATAAAGACAGAGGTGAGGAGTGTGCACTGAGGGAGACACTGAAATCATTGTTTCAAGAGAGATAGAAAACCAGAAGGACAATTTGGAGTGAAAAAAACTTATGAGCACAAGATTTCATAGAGAAAGGAAGGTTTTGTGAAAAGCTGTTGAGACGTCACAGGGAAATGTAAGAAGATTCAGACCCCGGAATTTGACTAGAAGGAGAATAGAACAAACTTTAAGAGAGGTTTCAGTTAAGTTTCAGTGGAGTAAAACTGAAAATCTGATAGAATAGGTTCAAGAAGTAGGCTACAAGAAATAAATTCAGCAGGAAATTGCAGATGATGTAGACAGATAGAAATTCAATAAGCTCAGAAAGAGAGGGAAAAGCAGGCTGGATCCTAATGGCAGAAGTATATAGGAAAAAGCATGGACCTACTAAGGGTAAAAGAGACTTCTGCCCATATATTTCAACACAATTACCATAAAACAGTGCAATAGATTCTAGCAAGAGTGATTATGTTCCTATAAAAAGTTAGCATCGTGGGACTCATTCATGCCCTGACCTCTCCCTTAAAATTTGTTTTCTGGAAATTCTGCAAAAAAATTATCTTAATTTTCTCCTAAGTTTATTAATTAAGACAACTAAAAAGTTTGATCTTATTACTGAATAAAATAATTTTTTTTTCCATCTATAGTAATGAATTCTTAATATGAAGGGAAAATACTTTGTAAATTTTTATTATTTTTTGCTAAGCCTGTAAAGCAACACTTTTCCTCCTATTCATAATTTTTAAGTGGTAACTAACATGCAATTTAATGTATTTAAAAGATAAAATGAAATTCAATTAAACAACAGCATAAAATGTTCATCTTGTTATTCTCAAGTTTATAAACATCTCAGTTATTAGAAAAAGACCATTTCTATTACTGTTCTTCTAATCATGTGTTGCTTAACCTTGCCCTGATTTGCTGGAATAGGAATATATATGATGGTTATCACTGGATGATTTTGAGAATCTTACTGGGGAGGAAAAATACACTTTTAGCCAGCAACACTCCAGCTAGCTCCACCTCAACGGCGTGCCCACTTTCAAGCCTGACAAAGTGGCATATTATGTTTTCTGTGTCCAGCTGGCTTAAAACTTGAATCTGGGAGCTTATGCCTTGTGTTTATTAGATAGTTAGCAAGCATTCAAGATAAGAATTCACATTATGCATTCCACAATGTGCTGTGTCAGTCCTAAGAGTCCTGAGCTGGTGCATTCCCTAATTATCTTGGGTTTGTGCGAAAGTCAGTCACAGAAGTGAATCTTGTGCAGACAACCCCCTCCTCACTTTACTCAGTCTTATAAATGACATTATCAACTTTGCTGCTAGAGGTTTTCCAGACCTCTCCTGTTACATTTTGGTATGCCTGTCTTTTTTTATTTTTTCTCTAATCAACATATTCAAAGCAGAGCTGAAGAATGCAAAGATTATCCACTTCCAAAATCTTCTCTCCATGGACAGACTCATATAGCATCTTCTGATGAATGACAGCTTATTGTTCATTCTCATTACATTAACATGTAAATCTACTGACTGTGACTAGGGAAACTGGGAGCTTGTTTGCCCTACAAACTTTCTCAGGTGCCTGCTGGAGGCACAGTATCTCCCCAAACACCGTGCATCACTAGCAATCTCTGAAAATGCAAAACAAACAAATAATCCTAATGCATGTAGCACATAAGTGGCAGGAAGGATATGTTTTAATGTAAATTGAGCTAAAAGTTCTCAGGCTCAACTGCCTCAATTGTTTAGGAGTTAGTTGATGGTGTATAATAGCTGCTCAGCCTTTTTCTTTCTTTTCAGTGCAGACAGCGTTTATTGGCTGCACTGATTATATCCCTGCACGTCAAAAAGGTGCGAGTTGCTCTTAACACTTGAAAATCGGCTCTTGTATGTACAGGCTTAATGTATGATAAGCTGTGTCGTGTAGACATAAATTTTGTGTGCTTGAAATTGAAGTGAACTTTGCTTGTATGACATGTCCATGTAGATATGGCCAGTAGCTGTTAGAGTCTGTTGCAGCTCATATTTATTGCTTGTAGTTAAAGTAAAAATCAGTGTCATGTGATTTTATTCAATTCAGGGAAAAAAACTAATTGTCCTTCTGCCAAAGTTTAAGTGCTACATTTTTTTCATTAGAATTTAACAAATGTTCATCTTAAAATAGACTGACAATGGGTCAAACTGTTCCACTTTATCTGTTATGAACTTAAAATTTATCAAAGCTAGTTCTTGCTCTTCCCAGAGCAATTTGTATTTTCACTCCTGGATTTAACTCAAATTCTCCTCAGCAACTACTGTTGAGCAGCCATCCTAAAATATTTGAAAAAGTTTGCTGCAATAGTCTTTCACTTTCACCTACATAACACAACGTTATGGAGATGTTTCAGGCCATTAATATTGTTTATAAATCTTTGTCTGTAATGCAGAAGTGTAGCATTTTTAGGCAATATTCTTGAAGAAGATTGCTGCTACCTTGTCCCTGATTTGATATCCCTCTTTGTCTTGGCCAGCAATGACCATTTCAAGAATGTGTCTGAATCAAAGCCAGTTTGGAGTGTAAGCTAAATCTTCTTTCTCCCTCTAGGTTTGTATTCTACTTCATCATTTGCAGACCCACATCTTGCATAGGGACTTTTCTTGCAGTTCTAATACAGCTAATGGTAATACTTGAGGAGGTAGGTGTGATCCAGTATGAGAAAGGGTATCTTAATCTTGCCCTCTCATGGTAAAGTATACTAAATCCAGGATTTAAAAAGTAGACTAAGCATTGATGGGATTAAACGTATTACATATCTTTAAGGAAGGCACATTTATTCTTTAGTGTTTAGTGCTAAGTCCCATGTTGAACTAAATCCAAAAATGAGATGTAGATTCCGGCATATCTTAAAATGTCGAACTGGATCTCTTGGTTCTTGCTTTGATGTGGCAATATTCTTTTAGTGCCTAAGAAATATCTTGGGTAGAGGTGAATATGTAACACAGTTTTTTAAATTCATTGTGTTATTTATAACAATTATCTAAGTCAAATTAGAAGTAGATGGCTACTAATCTTTGTGTGTATATGTATGCTTGCCCAACAATTCCTAAATGCCACTAGGAAATGAGAGTAATTTTGATATTAAAATGATTACTACCATTTTTGTAATAAACTGATGCGACTTTAGAAGTCTGTCCTTGATATCTTTCATGATTTAGACATCACACAAGCTATAATTGTGCTATTAAAGGAAAGAGAGCTAATCTTTTTGCATTTGAAGTAAGCCCTCATCATCAGACCCGACAATGCCAGACAGATCAAAAAAGAGTAAAAAAGAGCATTTAAGGAAATTAGTACAAGTGTCAGTTAAAAGGTAAAAATTAATGCACTTATTATTGAAATACAGTTGAAACCTACATTCTTTTCATTTCTTTGATATTGCTAAAGCATAAAACATTCAATTAACTTTCCATTGTGTTTGCAGGGTAGTGGGGAAAGGCAAAGCGTTGTCAGCGAAGTGTTAGGTGTGTAGGTGGTGTGTGCAAGGCAAAAATTATTAGATACGAGCATAGGGTAGAGCAAAGGCTTTTAGTTTGCAGTCGACAAAGCCAATCAGCTCTTTTAGTGTGTTCTAGGACAATGTTCTTGCGTGTATACTTCTTTTCCTAAAGATATAGTACTGAGCTTCTGAGAAGGTAGCATGCATTCCTTTCATGCTCATCAGGGAGTATTTCTTTTCCCAGTTATTTTTATCTACATCATTCAAACCTGCATGGCTTTGCACCTCTTTCGTAATAAAAAGTGAATACAGATAAATCGATAATATTTTCAACAATTGAATAATAGTAGTTTGCAACATAAATGAAATAGATACATTTAATTCCTACTTAGCCTCAGCCATAAATAGAAATTCCTATATTCTTTTATTCTTTGAAATCTGTTAGTAAGAGCACTGATTTGTAAAAAACTGATTTAGAATATTTCAACATGTATCCTTGATTTACAACTGTTATATGTTGGCAACACTGAAGCTGCAAATAATTTGTAGTAACACAGTAGTTTTCCCCATCCTTTGTGCTGTTTAAAATGAAAGCAGCTTCTTTCTTTTCTTTCTTTCTTTCTCTGTTTTTCTTTCTTTTTTTTTTTTTTTGTGAGAGCACTGCAATGATATAAAATGTATAGAGGGAAAATTTTAAAAATCATACAAAACAGAAATCCCTCTGAACCCATTCAGCTAGCTGGTTAGTAAAACCTTTCTAATATACTGATGAAGATGTTTTCTCTCTCTCCTTCCACTATCCCTACATTTTATATGAATTTCAGTAATATTAAAACTATACCTTAAAGTTCAACTTGCTTTAATTAAAAGCAGTATTTGCTAATTGGCATAAAATATATGTGTGATTTTTTTCCCTATATATTTATGATTTTGCAATAGGAGAACAGCTGCTAAATATTTTCTTACATGCTGATTTCACTTAATCAACATTCTTCTTAATGGAGGCAAGAAAAGTTAGGAATTGTGTTTTACAAATGTGTTCCATGGAAACACCAGCATGATGACAAAGTCATGGCCTTTGGGGTACAAATGAGAAGGTTTACCGCAAAACACTTCTATATAGATAGGAGATAAATCTTACTTTAAAAATCCTTTGCAATATTGAGCACCTTCCAAGCCAAATGTATACTAGCACTTAAAGAAAATATTACCAGTTTTAACACCCAAACTCACTCGATGTTTTGATTACTATTCCTATTAATATGCACATGATAGAAGTTAATGCCACACTGACAGATTTAATGCTTTGTAAATGTGCTGAATTAAACTAGAAAGGTAAAAGCAGCCATTACCCTAAGACCTAAAAGAGAGACACTAATCAGCTGGCTTTTTTCCTCCTATCTTTTTTACAGATGACTGGGAATACAGGTTTTATTTAAAATGCAAGGCTGGAAAAAGCTTAGCCACAGGAAAAAGAAAAGGTCTTGACCCTTAAATATTGATCCCATTCTATTGATTACAAGAGATGGGGGTGGAGGGACTTTTAAAAAATGTAATCCTAAAAAAAGGCACAAAGCAGACTTAGGTAAAAATCAGCCTTAGTGTTGCTATTTACAGGACTACAGAGTCACAGAAGAAAAAAAAACACAAAGTGGGTGGAGCTCAGGGCACCCAAGGCCTCCAGAGCTGATGTTCAGGCTTCATAGACTCAGAAGCCAAAAGCCCTCACCTCTCATGGCAGGAGCACCATCAGTAGACTGTGCTGTTTGTGGAAGCTGGAATATCTGGCAAGGTCAGGATCTACATTTGCAGGTAAATTCCCTACTATGGGGAAAGGGGCAGGTTGCTAAAGTATCCTTCCTCTACAACCATGCTGAACAACAGATCAAGAAGAAAAAGGAGCCCCCCAGCCATCAACAAGTCAGGAGAAAAGGTAACAAACAAGGTTATAACCTTGTGTCTTACTCTGAACTTAGTGAGTCAAGTGGAAAACTGGAAGTTTCAGGGACAAACAGAAAGGAAGACTTTAGCATATTATCCAAGTGAGGCTTTTTAAAGGCCTTTAAAATCCTAGAGCAAGCAAGCCTATGCAGTACAGCTTCTCTGAGAAGCATTAAATCTATATTAATCTTGTAGTGCCTGGTTTACTTGAGTAAAAGGCTCTGTAATTTCATTGTCAAAGAACTGTAGCATTTCTGTAGTTTAATGGGAGGAAGAACTGCTCCCTTGGAATGTGCCAAAGTCACCAAGAATTTGCTATAGATACGTTGGCAAATGGAAACATAAAATAAACAGAGACAAATGTGTAACCAAGGCAGTAATATGTATTTTAACCTAAACTACTACTATACTCTCAGCGTGTCTACTTAGCTTTTCCACATTGCATAGCCCAGGCTGCTGACAGGACTTTCTCCATTCTTTTGCCAAGAAAGCACAAGATGTGTTAGATTGTTTCTCTGCATAGTTTTCTTATAGACTTGGGGTATTCTGCAGATAGTCTTAAAGATATTTAAACTATACAGTATTTGTTGAAGGACTTCAAATCAACAAATTGTGATCTGCAAAATGGGTGGATGTTCTAAGACCCAGTCTGGCAACATGCTGTTCTCTGCTGCGTATAATATTCCTGTTATCTTTGTGCTGACTCTTTGCATGTTCTTGTCACTGCACAAGCAAGCCTTCTGGTCATTGCTATTATGTGCCTATTTGATCTGTCCAGAGAGGAGGCCACAAAGTGTGGACAGCCAGTAAATTAAGGGTCAAATACTCTATTCAGGTGAGATAGAGCTAAAAACTGTGCATATAAATGAAAAGTATGTTTCAGTTTTAGCGACCTGTAGAAGCAATCGTGAATCTGGACAATCAGTATTTGGAGGTGACAACCACACAGGAACTAGGCATGTGTGATCTGGGACAGCATGGTGCTTCACATGGGGTGGTTAAGTCCTGCTAAAAAAATTAGTCTCCATAGGGTAACCTGGTGCAACATGACAGTATTGCTGCTAGTGACCAACTGTCTCAGATCTCTCTACACAGCATTCCAATGTGCCATATAGAAAAAAATACCCTAAACTACCATAGTAAGTAGTGTTTTCTGATTACAGTACTCCTTCACCACTGCTCTCATTTAATTTTTACTGTCTAAAGACAACTCTGGATGATATGTTCTCTAGAAGGTATTTAGTTAAGAAGGGATCCTGAATTTTTAAAGCCACATTTCTTTGCAAATTATTTTCTTCTAGAGTTTTTATTTGTTGCAGTATCATCAGCTAATTCTGCAATCAGTGATCCGCTTCACAGTGCAGTTTTACTGCTAACAAACAAGCAAAAAAAATTTCTTGGTATAGCATCAAAGATAAAATCAAATTATTTAAAGATTATGTTTTTTTAACAAATGTTTACTTCTGCCTGATTTCTCCCCCAATGAAAGAAATCTGTGAAATTTTAAAAGACTGATAATTTCTTTTACATATAAACTGAAAAATAGGACTTTTTTTTGTGTGTGCCTATTAAATTAAAACATTCAGGACAGTAATAAACTCCCTTTGAAGTAGTTAGTGACAAAAAGTGTTTCTCAAGGGAATTAAATATTTACTTACATATTTATAAACTTTCTCAATGCTCTTTGTGAAACTCCTCAGGAACTCATGCAAACTAAAATGGTAAATTAGAAAATGCACTGCATAATAATAGATATTAATATTTTTATTTTACACTTGATCTTTGTACAGAGCAAACTCTGTAATTGAAAGATTAGCTTCTTCCTCCACCCTGTCAGACTTGCTTGGGTGCTTCCTGCAGTGCTCCTTTTCATGCCAGAACCCATGGATGAGGTTCCTCAGGATGAGCTGATGCTTCTGTAGGAATGGACAGAAAGATCTTTTTTACTTTTTCCTGTAAAAAGAAATGGGCACGGAGTGAGGCTGGCATTTACTGTATAGAAATATTATTCTGGAGAGGTTCATTATTTTCTGTTTCAGTAGACAGGGAAAGAAGTTCTGTTTGAAGAGAGGACCAGTTAATTGGATATGTTTTTCACCTGCAAAAAGGGGTGGGGCAAAAAGATATCAATTCACTATAAAGTTTGGCAATTTTTAAGAGATAGAATTAAAGACAGAGAAACAAAGAGAACTTGTTTTTGAAAAGTTAATTCACAGGAAAAACAAAATGATGTGCATGGAGGACAAGTTCTGCAAAAGGACCAGGTGTTTCTGAGCATTGTGCCTTTCCAAATGCATTCAGTGCTGCACACCAGAAGTGTAAACACAAAAAGAAGAGGTACATAAAACACTGATTTTATTAGCTATTTCTTTGCTAAAAAAAAAGTACAAGTAGCCCAAATATTACAGAGATAATGGGATGTGTCTTTTGATTCTGTTGTTGTTGTTTGAGGATATTGGCCTAAAATTTCATATAATAGCCTTGGGCCTCTCTTGTCTCTTACCTATAAGGGCTAGAAGTTCAAGTTCTGGACATCCATGTATTTACAGGTACGCAGCTGGATCTGTGTGAAAGCAGTCACTTGTATGCATCATCTATCCTGAACTCATTGTGCTCTACCCATGTACAAGAGTTGTGGATTTGTTACAACTTCAGGATTGCAGAATGTATATTTTCAGTATTTAAGTGTCACCCAGAGGCTGCTCTATGTTTTCTGCTCACCCATCCTGCCCAGCTTTAGAGACACACTAATTTATGTCGTGATCCATGCTCTGGGAATTAGTGTCATGGCACTGAATAAGATTGTAAAGAAGTAATTTATTTTTTTTTTTAACCTCTGTGTGTTCAAGGTACTTATCTTGTTGCATGAATATGGATGATAGTTTCCTATGAATATGGAAAAGACTGGGGAGGGATGGGTCAGTGTTTAACTGCTCTTAACCTTTCCACCAAGCTGACCTTACCAGAATATGATGCATAGGAGGGGTCGGGCTTTGCTGATTTTCTGTAGAATGCCATTAGTAATTTTTGCCACATATATTTGCCCTAAAGCCTTGTTTGCCACCTATATAATTATTAGAAGACTCTTATCATTGTATTTGAAATTCTAAGTTGACACTTATGTCACAGTACTATGGCACACTATTACATTTAATTTCTCTTTTGTTAGTCTCATTTAATGTACTAAAGAACTATACTCAAAAGAAGATCCCACACAGTTCTTTTCCTTACCGTTACCAGCTACGTATTCCTCCCCTACCTGCTAGATCAATTTAATTAAAAAAATTAGAGGAAAAAAAGGCTTTGTAGGTTTGCGTGCTCAAAATATGAAGCGTGTAAACACCTCATATAATGTTTTCTGAAGGAAGTGATAAGACATTGATATTTCCCTGATAGGCAGAACTAATAACCCAGTGGTATTACAGAACGATGATGCTAGATTAATTGTGATGTTGTGCACTATGTCAATCTGAGCTGTTTGGCACAAATTACGTTCACTTGATCCTTGTACAGAGAAAACTCTGTAATTGAAAGATTAGCTTCTTCCTCCACCCTGTCAGACTTGCTTGGGTTTCCTGCAGTGCTCCCTTTCATGCCAGAACCCATGGGTGAGGTTCTTCAGGATGAGGACTCATGCAAAGTTGTTAAATAGCAGATCACACATGGGTTGCATGTTCACCATCACTGGGTTTACCTTGGAATGGAAACTCCTGATGCAGTGCCATAACTGGTTATCTGGGAGTCAAACTACGACATTGTGAATGGTCATAATAGGGTCACACTGCGTGGAAGTGGAATAAGATGATCGCTTGGGCTCTCAGGTGATGCTGTTTTTAGGTCTTCATATGGTTGTGCCTACCTCTTCTGAAATCTTGGAAATTCTCATCAGCATTCAATGTCCATGTAGAGGGTGGTTTGAATTTCTTTCAGATAAGACTGTAAAGTTGAAAATGTATTGCTTTTGTGGGTTTAATTTATTTTTTATTTCACCATTTCTAGTGGATTTTGGAAGCAGAGGAGTTGCAATATGAAGTCTCAAAGAAGCACTATTCAGCCACTACGTAAGGAGTGGAGATGAGCCTTTTCTTATTAGTTACTTTGCACTTAGCTGCATCTTTTGGAACAGCTGAAAACTTTCATCCACCTGCTGCAGATTGCTATCTCGATTATCTGTTCAAATTTGAAGTAGTTTTACTGTGGCAGCAGCCCTGGTTTACCACTGTTCTTCATCTGCTGTTCTCTAAATATCTAAGTTTCACAACTTAAATTTGTCAGCCGGTAGACATTTTGTGCTCTTTTCAGTGATTGAAAACTGATGTACCAAGAACATAAGCTAGTTTTCCAGAGAAGATGAGTAAGCACAGAAAGGTCTGATTGGTTTATTGGGCCCATGTGGTTAAGGTGTGCCAATTTCTGTAGCCAAGAGCAATACAAAGGAGTGGTTAGCAGCAGATGTGTGTTTCTCATTGCTCTCTAGCCTCGTAGATGAGGTTTCCAGTTGTATTAAAGTAGCAGAATTTTACAGCAGTCTGAATTGGAACTGAAATTTCCAGATTGAGATCCACAACAGGAATTTGTTTGCCCATAAGCAAGTATAAACATAGTGGACATAAGTAGATACTTTGGTAGCAGTGTCTTTAAAGTCAAGCCCACATGTTTGAATAGTTGTTTTTTTGCAGGTGAAGTATAAGCCTGGTTATATCATGTCTGCAGTGGTACAAAGTACTTAGCTCAGTATTGTTATTTTTGTTTATGCTATGCATTTCCAAGATAATTCAATTAAGATAATTTTTTTGTTGTGTTAATTACTGTGGACATGTATTGCATAATACAGAATACTTTCTGGGTGAATTAGCTCCACACTGCTGGGACTACTCGCTCCTATTTCACTTAAAGGTTATCAATTACTACATGGTATACAGAGCAGACATATCCATAGTTGCTATCCTGCAGAGTTTATAGTTTAAACATGCAAAACAGGTGAAGAGAAGGGAAGGAGAGAGTTTCCCATGATCTAAAATCAGTCAGGGATTATGTGCACAGCCTGCAGGATCTAGGCACTGCTCCATCCATATTGCTGTCCCTTTGGAAGAGCAGTCTAGTATAGATTAAGATACTTACACTTGCACAAAAGGGGGTTTGCTTTTTTTTTTTTAATTATTATTGTAAAGTAAATGTCAGCTATTCCATCTGCCCCTCAACATAACCATCATTAATTAGCTGATTTATTTTAGACGTTGCAGCAGAGGTGGATTTTTAAGGATGGATTTCAGAGAAGCAAGGACAATTGCCTGACAGCTCAGTTCAGAGAGGGCACTCCATGTGTGAGGGGCAGGGTGGAGCTGTGTGTGAGAGAAGCTGACAAACGGCAGAGAAGATTGTTATTGTTGGTGGATTTGAAGGAAGAGTGTGAGTGTGTGTATGTGTGTGTGAAAGAGAGAAAGAGAAATGCAATTAGAGACAAGAACAGACAAATAAAGAAGGGTGGAGTTTTGAAGAGCCTTGAAGCTGAGGACAAGAAGCGTGAACTTGCTGTTTTGAAACCAGAAGGGATTGAAAGGGGGATGAGTGATGTGGTCAGAGCACACAAGGACTATAACCCTCAAGTGGAAAAAAAAATAAAATTAATGACATGCTATTTCTTGATAAGCTCAGAAAGCACAAATTGACAGAACAACCTCTGCTTCCAAAACCTTTAAGAGGCTGAACAATTTTTGAGGAAGAGAAGAGAGATGGCATCCAAAATAGCACATTAAAAAAAAAATAAAATCTGAGCAAGGGCATTTGCAGTGCTAAAGCAGAATGTTAATTGAAATCCTACTGTGCCAACAGGAACATTGGAAGGAGACCAGTCAGGATTAGACTAATTAAGATGTCTTTAAAAGAAAGGGGAAAAAAATCTACTGAAAAACTGAACAGGTTGGATTGTCTTAAAGAGGAATTTACCAAATACCCAGAGAATTCTTAAAAAATTTATAAACTGTGTCCATCTTGCAAAACATGAATTGAAGTAGACTGGAATGTTGATGCAGTTAGAGAAAAGTTGCCTTCTGAGTATCTTTGTGAGCCAATGGCTGGGAATGTGCTCTAGCACATTAGCTCCTTGTCCCCTATATTTTTATTTTGAGGAGAGATGCCAATAGCTACTTTAAGGAAGTCGGTGGCTTCTATATCACCCATGGTAGTGGGTTTCTCTAACATAAAATACTTAAGACTCAGCACCCCTCTTCCTTGTCATCACTTACTCCCATTTGGCTTTGTGCGCCCGATTGCAGGAAGAGGCAAAGAGAGGTTCTTGAGTTAGAGAGTGGAATTTCTTGTTTTACGAAGATAAGGATATTGTCTAATGTGATCTTGTCACAACTACTTGTGATAGGGATATCCTTCTTTCTGAGCTTTCACTACACAGTGCTCCAGGCAGCACAAAAGTGCTTCTATGGCAGTAGAACTTGAGCATAAAGATGGAGATGGTGCTTGAACTTGCCTTTGCTAGCACTAGTGCGATGCAGGATACACAGATTTGAGTCTGAGATCATCGGTAGAAGCAGTGTTTGCCAGGCAGCTTCCACAACTGGAGTTGATGACCCACATCCAAGTCTCGTACAGCCCTTGGGAAGATAACCATTGCTCCTGACTTTAGAGTGATAATGGCATTTGACAGAAGAAACCATGAATATTTTAATCCTTTAAAAGGAGTAAGGAACATGTCTAGTGTTGAGTCAAGCTGTTTGAATTATTCAGTGTGAATAAGTGAGCCAATTTATTGGACCTTTTCCTTGTTCACAGATCACTCACAACCTCATCCTTCTTTCCATGACCAGAGTTGCTTTTCTCAAGTTTTCTGCAAATAGTTTATACAAATGTCAGCCAATGGAACTTGTGATCTCTTTCCTTCAACCATTATTTGCTGTCAGCCTTGCATAGTTTTTCAAATTATTGCTTTTCAGTGTTTGGATGGCAGGACTTTTAAAGTGGGAAAGAAATGAAATAGTGAATCTTGACTAAATATACATCTGTACAAATATTGTTCCATACAAAAGTTCAAAAATGTCTAGTTGTGCAAAAAGCAGACATTATCTATATAATCATAAGAGCAAATAAGATCCTAATGGAGAGGTGTATTTTAATGGGGTTTGAATTTTGTCCCATGTCGGCCAGAACCACTTGTTCTTAGCCCTGAAAATGCCTGAGCTATCCAGAAAAACATGACATCTAATCTACACTTACTGTGTTCAGCAATAGTTTTAAAACTTGTCTGTGTATTTTATTGGAGCTGAACAACTGCAGATTTGATGAAGAGTGAATATGAATGGTATTAATATGGTTAAATCAAAGAGAACTCTGAGGAATGTTTCAGAGCCTTGATTTTATACTATTCAACTTACTTGAGTTTTGCACTGGTGTATTTATTTATTTACCAAAGCCACAGTCTTTCTACAAACGTGCTCTCTCTGTAATGACATTCTTGGGAGGTCTGCAGCTTGTCTCACATTTGTACATTTATGGAGTCAACCCAAACAAGTAAGCCTGTCACTGTAAAACCTGCATACTGATATAGTACCTTTCTTAATATTTGATACGAAACTAAACACAATAGAAAAACCAGAATCTTTCTAGAAAATAGCAGAGACAGGAAATCCCATTCTAAGCCATTTATCTAAGTAAAATGGAGTGTACAAGGTACTAAACTAGCCTGACAACCTGTATTTAGTGTAATGATTTATTTGCTCTTTGGCAAGCTCTAACCATTTACTATTAACTATTGCAGAGGAAAGGTAAGGTTATTATTACCTCATAAAGTAAATAGTGATACTTAACAAAACAGAACATCTGCCCCCCTTATTAAAATATTTTGACAGATTTAAATTGGTTAACATTTAATCTCATTTGCAATTATGGGAAGCAATAGTATGTGTTCTGAAGACACAAAAATAAATATTTTTGTGATTAGGAAACTTGTTACACTCCAACAATAATTTTTTTTCTCAGGGTTCTTTTCTTAATCTGAAAGTAATGTAGACATTACTTTGGCATTCTTGTAAATGCTGAGGCTACTTGGAACTAAGCCTACTAGTTTTAGATGACTTAAAAACCCAACCCTTATTTATTTTACTGGCATATAAAAAAGGGAAATATAAAAACAACTGTGCTTAGCTAAACAAGTTGATATATAGGAATCTAAGGGGATAGGCCACAATATTTTCATGTTTTGAGAACAGAATCTGAGTGCTTCACTATCAGATATTTAAAGACAACCAGATTTTCAAAGAGAGCCTGAAATTCTCTTATTTGAATGTTTTAAGGGTTGAGGGCAAAAAATGAATACTAGCCCAGTAAAAGAAAATCATTAGTTTCTATCCAGATCTGTTATATTTGGCCCAGTGCACTACATGACCACATGACTGCAAATGGGTTGCCCCAAGATGGGAGGCAGGACCAGGCAGTCCAGAATAGCCAGACCTTCCTGGTCTGTGATTCTATTGATTCACACTTAGTTGAAATGACTCTGTAAATGTGTCGAGATGGGAATTCCAGAAACTTGAGCTAGGCTGTGCTTTTTTAACTTAGGCTAGTGTATCTATTTGGCAAGTAACTTACTGTTCTGCACTTTCTCTGCCTTTTTTACACTAAACTAAATATTTTTCTTGTCTATGTGGAAAAGTTTTTAGCTGTAGGGTTTTGTTCATCTTATACATTTGCACAATATTCAGCATAGTGATATCTGTTTCTTAGCTGAAGATTATCAGTGCAGAACACAGATTCAAAAAATTTGGATGTAACTGTGTAAGTGGAACTAGTCTGCTTTGCATCAGCCTCATCACTGCACATGGCAGAATGTCCGAAATCTCTCTGTTCATCAACTTTGTTTAATATAGCACTTTTTCTACAATGTGTCAAAAGCATTTTAAAGAACAATAGCTACTGAGTTGAATAATCAATTATAGATAATAATACAGTACAGCACAGATAGCACAAAGTGTATAATTATAGTATTTGATTTGGTTCTGTTAGAAGTCAGTGGCAATTTAGCATTCACATCATCAGTGGAAGCAGGAAGCCCACTGTAGATAAAAGCTTAGCATACAGTTAGTTGTGAACTCCATCTCAGCTATTCACAAACATCCTGTAAAATTTCAACTTAAGCTGGATCTTTCTGTGTTGAATTCTGCCTCAAAAATGATCTAGAGCAGTTTAAGGTAATATTAGTTTATCTTTTTTTAATTGAAGTATTGACTTTCTGGTCTCTCCGTGGGCTGTATCTGTATTTAAAATATCATCTAAGGTCCGTCACTACAACATGGAGTATAATTTATTCAGTGGACTTTATCAGTTCTTTTAGAAAAATATTCACAAGCAAATTGTAATTTTCTGACAATTTCTCAAATTCTTAGAAATTCATGAAAGCAGTTTTTCCTGAGAAGTCCTCCCCACCCTTTTCTTTTAACCTGAAACTTAAAACTAATCCCTAATATACAGTAATGTGAAATATATAGCTTAGTTGTGACTGGTGATGTGATTTTCATGGCCTTGTTTGTACTTCAGATGGATAAATGGAAGCCTTTTAATCTGCTTTCTGATGCAAGGATTTTGGAAAGTGTGTTTTTTAAATTGTATTTCAATGAATTGTAGAACACAGCAGCTGAAGATTCACTGTCCCCTTACATTTGAGCTAATAAATCTTGATTGTATGGCTACTCTGAGAAGAGGTCTGGAGAGTGTTTATATCTAATTTAAATGACTATTCATATGCTTTTATTCATTATTCTCTCCATACAATTGATGAATTTTCAGAATATAATCTGAGAGTCTTTCCTTTCTGTATATTCTTTGTGCTGTTCTGGTTTTTTTAATGTCTATTTTTGTATTCCATGTGTATTTTTTGTAGTCTATCTTGGTTCTGCTTACATGTCCAACCTCTCTCTGTGATCTTTCTGACAAGATCTTGCGACTAAAAGCAGTAGGACAAGTCATCATAAACAGGCTTGGACCCATAAATTGTACATATTCCATCCAATTTGTCTTAATCTCTAGTCCTCTGAGTCATGATCCCATCATTGCCTGAACGAGTATTTCTTTCTGTGTTTTAGCCTGAAGTAGTTGTGACAATTATGACACTCAGAACCCCAAGAGATAACTTTATCCTCTTCATTAATTTCATTTATTCCACGTTCAGGTTTGTGGGGTGGATTTATTTGTTTGTTTGTTTGTTTTAAATCTAGGCCTAGCATAAACATAGAAATGTTTATGTTGAGTGCTGTGTTCAGCTCTGCAGCCCCCAACATAAGAAGAAGCTATACTCGTTGGAGTGAGTCCAGAGGAGGGCCACGAAGACTAGAGCACCTCTCCTGTGAAGACAGGCTGAGAGAGTTGGGATTGTTCAACCTGGGGAAGAGAAGGCTCTGGGGAGACCTTACAGCACCTTCCAGGACCCAAAAGAAGTCTACAAGAAATATGGAAGGAAAATTTTTGCAAGGCTTATCTTGTATAGGACCAGTGATAGGACAAGGGGTAATGGCTTTGAACTAAAAGAGGGTAGATTCAATTAGGTATCAGGAACAAATTTTTTACCATGAGGGTGGTGAGGCACCAGGTAGCCCAGAAAAGCTGTGGATGCCACATCCCTTACAGTGTCCAAGGCCAGGTTGGATGGGGCTCTGAGCAACTTGGTTTAGGGGAAGGTGTCCCTGCCTGTGGCAGGGAGTTGGAACTAGAAGATCTTTAAGGTTCCTCACAACCCAAACCGTTCTGTGATATATTCTGTGAGCCTGTTTTGTTAATTGCTTTGATTTTGTATTTTTTTTTCACTTTTATGTAAGTTTAAGCTGCTTTCTCCATGCATGGATTTTGAAACTGTTTTGAACCTCTGTCAATGACACATCTCTTCTGCTTAAAGTGTACAGGTGTGCTCTTATAATCAAGTTTTAAGAGAGAGGTGGGTTAAGAACTTACGTTTGGTCAGCCATCTGGGAAGTGGTGGAAGAACAGAAGTCAGTCTCTTAGTATAACACATGGAAATTTGTAGCTATTACTGTCTGCATTATAAGCTTCAGATCTAGCCTTACAGATAGTAAAAACTTCAAAACATTAACCCTTCCACTGCTTCTAGGCTGTTACTTAAAATTTCCTCTCATTTTATTTTATTTTTTAAAATTTTTTTCCTCCCACACTTTGGTTTTTACAGGAAAAATAGATGTTCCCATCCTAAGTAATTACCACCCTTCTTTTACTGACTTACAGCTCCTCAAGATGAGCCATTGTGCTAAATAATTAGCACATGCCATTCACAATATTCTAAGAATTATATGCAACATCAAGCAGGAACTATACACTGACACATGACCATATTTTCCATGAAGTTGCACTAAACAGAAATTAGGTATTAGCAACAGGTGCTTTTAAAACAAGTTATTAATTGTTAAAGGGGAAAAAAAAAGAGAGAGAACAGTGTCATATTCAACCATTAATACAGTAAAGCATTTTAAAGTTTGCACTGATTTGAACCATAACCTCTTTTAACATATCCTTTGTTCATTTGCATACACAAACATTAATCCTGTACTTGAACACAGAAATGCATTTACATAAAAACTACATTGGGATTTATAATTTATTAAGTAATTGTAGCTGAGATGTTATTGGAAACAAAGAAAACAACTATATTTAAATGCCAGGCTCTAAGGAAATATAATATATAGGAACTTTTTAATAAGGAAGAGGAAATATTTTCTTTCTAGGATATTGCTAATTAATACAGATTTTCTTTTTGATATATTTATTTTTTAATGGAATTTTTTGTTTTCAGATGAGCTATACTCCAGTGTACTGGTGGCCCTGGAGATTATATTTTCTACTTAAATAGTGGGTAAAAGATTATCACAAAACATATCCTTACATTGCCCCGCTACCTTGCTAGGTCAAGTCCATTAGAAGATTTCTGCAGGGTGTACCTTGTTTGTGGATCCCAGTTGAAGATGGGCACTGAGCCATGCAGATTGAAGTAATTTTGGCATTTGGAAACAGAACTCAATGCACTGGGGGAAACCAGGATGATTGGAAAGGTCTCTGATGAATTCAAGCAGCAGATGAACAGAGAGATTTTAATTTCAGTTTTGGGATGAGATGCCTAAAGCACCAGTTTTATGGCATTGGAAACACTGGTAAAGTTCTTTTAATAAAATTAAGTCCTTTGTGTTTGTCCAGATCCTCTAGCCCTTCCTGCCTGTACAGAGCATAGGACTTGCCTGAGGTAGTTTCAGCTGCATCCAGGGATCTCCAGAACATCCTTGTAGAAGAAATGCATCTCCTAGTTTCCCTTGGCGTTCCAAGCACAAGCTATTACTGGGTTGTGAGGAATGGCTTCAAAATGTCTCAGGGAAAGACCCTAGGCCTTATTTACTTTCAAGTTATTCCTTGTGTTCTTCTCCCTCCTTAGCAGCCTCCAGCCTCAATTTTATCTAATGCTGGGTTATTCCATAGATTCTCTCTTGCTCTTCCAGTAGGTTTAGCATTTGTTCAATCTGTATTCGAATTGACTGTATTTGAGTTGTCCTGCAGGCTGCGAGGCATATGGTCCATTGAGAACACAGGAGGGAGAGTCCTGGAGCCAGCTTTGTGTTCGGAGCCACTTCAAAGCTTTTCAGTTCTGTAGGCAAAATTTAAAGGGATAAGGAACTGTAGTCCCAGTTGAATTTTTCTTTTGTCAGGAGAAATAACAGTAAGAGAGGGAGGAGAACTCAGGACAATTATGCCTGCTGCTGCTGGAGGAAGGGGAGGACACTGCAGGGGAGGGCTGATCTCAGCAGCAGCCTTTTCTCTTTCCCTGCACTACTGAACCTGACTTTGGACACATTTTGAGCTAGTCCTCAGAGCTAACTGGCATGGATTCCAAGGGTCTGGCTAAAGGAAAAAAAAAAGAAAAAAAAAGGGCAAGCACAAGTCTCCATCAGTATCCGTTATGCTCATAACTGTTTCTGGCAGTCACTTGTAAAGACAAGCTTGACCCAGGGGTTGAAATGGTCTTTAGAGGTTCTGTGATCAAAATATTTAGGGAGCGGTTGAACTCTGTAGAGGCTTAGTAGGTGATGAAAAGTAGAAGAATTTCCACAGTGGTACCATAAGATTCAGCAGTGACCAAAGAAAGTCCCAGCCCTGAATTATTCACTATGTGAAGCAGATGGCAAATAAAGATAATTTCCACCCAAATGACAAAAATTTGGCAAGATTTATAGCTAACTTTGTGTGATGTCTTACCTTAAAAGGCAAGTTTCACCTCTAATTGTGGCTAAAGTTGTTCTCTGAACTTCGTATTTGATGCTTGTCACAGGCTGTGAATTGGGGCACGATTTGCATCCTCAGCAGTAAACTGCGGATGCATAAGTTCTGTGGTGCATCAAACACATTGTTCTTTAAATTATCCTGCTGAACTATTAAGATAGAAATGACAATAGTTCTATGTGTTTGGTGAAGTGAATATTACTTTATAATTTTCTTTTGATACCACCTTTCTAGGTCTTCCAGAAAGCTGAATTTTTTTTGGTTATTAAAAGTTCATTTTGGGCATATGTTCTGTATAAATTTCTTTGGGGGCTGGGAGGAAACTGTGTAGAAGGCAAATGAAACTAAATTACAATTTGTGGTTTGCTGCTCTTAAAACATCTCAAGCCCATGAAATTTCAGATGGATTTATTGATACTTTGAAAAATATGTAAAAGTAAATAATCAGCTGTCACTCTCCATACATGTACTCTGTTTTCTTTAACATTCTTATGTCAGATTCTATAAACTCCAGCAAGACACTCTGCTATGTACGGCTTGGCAGCTTTAATGACACACTTTAGGACTTTTGGCAAAAAATGTTTGGAAAGCCCCAATATAGCAAATCCATTGGATTTTTTTAATAGTTCAAGGTGGCAAATTCCATGGAAAATGTTTTCCAGAGGGCTGGGCAAGCAGCTGTAGGCCAGCCTGCTCCTGTTCGGTATAAAACTCCATGATGAAAACATCTTTCAAGTAATAAGGAAGTTAATACAGTAAGTCAATTTACTCTGTATGCATGCACAGTCCTAGTCGTTCATAGAAGTATATTTTAGTGAATTTTGAATATGGAATTACTCTTTTCTGGTTTTATTTTCCTTCCCCTCTCCTTGTCTTTAAGCTCCTAAAGGACAGTGTTTATCTCTAAAACAGAAAACTGGGATTCTGACTATGGTTATACTTGTGTGAAATTTTATAGATGACAGAAAAGCTCTCTTTGACCTTTGGTTGTGTGCTTGAACTCAGAGCTGGACTTATTAGTCGCATAATAATAAGGATAATAAAGAAGAAGCCAGATATATTAAAAAAGATCAGATTTCGAGATGATTCTTGGCTATGTTCTTTCTTGCTGACAGGTGATGTATGGAGCTAAAAGACAATAGTCTGAAAATTTTGGTGAAAATTTCTGCTTGTGATTTAGTTAGATCACTTTTGGTCACATCCGTGTTTACAAAATCTTTTTAAAGTCACAACAGAGAAACCCATTGTGAAATCTATCATTAATGTTGAATTAATATTAACTATGTTTAGTGTTTGGGAAAAAAATTGAGTAAGCAAACCTTCTAGAACAATCTTTGCATTATTTGTGACAGCTGAAAGCATAAAAACACTTTAAATATGTTTGTCTGTAACTGCAGTAGGAGTTCCTGATGCTCTAATATGACGTTAATTAAAAGTAAAAAGAATTGTATACAATTTTTTAATTAATGTTCTAAAGATATGACAAAATTTGTTATGTAAGAAGTTGTCTATAACATAGCTACCTGGCCTGATAGTCAAATAATTATTTATATTCTTCCAATGTTCCCTGTCTTAAATGAAGTTGGTGATCTTCAGTATCTGAACATAGATACTGAAGAGATCTATGAAGAAATCACCACCTCTGCCTTTCCTTCATCTGTTTGCCATAGCTGCCACAACAGAAGTTACCACTCCTTCAGTCCATTGCATAATCTTTTTTTTTATATTCCTCCCTAATATACATTAGTCAAAATCAGCTGTGTTTGAAAAGCCCTATTCCCTATCATTTTGACAGAAGAGGATTTAGAGGACAGCTACATGTGCAGTTATACTGGCAAATCTGAGGGAGGGCTAATCTCTCCTTATCTCAGCTGTACTGTGATGCAGCCATAATTGTAGAATTGCTAGGCTAGATAGTGTTGCCAAGTCTGAGCACTGGCAAAAATCAAGAGTTTGACTGAAAATTCATGAGAGTTAAAAAAGCAATACATTTGAAATTCTTTTTATTTGCCTTCTGGTTTTTTATTGTTAAAGACAGAGTACAAATTTCTAAACTTTCTTTAACAATTCTGAGAGCTAGGAATTAGATCTGTTTTAAAATATAGATGAGATGCAACAGTTAATGATTTGATTCCAGCTGCTGTGGGTTAAACACATACATCACTGAAATCTGACAGCTGACATTAAATAACTTCAGTGTGCAGCATAGAGGGACAAAGCATTCAACATGAAATTTGAATGTTGCTTGGTCCTGTTAAAAGATCTAGAATGATCTTATGAGCTCTTAAAATTGCCTGTTCTTTGGGAAGAAAGTCTTTCTGCAGAAGACGTCTTAGAATGAGGACTTCTGAGGACGCCTTTGCAAGCCAGATGGTACCAAGGACAGAAAGAGCCCAGTGAGGGAAACGTTGGAGTATGCAGTGCGATGACAGTTTAGCAGATTATAGTACAGCCTCAAGCTGCTAAAGTGGTGCCTCTAAGGTGATCTAGGTTAGGCTGTGGTACAGAAGCAAAATACTTCAAGTTATCCAGAGTCCTTCTGGCCTTTGATTTCCTCAATCTATGTGTGTGCCCAGCAGAGTTTTTGGGTACTACTTTAGCAGAATTAAAAAAAAAATAAAAAAATTAGAAGAGATGAGACCAAAAGACAGCTGTCCTGAGACACTCTTAAGCTTCTGGTTGTTCAGCTCTGGGGTTTTTTTTAAGGCCAACATCTCATGATATATTTATATACAATTATACTTATGTTCTGAGAGATACGTATGACATAGGCCACCCTGAAGGAGGCATTTTCCTCTTAGGAAATTCCTTTCCTTAAGAGAAAGAAAAGAAAGAATGGATCGAGTCAGGAAACAGGTAGTTAAAGGCAACAATGAAACATATTTTGCTAAAATTGTGATTCTTCTCAGACCTTCATTAAAACCCATTCTCAGATCATGTACTGTAGCCAAACTGCATCTCACACAAATATGTTTGCCTTTTTTTGTTGACTGCCCTGTTCTGATGCACTAAGAGCACTCTTAGCTGGGACTGCCAGTCAAAATTAAAGGAAGTCTTCCTGGCCACTGCTTAACTGCTTAACATCTCTTCTCAAAGGTCAGAGGAGCTTTTCCAGGACTATGCTGTTTCGGGAATGAGAATCAATTTAAGTTCGATGTATTTGCAAAGAACACGTGCATCTGCAGGCCGGTACAGATACACCACAGACCACCTGCTTGGATCTTTTGCTAGTATCTTGCAGCTAGCAGTGCATAGCACACTTTGGGTCTAGTATGAAGTGAGGACCTAAACAAAGATAGGTCAAATTTTAGCAGAGACTCTATTCATGAAGGTACCTGAAGTTTAAGTGTGTAGGCCCCAGGCAAAATTAAGCTCTTAAAAATATTACGATTTACGCATTTTTAAGAGCTTTGGTGACTACTGTGTTACTGAGGATTAATGTGTGTATTTTTCTCTGTGATTATATGGATTCCATTTTGCAAAATTTTTATCTGCAATGTAAACATCGAATATAAAGTGCGGGTGTCTAAGTATGGCTGAGTTCTTTTATTTGCATATAGTGCAGTTTATAACAACCACATTTAAAGTCTTACCTTGGAAGATAGGCTGCATGAACACAAAAGCAAGAGTTAGTGATTAGATCTACATTTGTGCCTGGATAATACAGAACTGGTTTTACAATAGCAGTACAGATATTCCCAGTTATGGATGCTCCTGAAACCAGTGACCAGTGTCACAGCTCAGACTTCCTTTCCACTTCTTACATAGTTTACTTCTTTTTTTTGTTTTTGGCTGATGAATGTGGTGGTGAGAGAGACCAAGCCAAGATGGAACAGTAATGACTACATACAATTGCAGTGCAAACAAGTAAAAATTGAACAAGAGCTGTTCTGCTAAGACTTACTGAGTTAGCATCAAGGTTGTAATGACCATATAAGTTGTAATAGTTAAACATGCTGCTTTTGATCAGCAGCCTCTTTTAAAGAGCTGTTTAGGAAAAGCAACAGTTATGCATAACTTAGAGCAGTATTGTTTTGGTTGTTAGCACAAATTTTGTGTTTCTGTTACAAAAATTAAAAAGAAGATATGCTGTAAATATCACTATGCATTAATGAAAATTTTGATTCCATGTGTTGGACAGCTGAGAGTAAATCCTTATGGAATGACATTTCTCCTCAAGTTGAAACTTTGTAGTGGAAGAGGCAAATTTTACGCTGTAATTATAAAACTCTGAAAGCGGAGTTTGAAAGGGAAATGCTGACAGATTCCTTACTATGTCACTAACAGAAACTATATAATACATGCATTTAATTGGAAAGTTAATAAATATTCCTCTTTTTTCAAGGAATTCTGAGAGTCATATAGTGAAGTGACTTTGAACAAGAAAAGATGTAGAGGATGAATAAGGAGTTTTCATTAGCCACTGAAAATACAGAGAAGGAAGAGAGAGAGCTATTAATAATTCTGTTTGTGTATGTGCTATATAACATGATACACAGAATTAATGCAACAATAAATATACATTTACAGATACACATCCTTTCCATGGAAGTCTTAGTCAATACGTAACAAGAAGGTTGGTGCATTTTGTATTAAGTTCACGACTGAAGTTAATTGTATTGTATTTATAGCCCATAGAGGTGGTTCTCATTTTAGATCAGGACTTTCCTTGGTAATGTACTAATAACCACGGGTTCCAAGAGGCTAAACTGAGACAAATACAGAAGAATTCAAATCAAAACATGCAGGGGTTCTACATAAAAGTCACTGAATGGAACAGACAAACTCCTTAAGATAGAAGAGAGGGACACACGTATAGAATGGAGAGATTTCACTGCTTTAAGCTATATTTACTTAGTTTCATCCTTTTCAACTTCAGATTAGTGTATTCCAGGCATTCTGAATTTTAGTTATTATATGTCTTATATATTACTAAAGCCCTATCTGTGGTCCATTTGAACTTCAGGTGAGACAGAGAAATTGTAAATGAACATATTTTCTCTTTACAAAGAAACAGATTTCAGTTTTGATATTAGTTGGTAACTGGAAGTTAGATGCAATCTCTTGAACTTGGAATATGTCTGTTCTCTACATCTTGTTTTAAATGTGATGATTTCTCCAAATATATTAAAATGGAACTCAGAAAGACATATGCCCCTGCTTGCAGAACTGACTCTGCCCTGGGCTTCTGCTTTGGTTGCCTATCACAATATGTTTCTTGCTCTGTTCTGAAGAAATACAATGGATATTGCCTGACTGGCAGAATTCCAGTAGCTGCATATGTGCTGGGCAGCCTTCTTCTGTCATCCAGAGTACAGTTTTGCTTTTGGCCTGTAGGGAAATATTGCAATAAACTGATACAGTCTCATGGCTGAATTCCTATCTTGTTACTCATTTTATTGTGGCAAAATGCCAATATACTTGAGTGGGAATTATGCCTGAGTGGGAATAGAGTCTAAGGACTTTAAGGTTTTGCGTTTGGAGAGTAGTACAAAGTATTAAACCACAGAGATATCCTTCGCTGTTTGTTAAAGGAGGCATTTTTGTTTTATTTTCTTCACTGAAATTTGTCCACTTTACAAAAGGGAATGTAAGTAAATGAGTATTTTTTTCATTGCTAATGATAATTTCCATGAATTATAATGGAAAGGAAGATCTCGCAGAAAATGACAAAAGAAAACCTGAACTGGAGAAAATTCTACTAAAAATGTCGATATTGACTTGAATAAAGTTTCCTTTCCTTGAGCAATCACAATTTTAAATTTATCTCTGTAAGAAAACCCATGTATCTAAGTTACATGGTCTTTAATTCTGTTTTATGCAAGCATAGCATGCTTTAGACTTTTTAATTTAAATATTTCAAAGAACCAATTTATGGCAGAGGTGTTACTTTCCTTCTTAAGTACATATTATGCATTTTTTATTACAATTTTGCTACAGCCAAATGTCTTAAAAGCCTGATTCACAAACCACTTCACTGCTCTTCAAGAATGAAAAACAAAGAGTATACACTCAGAACGTGACTTACCTTTTGAAATGCTGTAAAGCCTTAGAAATTAAAGCAATTTAGACCTGGCTCTTATTTTTAGGTTTCAGAGTATTTTGGCATTTAGTTTATTTGGTCTGATTATCATTTGATGTAGCTGGATTTATTTAAAAATGCTGTCTCCATGACAGCCTTGTAAATGAACCTTTTGACTCATATGTGCTCTCTTTCTTTTAAAAATAAATCTTATTCACAGAAAAAGCTTGCAAGTGAAAATATGTACAATTTCTTTTACTGTGGGAATACCATGTGGCTTAACCAATGGTTACTGTTGAGTAAAAGTGATTCTGACACTGCATTTCCATGCGATTCACAGAGCGAATTGATCCATTAGGTAATGACCCCCAAAACTGATGCACCTTAGGAAATAAAAATGTTTTTGTAGAACTGTGAAGGTTCAGAGGAACATCACAAACTTAGCTGTAACAGAGTGGTTTGCTATTCATGACTGAGCACTCACAGTTCTCCTGGAAAAACATTGGTCATGCTGAATGGGACTGGCTCGAATCCTGAACCTCATAAGCAGCTCTCTTTTAGGTTTGTTACCCAGGAT
Organism: Pseudopipra pipra; assembly: GCF_036250125.1. Classification (NCBI taxonomy): domain Eukaryota; kingdom Metazoa; phylum Chordata; class Aves; order Passeriformes; family Pipridae; genus Pseudopipra; species Pseudopipra pipra. The sequence continues at coordinate 51,446,185 of NC_087554.1, forward strand.
GCCAGGCGGAGTATTTCTAAATCTCTCTGGTCCAATATCCTATCTCTAACTGGCAGCATCTGCATCAGTGGAGGTTATAAGGAACTCCAGGACACCAGTGTAATCCAAAATTTGTCAGGCTTTATGTAGACAGAGACATAAATTTTGTGCTTAGAGAGCAGGAAACCTAAGTTGAACTTTGCCTTCAGGACAAGCTAAACTAGTCATGTGCTTATCTCTGCCAACATGTATAATCTGCTAATTGGCTCACGTTAACTGAGGCACAGAAACATTGCGCTTTAGACAAGGCCTTCCAGTTGATTCATATCCAGCAGTCTGATGAAGTATACTGATAGTTTTAATTGGATTATGAATATTTATCTGATATTAAGTACATTTCTATACGTGTACATTTATAATTAACTTATTTTAATCCTACCAAAGTCCTGTTTTCAGGGTAAAGAGTTGTTTTGTTTGGGTTTTTTTTTTCTGGCATGAAGTTGTAGTTATCAGTTGAAAATTTGGTTTTGTTTCCTTTTGCTGTTGTGTTATGAGAGAGAAATTTAAATCTGTAAAGTTATAATGGAAGGAAGAGACTTCACATTCTCCCATATACATGCCTGTGCAGCAGTCATGTCCAAGCCTAAGCTATTTGCAATTTTTTACTACGTGCAGGGGTCCATGTTCAGAGAAACTGTATTTTAGGTGGACTGTTTTTAAATTTTTAAACTGGTTAAATGGTGAACATACAATATTAACCCAACATTATTAATTGAAATATATTAATTTATTAGGTCTAAAAATTAATCAAAAATGTGTACCAGCAAAACTAGAATCCTAATTAACTAGGCCAAACTCAGCTAGAAAAAGCTCAGAGAGGTTAAGGGATATTCCCAAGGTCACGTACTATGTTAGTAAAAGAGAGAGCAAGTTATGGAAAAAACAGGTATATGCTTTCACAATAGGAAGATTTTATGTTGAGTATGCCAGTGGAGTTTTCTTGTAATTAAGGTCTATTAAGAACGTGTGAAGGAAAGTGAAACAGACTTTTCTTGTTTCAGTAGACCACTGAAGTTACTACAGGTGACTTTAGCTACCAGACAATTTAAATAATTAGCTGCAAAAAGTCTCTTGTCCATATGATAAGAAGCACAAATAAAATTATAAAGAAAATTCTGAACGGCAGGTCAATAGTGAAAAACAGTGATTGAGGTGTCTCCGACAGAAATCATAAATAAGGAGAAAGCTCAGAAACCATCTGGAGTTCCAAATCTGACACAATAGTTTGGTATTCAACAATCACAAAACTTGATCCATTGTAGGGTCTTATCTGAGTCTTATCTGACTTAATTGTTTAAACTACATGGATTAATTTTTTCTGAATTTAAAATTTTTCACTGGTTGTAAAAGATTCTAATACAACTATGATTCATCTGTATTTTGTATCTAAAGTGAAATAACAGTGAGAAATATAGAAGGAAAGTACACAACTAGGAGGAAGCAGCAGCAAGAGGGCAAATGGGGAAATGTGAAGTGGGAAGGAGAAAAAGGTTCTGAACATTAAAATTATGAGATTCTAGAATTGCCTTCAAATGGGCCAAAAAAAACCAGAGGAAAAAAAACAGCGAAATTTAATTTCTAAGAGAAAAATAGGAGATGTATGGGGAAACTTGCACTTTGGGCAAGTCAGAGTTACATTTTTAGTTAACACGATCTGTTCATCTCTTCTCTTCAAATGTATATATTATCACCCTTGAGAGCTATTACCTAAGCTCCAAGATAGTGCTTTACTTAGTTAACATGGTTCATTTCTTAAAGTCCTCTACCTAGAAAGATTTTTAATATCTAGCAAAACTTTTTTTCCTGCAAATGAACACATTGCTTTTGTACTGTGTTTTGACAAAGTAATCTTGCCTACTATTTTTAAAATAATTTTTAATATACTAGAAGGCTTTCGTCATGCTCTTTCTTCATTTTTCTCTATTCTAAACATATTCAGTCCTTTCAGAGTTTCTTTATAGCACTTGTTTTTGAACCTTCTTGCTGATTCTGACACTTCTGCAGATTTGGTCTGTGTCTTGGCTAAATTGAGGTCCCAAATGGACACAGTTATTATTGAGGATACTCCATTCCTAGCTGAGGATAAAATTGTCACTTACTGTTGAGATACTCCTCTTAAAAATTCCAGGATGACATTGACATTTCTTGCAGCACTAGCATTGCTTCATTCTCAGTCTAAGATCTACTATAATCCCCTAACTACTGCATGCAGTATGAGCATAGCCAATTATTGCTCACTGTAGATTTCTGAACATTATTTTTTGCATCCCTGTATGAAGCAGTTTGTACTCTTTTTGTCTTCGGATCATTCTTCTAATTTACTGAGGTTGTTTTAAATTCTAAGCTCCTTCTTGCCATGACTCACAGGTTTTATAAATTTGTTCTTTTCTGTATCATCCAAGCTGTCAATAAAAACTTTGAATATAGCTGCATTTGAAAAAAACCTCCTTAGGAACAATATCCAGAGTATTGAATTGATAGTTTTTCAGTAATTTCCATATTTTGATCATATTTCCATTGGATTTTAGCCACTAATTCTCCAAGATTTCCGAATTCTTCTTTTGCAAATTCCATTCTTCTAGTAGTATTTCTGTTTTACTCTTGTTTTTCAAATGATAGTCATTTCACAGTAACTTTCAAATGATTTTGCACATTCAGATTTTCAATCACATTGAACTATTTAGAATTAAATCTAAAGTAGCTTTCTTCTTATTTACTCCACCTAAATCCAGAGTTATTGGTGCTGCGTTCCAAGGAAATGTTGCACAGCTTGTGTCCTGCAGCATTGTTAATCAAATAAATGATATCCTTTTTGTCATTTTATTCTGGGCTCTCCTCTTTACTCAATGTTCAAAAAATGTCTCATCTTTCTATTCCAGTTTTACTGGTCAGAAATAATAATAATGGGCTTCTCTGCTGTGTTGTTAAATTAGTTCATCGGTTTTCTGTATTATCAGTCTATCAACCCTCACCAAGCCTAAATTATAATTGAAATCTCTCCCACTCCATGTCTAAATGATTAGTGAGGCTGCCCATGCTGTACATAAGAAGCCAGTGACAAGATGGCCAGAGCACTTTTTTACATGCCATCCTTCCATCTGTGGGAAAAATCTCACCTATTCTGTATCACTACCTTTGCCATTTACTGTTTTAAAAGTAAAGACAGGTGGGAAGAACCCTGGAGAAGAATCTTGAGAAGCATATGTATGTGCTTCTGGAGGGCAGGTAGAGACAAACATGTCTCTGGTATGAAATAATGTTCCAGAAATACTTAGTAAACAGATGGTGGGGCTTGAGATTTGCAAGACATTGGGTCATTTTCTCACTGTGGAGGCACTGTCCTTCTTTAGGATGGTATAGCTGACAGACTCCACAATGAAGTCTTAAAAAGCATAATTAAAGATTGGAAGGAGAAAAGATGATGTAAATTGAGCCCTGGCTTTGGGCAATATTAAAGACATGTTTAAAAATTGTAGTATCATATTGAAGTAGTAAGATGAAAAGAATATTGAAAAGATTGTACTGACTAAAATTGCTGAATCTGGGCTTCAACAAGATAAATCTCCCTTGAACTAATCCAACATTAGACACTTGGGAGCAAAAAAAAAACAAAAATAGAAAACTACTCCAAATTCCCCAAATGCAACCTCACCACCACAACTATCCAATCTGTTTCCTTTGAAGGGTCTGCAAGCAAAAAATCATTATTTTTGTGCTTGAACAACTGCAAGCAAAGTGAGTTTTAAACATGCACTGAAGAAAAACGGACTCTAAACATGGTCTGAAGAAAAACAGACTCAAAAAATTTATTTTTATTGCCCATAGGAAAAAAAAAAGACTAGCAAGGGGAAACCTGACTGAATTCCTGATACTTTACCATACATTGCTGTATCTTTTAAAAATCTTTAAATTAATGGTTATCTAAGTAGTCCTGTAAGTGCAATATTTTACTGTAACTGTTGTAATGGGTATATTGACCATTTACTTAATATTAAGAAACTATTGCCGAAGTAGCTCTATTATTAAAAATAAATCACATTTTTCAGTAGTTTAGATATTAGTTGTCTTCACAGAACAAGTGTCTCTTCTTTCTCTCATCACCACTGTTGTTTAGTAACAATGTTACTTTGAAGCAAACTGGAAAAAAGAATTCTCTAAACTTCTTCCTATTAAAGAATAATGTTAATTGGTTAGAGTATATAGAAGAAGGTTATATGGCCCATTGACTTTATATAGATTGAAATGCTAAGCAGGGCTAAGTAGAAGCATCAGTAGGGAATAGAGGGTAAATGCTCATCAGTTTTATGTTCTCTTTCCTATTTACTGCTTACCCCTTACAGTGTTTTACAACCAGATACACAAAGTTTTCTTGGGTGCTTCATAAATAAAAATATATTTTTGTTTTTCTTGGCTAGCCTGCCAGGTCAGTTGTGAGGGAAATAACAGCTACAAATAGGATGCCTAGGGGCAAAAAAAGGAAAGGTATTTGCTAATAGGAATCACCTGAGAGCATCCAGGTTAAGAAGCAGTGACACTGTTCAAGACCTTTTTTTGAACCTGAGAGGCAGCCATTTCAGTGGAAAAGGATTGTAGAGATTTGTAATGGAGATGGTATCTCAGGATGTTTGTCAAAAGTGTTAGTTGCACGAGAAGAAGATAATGCAAAAACTGAGGCATGAAGTATCCCTTGCTTTAATGTAGATGAGGAGATCTGATTTGCTGGAAAATACAAAACAAGAAATGGAGGGGTGGTGATGGTGTTACTGTGTTTAAAGAAGTTGAGGAGTTCCTGCAGTTAACAAGTTATTGATTGCTCACAGAGTAGCATATTAAAAAAAGCCCAAATGAACAACCGAAACAAACAAAAACCCTTTCCTTTTGCAGTTGGGATAGTTTGGAGCACACATGAGATGGGTTGCCAGGACTCAGCTGGTGGATGGTAACGTTTGGAACCATGGTAACTCAGCCTATATACTTTCACACAAGTTTCCACTAGATTTATTTCTCCTTTACTTGAGCATAAAATCAGAATTAAGCTTTCTTATCTATACTTGAAAGACACTAATGATAGTCTAGGGACTGATTATAGTTCAGATTAAGATTTTCTCCCACCTTCAGAAAGATAATGAAGCTTTCAGCTGAATACAAATATAACTCATCCAATGTGGAGTGTGGTTGTCTGAGTACAGGACTTAGTCTGTTGGCTGAATCCTACTGAATAAATTTTGCAAGACATGCTCAGACTTCTAACTGAGACTTTTTATGCAATGTGTGGGGTCTGAGATTGGAATTTTTCCTGTTATTGTCCACAGCATTAAAACAAACAAAAATAATTACAGTTAAAGAATATCAGCCTTTAGGAAATGCCTTTATATGATGCTTAAAAATATGGCTTAATTCTGGTCTCAGTGAAAGTCAGTAATGAAACTTCTTTACCTTGTTAAAATAGAAAGCCATCCTCTGAAATCCCTATTAACTTGACATCAGAAAAAACAGTCTTCTAGTGTTGGTTTGTGAGATCTGAGGAGGATGCAGCAATTCTAGCTACCCTAAGTTCACAGCTAGATTTTGTCATTCTGCAGTCAATCCCCCAAGAAGACAGATTTCATTCAAGCTAATATGAGGAAGCTTCCTCACAAAGAGCTGGCATTGGAAGTTGTGAAGGACCTGACACATAATAGTTATTTTCTGGCTCTAAAATGAAAGATACAACTGAATTCAACCAATACTTGCCTTTTCCCTGCAATCACTAGAGAGCGATTGTATGGTATACACACAGCTGGTACTAATGGCAGATTCCCTTCTCAGTGCTCTGCTGGGAATCCAGCATAGATGAATCCCCTGGAATTATGTGATTTGCTGGTGCAGCATTTTCCTTGCATCTAAGGAAACACGTTCTAAATGTGTAAGGACAGACTGAGGGGTGCTGAAAGTTAAAAGAAGTCATGATCAAAGAGGAAGCACCGGAAAATAGCAGTAACTATCTTAAAATTAGTCACTTTATTTTAATCTCTGCTTATATTTTTTTTCTCCTGTCTCTGTCCCTGCAGTAAGACTTCCATCCTTCTTGGAACTCCCCAGAGCTAAGTTCAGAAATCAGTCACTGCCTCCTCTAACATTTCCTTAATATTTTTCCTCTGTTCCTAACTTGAGGCTGGTGTTGTAGTTTTGGACCATAACTCCCACTGGAGTATTAAGGTGCACAAAGATAAAGAATCAGGACAAGAGCTAATTGATGTTCTTAATAAACTCCTATTCTCCTTACTATTAGTGAGATATTATTTTTTTAATTATTTTACTGTATGTCAAATATATAACATTGTACCTTGGTGTATAATTGTTTTTTAATTGGTGTTTTATTCCTTCCATTGAAAATTATGTCAGGAATAAAATGCCAATATTTCTCTTGTAATTGACAGCTCATTTCTGTCATATATTAAGGAGGATTAAAACATCAATTTAATGATGATAGTGTGACATTTTAGATATTTGACCCAAGCTTCAAATGATAGAACAACTCGTGGGTGGAGGAACTCTATTCCTCTTATAGAAATGATGTTAATTAGTTGCAATATTTATATGAGAAGAGGAATAAAAGAGAGAAGGGGAACTTGCCCTGTCAAAATGTTTGCAATTTAATATCAGTGTTTGGCAATTATTAAAAAAGCACAGACACAAAAAGTTTGCAACAGTGGAAATATAAAGATGATCAGTATAGCAGTTGGTACCTGGAAGTTGTTGGCTTTTGTCCACCAATCCTCCCGCAATACATTTGTTGAGTCCTCTGTTCTTTCAGGTGACAAAGTTCACAACTTTTAACCCCTTGCCTCCTCCTCAGATGGAGGAGGTTATGAAGTAAGACAAAACATATCTCCTTATGTCTGCACAAGGGATTTTATTATCTACTTCAATGCAAAGTGCTCGTGGAGGCAGAGTGAACCACAATTTGAGGAGCTGAACCTTGCTGTCCAGGAAGCTAAACATCTATAAATCATAGTCGGCATCAGTTTATCTCTCAAAATGTTTGACTAAAATATCTGAAGATGACTGGTGCAGCATTTCCTGGATTTTCAATGCTCGCCCAGTGTGCAGGTAGATAAAGATGAAGCATGGATGACAGAGGAAAGGCCATAGCAGACTTCTCATACTAGATAGAATAGATCTGTGTTGGACCCTTTCGATGAGTCTGTCTGAGAATTACAGCCAAAATAAAGCTGCTGCTCTCCAAACAAAGTCCAGACTTGATGGGAAGCTGAAGCTGATGTACTGATTTCCATTTGCTGTATTTGGAAAACCAGGTAAAATGGCAAAAGACTGGAATTTCTGCCCTGTGTTACAACAGTTTTCCAGTTCCCTTTTGTCGCTTAAACTACGTGAATTCCAAATATTTTGCAGTGCCAGCTAATGCTATACAGGTGCCCTCTGTATTATTCATGCTTTATTTGCCTCTATATGGAACTCTTTCTCACTGCCTAGATCTTATATTTTCCCCCTTCCTTTACTGTATTTTCTACCAAAGTACCATAATCGCCTTTGTCCCTTTTCCCAAATGGTCTCCTCTCCATAGTACAGTCTCACTAGATTAACTCTTGCACATTACAACCTGTCCTAAAAATATGTCTTTTGTGCTGCATACACTGAAGCCAAATGATTTAAGTATTCCATCTCTTCAGCATCTGTAGTGGTCTGCTTTTGAATGAGGAGCAGTGTGGAAAGAGGACCACTGCTCACAGTATTAGAAAAGTAACTGTTGTCTCACAGGTACCACTTTAAATCAGCAGTCAATAACTGGAAAGATGAATTATGTATCACATGCCTGATCCTCACGTATATAGTGAGGTAAACTGTCCTTGCTTGTTGCAAACAGCTATACAGAATTAAACAGCAAAAGTAGCTGTGTAAAACCCCATTTTTCCTTAACATGTAGTATTCCAACAGCCTGATCCAGAGATTACTGGAAACATGAGGATCCTTTCTGTTGACATAAATTATTTCTGGTTTAGACATGAATATACAAAATATAAAGGGCATTTAAAATTCTTATTTGGAAATTGTTATCGATACCAATCTGATTGCATATCCGAACCTGAGATGTAAACAAATAGAAACCGAGATGTGTATTTTTTGCAATCAATCTCAAATGTACCAGTTACTGGCAAATTGAATCCTTATTTGCAGGCCAGCACTGAATCATGTCTGTTTCAAGAACATGTTCCACAGAGTTTACTGTCGCTGCAAGCAGTTTTTCTGTCACCTGAAACCTAGGTTGTAAAGGTTTTGAGGTTCAAACAAGCCAGCACAGAAGTCATGTGCATGTGCTCACCATAGGCAGGTGGCCAGACTACCTTGTTGAAGAGATGGTGCTAGTCTCATACTCTCTAAGAATCACTCTGCTGTACTGCAAATGACACCTTTGTAAAAGAGTTATAATTTTTCCCCTCACAGAACTTACATTCTGAAGAAAGCTTGTCAAAACATAATTGTAATTATGTAGCACAATATTTTGTAGATTTAAAGATGTTTTAAAACTTATTATATTTCTGAAGCTTCCAGACTTGAAACTAGAGAAATGTGTAACTACATTGCTTTTGTCTTTTTAGTTCTCACGACAACTGTTTAACTTGTTTAGTTTCACACCTACACTAATCCTCTGATTCTCCTCATATTCTCCTACTTCTCAATGAACTCTCATATTTTAGTAAAGTCTTGCAGTATAGATATAACCTTGTGAACTCCAATAGTAATGCACAGACTAAATCATCCAAGAGTTTTAAAGCTGCTAGTTGCATATCTTGTGTTTCCTGTATGTGCACTGGAAAACAACAGTGTCTAGATAATAGGAAGCAAAAATAACTAAAAAGAAGAGACACATATCTCTAGTCTAAACAAAACAGTGTATTTTTAATTGAAATAACATTCAGTAGAACTGAACATCAAAACATTTAACTTTTTCAAAGTTTTCAGCATTAAAGAATTAAGATGAAACACAATTAGGAAACAGAAAACTGCAACATTGTAGAGGATGGTCACTTTTTGTATGTCATGTGGCTTTAAAAACAAGTCAGATAAATGATGATGCCATTAAAACTGAACTAATTAAAGAAAGCTTCTTTTAAGAACTCATTAACTGCAACCTCATTTGCATAATGATGCATATTAATTAAGTTTTAATGAATCTGAATTTGCACCAAGCCTATTCATGTTGGCTTTGAAACAAATTGAACAAATTAGTTAAAAGCTTTTTGGAATCTACTTTTCACACCAAACAGGATATGAATGCAATCATCTCCACAAAAAAGAAATATTTTTCTTTTAATTTAATTCAAAGGTATGCAGACCCATCTATTAATTATTTTTAAATGCAATAATTTCCACCTTTTCTTTGCAAAATCAACAGTATTACTCATTCTTGAGCGGCATGTATTATAAATGTATGTTGTGGGATAAAATCATTACAGCCAATTTATTGAAAATAAGGTGGAAACATTTGACTTCAGGGTGCATTTAGTTTACTTAATACATGGATTTCAATTTTGTTGGTAACCTTTAGGCATTTTGGCTGTCTGCAGAACAACCACTAAAACTGTGTTTTTTATGTTGCTATCAATTTTTCAAGATATATGTAAAATGCTAAATTGCTCTTATAATACCCATTTCCTAATGTAAGATTTCACAGCATCATAAGTCTTAAAAGTATTATAGGGGAAAAATAATTTCTAAGCTTTTAAAGGCTGCATGTTCTTGCTTTGGTGCTGTTGGATCTTTTTTTTTTTTTCATACACACAGGCATACACACACAAGCAGCAGAATCCAATTTTAACAAGTTTGCTTTCAGCTCATAATAAAAACAAGAATTACAGCAGAAACACTATTGATTTCCTTATACTCCATTGTGTCTTCATCAAGAATGAAGAGATTTATGTAATTACTGCTCCATCTTTTGTTGTTAGAAAGCACTTTTTTGTAAGTCAGCAGATACAAAGGCTGGAATGCTTTTATTGTTGAGATTAAAAGATAATTTTTTTCTCCTTTGGTTAAACTATTTTTCTGTGATAGGTTCTTCAGGGAGGCTGACAGTTAGGAAGATACTATACATTGAAACCTCACAGTTTTTAACATAATTTTTCCACCATTTTATCTTGTACCTTCTTTTCTTACTAAAAAGCAATTAAAATACATTGAAACCACCCCCCTACCCTAACCAAACTCCTCTCTTTAATTCTCTTTTGTTTCATTGTCCATGTTGGTATCCTCTGCCACTAAGCTGATACCAGTGCAGATTCCCTGCAGCAAAGTACTTTGAATACTTTTATACTTATTGGTACAAATCACAAGATGTTGTATTATCACCCCTAATGATTTTACTTCTTGCTTTTCCTTCCCTTCTCATCAACAATTTATCTTTCCTGTTCATTAATAAAGTTAAACTTGAACATTAAATATCTAAGAGACTTGAGGACTGTGGTCTAGAATTGTGTTTTTAGAATGCAAATCTCTCCTGAGTGTCCATTCCCCTAGTGGAAACTAGCTGTACTGTTAAAGGCAATGAACCTACTGGCAACATTTTAAGGAATTGCATTACTGGGTTATAGAGGCAAACAAATGCCTGATTATATTGTGATTGTTTGCCTCACAGTTAAGTAACTGTATGGAAAATTTTGGAGTGAAAAAAAAGATTGATTAGATCACAATTATGAAAATTGGAGAGATCCACCTTGATTTTTTTTCACATTTGTTATTAGAATTTCTACAATTGAACCCTCGTTTTTTTACCATAGATTGAAATTTGAGAAACACATTGTTTTAAGTTGTGTATCATTGTCCAGGGTAAAAATGTCATCACGGCTAAGAGAAATGTAGACTTCTCTGTGATTTTGAGGGCAATGATTATATTCTTCAGTCACTTTAAAATAAGATATCTCCCCATTTTTAAGCTTTTTTTTTATTCTTGTATTTTTATAGTGTACTGTATCTTGAAAACAAAATGAAGCTATTAAATATTTTAAGTACCATCTGATTTCCAAATAGGAATAAATTTTTATGAGTTCACAACCTGGAATAAAGAAAAAGAATTGCTGTAAGTTATAGAGTCATAATTCTTTTGAATTTTAGGATCCCGGATTAACCAGTGAACATTAACACCATTATAATAACCTATAATTAAAAAAATAATAGAGGCAGTTGGGACCTTCCATTATGGTCTCTATTTAAGCAGACAGATATCATTACAGATAATAGTTTTATATTTGCCAGATATGCAGTCACTCTAACCTATAGGCTGTTACTGTAACCTGTCATGTAACCCGTTGCTTTGTACGTTACACTTGAATATTCATGTTTCTGGCCTTAAAGATTTTAAGCTTCTTGGAGACATAGAGCACAATTTACAAGGGAGGTTTGCTTTGTTCAAAATTACTTTTAATCTTATTTATCTGATTTCAGGAGGCTTTTCCTTTGGGAAGTGTTTTGTGGATTTTCTTTTCTTTTTTTTTTTTTTTTTTTGAATACAGATTTAGTGTGCAGAGCTGGTTTCTTTTGGGGAAATTTTGACAGAAAGTGTCTTCCTTGGGGGAGGTCAAGAGTCATTGGTATTAAACTAGACAAGCTGGTAGTGCAGTGTTAATGGAAATGGAAAGCAGATGTTTGGTAATTAGGGGAGATGTGAATGACAAGGCTTGAGAGGTACGGTACATGCGCTAGCTGGCACAAAGCAGCTGTTGTTACCGATTTCACTGTCAGAAATGTACACAAGTCAGACCATCCCCTGTGAGTTTGCCATAGCAGTGACAATTAGGAAAAATTGTATTTGATTAAAATAAGTAATATATCATACAAAGCAATTTTCGTAACATTTAGAAATGGCCTGGGTTAAAGTCCATGAGAATGAACTAGATGTAAATGAAGCTTGCTGAACTGACAGTCCTTAAAAGTAGTGGAAGTCAGGATCAGTACTGACAATTGATTCTAAGGCTTTCTAGCCTGACAGAGAGAAAAGATAATGATTTGAGCTTCTAAAGGGTACAAAAGAGAATATTTGAAAATTAAAAATTAAGAAATAAATTAATTTTTCTAACAATGCTGTTTTTAGCAGAGAATATTCTTATTTTAACATGCTAGTGCTAATGTATTTATTTAACAGACTTCGTTCATCTTTCATTCATTTTCTATTAACAGAACTTTTGTTGATCTTTTTGTTGTGAATTGTTTAATATAAATATTTTGGAACAATTTTTTTTTTTTTTTTTTTTTACTTTTTTGCTATCAGAAAGCAATTTAGTTAAGATGGACCAGCATAAACTGTAATGATAATATAATTGTTATGGTTTATCCTAAATACCTCTTCCCCATTAATTTAAATGAGAGTTGTACCTCCAGTTTGCATTAGACAGTTTCAAAAACTTCTGTGGTAGATGCTGTGCAAATACAAAAAAAAAAAGAAAATAAAAAAATCACTGTTTCTCCCTATTTCTACTGGCTTCAGCATGTTTATGCCTTGATGGTAAGATTCTGATGACTGTTACAGCAGTCATCAGAAAAGACTGGGCTTATCTCAAGTTTACTACAGTTTTCATTCTTCTGCCATTTGAAGCCTGTGGTGTTGCAAGCTGTATTACAGGAATAAAAAAGTTCCAGCCTTTCAGACATTAAGCTGTGTTCCATTCAGGCCATCAGTGGTAACTGCCTTATATAAAGGAAGATTGGTCCTTGTTCATTGGTGTTGAGGGTGAAAGCTGAACCTTCTTTCCTCTTGGCAGTGTTTTCCCTTTATTGCTAAACCAAGCTATAATTTTCAAAGCTAAATTCTGGTGATATTAATTTCCGATGTCCACAATGCCTGTGATACTTGTTTCTAAAACACTTTGGGGAACTCTGGATGTGAAAGATACAGCAATAAAATATACATCCTTTTATGGGTAAATGCTATTTCAAGATTTCTTTTGATAATTGAAGAAATGTAATGGGCCAAAAATATTAGAGATGATTCCTTGATGCATTGTTGTTAACTTGGTACTTGCATAAGGGATATCTGAATTAGATCTCTTTGTATACTTGCAATTAAATTTAATTATGTCTAAGTATGTCTTAATTCATCTATCCATTTGTGAATGAAAATTTCTTCCCATCCATATTAAAGGCTATTAAAAATATTAGCTTTCATAAATGTGATTTAAAGATTTTAGAGAACTTTTTTATTTCCTTGAAAAAATAATTTCCTCTCCCTGATACATACACACATACACCCACATGCACACATACTTCCCATGTAGTAGTTTGATAATTTTATGTAAGAGATCTCCTGGGAAATAGCAACAAAAAAAATTCAGTATAAAGAAACAATCTCTTCTTTGAGGAAAGGCTCATTTGTGAAGTTTGTTATAGCATAAATTTTAAGTGACACTAAAATATGTTCCCTGAGTGGAAAATAATCACTTTTCTTTGGACATGTCAAAGAGCATAATGTATTTGCAATTGTAGACATTCAAATTCTGATAGAAATTGCAACCTCTACTTTTAAATTACTTAATTCCTTATTTTAGTTTTTCACCTTCTTCTGCTATGTAATTTTATATTATCATGTAGGGGCAAATTCTGCCTTTAGATGTGCCCCTGTAGCTTCCATTAACTTGAATGGTGTTCTGTATCCCAAATCAAAGTCAAGTTTTGGTTAATACTATGTAACCTTTTCCTTTCATATGTTCACCAAAATGCAATGTTAATTTAAAAATAAAAGTGGTTTCATTATGCCTGAGTGAAGAACATGTCATTTTAGGCTTGTGGGTCAAAAGTAAAATATCAAAGGGTTGGTGAGTAGTTTATGGCTGTTTCTTGTTCAGTCAATGATAATTTTGCCTGAGAAATACTTCACTGTTGAACGTTATATGACTGCCTTTAATACGGGTATGCTTTGTTAAGCCAATTGAACAATGGAATCATAGAGATTACATCTAGAAGGGATGTTAGATCATCTAATCTTCAGTGTGCCCTATAATCCCTTTCTAAATATGTCTACAGATGGTGTTTTAACACCTTTTCTTAGTGATGGTTTAGCTGTTGGATTGTTCTTACTGCTGACTGAGCTTATTTCCTTTTAATTTTGAGCTGTTTACTTAAAGAATTATTGGTCAATTTTAAATTAATCTTAAATAAGAATGAAATTAAAGTTAGAATATGGCAAATTGGAGCCAAATCCTCCCTCTCTAGTAATGAGAGCAGAAATTCCTAGGTCAGATCTTCATGTAGTGTAAATGGCAGTAGTTGCACTGCATGTGAAGAAGCTGTTGTGTGATGACAGAACTGCAGAAACTGTTTCCGAAAAAGCAGCACAGCTGCTGCTATCTGGGTTTGCAAAGGCATCACTTGGAGATGCTGTGTTATCAATATCTGCTGCAGGACAAAAGACAGCAATTAGATAAGAGTGTTTGGGAAGGTGAGTCCATAATTAAGCTTGTCTTACCTTGAGAGCTACGGATAATTCTTATAGGTTCTACTTTAGATGGTAGCTTTTAGTATCAGCTGGCCTCATCCTGTGTAGCTTGGGTTAGGAAGAAGGCAACTCAGTTCTTGAATTCCATAGGAAATTTCTCTGTGATCAAGAGTAATTACTCTTGTGAAGATGCACCAGACATTTTCTTTTGGCATCAATGTATGATGTAGTTTTTGTTTAGACTATTTTGGTACTGTTAAAATGGCCCATGACACAAGAATTAAAGCTGGTGTTCCATCACTGCCGTTGGTAATTCTTAATAATCTCTCAAAAGTGTTTTCAGACTGAGTAGTTAATTTCTGTATATGACATTACTTCGTTACATCTATTTAATACAAAACCAATCAGAACTTATTAAAAAATACAGTTGATATAATTTATAGAGGAAGGGTAAACCCAGGGAAATTGAAACCTTCTGGTTTTAGATCAGTATTGCTGTTTTGTAACTAAATCTTCAGCTGGTGCATTATGGGTGTTGGTCACTGACTGAAGATCCATTCCTTTGCTTCTTACCCTTATAAGGGCCAAGCCAGACCCTGGGTTTTCCTGTGAACACAGGAGACATGGATTAGGATCTTAATGCTGTGACTTGAAGACAAGCAACTGATAAAAATGATTCACAGTAAGAGAGGTGACAGGACTCCCTCCATCACACATTAAACAAGTCAATAAAAATTGTAAAGTTAATCATGGGATGTTTTGTTTGAAGGATTTGGGTGGGGAAGGGGTAAGAGGAAAAGGCCCAGTAGAGCATGTGGAGTGAGAGGTGCCTTACTGTTGAGCTCTGGACTCTGCCCCTGCTTGTAGTTATGAATATATTGAATGTTGAAAACAATCACTCTAGTCAACTATAATAAGTGAGAGATTACTTTCAGTACATTATATGCATAGCAATGCTCTTTTTAATTGTTGTTTTGAATTTATTCTAGCTACTTTCAATGGTGTGTTGGTTCAGTTCTTATTGGAGCCAAGCATATATACATTTCTTATATTTTGGCTTAGCATTTTTCTACCCAGTGGGAACCAGAAAAAAAAATCCTAATGTATTTAAAATGTGATATGTAGAAAGGAAAACATAAGGAAATGATTCTCAGTTGGCTCCTACTGCCATATAAATACAGTATAGTTACTTGATTTCTATAAGAATTAGACTCAAATCTTTTAAAATGCATGCAAATTCTTGCAGAATATATATGAAAAAGTCACTATAACTGTAGAAGCACTTCTGCTCCCTTGATAAATGGGACTTCTAGACCACACTTTATTGAGTCTCAGATTTTTAATAATTTGAATCCTGCAAGATTTAATTCTGCATAATTCTGGCTGAAATCAGCTTTTGATTGAGTTGTAATGGCTGTGTTATTGTAAATATCTCTTCATGCTAATGTTGTGCTGGAATTCAATAATATTTAGATGAAATTTCTAGCCTCAAGCAGTGTGGAAGCTGGATTTAGAAAGCCTGAAAGTTTGTGTCAAAAAGTCATTTATTTTTGGGAACCCATAACATGCACTGTAATAAATGGTCATCCCAAGGTCCAATTTAAATATATACAGTAGAACAGAGAAGAGTTGATACAGTGTATTTTTTACACCCTTGAGCTGCTGGACTGAATAGTATTGATTTAGCAGGGTTTTGTAGCCTTAAATGATTTTGTACTGTAATCACCCACAGTGAGAGTAGAGTTGGTGACACCAGATGAGCAGAAATAAATCATGCTATCAGAATAGGCAGCCCATAGCATACTGTGCTGTACTCTGATGCTATAGCAAAAATAACCTGTCTCCAAGAAAAACTTATTCCAGATATGGTGCTTCAGTCAAATCTTTTTGCTTCTCAGGCTAGAAAATACTGCACACAGGTAGGGTAAATTTTTTTAGTCCTTGTCTAGTTTGTAATAATGTGTTTTATGTGTGTGTAATGGTGGAAAGCCTTAACACTTGCATGGAAGAGGTAGAAATTTGATTAGAAGGACAACTTAAAAAAATCCAACCAAAATCCCTGAACATTTAAAAATATTTGCAAGGGGGACAAGAAAAAAGTCTGGAAATTGGTTGGAAAAAGAAAAGGAATAGAGAAATGACATGAAATTCCAGAAAATCAGAATATTTTGCTCTATGTACACTTATATTCATTTTCACATATATCTGCTTTGGAACTTTGTGTCCTGTTATGAACCATGGGGCTCCAGAGGGGCCTGGCTCCCTGAAAGACAATGGTCCCTCTTTCTGTAAACTGCTCTTTAGAAATAATAATTTTCTACCACAGCCCTAAGTTTTGAGAACAATGTATATATGAACATTGAGAAATTTCACCATTAGTATACTTACAAAGAATAACAACAATCAGATATGTAGGTGCAAAATAGGTTTCCCAGGCAAAATCCTGGTCATCTGAGATCAGTCAGAAGCTGGTCATCAGAAGCTCCCATTGATTTTTCTGGAGTCAATCTCTATTCCGCTATGTTCTTATTCTTAGTGTTGTTTAAGGAATAAAGATTTCTCATTTAAAAGGTTGTGTATTTTAGATTTTTTACGAAACTAAGTAGATTTCCTGGGACATTTTTTTTGAGTTCATTGTTTCAATAAAGGCCATATATTTATGACATCAATCCTTTTAGAATTATGTCTCATATGCAGTGCATTCTTGTCTAAGAAGATTATTTAGTTTTAACACCTCTCAACTGTGTTGGTTAGCTCAGATTTTTGTCTCCTCAGTCGAATAGGATGTATATATATGTCACTACTTGGCTTGTAACCCATCAGAGAAGTTCACATTTACCATAAAAAAAGGAAGTAATTCTCTAAACGTATCCTCAAGTTAGGATACAAAACCTGATTCAGCAGCCATATTCATACCATCAAACATGGGCAAAACCTGGATATTTGAAGACATACCTGCCCTGAAATCACTGCTCTGACATACTCACTCATCTTCAAGTTCACTGCTCTGGCTACTGCTGGGTATGTAGATGCAGCAGTATGCAACTTGGCATTGGTCTCTGAAAATCTGCCTTGCAGACCTGCAGGCTATTAGCAGTATAAAACTTGGCTAGGTAAAGTAGATCCGTCTTAAAGGTGGTCAGAACAAGGACTGCAATCCAGATCTACGCTTCAAATTACAGCCAACTTGAGTCCAGGCTTCCTGACTGGATGAGAGACACCTTCCATGCACACTTATTTAAAAGGCATATAAACTGTAGAGTCAGTTGATGCTGTTGCCTTAAAAATTTGATTGATTTGGTTGAAAAGCATAAGAAGAGATGGAATGTGAATTTATCTTCCTTCTAGTGGATACAAATATCTCCAATTAAGACTACAATTAATATTGCAAGGCATGCCTCTCATATAAAAAAAAGAGAGAAAAAAATTACCTCTGAATCTAAATACATGAACAGTAATCATGAAACAGAGTCTGTGTCTGCTGTGAATCTCAATGGCAGAGAAAAAAAGTCTTATTTATGTAGTGGTCCTTGCATGGAAAGAAAGATATGACACTTAGAACTTCTGTAGACAATGGTTAATTAGAAAGATCATACTTCTTTTCCTGTTTTACACTGACTCCCCTTCTCCCCTTAAAACCTGAGGTGAAATGAAATTTAGTCATCAGCTTTGGTTACTTGCTGGGGGTTTTCTGAGCCAGCTAATATCTAATTTCCTTCTTTTTGTCTGAAAGCAAAGGGTGAGACTCTTTACAAGACTTATCCTATTTCTCTTATTCCCTGTATCTGTTAGTCAGCCCTTGCTGATTATTTTTGCTGTATCAAGCCATAGTATATTAAAAGTGCTCTCCTCTCAAATGAAATGTCTTACAATTTAAATCTCACTAGGAGTGTCAGCATTGCCATGGGACATCTCCATCTTTCCAAAGCAAACAAAATTGACACAGTTGATTTGGTGTATAAATGTCTGCAGCTTTATTAAATATGCATTAAAGTGCAACAGTCATAAATTACATGCACTCAGCTCACTCAGAACATAATGTGTACAGCTAAATAACTTTCTGACTCTACAACCTAAGCAATAAGGCCAACCTAAAGACGGACTGGATGCTGAAAGTCAGTTCCCTAAAGTGTCTGCTACTGGAGTATCATTTTATCATGCTGTTAAGCACCTCACCCCTCTTGTGTGGTGTATATATGAGTAGAGGAGGGAGGGGAAGGGGAAAGTGAGATTTCTGTATTACTTTTAGTTTAAATTATCCATTTCATCTGCTTGTATGTGCATTCTTTGACATGGAAGAATGGGCAGTTCACTTCTCTGATCTTTCTGCTTGTTGTATACAAAGAAAATCTTCTCAAATAAGGAAGTAGTTGTTGCTGATTATAATAATACTAATTTATATCTTGTATTTATATGGCAATTTTATCAAATGATGTTAATATCTTTAGAAATCTGGACATGTACAGGGATCATCCATTTCCTTTAAAAGTGCCCCATTTTCCTGTGGCATAACACAATGTAAATTGTACACACTTCTGCACCGGAGTGCGTAGTATGAAAGAATGATTTCTCAGCATGAAACAAAAGGGGCACCGTTTTAGAAAAGACAGAATGTAATTACTTATGTTCCTGAATACATACTCATTACACAGTGAAGTGTCATGACTTGTTGATATCCGCATCTACTCTAGTCCTTTTTCAAATTTGATCCGAAACCTGACTTTAATGATCTTTCTGCCTACCAGTATCATGGTTTTGAAAAGAGGATGAAAATTGTACTGATAACATTAACTGTTGTGCTTTGTAGTACTTGTTTTTCTTCTGAACTTCTCTCTTCTGGTAACTGGCCAGTGTCAGCACAGATTACTTTCTGCTAGCACTCAATACAATACAAGCATCAGTTGGCCATGGGGTGAACTATACAGTGCAGCCTTCCCATTAGCACTCAGTTCAGGTTTTTGGTAATTTGTTGTTTTGGTTTTTGTTTGTTTGTTTGTTTGTTTGTTTTAGTTTGTTTTGATTTTTCTTTAAGCACTGTATTGAGTAGAGAGAAGATTTAGTTCCCTTTCTCTGCTTATTCTAACTGAAGTCGTCTCAAATGTCCTTAGGGTCAGTGCCTTTTTGAAAAAATACTCCATTGTGAAAATATCTGGAACATTTATGAGAAATTAACTTGTATTATGAAAAGCAAGATAGCAAGATACTAACTTTCTGACAATATCTGTAATTCTTGTTTATTTTATTTCCTGTTGATTTATTGCCATAAGTCTCTTGGCTCTCTCCCAAACATCTCCTGGCAACAGAGTCAACCAAATTAATTTTGTGCAAGAAAAGATCTACTATGGCAACTTAAAGTCTGTCTTCATCATCTGGTTAATGATCTCTCATGTGCTGCTCTATACTTGGTTTATTTTCCCTTTCTTGTTAAATATGAAAAGAAAATCTTTGGGGTACATGTTATAACTATGACTTTGCTTCTCCATTTTGAGAGCACCTTTAGTCTCCCATGATCTGTCATGTTGGAAAGGGTCCTTCTTGAAGAATTTTTATCCTTTCTCCTCTGTAGATTTGTTTCTCACTTGTCTATTTCTGATTCATAGCTAATCCTTGCTCAACACTTAATATTTCCTGATATACATTTCAGAACATAGAGTAATTTGTTTCTTCTGGTATTACTAGTTGAATTTAGATAGCTGTAGTGTTCTGGAGTGTAAGTTGATCATGCAGCTTTGACTATATTTCCTCAGTAGTTTACTTTTGACTTATTTACACTTAAAGGTTTGCCTAATTCTTTTTCTTTCTAATTGCAAATCAAAAGAAGTGGTCCCCATTTAAACATTAAGTAATAAGTTTTGACCTTCTTTCTGGTTCTACTGAACACTTCTGGATGAAGAAAATACACATTATATCATATCATATATTTCACGTGTCATAATGAAAATATAGATAGGCTAGAGGTTATTTTGAGCTCTGATTGGTTGTTGAATGAATAACGCTACTTCAAATGAAGTCCTTACCAGCTACTCAGTGACAATAACTACACTGTTGAAAAAGTTTTGGCTGACTTCAGCAATGAGGTGCCATTTTAGCCACCTGTACATTATTCTTTACCAGGCTAGCATCTCTGTATCTGTTTTTTCCAGACTTAGTGAAGCACAGCTTTCTTGTGCTTCACTAAGCATACTGATAATAACTGATAATATGTAAATTTTTTAAAATTTCTGCCGCTCCACCAACACAGATGTTCTCTGCATAGAGGTTGGCAAATCTAAGAAAATATTCCAAAGACAAGAAAAATATTCTTGGTGGCTTATGAATATTTTCAAATCCATTTATGATCAGTAATCTACTTTACAACTCTTCAGTTCACAAGAGTCTGTCTTTAACTAACTGAAGAAGGCATACAAAAGGGGATAGATATTCTCTAAGAGATGACACAGAAGATAATTTGTAACCATGATAATTAAACCTAATCCTGAGATATGTATCACTGAACTCTTTACAAAAATACACGCTCTTCTGAAGAGTTTGCAGTGGTAAATAATCAAAATTGCTGTTTAAGAAATGGAATTTTTCTGAAAAAAATGGTGGCTTATGGATGGTTATAAGATGTTCTCAGACTAGTGCCTTTTGCCAGAAGCCTCACAGTGATGCACTAAATATATACAAATAAAATGTAAAGAATTCGTGACAGACCCTCCACAATTATAGCTCTGTACATGATAGCCATTGCAGTTCATATGATAGTCATTGCAGTCAGTGGTGACCTGGCATCAGAAGGTCTGAAAAGACACTGACATCCTTTGGGACCAATAAGGCTGGCAGTTGCCTTTTTATCATTGTTTACAGTGTGTGGTTTGTGGTGAGAAGAGGAACATTATTTGTCTAAATGTTGTATCTCCTATATATACCACTGACCTGGTCTTTTTCTTCTTCCCTGAAAAGTATTTATTAGATGACCTGTGCTGAGTTCTGTAACCTTCTGACCAAGCAACCCCTATTGTACTAAAATTCCAGAGAGACAAAAGAGAAAGGACATTCTTTGTATGCAAGAATGTATAGCTCATGTTCTATCACGTTTTTGAAAATAAAGCACAGTTGCTACACAACTGTTACGATTGTCTCCTGGAAATATATAACTTTTTTTCCCTTTTTTACTCTTCTAACAGTAACATTACAACCTACAAGATATTTTCCAGGCAATCTGTGTGCCCAGACATGGCAGAGTTGAATTATTGTCCTGCTCTTTAAAGGGATAATAAACTAGTTTCATGTATGATGTAGCAGAAAATGAATTCAGGAGGGAGAAATACATACGCTACATTCAGGCTGTTAGATAAACTCTGAATATGATTTTTGGCTCAGAAAGAAAGAAAACTAGCTTACTCCTACATATTTTAAGATGTTAGTCAACTTCCTAGATAAAAGAAGAAAGTGTAAAATTTTTTAATTGCATATTTCAGTTTTGTAAGTTGGGTGTGCGTGAAGGAGGCTCCACAGAGTGTAGCTACATACCTAATACCACTTTTAGTATGGTTGTTGGCATGGGAGTGAGCAAATCACTCAAACTGGTGAAATTTACAAAGTGACAGATTACTGATGAAATATTTTTTAGGCAGAAAAATAAACAGTTGTAAAAGTTAAGTCCAGGATCCACTTCAATGGCCAAAGGTAGTTTTGTGTACCTAGGAACAGAGTAGGACAAAATTGCGTGAGGAACAACTTCAGAGAGGATTTATTTATGAATATTCATATGTACTCATATTCCTAGTGAAGTACCATGGTCCAGCATCTTAATGGCATCTGCAGGGACCAATACAGAAGATTTTGTTAAAAGTAGAGGAATAGATTCACTATATATGAGATACAGAAATAATAGCTCCAAATAATGTCTCCATTCCAGATATTCATGATTAGAAAGAATACTAACCTGTGGAGAGCTTGAGATAAAAAAAACACTATAGGAATGATTAATATAATGAAAGACACCTACTACAGAAAGTAAACTTTAACTAGTTCACACTGTTTTAGATGATAACCAGAAATAATATTACAGAGTAGCCTTTGAAGGTAATTTCTTTTCTTGAAAATATTAAACCACAGCCTATAATGCCTAAGCAACTCACATATGGTTAGTGAAATATTGAAGCCTATAATAATGAACATATTGTAGTTTCTTTTTGTATAGACCTTCCACTTCATTGATTTATCAAAACAGTAGAATACACAAAGTTCTCATCAGAATGTTGTGCACTTAATTTCCAATATATTGGTGTCAGAATACCTGGATAACTGGATGAGTAAAAATATATTGTGAATAATAAATATAATTATTTAAAAAGGCAGACATGATAAACAACAACATTGTTAGATTTTTTTTGTGCCTTGGACAAGGTTTCTGGATCTTAACTAAGAACCAGCAGTTTCATGAAAGTTATTCCTAACTTCCTCAATTAGGGTTGCAGCACCTAAACACCTTCAGATTTTTTTCCTGGATCCTATTGAATTTCCTGAAAACCTTACAATTCATCCTTCTAATTCCTTGATGAATTAGTGCCAGATGCTTAAAAAAGCCCAACAGATTTTGGAAGGTTTTCTTTTCTGATGTGGTGTTTTAAATTAATGATTCATTTTGCAACAACATGTTATCAGTTTTGAATCCTGTCTTAGGTTGGTTCTCTAATTTAGTCCTTCATATGTATTCACTGATTCTGTACTTTTCTGCTTAACAGGGATTACTACAAGGTGTTTTTCTATGCTACTTTGGGGGAAGCCAAGTCCTTGGGCTGCATCTCTACAAATAAGATTTCCCATGAAAAGGATTGCTGCCCACTTTTCACTAAGGCTTCCACGTTTGTATTCTTTAAAAACATATTTTAATGTTTGTGTGTTATCATAGGAAATGTGTAATGTGTAGCATCTTGTTTCCACAAAACCCCCGTGGAGACAATAATAAGATATAAAGTTGCAATTACATGTATTATATGGGATCGATTAGACTAGCTAGAAACACATATCTGCATTTAAAGCAGCTCAACCTCATTTTCAGTGCCCTTGATAATAAAATTTCTATCTATCTTTAGCATTTTTCATCAATTGATTTCAGTGTACTCGATCATTTAGGGTTTCATGTTCTAAAGTGTAGTAAGAAAATGAGTTTAGAGATAATAAAATCCCTGTAGCACAGTGTATAGTGAATACTTCTGAAGTTCATGGCAAGGGGATCCTCAGATGATATCATAAGTCAGGCCCATGAACAGGCTGCTCGAAGTCAACTTCTTCAGCTATGCAGGAAAGCAGCTGCTCTTGCATTCTGCCTTTGTAATACTTTCTCCTTTGTTTGCTCCTTGTAATGCTTTTCCCCCTGCTCAGATTTTTGTGGGTCTGTATCTTTTTCAGTTAGATTCTTTCTTAGAAAAACTGAAAGCAGTAGAGATGCCCCTTGCAGTGTAACTGTCCAGAAAATCATCATTCAGTTTTGGTCAGAAAATACAGAACTCTCTATGGAAAAGAGAGAATACATCTGTCAGTGTGTACTCCCATGGGTTTTGCTACTGAGAAATATGGGAGTAAACATTCCAAATGTTTGTAATTCGTAATAAGAACAAACAAAAACATGAGAATATTTTAAGTACTGATTCTCAGAGGCACTTGACAGAGAAAACCAGAAATAGGGCCTGATGATCTGGATCAGAGACATGAACCTTCTGCTCCCAGGTCTGTTGCTTATGTATTAAATAGAGGGGAATCCAGACCGGTGTATGGAACATACATTTTTGCTAGCATACCCTTAAAGGACTGAGATTATTCTGTGGATAAGTTTTCATATTAACTACAGATACCTATGAAACGTATCATAAATTAATTCAAGCTGTCAGTGGACCTGCAAAGAATAACAATAGCAACAACAATTATAGTAAAACACATGCACACAAATGTCTTAAATTGTACTCTTAATCTGGGCTTCCACAATTTTTATTTCTTGTGTCTTAAGGTTGTTTTGTTGTTTGTTTGTTTGTTTTTGGTTTGGTTTGGTTTTGGGTTTTTTTTAATGCTAACACACAGAAAAACTATCAAATAAGTCTGGTAGCAAATACTTTTGCTCTGCTATTTAGCCTTTTGAACTTGTGTATCAAGTACACTTTCTTTCTGAGAGAGAATGGGAGATGTTTTGAGGGAAGTTTCAGTCATGCTTATAAAATGAATGTAATGCAAGTAAGTTAAAAATGTGTTGCAGACTAGTAAAAATTTCATCCAGAACTGACCTGGGTTTCAGATGAGGTACTGGACTAACCTTGTCTAATTATACCTTTTAAAAACTGAAAAGAAGTAATATGAGTTATTTGGTATACAGTGACTGCAAACAGTGTTCTTGCTCTTCATTTGTATTTCACATTGAGCCTGGAATGACCGTATTTCATTAAAACAAACTGTAACTTTGATTTTTTAAAAAATTTTATATTTTTTTGACAAGCCTCCTGTGGAGTTAAAATCTGGTTAATATCTGGTATTTGTGTTATGTGTTTTATTCTAGGCAGTAGTCTTATGGACGTTCAAAGTGTTTCGGTGCTGTGGTTTCATAAGAAATAAGATGAATCTATATGTTTAAAAATAATGTAGAAAATTTTTAATTTGACAGAATACAATAAGAAAAGGTTATTCCTTAATTTGTTGGTGGTTTGTTTTGTTTTTCTTTTATTGATAACTTTGCTGTATTTTTTGCACTTTTTTTGGTTTTCATTTAAATAAGAATCAGGGTCAGTTAATATAAAAGGCAGATACAGGGCTGATTGATCATGAATTTGAAGATGTGTGTATTTTTTCCTGATCATATTGCCACCCGACAGTCATATGATGTCATTAAACATGAGGACCTTGGATTTTTCACCAGTAAAATATGGCCAGGTGCTTTGCAATTTTTTTGGTGTAATGCTTCTTATATAGACAAGTTGTTACTACTATGATGAGATGCTTAGTATTAGACCCACATCATTATCTCCTTGAAAAAAGTCCTACATTTGCTTCAGAATAGCTCTCAAGTAGACATTTTGTTAGGTACAAGGTGTTGCCATATTGTTTTTCAATAATTTTAAGAAATTATTAAAAATAATATTTTTTTTAATCATGAGTACAAAACAGCATTGACAAAAATTATCTTCACTGTGGAAATACTTGTTTCATATACACAAGTTTGAAACAATATTTTATTATTTGGAACTCGATTAATAGTCAGATATCAAAAAAACTCATTTCCCCTCATAGAAAAAGTAGCAGAAAATAAACATTTTATCTGAAAGACATTTTTCCTAAGCACATAACTTTGTAATGTAAATGAAAAATAAATTCCAATTTGTGACAAAATACTAAGTTAATATGACCCAAATATTCTAATAGTTTTACAGATCACATTCCATAAAATTTGTCTGAAATATTACAATTGCAAGGGTAACCTTCAGATCCAACCATGTGTTTTACAGAAAGACGGACAGTTGTTTTAATTGGCTGCATAGTGCACAATATATACCATAAAAGTATTTTATTATTTTACAAGATTGGATAGATACATTTTCACAGTGTAAGTGGCAAAGTGTTTGGTTTCCAAAAGTATCATAGAATACTGTTTGAACACATATAACTGAATGTAGAACTATTGATGCAACAGAGAATTACAGAAATCTTATTACTGCCTTAACAAATGGAGATATTTGAGTGGCTTGTACAAAGTTTTCCTGGAAAAGCAAAATTTTCATTCTAACATGCAACCTGGAACTATCTGATTGAAGATGAAAATACAGTCTAAGAGCCAGGTGAAAATATTTCTTAAGATGAACTAAAAAGTGGGAATCTACAACTCACAGACCAAGAAAGAAGTGTACTGATGTAACAATTATTTACTCATCCCTATAGACATTTTTTGAATTCTATTAAGCCCTATTAAAGGACTGAGTTTAATTTATAGAAAAGTCCTTATTCCCAACCTGCTTACGTAGTTACGTCAGCCTGAAGTCTCTTGTGCACCTTGATCTCCTACAGAGAGTACTATGATAAACGAAGCATATATTTCTAATTAAGAGTCAATAAAACAAACTACTCAACCTGTCCCTCTATTACTGAACTGGATGTAATTGTTTTTAAAATACTGGGCTTAATCC
This sequence comes from Pseudopipra pipra, assembly GCF_036250125.1. Classification (NCBI taxonomy): domain Eukaryota; kingdom Metazoa; phylum Chordata; class Aves; order Passeriformes; family Pipridae; genus Pseudopipra; species Pseudopipra pipra. The sequence continues at coordinate 51,472,801 of NC_087554.1, forward strand.
AGTATTTTAACATGATCTGGGGTTTAATCAAAATCATGATCACAGCAGATTTTATGATAACATCTCATTTACTCCACATTTCAAAACACAGTAGGACAGTATAGGAATAAAGGCTACATGACTGCTTCTGTCTCTGCCACAGTTTCCCTGTGTCCGGGGAAAGATGTTACCCCTCTGTACCTCACGTTACAGATCTGTGAAATATGCATAATTATACCCTTCCTTAACAGTTGCTTTGAGTTCTGTCAGTGTGCCACATATTATATTATCCACTTCTATTCTGTAATGCTATTCATTAGAACTTGGAATGATTAAGCAAGCTATTAGGCTATAATTAAGAAAGCAGTGTCTGAGTATGTAGAGGTCCAAGTGAAGACTGATGCAGATAGCTAAAAATATTGTGTTTTTCTAAAGATTTCTAAGGATCATAGTGAAAGTCTGTCCAGAGGCTGAAAAAGCTCAGGGAAGATTCCTAGATGGCTTTGCTTTGATAAGAGCAAAGAGATGGACTTGACAGTTAATGAGGGTAATAACTTGGGTGACTACTGAAGTAGTTTTATCCTACCCAGCAACATTACCTGTCTTGCCCAAGTTTAGCTGGAGCCTCCTGTTCCTCATCCATAAGTATTTCTGATGTAAGAGCCTGGAGACATGCATGTTAGATATGTTTTCTATGGGGAGATATAGCAATTTGTGTGTAAACATTTTTTCAGGGACAGTAGTTTTTTCCCCATGTGTGTACTGGGAGTGGTCTGCCGACTGCAGCATGGTCACATATGGTGTGTCAGTTCATACTCATACGAGAATATGATTAATCCTGTATGGAATATATTAATCATATATGGAAGACATAATTGTAAGGCATAATCATAGCATGCAGAACAGTTAATCTCTGAACTCTACATTTGGCATCTTATGAACCGTCATCGAACTCTCTGCAAGGAGTGAATGAAGTCTTAGCACTGTTATGTGTTTGTGCTGTGGTACTCTCCAGTGATCCACTTTGTTTTAAAGACAGCTGATAGATCCCACAGTGTCAATGCTGATGTGAGTCTCCTTCCCCTGGCCATAAGGACACCATCCATCAGTGCCTTCAAAGCTATCATCCTGCTTCATGTTTGTGAGGGAGCTGTGTGAAGTGTTTACACCTCATAGTTTCCCAGTAAATGACAATAGACATCAATTTGTATCTATCTCATGAGCTTGAAGCTTTCATGAAGATGAATGGAGCGTGTCACATCAAATAAGCTCAGTGCCCTCCACTACTGTGTTGAGATCCTTTTAGAGTTCCTGCTTTGTGGAGTGCATTTCACCTGTACTGAGCATAGTTATTGAAATAGCACAGTCAAAACATTCATTGTTAAGAGAACATATTGGTACCATTTACTTGAGACTGGTGTGTTTTTATGGGTAGTTGTAATCTTTAATCAAGTGAATATTAATAGTTGCATTCTTTTATATTCCTGTGTCTACAAAGCTCACATTTAGTTACCTCTTCAAAAAATATAAAAGGCTGTATTGACAGCATTTCCTTTTGCGTGTATGATTTCATACATTTTTCTGTCAATGTCAGATGAGTGGATTTGGGTCAAATTTGTGGTAATTTGCTGTCTTGGAAGTGAACTTTTGGAAGTTTAACAGTGGGAGTTGGTAGGGACAAATCTACACATACTGAAACCTTGAATTTTTTTTTTTAAAACCTCTGATTCTGGTCTAGCTTAGTTGACCTCGGTTGTAATATAGAACACCGTCTTAGGATGAGGGAAGCACTGTTTGAATAAAAACAATGATTAAAAATTAAACACTGTTTTGACTGATTTTCTTCTGTGTAAATGTGCACGTAGAAAACCTGGGATTAAACTTGCTGTTTTTAGCTGCATGATCTGTTAAGGCTTTCCAGAACCAGCTTTCTACAAGTCCTTACTTTTAAAGCAGAAACACTAAGTAGTGAGTCCTACACTGCAAACTGAAAATCACTTGACTGCTAGCATAAACTGAACAAAAATATTTTCCCTACATACTATGGAAAGCTCGCTAGCAACTTCCTTTCATTCAGAGTCTATCACTCTTTTTCGTAATGGATTCTAAGAATATTTTAAGAACAGATTATATCTGCACATTTTCTGTTTCCTTCTGTGGTGTATCTTTTCTTTCTCAAAGTACAGCTAAATCTTGCCCTTCTGGTTTTGCTAACCATTGTTTTGTCTCACACTTGAAATTGTATTATAAATTCTATGTGGCAGGGCCTTTTCTTTCTTATGGTAGCCAGAAGTGCCAAGCAGAATTTCATGTCGTGTAGAGCTGATAAATGGTTAAAGACTTTTAAAAAACCCTTTTGGCTATATGCAGTTCTGTGAATGGTTTTGATACTGGAAGGCATGGTTTAAATGAACAGGCTGTGTGTTCATTTAAACACAAAGTTTGATAGTAAGTGTGACAGTGGTTTAACAATGTTCATTGGCAAGGTACACTTGATTTTTTACTGCACTGAGGATAGGGTCAGACAAAACTGTCGGAGAGACAATTTAGTCTCCTGTTGAGTCATGAGGTTCAGAACAGATCCCCTCACTTTCTAAACTCCTTCTCAGGGAGGAGTCTAAGTGCATCTGGAGCTATTCCTAGTCTCAAATTTGGTCAACGGACTATGTGTAGAGGACTATATGTGCTCAATCAATCCTTTATACCACTTAGCTATCAAAGTTCATCACGCTATTAATCACTTAGTGAGGATCTGTTGTGGGAAGGGATCTCAGCCTTGAGGAGTAACTCTGGGAGGTGTCCCTATTCAAGGGAAGACCCTGGCATGGACCCCACTGCCATATAGGAGAGCTCAATGGGCCCTGAGTTGCCCACTATTTATAGAGTAAGATGAGTGACTTATATTTGCGTACCAGAACACATCTGGGTCAGTGTTCCAGACAGCCCTGGGCTACCATGTTCAGAGTAAGCTGGATGCAACTATCACAACACCCACTGGTGGCTGTGGCTTGAGATGGGAGGCAGGAGCACACCACCATACCACATTCAAAGAAAGTCTATAGCAGAGTGAGGAATGGATCTCAACTTCTCTGGATTTCAACCCAGTGGTATAACCACCAAGGAACAAACATTAATGCCTTGTGCCCCATTCACTACTTTTCTATTTTTTACAAGGGTTTAGCTCTCTGAATGCTGTGATTTTTTTTTTAAGACACTTCTACGAATTACTTTATTTGCTGTTTTACTGAAAGACAGAAATTTGTGTGATATTTTTCATGTCTTTAAAAAGGGTAAACAAAGAAAGAAGACTGCTGTCATGCAAAATCATGCCACTGTTCATAAATTTATCATCAGTGTCAAGATTTCTCGGTTCAGCTTCTGGCTACATGTGGAAATATGGCTTGGTAGTTGTGGAGAGCACAGCCTAACACATAGATTTGAAATGCATCTTGGCTACGTGTGTGCAACTTGAGTCTTCTCTGGTAAAAACCTGTGGTTTGAGTCCTGCTGCACAATAAATGACAACTCCTGAGTTAATCCATCTGCAAAATATGGCAAGTGATACTTGTCTCTTTCTTAATGAGGCCTTGCTGCATAATATGGGTTATGTAGTGCACAGAATTATTAATGTCAGATGAAGAGCTGCAACTAGAACTTGTGACTCACGGCCCATCATATTTTGCTAGGCCAAGGGGTGCGTTACAGATGTAATTTGCTTGTATACTCTGGAGCTGTACATAGATTTTTACAAGGCATGGAGTATAATGGATGTGATTAGCATATCAGGAGTGCCATGGAGCTCTGGGCATGCCTAATGCAGTTAGCAGCTCAGTGTGCTAGAAACAAAAACTCAGAGGAGCTGGCATGTCAGGAACTGTGGGGCTCAAGTACTCTTAGTGCAGAATTAGTTCATTCATGGGAATGACTGAGTGACTCCTGCTGAAAATGTAACGAGGATAGAGAAAGGGTAACTCTGAGAAAGGAGGAGAAAGTGTGGATGATTGTAAACTGAAGTAATAATGTCTGGAAAAGTTAAAACTAGAATTCCTGAATTCTATAATTTAAGTCGATGGACATCTACTGAAATGGCTTTTTCTAACATTCTTTATGTGGCGTCTTTGTAGGCAACATGTCAATGGGTGCCAGTGGGATTTTTTCTGTGTAAAGAATACTGGAATAAATTGTAGTTAGTAAGGACTGTTTTGCATCAGAGATTGTTGAGGAATGGTTTTGCCAGGCAAGTATAACTTCTAAAGACTAAGTGGTACAAGTCCCTGTTAAACAGGTCTCTAGTTGATGTGAATTGTCAGAATTTTGTCAAAGCTGATGGAGATATAATGTACCTGCGAGCTAAGGAACTACTCCAGTGAGAGATTCAGTCTGAACTCTGCTATTGGGGGTGGAAAGAAAGTGGGGGCAGCTTCTACTTGCATTGTTTTGCTTGGATTACCTCTTCTTGGTTTCCCGACATGTTGATGATCTAAAGAAACATGACTGAAGCTGGGTTTCTTAACTGTGGAGAGGGCAGGATAAAAACCATTTATACCTGCTGACATTTGTCTTCATGAATCGGTGAGTAACTGGTTAGGTCTTTCTGAAGTAGTAGGACTAAGGGGCATTTAATAGTGAGCATTCAGTGTAATTAAGTATCTGCAAATACATGGCACATATTTTGTTTTTACTGAAGTTATCAGTAAAGCCCCACATTTCTTAAGGTACTAATGCAGTACGGCAGAGATTACTATGTCATAGAGGGAGGAGGAGAGCTAAAGTATTGTCATATGTAAGCTATTAGTGTAATTATATTTTTAAAGTGGTGCCTTAAATTGGTTACTTGAACTGAGTTTCCAGTTTGTGTAGAGGAAACAGTAGAAAATAATTTATATGAAGGCCTCAACCTTTTGTTTAAGTCAACAGCACATAAAGCATTTTAAGTTTGCTTTTTTATTGTTGAAGTCCCATAATCTATGAGGCTCACTTGGTCATGAAGTAGCTTGTTATTAAAATATAATATCATGTTCATCTGTGATTATTATTTTAATTCAGTGCTTGGTTGACTTATACAAAGCTGCCTGAACTCTTTCGGTAACCACTCTCCATTCACCTACATTACATTTAATTTATACCACGATGATAAAAAATTTGATTTATTTTACAACAGATCAGTAATTGTGCTCTACAAATAAGTCCGTAATGATAATCAACAGCATTTTCAACATAATTTAATTTGTCTTCTCCCGAGAGGTAGTTAAATGCAGTAATAATAACACTACTGTTATGGACTCTGCTGCAGTTAATCATGGCCTGAATATGCAGACAGCCCCAATATTGTATTGACAGAAATTAAATTAACCATAAGCTTGGGCAATCAGTGGCTGTACAGCTATTAAAAGTAATAAAGGCAACAAACCCCAACCATAGTCAATTACATTTTGACATATAAATGAAAAAAGACAGATGCTTTTGATTTGAAATTTTTATTTTATTGGAAGTAAAGAAGACATATCTTTTCATATACATTATTTCCCATGCCTTAATTAACCAATAATACACAACACAGCCTAAGAATCATACTGACATAATGTAATATCATGGGTGTATTCTGTGTGCCTCCTAACCCAAACATTTCATTATCTCCATATATTTTGGCCTGATATAGCATGTTAATGCAAAGGTATATATCAAAATGCTTAGATCAGACAAGGTGCAATCAACATCCCAAAAGAATTTCAAGAGATTAGGAAATAAAGTGTCTCTTTGGGTTCCTGTGGTGTAGCACTAAGTCTGATGAGAAACTTGTTTGAACATGTTTTAGGATGGCTCTTTGTGGTCCCTTTGTAAACACATGAGGTGTCCCATTGGTCCTTGTTAACCCCTTCCTGTGATTGGGTGTTCCTGTAAGCCCCTTGAGACTTCTAATTGGTTAACCTGTGATTCTCCCTAACCCTATAAATGTGACATCCCCAACAATAAACATCCTCTTGCCTCCTCTCCACGCCCGGTGTGCTGTCTCTGTACCTGCCATGGGACCACGTGGGTGCTGGGGGGAGGGGGGAGCACCTCTCCCCTCCAGGTTCGGGGCCTGAAAAACCCTGTCGCTGGAGTCCCCTTTCCCTATCCCTCAAGACGTCGGAATGGTTCTTCAGATGGAGAAGGAACCACAACTGGGCTCCCCCACGTCGAGGGTGGGAAAAGGGATCCAGAACTGGTGCCCCGTGTGAGGAAACGAATTTACTGAACTCTTCTATGAAGATAGGTGATTCCTAAGGCGCAGATGCGACATCTGTGTACCCCGACGCCCCGAAGTCTTCCCCAATCCCCCTCAATCCGCCGTAATTGGTGCCACGTGGTGAAGGCCAAGATTGTTTGAACTCTTCTGTGAAGATTAGAGCAGTCCTAACGCACAGACTGGGGCGAAGTCGTGCTCAACGGTGGACCGGAGTCTAAGCGTCAAGGTATTAGCAGACGGCATCACCACAAGAGAGCAGCCTGTTTTGAATACCTCAACCTTCCTGAGGACATTCAGGTAAGGAGCAGACCCGGCATATTCCCTTATAAGCAGACTTCGGCATACTCCCTAAACCTCTCCCCCTGTAAACCTGTAACTAAAGAACATATCTAATTCCATCCGCAAGTCATCTAATAAGACTGTTTTGCTAACCTGAAAGATAGTCCCGTTTCTAACAAGGGACTTAGACCACGCCAGCATGGCGAAAAAAGGGTTAAAGCTGCTAGAAACAGCTCCGCAGCAATCCCCCTGCGCGGCTCCCGGCCCCGGGCCGGCCCCGCCGTGCCGCGGCTCTGGGGAAACCCCTACATCAGCCGGCCCCGCTCCCGCCGCTCCAGCTCCCACCGGCCGAGCCGCCCGGGGCGCACCCCGCCCCGCAACAGACCGGACCGGACACCCGCGGTACCGCCGCCCCGCCGAGACCCCGGCGCTGCTGGTGGCCCCCGCCGATCCCGTCGATCCCGCCTGCGCCCTGCTCCTGCCGCACACAGCACCCCCCACGTCCCACCATGTGGCCGAGGCAGCAGCCGCCGCAGCAGCCCCTCTGGACACCAGGACTGCCTCCGAGGAACAGAAGAAAACAACCATTTGGACTCTAATGAAACTAAAATTAACAGCAATAAGTAGTTTGTTTGGTTCAGCAGTAAATTGGAAGTTTGTGTAAGTGAAAAACTTGTTTATGAATACATCAATAAAAACATTTTTAAATTCTGTTTTATAGAGACACCCTCAGACACTAAGAGAATGGGGTAAATTTAAAATCCATATATCAATAAAGACATATTCATCTTTAAGGAATAAAAAAGGGTGGGATGTAGCACTAAGTCTGATGAGAAACTTGTTTGAACATGTTTTAGGATGGCTCTTTGTGGTCCCTTTGTAAACACATGAGGTGTCCCATTGGTCCTTGTTAACCCCTTCCTGTGATTGGGTGTTCCTGTAAGCCCCTTGAGACTTCTAATTGGTTAACCTGTGATTCTCCCTAACCCTATAAATGTGACATCCCCAACAATAAACATCCTCTTGCCTCCTCTCCACGCCCGGTGTGCTGTCTCTGTACCTGCCATGGGACCACGTGGGTGCTGGGGGGAGGGGGGAGCACCTCTCCCCTCCAGGTTCGGGGCCTGAAAAACCCTGTCGCTGGAGTCCCCTTTCCCTATCCCTCAAGACGTCGGAATGGTTCTTCAGATGGAGAAGGAACCACAACTGGGCTCCCCCACGTCGAGGGTGGGAAAAGGGATCCAGACTGTGGCATGTTTTTCTTAAATTCCTGCTGACCTGAGAGGCAAAACTCTGAAAATTTCTGAAAAAGTCAATGACTTGGGTTGTGTTTTCTAGGGGAGAAATGAAGAAAGAGTTGTTATTTTCATTATGTATGTGGTTAGCACTTAATAAATTTTTTTCTTATACAAAATGAAGCATCTATAACTCGGTAAAAGTTACTTTTATGTCATGTTCCCTTTAATATCTCTTTTGTCTAGGACAAATCAAACACTGAAGTGCATTCAAAAGTAGCTAGTTATTTAAATAGTAAACTACAAAGTAAAGTTTAAATACTTATATACACTTATATATAATATTAAATTATAGAACTTATGCATATTTAAGGGGAAATAGAGTAGATCACAAGTTTTAAGGATATTTTATTGGGGAACAATGTTTTTATTTTAACAAATCAAAAGAGTTATTAGATAATTAAATCTGAATATATATATTTTTTTAATTTAACTTATAGTAGTTTCTGCAGATTTCAATCTTGAAAAGTATGTATTTCAACTTATTATGATTTAATCTTATGGTGAAAACAATATCTTAGGGCACAAGAGAAACAAAGTAGCATAATATATCATTATTCTTAATCAAAATCAAACCCAGCACATATAAGTAGTGTATTTTGAGAAGTGACTTATCAGTCACTTTGGATAGTGTTTCATAATCTTATGTAGCAGTTACCTAGTCTACCAAAATGATGTCATGACTTGACTGATGACTTAAGACACTGCATTGTAGAAGGATGAAGATTTATAAATCAGAACTGAATTTGATTGCCTAACCCCATAGCAAACCATAACCTTAGTTCAGATCCACTACAAAACATAAATATCTGTTTAATTTGCCATGTACTGTTACTGGATTCATATGATTTTTCCAGTTCCTGAGCACTTTGCTGGGTAGGGGTCTTATCCAGGAGAAGTGAATAATCCTTCACCTCTAAATCTTTTTGCTCCTTAGACTTATTAAATTCAATATATTTCACTTACATACAAAAGGAGAATAATCCTTCAGGAACTAGGAGATAAAATTGTGTGGCTTGTGTTATGCAGGTCAAGCTAGGAGATCAAGGTTTTTAGAAATTCCCTTCTGGCCATAAAACCCATGAACTGAAGTTCTTAAAAAAAAATTTGCCCAGGGCAAAGGCAGGTTTTAGAGCAACCCTGACTGTACAATTGGAGCAACACAGAAGATGTCTTCATTTTAAAAAAAATTAATTGTCTGTAAGCAATAGAACATGCAAGGCCGGGTTTCCTAAGGCACTTGTTAGGTGTTACCAGACCGTAGTGAAGCCTCAGGTTCCCCCTTGTAACACCTCTGCAGACTTCAGATCACCTCTATGGCAAACTCCTGTGCACAGGGTGGCTGGCTGGCTATTGCTAAGAGAAGTATGTAATAGCCAAGTTCTCCTTGCTATTCCTAGATAGGAAGTCATGACAGACTTTCTTTCTTCAGCCACTGATTTTCACAAAACATCTAGGAATTTAATTATCTTTACAAGTTTTACTCTTTCCAATATAGCTGTAGTTGTCCAGTGGTTGGAAAAAGTGCAAAAAGAGACAGGCATATGGGACAGATTCTCTTATTCCATAAGAAAGCAGGCCAAAAGCCATTTTGAAGACAGTTATTCTGTAGTATATGTGACAGATCACAGTGTTATAAGGGCTTTACTGTAGCTTATGTGCAATCTTCTCTGTAGACAGCATGTTCTTGCCTCACCCATTAACAGGCTAACTATAATAAATTTCTTCAAAGATAACATTTTGGTCTAGCATTTTGGTGTATATTCCATGTGGCATGTTCATTTACTTCTGAATATAAATGTATTAATATGCTGTCAGATGTTAATGTTTAGATGTGGGGTTGGGTTTAGGTACGTCACGTAATGACAAAATTCAGACTTCCTTCCTTAAGTTGTACAGGATTGAAAAATTCCTATTCTAGTTATGTTTCTGGGCTTTAATTTTCTTAGACTTTATAAATAACTTTCTTTTCTCAAGAACAATGATTTTGTGATAGGTAGCACATGAGGGCCAATATCTATTATGACACTTCTTATGAAGAAAGACAGATATATCATTCGTGGCTATTTCCATGATGAGTTATCTTTCCCCTATGTAGCCATGAAGATACTTGTCATAACAGAGATCAACTATCATTGTAATGTAATTTTTGTCTATACAGCATGTGTTGTAAATGGTGTTGATTGCTGAGAGAAACTCAGAGGGTGGGAGATATGATTCCTGGTACTCACAGGACAGGAAATACAACTTAGGCAATAGTGAATATTATATTTGATACATAGTTGCTGTCATCCTATAACTTCCAGGTTGTCTGCAGCTTCCCATAAAGCAATCCACTGTATTAAAATGCAATCTGGAAATTCTGTTTCCTCAGACACTAATATATGTTCACTCATATTTGTTCAGAAGAGTGAGATACACAACATGAAAGCAAGCAGCATGTTGCCAATGTATTAATTGTAAATTGATTCAGCAAGATGGGTGTCCTATTATAATTATGCAGGTCTATGGGAAAATAAAACCAATCCTTAACTAGCACATCAAAAGAAAAGGCTACTTTTTTGCCTACACTTATCCTTAAATTAAACATTTAAGTATTGCAACCCTTAACCATCCTTATATTTATAGAAAGGGAAAAACTTGCCATCAACAAGATAAATCTAGAAAAGCCATATTTAGCACCAGTGACAGCAGCAAATTAACTGTTATTGCTTTTTTTTGTGGCTCTGAAACCATAGTAATCAAGGCCAACAGAGATATTTTGATATTAAAGCAATCATGTAAACTAAACCAAAACCAAATCTAAACTGAGCTTAAACCAAAAGTCTTCCAACATATTTGTTCTAGCTTTGCTTTCTGTGAAAAAATCTTCTTCAATTTCTTGATCCCTGTTTCTAAATGGTCTGATCAAGGTAAAATAGAATCTAGCAAAATATCTCTGATAATTGTAAAGAATCTGCAGAAAGTGTAGGTGAAATTAAAACCTGACACCAAATGGTCTTGCAACTAGAAAATCCGTAATTACCCTATGGCTTCACGAATTGAACAAGAGCCAGGAAATAAGGCTCTATCGTGCCATTTTGCTGCTAGTGATGACAGAGGAGCTGATCGATAAACATCTTCACCTTTTTAACCTGTTTAGGAAAGAGTTTTGAGGGGTTTATTTCCTATGTGGCACCTCAGTGTACTGCCAAGCCCTATTTGCCATCACAGAACTTCAGCTTGTCTCTGTTTCCAGTGCCAGAGACCTCTTTCTTGTAAATGTTATTCTTTAAACTCTACGAAATGAACCATAGCCACTGAAACATACATAAACCTGAGCAGAATTGTCCTGACAGTCCACATATATAATTAGTCCAGTTATATGGTTCATATTGAATGGTAGAATATTTGTGGAATAATACCGTACCAAATACTGTATCAGTTTTACAGACATTTGTGCGTATATGACCCCAGAGATACTTCTGTATCTTCAAGAAAGTGGCACTCACTCTTTTCTTCAGTTGTCAATTTCATGTACTTTATTTGAAATATTTAGACAATACAAAACATGGTTAAATTTAAATTACATTAAAACTAAGGTCAGAAAATTAAAAGAATAGGGCTCTTAAAAACTCCTATTTGAGCTATCTATTCAGCGGTATTTGTCCATTCCAACTGTTCTTATTGGACATGTTTATTGTAATTACTATTTATGGATAAGATAAAATGAGAAGATATTAGCATTGAACATCCAGTACTTTAAACTATTAATTTCATTCATTAACTCTGATATTGACAGTATTAATATTGCATTATCATACATTTCTCTATCTGAAGTTATCTTGGACGATAAGCAGCTGTTTTATAAGAATTTATCAAGAATAATAAATTTTGAAATGCTATTCTTATATGCTTGTTACATACAAATGTAGCATTGCTGTGTTACTAAATGTGTTTCAATTAAAAATATTTGCTTAAATTAACAGCAATTAAGAGTATACCTATACAAAGGACAGAGAGGTTGATGTGAAGTGAAATTTATCATGAGGTAATTGTGAGTCAGAACAGAGAACTGTATAAAGGACTCGAAATTTTCACTGAAAATTAAAAGCTATTTCTTCATGTTCTTTCTTTTTTATTTTTTTTTCTAACAACTAACTTGTAAATTATATTTGATTTTATTTTTGAGAATATAATGAGACACAATTAATATATTTTCAGTAAAAGGAAGACTGGCTATTTTTAGAAAGGTCTATAAATGTTCCTACACTTCCCAGTGTTATGATTTATTTTTTTTTTTAATAAATTCTTTCTTTTATATTCTCTATCCTTTCTGGAATAGAGATGTATCGACAACATTTGATTGTCTGCATTTTTTGAACTTTGACATCTTATCACAATTCAGTGACACATGAGCAAGGTAGAATCTAAGAGGAGATATTCCTGCATATCCCGGAAAAGTGTAGACTGGGAGAAACAATTGCTTCAGGATGTATATCTTGTTCATGTTGCTATTTCTGTCTAACAATTTATTTTGGTCTAACGTTAATGAAAACATGCCCGGGCTGGTATGTAAGGAAACTCAAAGACTGTGGACACAAACTGGTACCGATATTTCACATTGTACCCTCTCAAAGAGATAGGACATAAAATCACGAGTGAATCCGTAGTGTTGGAGTCAATCAGTCAATAACTTGAGGATTAATTAACTGTCCACTTTCAGTAAATAAAGAATTTTATCACACTTTCCTTGGTGTTGAGTATGTTAAGGCAGGTGCCACAGCTGCAGTTTCTGTTCAAACCGCACATTTGAGATATCCAGTTATTTGCATTATTACTAATATCTACATGAATACATTTACCCTCTTGCTCACGGGACATGCCATAGGAACGGGAGCTGGTGTTTGACTGGCTCTAGACCTGCAGGCTGGTTGCCTGAAACTACATGTAACTTAGCTAGTGGGAAGAAACATTTTGATTATAAGCAACAATTGAGCACTAAGCATCATCCTTGTTATGTGGTATTGTCTAGAAACCAGAGTGGCAACAGATCAAAACAGAAACCCATAACTTGAAGAAACAACATGTTATTTTGATAGCTCTTGTTTTAAGAATGCAAGCACATAACAGCTTGATTTTAAATATGTTGTTGTTAAAATTATAACAGTTGAATGAGACCTTCTCTGGACAAGCTTTTTGTATTAGCTGTCAGTTCCTTGACTTCTGTTTATTCCCTAAAAGTACTAAAGGACATGTATCCTTAACCTTTCATGGCTAAGTAGTTGCTAAACTGAAACATCTGATACATGAGTCTGATCCTTCTCCTGTTTAAATTTTGCCATAATTGCAAAGCTGTGTTATTCAGCTCAAATGGCACAAACAGCAGGTTTGTTATGTAAACTATAGAATCTCCTCATAAAGAGGGATGAGAGATTAGAAATCAAAATATTAAAGGTAGCATTCACTATAAGCTCTTATGGTTTCTGAGTATGAGATTTTGGTGGGGAAAAGAAGCAATGCAGAAAATACCACCTCAAACTACTACATCATCCTTCTTGAAACCTTTTATTTTTAAACCAAATCATGGACATATTATAAACTGCTGCCTTATTGCTTCCCCCTCTCAGTCTGGCTTTGCTTTCTATTCCCTTGCAGTATTTCCTTTCCATTCATGACATCATCTTAACCCTCACTAGGGGAAGGGGGAAAAGATACAGAGAGAGAAAGGAAAAAAAAAACCATACCACAAAAAAACCCCTTCCTTGGCAACAGAAATACCTTTAAGTGTAACATAATTACAATCTCTCTGCCCTTTCTCCCCCCTCTGGGACTATTCAGCAAACCCTACAACATACACTTAAATCTTCAACTTCGTAGAGACACTACACGCAGATGGGAAAGATTTGATTAAAATTACAGTGCTTTAGATTCAACTTCACCTATTAAGAAAAAAAAAGGATCTGGTGCTGGACTTTTTTCCCTGAGAAATAACTAGGCCACAGTAATTACAGGCAGGGCCCTGCTGTGCACCATGAATAGGATCCCTGGGGTGGTATTTTCCTGTAACCTGTCTATGTAGGGCTGTTGACATCAACATGAATGATAACTATGCCAGGCTTCCTTTTTTTTGTTTGTTTTACCTTTTGTATTATTATTATTATTATTCTTTTTATGCCTTAGAAAAAAGAAGGGGAGGAGAAATAAAATAAAATAAGTTCTAAGTGTTGTGTTTTACATTTTTTGTGTCAAGAATGCTTTTATGTACTTTTCTATACATCTGTGTGATTATTTTCTTAGATTAACTTTCTTGAAGTTGAATTTTGGCCCTCAAAAAATGAAGAGACTAACATGAGGCAAGTAATAGGGCACAGAACATTAGACACTGTGGAAGTTTAAGTGCTAACACTTTTCACATAACCCAAAGTAATGAGAGCTTTCATTTTTGAGCACTGACGCACTTCAGGACAATTGACTTATATGATAAGGTACTGTCCATCAAATTAATTTTATTTGGATTTCATGTCATATTAGACAGCTATATTTTGTTATTGTTTCAGCTGATAAAAGTCCTCAGCAAAAGCTGAGTTACTCAGCAAAAGATTTACTTTGCATTATATTACACTGGCAAAATGGAGACTAGAATTATGGATCATGGCACACCTCAGGCATCAAACAGAATCAGTTGAAAGTGTATTGTAAGAAAATATCTATATAAGAAAGGTGAGGAAACAGCAATGCACAATATTGTCAATATGTTAAGACATAAAGAAAAGGTCTAAAGAAGGGTAGCATAAAGTTAGACTGAGCTCTGATCATAACCAAAAGTGCATAAAGGATACTCACATGGAATTATAAGAGGTGCTGTCTGTAAGTCTTCCAAAAATGGCAGAAACTAAAGGAAGAGAAGGGAGGATAACAGCAGGAGTTGGAATGGAATACATATAGTATTTGTTGGAAGAAGCAGACAAAAGGCAGCAAGGACAAAGTCCTTCCCTTCTCTCTTTTTACTGAGTGCTTGAGAAAGAAATATAAAGCACTAAACTGACCAGCAGAGAGCCTCACCAAGGTAAAATGAAGCTCAGACTCCGCTAATAATGGAAAGTTGAGGGACCTCTTGCATTTTGTGCTCAGCTCTATGTTCTAGAAAAGCCTTCATGGTTTGGGAGTCTGAGAAATGGCTAGATAAGTGAATCTTTTTTCTACTGACTCTTGACTGATATTTGCCTTGAAAGTATCTACTTCTAGCTTTTGTAAGTAAATGCATCCCCAAAGAAGCCTGTCTCAAAATCAATTGTTAGAATCAGTACAGGTAGCTTAGGATAATGTGGGACATATAACCCATTCCCTGACAAAAAATCTTTACCCTATCCCAGGAGGATCCTGGAGCAGAAGAGAATCAGGACTAGTACAGCAGCTGAGTAATTGGCTTTTGTAGATGTCAAACAAACAAACAAAGAGAGTTTTTTTGCACTGCAAATCCTCTGAGAATGCTAATAGTCAACTGGTTCATGCTAGGATACCTCATAAGCTTGAGAAGGAAGCTAGCACTATGAGTTGGTATCAGTGAGAGCTACTGATTGAGAAATGACAAATGGATTGAACATTGACTCTGCTGGTCCATGAAAGTCTGGAGCTGCTTATGTTTGGTGTAAAAACATAACATGCAGCCAAACACGGGGACACAGAAAGAGGAATGACATGTTAAAGCAAATGCCTGAGAAAATGAATTTTTCAGCAGAATTGTTAATGGATAAGAGCATGGCCTGGCTGCATTTGTCAGGATTTGAGAAAAGGATGTTGCAGTGATCAAGATGAAAGATATTGCTTAGATGAATGGGTTGCAGAAAGAATCTCAGCAAGACTTGAGAGTTTCACTTTGAGGGTGTAAACAGAGGGCTCTGTGTAGAAGAGTTCTGACTTCACAGGCCTGAGTGGTGGACAAGCTGTGGATATTGTCCACAGTGACTGGGAAAAACTGGGAGGAACAGCTCTTTCTCTCCATATTAAGCTTGAGATAATTTATATCTGCAAAGAAGCGTGTGAGAGAGAGGCTTAGATTTTACTTTGGACAGAGACAGACGTGTAAGGGAAACAGTAATGCATAAGACATCTGAGATCTTGGAGCTCAGCCATGAAGGGATGCTGTTGGAAGGCTGCTATAAATGCAGAAACTTAATTGTTTTTTATTTCCTATAACATGATAAAGATGAGGTTTACTATTCCAACAAGCTAAAATAAGGAAAAGGTGACAGGATTGCTATGGGAATTATGGTATGAGCAGTTAAAGAATGAAACTTGTGTTTGTTAGAGGTGATGTGTGAAATTCTTTAGTGCCTTCCAGGAATGGAGGGTTGTAGAGCAGGGCGGAGTACCTGGGTGAGGCTTAATTCCCTATGTGCCTTCATGTGGAACGGAGATTAATGTTCATGACATTTCCTCTCTAATTTTTGAAAGGGATGGACCTGAGAGAGCCATGCTTGGAAGTCTTGTGGGAGGGAGCTCAACTTCAGGCACACTGAGGTGCCCCTACTTTCTCACGTGAAGCAGCCATGAATCTAATCTGAACAGTGCTGCCTTGTGCTTATGACTCATGTTCTCCATGTGGTGTTTTGTTCCATTTGCCTTGTGCTTCCGTGAAGTCTTTTGTTACTGTTTTTATTTTCTATTTATTGTCTTAAGTTCCATTCTTCTGTAGTATCTTTGTGCTGTTTTCTGTCTATTATGAGGTTGTTCAACTCTCCTCTGCCTTGGTTCCTCATTTGCTGCAATGGCTATTCCTATCGCTGTCTGGGAATTGACCATTGTATCAGATTCTAACAGGGCAGAGCCATTTTCTGCCTTTTTGTTAGCTGAGAGAGTGACTTCTGCCATTTGAGGCAACTGACATGCAAGGAAACACTTCTGCAGGGCAGGACTTCTCCCTTCCTTCACCCTTCTCAGCTCCTCCAGCCTCTGTCCAACCGTCCTTCCTTAGTTTCATAGCAGTAGTTCAAATGTGCCTGGCAGTGAAAGAGCAGCTCCTGCAACTCTTAGACCTTGTTCTTATTTATTTATTTATTTCATGCTAAATGTGGAACATAACCTTTCATATCATAGCTTACCCTTCTGACTGGTGAAAACGATCTGGGCTCACAATACCTGGGCTCCTTTGCAAGAAAGTCCTCAGCACAGTTAAGATACCTTTCATCTGCTCATCTTCTCTGGTAGTTTTTGCAAGGAATTTCCGTACCAAGGCTGGGTTTTCCCAAGCACTCTCACAGTTCTAATGATAATAGGTTTGTGTATACTGTAGAGTGATGCTGAGCTGATCCAGTCATATTTAGTTCACATTAATCACACCCTTGTACTCAAAACAGTATAGCTCTAATCTAAACCAATTAAGCTAGTGATGTTTATACAGAGAGATTAATATAGCTCAGAAAAGCATAACCTTTGTCCATAGAAATATCTTAAGATAATGAGTTTTATTCAGTGGGATGGATTTATAGAAAGGTGTGTTCTGGATGTAGACACCTAATTTTAAATTCTAAATCAACAGGAAAATAAGCTTGTGCAGACAGAGAAGTTTCAGCTGCATACATGAAGATGGAAAGAGGAAATTATCTCAGTTTAGAGTGGATGCTTGAGAATATACAAAGAATTAAGGATAGCATCCACAAAATGAAGAGATAAATGGACTGAGAGGTAAAGCAGAAAAATGCAAACAACTTTGCTTGTATTTAAAAATACATTTTCTCCTTCATGTGTCATGCTGACTAAAAAACCAAAAAAGCAAATCTTTCTTTGATTTCTGAAGTTATAGTGAAGACAAATATTCTTTTTTATATTTGGAATTTATAGCTGCAGTACACCCTCACCATGAACAAATTCCTGAACTGTCTGTATCTCTAGGATACCAATTTTAGTTCAGGGAACAGATGAACAAGATGAAATTATTTATAATATTTGTACCATAATATACTTATGATGCCTGACAATTGATGGCAGCTATGGATTTGTAATTAATTAGAATTTTGGTTAATTTTTCAATTAATTAGATATAACTTAGGTATTATTACAGTAGATATTAGATGTGTTCAAATTCAGCTCAAAGAGCCAAAGTGTTCAGGATAAGACCAGTTTTCAATGGACTGTCATACAGTATTAGTCTATTATTATTTGGAATGATCCCGATTATCTCAGAAATTTGCTTTAAAGTCACGCACCTCAGCCCATAGGACCCTAATATGATCAACAGGGAGAGAACAGGAAAGGCCACTGTGCCCCAGTACCTAAGTCCCTGGAAAGGGAAAGAATTGGAGGAAATTACACCTACTCCAAGCTGCAAGGAAAGGCAAAAAATTCCTGATATCCTTACCCGTTTGAGTTATTCAAGAAAGCTATATCAATCAGACATCTGTAAATGAAAATTCACCTTAGATATATATTATCTTGTGTGCTTGTCTGCTGTCATAGACAGTCTGTGCTGATTCAGAACAAGGCAGTTCTCTCCCGCTGCTGAGCACTTGTGCATTTAGAAGAAATAAATCTTTTCTGACCAACCAAAGCCCTGAAATATGGGTTTTGATATTACTGCTTGTCTGAATGCAGAATTTGTAGTAATTTGAGAGAACTCCTTTATGCATCGTGCAGATGTAACACTCAAAGCAAAAGTCACCTACTACGGCATTCTTCTCTGCATCCCTGCTGGGATTTAAGATGCAGTCCACACATTTTGCTCAGCAAATTGTTGTTTCCACTTGAAACCTCCAAGCAGCTGAATTAAAACATTTCCCCCATCAGGGAAGTAATGGGCTTGAAGGACCCTTCCTAGCTCTTCCCAGGACTCCCCCACTCTTTGCTCAGCCCAGGACTCTATTTCAGGCCCCTGGAGCCAACAAACCCTGACCAGTCATGCAACAGCAGGGCTGATCTCCAGCTCCCTGCAGCTGTGTCCTGACCCAGCCATGGGTCCCACCGAGTCACCTGTGGGCCACTTCCCAACCCAGCTTCAGTCTGTCCCCAGGGAGGTGCCAAATGCTGCGTGCTGATGCTGCCACCTGTGCCCCCTGTTCTGCACTGCTCCTGGCTGGAACAGGCTCCCCAGGAAAGTAGTCACAGCACCAAGCCTGACAGAGTTCAAGAAGCATTTGGACAATATTCTCAAGCACATGGTGTGACTCTTGGGGATGTTCCTGTGCAGGGCCATGAGTTGAACTCAGTGATCCTTTTGGGTCCTTTCCAACTTGGCATATTCTGTGATTCTGAAATTTTCATAGTATGAGATGCATAAAAAAGATACCTTGTGTTGTGGTGATTGTATGCCTTTTCTGAGCACTCTGTTGAATTTCTCAACAGTGCCGATCAGAAAGTTTTACAATTAATTGATTGCATTACAGGTGTTGTTCACCACCAGGATTAAATGATGCTCAGTCTGGTCAACAGCAATCCTTTCCTTTACAAATGAAAATCTGTATTTTTGCACATTATATGTATTTGTTACCTCAGTATGGTGATAGTGAAGAGTCCTGTGAATGTCCACATTTTTTGCAAATGAGATATAAGTTGGTAAATTTGAATTTGATTTGTTTCCAATGAGTTTAATTCAAGGGAAAACTAAGTAGGCTTGAATGTGGTATTTCATGACTTTGAGTACTAAGAACTTATGCAGCTGGATTCAGTATAAAAATAGTAGGAATCCATTTTACATTGCATGTAGAAGTTTTTGCACAACTTTATGCAAAATAACTTTTTATTATACTACAGTTATGTGCAGTTTACTCTGTAATAGTGCTTTCAGGTAAGAGCTTAAAATTGGAGGTCATGTTTTCTCCTCATGAATATTAAATATCTCAGGATTATTTTCATAACCATACAGACTCATAGCATGCCCTTGAGCAGAGCAGTCTTTCCACCAGGTCTGGGTGGTTCTGCACACCTGCCCAATCAAACGAGTGTCTATAGGTTGAGACAAAGCTTTGAAAACAGTCAAATTAGAGACATGATAAATGTATAAGAGTACATTTGAAGAGTGGAAAGTCCACTGTAAAAACACTTGCTGAGTATAAATCTCTTGGATTCTGTGAATATTTCCACTATTGTTGTGCAGTGGAGTTCTGTATCCTTGGACACATCCCTGCTCATGAATAGGTTATGGAACCATATCTCACAATTCCTATCGTTTCCTCTCACATTTCCAGTAAAGATTATCTGTACTTCTGTGGTTACATTTTAGTGAATCCCAGGGTTAAATACTGGGACTGTATTGGGATATTCTCCCATTCCTTGCTCTGCAAAGAATTTTTTTTCATTCTGGAGTTCCTTTCCATAGAAACTGGGCTAACAGGGAGCCCTATTCTTTGAGATGGCTGAACTCCTGCCTTTATAAGCAAGTATGTTAGAGATGACACTAGAGAAGGAAAACAGGCTCCTCTTCTTCTATACTACAGGCATTCACAAAAAAGAGGGATGTGACCCCTGCTGCATCTGTTGTTCTTTAACCTGTGTTTTCTGTAGTCATTCTTACTCTTCTTCTTGTCATAGTGCAGTTTAAGGAGAGGGACATGAGTCACAAGAATTGAGTCTGAACTGGACTGGCTCTAGAGCCATGATCTGAGGAATTCCAAAGATATTTTTAAACTTAAATAAAAAGACTCTTCTGTCTCTTTACATTCTTTAGTGAACAGGATAGTAGGGCAAAATGAATAATTGTTTTCAGTGTAGCAGAAAGAAAAAACGCTCTTTGCAGAATGATTTTCTTTATAAATTCTGTAGAGACATATACTATATTTTTTGCCACTGGAGTAGATTGGTTGCAGTCTCCATCTGAGATACATTCACAAATACTGTATTTAAGGGTATTTGTAAATGTATCTTAGATGTTGTCATGGTTTTGGCTGGGATAGAGTTAATTTTCTTCCTAGTAACTGGTGCAGTGCTGTTTTGGATTTAGGATAATAATGTTGATAACACACATGATTTAGTCACTGCTGAGCAGTGCTGTTGTTACCTCAACCCATGAGTTTTCCTCCTTTTACCCTTCTGATCCTCTCTCCCATCCCACCTGCAGGGAGTGAGTGAGTGGCCACGTGGTGCTTAGTTGCAGACTGGGGTTAAACCGCAACAGATGTACTTGTCACTGTTGTCTGGGATGGCATCTTCATCACATCTCTGCATCTCGGCAAATTTTGCAACTCTGACCTAAAAGCACCTTCTATGATGTATACATATATTTCTCTTATCCCCTCTTTGCCAACTGAATCTAATAGTTGCAACATATTAGTATGCATTTTGTTTGTATACAGTCAGCTGCCTATGAACATATATATACACAGAAAGTATTTCGTAGCTTTGCGACCTTGAGATATGAGCAATTCATCATTGACTAGCCTAAGAATACACATCCTCATATGTTTTATTCATATCCCTATATGTGTGTGTAAATATACACATATATGCAAGTAAATATTCATTTTGTACATATTACACATTATAATGAGTGTGCCTTATCATTTGAAAAAGGAAAGCTATTGGAAAAAATTCCTACAAGTGACTACTATTTTCTCCTTTGATACCTTTCCAAATTGGTGTTTCCATCTCATTGTTTTTGTATTTGTTTTTAACTTTATTTAAAAGATTTTAAAATGGGGTATTATTTAACAAAGAGGAAAACTTTACCACTTTCTCATGTAAAGCTAATGTGACAATAAAACTGTCAACAAGGAGGCAAGATCCGTCTCACAAAAGTCTTGAAACCTCTAAGTGGAATTTGCATAAAATAGTTCTGGTATTATTATTCACTGTTCTTTCAGTGACAGATATGTCAAGGCCTTAAAACCTAAAAGAACAATTATGCTATTGTATCTCTCGGAGGATTCAAGGGGTGTGTCTTTGGTGAAAAAGTGCTATTAGAGCTTTGAAAAGCAGTAAAAAGACAGCCCAAGGGGCTCTTTAGCTAGTCATTTTAAAAAGAATGCCTGGGCTTTAAGTGTCTTAAAGTACATTTATTCAACTCTTACTTTGTGCTTTAAAAAAACTGCTAATAATTAATGGCTGTAACATTTTTTTAACATTTGCATTAGCTATAAATAAAAACTCTTGATAAGCCTTTATTGATTAACTTAAACTGTGATTCTCTCATGAATGTTTCTGTATTTCTGTCAAGCATATTGCAAAGAATTATATGTAAGCTTTTTGGTTAAGCTAATATTGAGGAAATCATTGAACAATTATAGACCAAAACAGGAACTAATCAGTAAATCCATTACTTGAACAAGTAATGTTATGTAGCTTAACATAACATGTCTGACATTAAAAATGAGGGATTGATAAGTAATGTATCATTAGAGCTGGATGTGCCATAGAAGACAGAAATCTAAATGTAATTTTATATTAAGCATGTTCATGATTTTAGCTTTAGACTTGTTGGATTTGGGGTAAAAATATATATATTTTGAAGTTCTCACTAGAGAACAAGTTGGAACAAGCCTGTAAAGTACAAAATCACTAAGCAAAGAAAGAACATGTCAAATAGGTATAAAAACTGGATAGTTTTCAAGAATATGAAGCAAAGAGTCATCAAAAAGAATTTAAATAGGGAAAATGAAGACCTGAATTAGCAAACTTTAATTGTTGTCGACACTAGCCAGCTAATAAATGTATTTTAGAGTGAGACCAAAAATAGTATGAAATTAATTTATTTCATACCCTTCATTGTAGAAAAGTGTAATTATGAACTTGGCAGCCAGGTGCTAGATTGGCCAGAGACCAGGTTAATATACAGTATTTGATTATAAAATGATTCATTATAAATATGGCAGGTCTATCTCTTTCTTATCAGGATTGTCATATATCAATATAAAGTAAATGAGGAAAAAGTGCTGGCCTTAGCCAGCTATTTCTGTTATAAAAGCATACATTGCTTTTACATATAGAGTACACTGAGGTGATATTCAGTTTCCACAGTAATAGTCTTTACTGCTACTGGTGATACACTGAAACTCTTAGAGCAGTCTGTTTAAAACAGAGAAAACAGATTAAATTACTACCCTGTAAATTTTACAGAGACAGAATACAGAATACTTTCAGTAAAATTCTTATAAATAGGATCACAAGTCAGTAACTTTATCTTAATATTCTTTAGATATTCTATATACTAACTATGGAAAATAAAAGCAAAGTAATGCTAGCTATTTGGAAAAATTAAGCTCTAAAGTTTTTAACAGTGACCACTCAGAGTGTGAGTGGTTAGAAAGTCTGATGAGATGTATATATAAGGTTATGTCCATATAATTTCAATTTTGTCATGCTTGTAAAGCCTATATCAGTTGTTTTCTGATTTTGGATATTAATCTACTTTTTATGTGATATTCACTTAGTGTTTAAGTACCTATTCTAATTGAACTCAGCAGGAATCTTGTAAGATGGAGTATCAGTTATGCAGGACTCAGGTTTTGCACTGTGTAGTTCACTTTGCATTTACATTGCTGGAAGTTTTGTCATCTTACATGCATGTAGAATCAGGACTTTTGTTTTCTGATTTTGGTCACATGTTTTCTGTATGTGTGCAAAAGCGTATTTGTGCATAGATATATAAGTATAGCTATGCTTCTGTATTAGAACTTAATTTATTGCAACATTGTGATGCTGGCACTTGAGCCAACATGCATTTTATCACACTATTAGGTGATTTAGGATTCTGCAAAAATATATTATGCAAGTGTGGATGGATGGCACTTTATAAACATAAGACTGAACCATGCCTCTTATCTGTCCTTGAATTTTAGGATTGTCATTGACTTTGCATGAAAAATTCTCCTTAGCCTTCCTCAATGTACAGTAGTGTTGTCTTTTAAAGATTAGGATTTATAAAGCAGAATATAATTGTCAGATTTTAAAATACAGTTAGGCTTTCTTTCCAGCTGCATTCTTTGTTAAAAGCTGCTTAAATTCCCGTATATTTAATGATGTCTTTTTAATGACTTTTTCTGATTTAAACCCTTTCTCCATAATTTAATTTTTCTTCTCCCTTTCTTTTTGTCCCCAGCTAATGTAAGAGCTTTCTGACAGGACCATATTTAATTAAGGAAACAGGCCAAATTCTGCCCTCAGTTAAAACCTATTCAGCTTCAAATTTGATGGACAATGTGGAGATGGAGACCAAGGTGGCATTTGTCCTGGCTGATAGATTTTGTAAAGCCACAGGCAACAAGCTCGGTCAGAATGGGGCAGTGGTCAAGCACAGACCTTGCTCTGCAAATCCTCAGCGAGAAGGCAGGAGGGGAAGCACTTGCAGGTTTTGCTGAATGCTTGAGGCAAAAGTAGTCTCACAATCTCCATTCCTACCCCAGCATTTTTACCAGCCTTTGCTGTACTTTTTCATGTAGGCATTTCATTAGCAGAATGTACTGACAAGGAATTTAAAAGAAAAATAGGGCAGTGTCCTTGCTATTTGGCTAAAAAAAGGTAGCAAGGAGGAGACCATTATTAGTTTGACAGAGAAATAGGGAGTCAGCTGTCAAAGCTGGAATTGCTGCCAGAGTGGTGGGGAGGAGGTTCAATAACAGTCAACTTGAATAAATAAGCAGAACAAAGCTCCGAAATGGAGGGAAGGAGCTAAAATGTCATAATCAGGGGATTGATGGATTCAAGGTGTGGGAAAGATACATCAGGTCAGGCTGAAAGGCAAGGCAGATGTTCCTTAGTTGTAGAGGATTGTACAGAGAAGGTAATATGAATATGTAGGAGGCTAGAAAGGAAAAGCTATAGTGGATGAGGTAATTGGGGTAAAAGCAGAAGACAATGGCCTGGACAAGTGTTTCAGAGACATGGTCAAAAAGAAACATGTGACTGTTGAAGACACAATTCAAGGAGAAAGGACAGAATTTGGATACAGGATGCTCATAGGGGAAAAAATTGAAAGGAAAGAAACCAAAGAACCTACTGAGCTGTGGGCCCCATCAAGAGACAAGGCGATGGTTTTATTATACACAGTGAATGATGTCAGCGTGAGAGGCACTCACAATAGCATTTCTGAAATGTGACAGTGCTAATGGGTTTGCAGCTGTATGACTCAGAGAAGTTGGCCCATTTCTTTTCCTGAAAGAAGATGGACTTATCTAGATGACAGAAATAGCTGTTGTCCCAGATGTGCCATACTTGCTCCCACAGAATTTTTAGGAATGACTCTCTCAGGCGTAGCAGTTCTGTTCTCTAGAAGAAAAGTCTTCCTTTCTCTAAAAGTCCCTAGAAGTCAACGTATATCTTTTGAATCAGGTATATGTAAGTACGGAATTTTTCCCTGTCTGTATCAGTAGGTTTGTTTGCTTAGTAGTGTGCTTACCATTTGATATAATCTCTTGTGTTAGCAAGAGAAGCACATATGGCACATGCTTCTCTCGGACCCTCAATACCCAGTTCTCTTAACAAAAGACAAACTGCAAGAAATATTAATTAATATTCAGATTACTGTTCAGATTACTACACTATGAAACATTGGCTTGTATCTTGTAGCATCTTGATGTGAGTGCGGTATTTACATTGTGGAATGTGTATTAAATATTTAAGATGTGTGTCAGACTACTAGTTTTGGAGCTTTGGGGACAGGGACAATAACTTACTGTATATCATGAACAACACTAAGTACAAGAGGGTCTTGACCTGCTGGTCCTCCAGGAGCTGCTGCAATAAATAATAGTAGTCAGGGAACAGTCTGTTATTCTAACACATCACTGTTACTCCTGTAGTTCAAAGTGAAATGGAAGGAACATCGTGACAGTACTAGTAGTCCTGGTCTTTGGTGGTTGATATTACAGTGAATTCAGTAAAAGGTGCTATGTCAAGCCCCCACCCTGGCAGGGGTCTAATAACTTTCCAATGACTGCAGCTGTGCTCCAGGTCTTGGCGTCTTGGCGTCCTTCACCATGAACCCTTATTCAAATACATTCATGTCCACATACCCCTACTGTGTATTGGACACAACACTTGATCATTTGTGGGAAGAAATCTGTGGAAAACCTGAACTCTGTGATAATATCATCACACTAAAGAGGGACAATGGCTAAACAGCAATACTAGAGTGAAGCTGAAATATCGTGCTGTGCTTCTCTATGCAATCTTCTGCTCTGTCTCTCATGGAATATATGAGCCTCATATTGCATGTCTTGGACTTGCTGTGCCTCTCTTCAGATATTCTTTACAGAATTGGGTGGTGTGAACTGCATATTTGATTGATGTGGGAGCTGGAGCTGATCTCTACCATCCAACTGAGAACACTTCTCTTCCTCCCATCAAAATGAAAGAACAAATCATGCTGTCCTGCTTATGGGATCAACTGTGGGTCTAAGATCAAATTATGCTGCATTAGCAGTGCCTCAGGAGAACCCTGGAATTGGTGCTATCTCCCAAAAGGAGTTCAAACGGAAGGTGAGGAGTTAAAAATGGAATGAGAACAGGCCCCCAAATTTGATGCCTTCTAATCCAACTGAGTTCTTACTCAAGCAGTTTAGTTGCATATCTTAACTTGGTGGTATCTTAATTCTTTCTGGGTGTCAGTATTTTCAATAATTCAGATGGTGTCACCTGTCATTAATCTATGCCTCCTCTGACAATCAGGATTCTGACACTGTTTGTGGGTGGGTAATAAGAGATCCAGTACCAGAAAAGTTTCATTGTATTCCCTGTTGTTTCAGATCTGAAGAAGGGCTTTCATGCCTGAAAGCTCATCTGTTGTTTTCTAACTACATCAATTGGTTTAACAAATGCTATTACCTTTCTGTACTAACCCTGCCTTGAGTCCATTGCTCATTGCACTGTGCTTTTTCCTCAATTACCCTTAAACGCAACTCCTTCCTGTTCAGCATTATACTTTTTTGCTGTTTTCCTATTTTTCCTTCTATCATCCCTTTTCATATATTTATTTTCCATATCTGTTGTCCAGTTTCATTTTAAAAGCCAGAACATAAAATACAAGTTTAAAACTTACACCTTTCAACTATGCTGGTTATGTTATCTTGGCCTGAGTCACCTTTCCCACCTAAAAGGTTTTGTCTTTTTTTATCCATTAATCTTCTCTTTCGAAGGCTTCAAAATTCCCCTAATAGCAGCCTGTTTCAATGGAAAACAGAACTGCAGGACAGACTTTAAAGAAAAGCTAGTTAGAGTAAGATTTGTCTCGACAAAAATGACAGTGAAGAAGTTTGCTCTGACAGTATTTTCATCTCACAATTGGGAGGAAAAAGTACTTTGAAAATTTCTGGAGGAGAACAAAAATCATTCAGGAAGGTTAATATTGAAGTATATTTTACTTTTTTTATCCAAGTTATTCAGACAACATTTTATTACTAACCAAGGAATTCACAGAAATTACCCTGTCCACAATCACTTGTCTGTTATTATGTTCCAACTATAAAATGTTGGAACATGGACTGAAGATAGGAGTGTGCAACAATTTTTATAGCTGGGGACCGTTCGGTAATTATCAAAATAAGAATTAGGAGTTTACATTTGAAATTACAAAAACCACATTCCAGGAATCTAAACACTTTCTTTTGGAAAGTAATATCATTTGTTCCCCTTGTATTCCTTTAATCCTTGATATGTTAGATCTCATTTTATTGTATTGAGGGCTTTTTATAAGAATACTTTTTCTAAAAACATGACTAGGAATTATGAAGTCTGTAATTCCTCTATTCTGTGATCCTACTACTTCTATATTGCTTAAATTGCAATGCATCCTGTAAAACAAATATATTCTGTAATTTTGTGACTTTTCCAAAGCCTAAAGATTTTGTCTTTTCTCTTCTGAGCTTCTGGGACAAGCAAAGTGAGACATATATTTTCTTATTTTTTCTGAAGTTTGGAAGTTCTCTTTCTTGTTTGTAACATTTGTAAGTCTATGACTTGCTATATGGCTTTGGAGAGATTGCATTAGACTGCAGCTCACTCTAGCCATTCTGCCAATCCTCAGCATTGATTTTGAGGAATTCTCTTCCCATTTTTTAGGTGATTGTGCATCCTGCTGAAATATTAGTCTTTTGAAGAACTTATTGGCAATGCATCAACTTATATGGCCACTAGAAGTCTTGGTTTCCCTACCTGCTTGTTTGCAGCAACATCTATTATTCAAAAATCAGGAAGACGGAGAATCAAGAGGAGGAGCTTACGAAGACAGCCTTGAGGACAGTCTCTGCAGGTCAGCTTTAGGCATATTATTTTGGTAAGGTCTTCATTTCTGTAGGGAAAAATTAAGAATTAGCATAGGGTAGGACAAGTTATTTTGTTAACATTTTTGATGCAGTCACTGAAGAATGACAGCTTTCTGAGAAGACTGGAGGCAGAAAGAACATTTATTACTGTCTTTCTGTTGAGGAATGAAGACAAGGAAAAGAAAGAGAGCAGGTATTTGAATTTACATATAAAGATATAAAAAATGGCAAAAAGAGTGAGTTTTCATTGTAACACACATTTCATTTTCCTATTTTCTCCTCATACCCTTTGTCTTACATTATTTTTTGAAGAACGAATGATGGGGGTTTATCCCTGTCTTTCATCTAAGTTTACACTGTGACTAGTAATTCAGATATAGTTTTACGTACAAGTCAATTGCATTTTCAATACACCCTTGAAAAACTTCCTGATTATTCTTTCCTGTCTCAGAATTGTTCTTACCCCCGCCCGCAAGACATCACGGAGAAGTTAATGTAGAAATGACCTGTTGGTAGATTTCTAAGGATCTGTCAGATCAGGCCCATAACTGAAGGCAAATGTTAACTGTTACTGTAGCCTATCACTTCCCCATCATACTGCAAATATCTGTCAATAGTGGACCGAAAAAGAGTTATTCAAATCAAGTTGTAGCAGTGAACGATATTGCAGCAAAAACAGTATTATAAAATTTTGTGTGACCTTTTGAGAAAAGTAATAATTTTGTGGGGATTTCTAGGAAAAAAGTGCCAATTTCATGCAAATTCGGGGGGAAAGGTAGATTGGAAGGTTTTACTTGGGAAGTATAAAAGCTGTAATGACTGTAAAAGATATATAAGCCTAATAATCATGAAAGCAACACTCTTTTACTAGTGTATATTAATCGCCTCATATCATGCTGGCAAAATGTAGAAACATCATGTTTTAACACAAGTATTATGAAATGCAGCTTTACATTAATTTCCAAACAGTTCTAAAAATGGATTCTTAAATCAATGTCTTGCGGAGTTCTCTGGGGGCTCAAATAGTTCTGCCTCCTCATTGTAGCCTAGAAGTATCGAGGTCATCCTGAGTTTAGATGTCTAGCCAATGTGAATAAACAAGTGTGGTTGATTATTTGAACAGATTCTATGAGGCTGAGCCTTCTGTTATTGCTTCTTCTCTTTTTACTCTGAGGTTTATGGGAACATGGACAGAACACGCTGTATGAAAGTAGCACATTCAGCCAGTAGTGGGAACAGTTTAGTGTTGAATTTGAAATTAACATAAAATAAAAGATGAGAAAAGTCAGAATAAGTTTTGTGATTATTTAAATTTTAAGTTATTTACTTGACTTATCTGCTATAATGTAATCAGTGAGAGAGGTGAAAAATGTACCATGTATCCTTCAAAGGGGCAGAAAGTGTGGAATTTGGATTTGTCCATTTCCAAAATTTCATTCAATCTTTCTCTGTAAGTCTTGTCTACTTCCAGTGGAAAATGCTAATAGCCAGACTGAAACTATCAAAAGAATACAGAGAGTTTAATATAATTTTCACAAGTGAGGTAGTGATAGCTGTTCATATGTGGTATGAACATTTTACCAGCCTTAGCAGTTTAACCACTGAGATTGACTCTGGGGCAGTGGTCAGATTTCAGGTATATTTAGGCAACAGTTTGATCCCCCTGGTCCAGATTGGGAAAGCTGCAGAGCAGTGTTTCAGCACCAAACTATTGAAATCTGTAAAGTCTTATTCATGATGTGTGGCACCTTGTGATCCAATTGCATGAGAATGAATGATGTTGCATGTTATTAGCTTTGCTGAACAAAACCCAAAAACTTGTAGATTTATTTACGATTGAAATAGTAGAATTACTGAAAGAAGCATGTTTAACGTATCTGATATGGTGTCTCTCTTCCTTTGAAATTTGCTGTTAAAATTCCCTCATCTACATTTACTGATTATTAATCTCTCTAATTTTGCTTTAGTTGGATTATAAGTTGCCTAAAATAGCCACAAACTAAGAGAACCCTTATGGTTTTCTAAGAGTTTCTCTGCAGAGTCACCAAAAAAAAAAAAAAAAAAAAAAAAAAAAAAAAAAGAAATATATGTTACAGTCAAAATGTGTGACCTCAGCTATCCTCAAAATGGCTTGAAAAGCACTTCCAGAAGAATGAGGAGATGGACTATAACCTGAGTATAGTGTAGATAGAAATTGTATAGTGTCCCTCATACATAATGCTTAATAGAGAGATGACTCTATAAAGAGTTGTAACTTTAAAAGGCAGTTTTATTGACTTTCAGAATACCTGTAAGTCCACCACGAGATTAAACTTTATCTCAGAGAAGTCCACTATAGTTTAGCAAGAGATCAAAGAGTTCCATTAACAGTGCAGTAGGAGGTAAAATATATATACATATATATATATAGCAAAGGTTTATGTAGTTCTGATGAGGCCCCTCTAGGGAACTGGAAGAAACTGAATAGGTGATAAGGAGGGAGGGAGATGGGTGGGCAATTATTGCCAGTCTAGAAGGAGGAGGCAGAACAAATTATTCTAATGGCAGTTTTTAGGAATACATCTTGAATGCACAAGCTGATAGCAATAATTGAATGTGATAAAATCCTAGACAGTGAACTTTCTTTTAGCACAAACATGTCAAGACAAAAATATCAAGTCATGTAAAGACCCTCCACCCCCTTCCTGACATCATGGTTCAACATTAGTCATGGTTGGCAAACTTACCCTGAACTTACTGAAACAAAATTAAAAAAAAAAAACAACCACAATGGGAAAAACTGTCACCTATTTTTCCACTAGTTGTTGTTGGAAGGACTTCCAGGGATGCATCTTTTTTGAAACTATTTAATGGAAAAGATAACATTACTACAATTCTAAAATCCTGGAAGTAATAGATAGTGTGGGTGAAAAGTCTAGCCGAGGCCACAGACTAGCACCTACACACCACAAGCTAGCATGCTAAAACTATAGAAATAATTTAAAAGTTATACTTTTTTGACTTTCATGATCGTTGTTAGTGAAAACTCAAACCATTTCGAAATAGAGCACAGAATGTGGTCATTCTTTTGTCTGATGATGAAAGGAAATGAAGAGTGCTGAGAAGCCAAAGAAACTCCCCTTAAGTCACACTGAAATTTTGACAGTGCTTGAAAACTCTTCTTGCCTTCTTGCTCAAGTCTTGAGAGCCAGACTGCCCTCTCTGCACCCAGCACACTGTGTATCTTCCTCCAGGATCCCAGCACAAATAGTTTCTAAGCCCAGGGATGAGGCTGTCTTTGGATTTGAACATGGAATTGCAGAGCATGATTTTGACCTGGATCCCTATATGTGACAAAACTGTTCTAAAAAAAATACCAGGGAGGGACAGAAAAATAATGAGTATCTTAACACCAAAAAACTCCTTTAAAATCTGGAAGTAATGGGTGAGGTCATCAGTCAGGGAGCAAGGACAACCAGGGCCTGCTAAGGGTTTTGTAGTCATCTGGGTAATCATGTATATAGTTTGATACGGTGCAATTGATGGCTACTGGTCACTGCAGACTTGACATACCAAAATGGTAGTGATATTATACGTGTTGGGAAGTCAACACCCATCATCGCTACAGGTCGGTGCTGATGAGCTCTGGCAAACAGCAGCAAAAAAGTTGAACACCGTCAACTGCATTTAGCTCAAGGTAGAAGGGAGCAAACTACACCCACAACACAAGAAGAAAAACATGTTTCCATTTAAATCTGCTATAGACAATTTTTCAGTGCTCGCAATATTAAACTGCAGGATATTTACCGAACATCAAGGTGCAGGATCTGTACTTGGTTTCTGAGGCTTTAAAAAGCACATTTACAGGAAATAATGCCACTTCAGCCTCCTTCTTCCACCTCTCCAAAAACATAAAATTCCCACTAGCTTTTTTTTGTGTAACTTCGTGTACACTGAGTTTTGTTTGTTAGACAAAATTAGATCCTTTGGCAAATGAATCATCTACCATGCCATATTTTTTCTTCCTTAAGAGGGTAGAGCCTTAGGCCCTGCATCAGACTGTACAGTACACAATTTTTGAGCTTGTTGGAGTTTATAGTTCACAAATTATTTGATTGAGTCAAGTGCAGTCATGAGGTGGAAAAGTGGTGAGAGATGACTATGATAAATGCACTTTAAAGAAAAGTGCCCCAAGAAAGCTGTGCAGATGTATTCAGCTGGATAATATCAGATTACCATAAAAAGAGTAGCCATTGATATGCTAGAAGGACCACTAATGGAATAGTAATTAGTACAAGCTACTTGCATCCTGTGCAAAGTCAACTTTCTCTTGTCAGAGATAAGAAAGTATTAGTATTTTAGCAAAGCTTAATGCTTTGCTACTTTTATTTCGAAATGGACTTTAAATTAAACCCTTTCTCAAACGATAATTGGAATTGCCTACTAGAGCTGTATTTGGAATGGTGCTTGCTATATATGTCACTTATGAGATGCTGAAATGAAGTTTTGATGTGCAGTGTTGTGGTATGTTCAAGGACCCTGGACTTGGGCAGTAGTACCATGGTCTGCAGGTTGAACTGCTGTTTCTGTCTGAATTATCTGCACTCAGGTATCTCAAGTGATTCACACTGAAGTCACTTTTGAATTTGCAATCTGGATGTACTCTCTAATGAAAGCACTGAGTGAAAATAAAACTAGTGACGTTGATGATTTATTCTGGAATTTTTTTTTCAGTCATAGGATTTTGGTGTTAGATTTTGGCTTAAGAATTGCCCTTGAAATCTAAGGCACTTTAGGGTCTTCAAAAAGCAAAAAGAAAACAGAACAATCTAGAGTGAGGCTATTGTCCCCCACACTAGAGCTGCTCTTCTAGCAATAGATGTGTGGATGACCTCATCCCCATTCAGGGCTATATATACAGGAATATATACTTAGGTCTTAGCTGTGCTGCTGCTGGCTGTAGCCTTACTGGAGAACATAGGCCACAGTATCAGAGCTGATGGCCAAACAAAAAGTAGTTGCAATGAATTCAGTAGAGGTCCATGTATAGCTGCCAGTTGAGACATGGGTCCTGTTTGTCAATACAGTATGAAGAACACAAATGCAATCTAGAAAATAGGGTTCTTTAAGTTTGGTGTAATGCCACTGAAAGCAGTGGAGCTTATCTGATTTATAGAAGAGGAGCACCTCAACTGTAATATTTTATTATTGCGTATTAGCGGATAATTGAATATGAGGAAACAGTGCACATTGTATAGATTTTTTTGTAACAGTAAAACAGGATTTTGCCAAACTTTTAATGAGAAGTCATTCTTAGTGTGTAAATTCCATTTTTGCCAGTGGTTGAATGTGTAAAGCATGACTGAATCAATCATATAGTCTCTATTGTAAAGTGTTCAGTATTAGTTATCAAAGCATTTTCTTTAGTTCACTATCCTGCTCAAATAGTAGGATTTGTAACAACATTACTTGGTAAGAAAGGGTTAAGAAGTGAAAGATAAAGAGCTCCAAGTGTCATTGTTTTAGTACCAGTAATGTTATGTCTCTGCTACAGTGTATAAAGAAAAGAAAAAATGCTGACAAGAAAAAAAAATCACATTTTAAAAAACTTTCCTGAGTCTAAGGAAGATACTTTTAAATTTGTGCCAGTTACAGTAATTAGTAAACTTGTTCTTAATAGTGTTGTTAAAATGTAATTTTTTCACACTTTCTCTGACTTTGACACTGCTGCTTTTTAAACTTCATTTTGCACTTTGTTCCATTGTTCTTTAATCTGCTGCACTTTGCATTTAGTATCACTGAAATTTCGCACTTACTATGTCAATAACATCTGGCAAAATTGCCACCTATTAAGAGTAAGTGTTCTTTTTTCTCCTGTGAGAAATGTGATGGTGTATTATATTGGTTTCCCTTGAGAGGCTAAGGAGACAATTTTAAAGCAGATAAATGCATTAAAGAAATAACCTGAACTACAAGAGAAGGTTAACGAAAGTCAGAAACTTTTTACTTTTTTTTTCACCCTTTTTTTTTTTTACTTTGATAAAAGCATCCTGTACATGTGGAGAGTAAAAAAATAGTTCAGTTATGCAATGTTTTGTACATTTGGATATATGTTACACTTCATATTGCTGCTGCAGGACACAATATGGTCTCATAGGCTTTTATCTACAACTATATTTTTCTGTCCATGTTGGATATTTGTCAGTTTAGTGACGTATTGCAGCAAATGTGCTAGTAAGCTGAGCACTGTCAGACCATTGTGAAAACATGGAACTGATTTTCCAGAGATGCTGTAGACAGTAGTAGGCCTGGCTTTGAGATCTCCATGGTGCATGGAGTAAGCACCAGGTTCCATCTCACAGCTGAAATATTCTGCTGAAGGGAGATAGGATGGGTTGGAGTAAAGTAATCACACTAGTCTCCTCTGCACTTATCAGCCTGGATAGAAAAGTTTCTGACCTTTGACATCACCCATTGCCAGAAAATTGCACATACTGTCTTCAATAAAACCTTCCCAAGTTAGGACATACACATGGATGCCTGCGTATAGTCTGGCCTCTAAAGTGTATGACCTTTTCCCAAACTGTATAAATATCTTGAGTATGCATGTGATACTTTATATATGCACTGCTTGTAAAGGAAAGTGAAATTAGAGAATGAAGTACAGCCTAAGTGACAGACTTTTCCTTTGCCATGGATAAAATCTGGATGAAACTGAAACCCCCATGCCATACACATGCTGAAATGATGCTGAACTTCAAATAATTGCACACAAAGCAAGGAAGGACAAAACTTCACAGAAGCAAATTCTGTAGCACGGTTTACACTATGGGGTCAATTTTCATAATATAGCTTGCCATGGCATTGCAGGAATGTGAGCTGTGAAGGGCTAAAGGAAATACGGCTTGTTCTAGAGACTATCAAAGACACAGGAAATACAGCATGTTCCAGAGCCTGTCAAAGACATAGGGAATCTTTCCATTGACTTTGGGAGAGCTTTGGGCTGAGTCTGTGTTACAAATGTGAACTATTTGATTTGATTGAAAAAATCCATGAGGAATGTGGGCTTTTGGTACTTTGGCAGATTGTGGAAAGGCATTCCATGTCTGCAAAACGTCATGTCAGGACTCAGTGTTGCAAACAGTGATATCTGGCTTTGAATGAGGGATGTGGATTTTTTACCCAGCTATATGCACAGCTCCAGTTAGCATAATTAAAAGTGTGCATATGTTGAATCACAGAGAGATTAGACTTGAGTGTAAGAAGGTCCGTCCCCATGGAAAAGCAACTTAACAATTAGACTAAAGAAATGGACTGTTCTAAAATTGGTACACTTGATCTTTTTTCAGCATATTGTTAAAGAATAAATACCTACATTCTTCATCTCTACATGAGATACATGTATGAGACTTAAAAACATAAATAGGTTGAATTTGTATGCTTGAATTCAAAAGAAGTTTTACTTATGTAAAGCAACATAGGGATGAGTTCAATGTCGTCTTAGTGACTTTGATATATAAGATTACTATAGAACACATCACATCTGAAATAATTTGAATTAATAACATTACAGATTTGCTACAGTCTGACTATAGTGCAATGCATCTTTCTATGGTTTTCAATTTGCACATAATATTTGTAATGGTGTTTATTAGCTTTTTTCAGTATAAATCTACCCAGGTAATGTGTTGCTGCTTAAACTTTGAATGTATGTCTTGGAGGACATAGAAATAGCAAAATAAAGCATGCTTGAACATTTTCACTCTTTTCTTTCTTCCATGTATACAATTAAGGCTCAGATATTTGCATCTGAATTGATCCTGTATTATAATATGAAGTTTACATACCACTGGTTACAAATAATGAGATGCTGAAGAACAACAATTGTATTTCTCCTCCCAGATTTTCCCTTTTCTTAAATTTCTCTTCTTCATTCTTTATTGGCTGTAATTTAAAAATCTTTTCCCTGACATGAATGCATTTTCTTCTGTCAAAATGATTCTTCTGATGCTTTCTATTTTAAAATAATTTTATATAAAAAAAATATAATTCTTAACAATACACAAATAAGACTTTAATGAGCCCAAACATGAATTAAATGTTTGTGTTGTCCAGTGCTGTCCAGCATGATATTGCAGTGCTCATTGTTAGCTTTCCTTCTAATATTGTCAGCTTCAATTTCTTAATTTAGAAAAGATGATTTGTTTCCTTATTCAAAAATCCACCAAGAATTTACAGTAGTGATTCATTAGCTTCCAGTTGGAGACAGAACTGGAGACTCAAGCAAGTTCTTAAGTGACTGTATGGCTAAACTGCCCCAAATCATTTATTTTTCTGTTTAAAGACACGTTGTGATAGATTACATGCAGCTAGCTCACGCGAGCCTTGTTCACACTTTGTAATGATTTTCTTGGTAGGTAGTTCCCATGATTTCCTGGGGAAGATTCAGAGAGTAAGTCAAGGTTTGGCAACTTTTCAAAGTTGAGGTGCCAGATGGTATTTTTCTTTCCCAAATTAGAAGTTAAGCGTGCTGTTTGAAACTCAGCAAGAGCTGGGAGATACTGCCTTTCACAGAAACAAGATGCTGGCAATCACTTTACTGGAGGTATCATTTCTCTGCACAAAGACATAGTTTCTCAGCCCCTGTTGAGTGTGGAAGGTGGGGGAGCTTCTGCCTTTCACAGGTGCCCCTCTAAAGATGTGCTTTGTCTCCCAGCTCCTGAGCCTGCGTGAGTCCTGCTGTGTGCCATTAAGAGACTGCCTGTGGACCATTCTGGCCAACCAAACTGAAGGCTGGTGATGCCTAGAAAAATAATTTTGTTAGTGGAGCAGAGATGTCATAATCTAACCCTAGTCAAGGGAACAGGTTTGGATTGTCACAATGGTGCCTCCATCTCATAGTTTTTTCTTGGTGTGCTCTCTATTTTTGTTGTCCCCATGTTGTGGCTATTTTTGGGGTTGTTTGCTTTTCCTCCAAATTCAGATTTAAATAGGTGTCTAAAAGTCAGGCCTTCAGCCTATAGTGTGTATCTTTAGACAGTTACATTCACAGAAGGTGCTTCAGGGAAAACAAATTTGTTGCAGGTAGGCAAGTGATTTAGCTGCTAGCACTCATTTTCTGGCACCTGAAAGTTGGCAGAGATGATAGTCTACTTCCCTGTTCAACTGCAGTCTGTCAACTGAAAGCTGCTGCATTTTGCATTTTTGAGTCTCTTTCGTGTCACTACAGGTCACAATCCCTTTTCTGGGAATCACCAACCCTTGAATATCCACAAAGATGCTTCACAGAGTAAGGTCCTTTAAGTTTTCTGCTTAGTGAACTAACAGGAGCAAGAAATGTTAGAAAAATGGCCCCTTTTATAACCTGTGAAGTTAGAGATTGTCTTGCACTGCTAACCAGTGCCTCCACTCAGTGAAAGGGCAACACAAACATACTAAAGAGAGGAACTTTCCGAAGCAAATAAACACAGATCAGTAAAGATGATCTGGCTTGTCCTTCACTCCAAACACAGGCTTGGAACTCCTCAGCTGCTTGAATGAGGTGAGTGTAGCCAAGCTGTGGCTCTTGAGAGGAGTCTCTGTAAGTGAACACATGGACCCAGTGACATAGTCCTCTCAGACAATTAGTAGGAGCCCTGCTGTGTTATCTGAATTCACAGTGTCAGGAAGAGCTGTGGAAGAAAACATCACTGAACTGCTTTGAGAGCTGGCTTCTTGTTATGTTGGAGAGTGGCTCATTGGTTTCTCGGGCAGCAACGTGGCATTTCTAATGAATGTTAACATCATCACCTTCATGTCTGACTAGAGGCTGGGATGAGTTGAGGGACTGCCATTAGAAGTCCAGATTCTCTTGGCTACTACCAATTGACAGCTCATCTCTTACCGTATCAGAAAAAAAAGGGTGCAGAAACCTATGCTCATGCTTTCTCCATCAACCTACTAACTTAACACCACTTTTAAACAAAAAGAAATGAAAACCAGCTTGACATTTACCAAGATTGTTCTGAGACAACAAATATGTTGCAAGCCTGAAGACAGGTGCATTACCACAAAGAAGGATTTTGTTATGAATGTTCTCATTACAGTGTGTCATGGATAACTAACAGCGTACAGTTTGTGCCTTGAGGTTCAGTTTGCTGTTGTTGTATTGTTGTCACATGTTTTTATGCTAATCTTTTAGATGGTAAATATAGAAGTCTTTATTCAATTAACAAAGAATTAGTCATTAAGGGATGGTGAATGAAATAAAATGGTGAGAAATATTATCCTCTTAAATATGAAATTAATGCATAAGAGTGGACACGTGCAGTACAGCAAGGGATGGAATAAAGCCGGAAAAGACCAAAAGCAATATTGAAACATCCCTCAGCTCTCTGTTTAGCAGGTAAATGTTCAGAATTTACTTGTTTTTTTTACCCATTCTGCATGATACACATAATGTACATCTGAAGTTCTGCATGCAAATATTCAAACACATTATGTTTGGTATTTACTCTCTCATTCGTTTTAATTCAGTTTGCTGCTGACTATAGATCTCTCAATGTAACTTTTATCTGAAGTAAAATAATGGACTCTTTTCGTGGGGTTATCTATCCTTCTTCTAGTAAATGTCTGAGTTGAGGGATGAATTTTAGTCCTGGACTTTTATTTTAACCTGTATTCTGATCAGATCTGACTGTAATAAATATTCTTACTATTATTGTTATTTAAGTGATTTCAATAGAATACTAACAATAACCTGGAATAATATAGTCTATATATGACAGTGCCAGCCAGCAAGGAAGAAGAGAATCTGCCTACGGAGTCAAAAGAGCAAACTGCAACCCACCACTCTCCTTATTAAGACAGCTAGGAAATGTCTTCTCTGTCCTTATAGCAGGTAGGCAGATATGAAGTGTGATAATTATCTGTCCCTTATCTTATCAATAATTAATACTTTTCACTTGCATTCTGTTATTGCTGGTTACTACACCTTGTTCATCACCATATTTGCTGCATTTCCACAGGTGTCATGTGTTTGTTTTCTTGTACTCTTCTTGGGCAGAAAAGCCACAGAAAATTTTAGATTAATTTTTATAATCTGTATATCTCTACATATATATTATTAAATATTTGAAAGAAATCAAGATCATAGTCATTATCATGGGATTGGGTGGGGATGGTTTTCTCTGTCTTACTCTGCCAACAGCATGTCAGGTGCAAGTAAAAAACACTAAGTACTCAGAGCAGAAGTCTAGATTCTTTTGCAGGTGTTTAGGTTATATTGGCATTTTTCTTTTGACAGTCCTCTGACGTATCAATTGTCTTATAAATTGCAGTTTCTTTACACTGCACAGGCATGTACAATCTTACTGTAAATGCCCAGCAGGGCATTTAACTGAGCATTTTATTTGCCTCATCCTCAGAAGTACATTTGCTGAGGATCTTTACCTTTATCCTGACTGTGACAGCAGGACTGGGACTGAAAGAACTTGATTTCTCTATCTTTCCATCACAGACAGAAGCCGTTGAGGAACCTATATGACCACTGTAACTTAGCATAGCTTGGCAACAGCTCCACGCTGCAGTCAGACAGCCTGTTCTGGCTGCAGATGGTACCCTGATTTCTCCCTGCTTAAGCATCCCCTCAGCTCACACCCAGGCTCCTGCTGAAAGTTGCTGCCTCCTCAGGTCTACTGGTATGAGTCACAGAATGACTTTCTAGTCCAAAGCAGACAAACTAATGCAGGTTAAGGAAATAGTTTTTATTGAATCAGGTTAGGGAACAGCTACATGAGCAGGAAGTGGCAGCTGTGAGGGAGCAGATAAGGGGTGACCAGGTGAGGTGGTTTCATTTGCAGTGGTAAGAGGGTGCCTGCGCATCACATAAGTAGTGTCAGTACCCCTGACAGTCTTCTGAGATGGGAAAAGGGAGAGATCTTCTGTGCCCTCCTTTCCTTTCTCCTGAACCAGGTCTAGCTGTCACATAGAAGTGTATCAAACTTGGTGCTAAAACTAATTTATTTATTATTTTAAGGAGTTAAACAGCTCTTACCCTGGTCAGTAAATGGTTTCTATAATGTGCTAGTCACAGATCAAATACAGAGGGTAGGAAAAAAGAATTTCTTCCACTAGCTGCCTTTGTTTGAGGTCTGGCTTTATATACTGGGTTAATTGATTAGATCTTCTTTTTCATTTTCCTTCAGCTGGTTAGTATCTAAGGCCTATACGTGATACAGATAGATCACAAAAACTCCATTTTGAGCAGTGATTAGTTCCTATCTCACATAAAAGCTATACTTAGTTCTGGTCAGAACTTCAGCAGTAACAGCTTTAGGAAAACAAATTTTTATAGGAAGTGATTGATGTACTGACTGATTAGGTTGCAATCTTCCCCTGCAGTAGGTGGTGCTCACTGCTTAAATAAAATTAAACAGTGACAGTGTTTGGTTGAGTCCTAAAACCAAGGATGGACAAATTCCGATGGAAAAAAAAATATGAGAAGGGACAGACTTGTTTTGTAGGGTGCATTCTATCTAACCTTTCCTTTTACAGTTTCACTTTTAAGTACTCTTTCTAAAAAAACTTCTCTGCATGCTCTCTTGTTGCATGGACATCTGGCATATATCATTATACAGTACACTTCAGGAAGGTCTTAGAAGACCAGAAATATTAAGTTTTTATATAAACATTGCTGGTTTTGGTGAGAAAAATGGATTGGTAATTTATATAAGTGCTAACTTCACCTGTTAAGCTGTTGTTTGTAGAGTCTCAAAACAAAGTGAAATCGATAAGAATTTGGCCCAAATGCTTTTGGAAACTCCTATAACAGTCTATATGTGTTTTACGTACCAAAATACCTTCAAAAATGTGTTCTTCAGTCCCGTGTCACTTGTGTGATGCTGTAGAGATTGAGTTTGTTCACAGATCCAACTACCTGAACATGCCTCTTCTCAGCCTCGATGCAGGTGTCCTGCTTACAGGTTTACCCAGTCCTGCTGCTGCAGGTGTCTGCAGGTGCTGGAGTCTGCACCTTTCCCTCTCTGGCTTTGCCCATTTTAGCATCAACTTGCTGGGTTCCTCAGTGAACCTGGGGCTTTCACCAGCAGTGCAAGGGCATTGCAGATAATGTGCATATGCAGGCTCGAGTGGAATGATAAGAAGACTGTTTCCATACTAGGTGTTGAACAGAAGTGATTATAGAAACTAAACTGAGCCCCGCATGTTCCTTTGTAATAAAATTTTGGTATTCACACTGGAATTTTGGACACAGGCCATCCTTGAATTTTTAGAAAAGTTTGGATGAAGATCTGAATTGTGTGGCTTATTTCTATAATGGTTTTGAACTGGATGCCAGATTTGTGAGGTCTGCCCTGTCTAAGTACTTGGATATTGGCCTGGTGCTTGGATACCATTGCCTTAAAAACTAAAAATAATTTTCTCAGTAGTGAGAACCTCTGTTTTGAGACATTTTCAAAACAGCTGGTCTGGTTACCACAGCTGAATAAAAATGGAAATTGCATTAAAGAATGTGTGTTAAAAATTTTGTAGTTTGATTTACTATTTGTAGATTTGCAGGTCATTATTAATGTTCCATAATAATGCTTCACCTGGTTATAATACATATTCATTCCTTCATATTTCTAAAGCCCTTTGAGAACCTAGAGAAGTGCAAAGTGTTATTAAATGAGTTTAAAATTCCAGCTGTTTTTCCTGCAATAGATTTTGCCTAAAGTAAGAATGAATATTAAAGAAAAAATATAACTTTTTCTGAAGCAGATCTTTGCTGACAGTCTGACAAAAGTACATTTCTCAGCATGCTGTCCATCTCTTTTTCTTGATGATATTTAATTTTAGTTTGATTTACTTATTACTTCATTACTTTAAGAATAAAAGTTCACCAAGGCTGACACTTGTCTCAGAAGGTAAATCTTCACTCCAGTAAAAATGAAGTGAACCTTTCCTTTCCAGTCAGAAGAATATTCTCTTGTAATCTTTTTTTTCATAAATATTTGTATAGTGCTTAATGGTGTCTTCTGTATAGAAATCATGTCTCTCTTGAGAAATACATTGGTCTCAGAGATAGAAAAGTAAAATCCTTAGCTCACTACCTTAAACCTAGATGCAGTGTTCTGCATGGCTTGGTTTTGTTTTGTTTGAAACCATAGTATTTCTATTACTATAGAACCTGTTGAAATGCAGGCTGTTAGTGTGCTAATGTAAATTGTAAAAAAGAAACTAATTTGTGCTGTTTTCTTAGGCTATAACCGAGATTACTTTTTCTATTTGGGGTAAAAAAAATTGCAATGATGTAAAGGTCCATGAGTTAAACTGCAACCCTTTGTGTAACAAGGAAAAAAATCCACCTGAAAAATGTGTGTAAAATGTGTTCTAAGCTGCAACAATGATCTCTTTCAAAACAGTGCTCTCACTGTTTCAGTACTTTAAAGTGACACTGTGATTTTCAAATATTAATAAGCATCCAGGGGGAGCTAGGGAGTAACAATTTTGCTTTTTCTAATGGTATATAAGGAAATATGAATACAGAGAAAAGTAGTATAAATGTCTAATTCTTATTTTGGGATTGGGGCTTTTTTTTTTACTAGGAACTTTTGATGAGAAACTGGTCAGCCATTCTGAGAGTAGTGGAAAGCCTGTCAAGGTCACTGCCAAGGACAAGAGAGTCAATTAGTATGCAGATCAGAGCCAAGGAGTTCAAAGGTATTGTTCCAATTCAATCACATTAGCCAGGCCAGTAATGAACAAACGGCATGACCTTAATCAGGGAGCCTGAACCACTCATTGAAGGGAAGTCTGTGTGTCTGTGTGTATTTGGGGGGGAGCAGGAGGAGGGGTTAGGGTGGCAGAAAGGATGTGGTTTCTTTTGTTGTTGTTGTGGTTTGGCTTGGGCTTTTTTTTTTTTTTTTTTTTTTAAAGGGACAGCAAGCCCAGTTTGCTTAATTAGCCACCAGTAATGTAAACTTATTTCTGGATCCCTGTG
Source organism: Pseudopipra pipra (assembly GCF_036250125.1). NCBI lineage: Eukaryota > Metazoa > Chordata > Aves > Passeriformes > Pipridae > Pseudopipra > Pseudopipra pipra. The sequence goes on from NC_087554.1 coordinate 51,515,707, forward strand.
TTCTGAAGTACAGAATTGCTTTTATTTTTGGGTGATAACTGAAACAGGCTCAAATGGACAGGTGGCTTGAATATTTTAATAAAATGCATTCAGTGATATGCTAAAGGGTATGCAGGAGGAGGGAGATAACCTTATATAAAACACCAAACCAAATTTTGCAATTACAGTTTCTCTCACACTGTTGTAATTTTCTAAAAGTCTACATGCAAGGAAAATTCTGGGTGATTTTTTTTCCCTTAGACATAACGTAAAGTAATCCACACTCTAGTTAATAATGGAAAGAATGTTTATTTAGAGGAAAAAATATTTTTTTAGCATTTTCAGTCTGACAGATATTGCACCATACATAATTATATTTTAGATATCTAAATCGCTAAGTTGTTTCATACACTCAGCACAATACACACTGCATGTTTCAGTGTGCTTGATTTAGTACAGTCAAAAAGCAGCATTCTGTGTTATATTCACTTTAACAAATGCTCATTTTATTATAAACTTATAAAATATATCTCTCTGACATACCGAGGACAAAATAATAAAATGACAGGACATATCTGTAGTCATTTATATATTATAATGTCTGCATGTTTCTGCAAAGTGGTTTTTGAATGCATACTTAGGACTCCATTGAAATTTCTACATAAATCAGGACTGTATTCCCTTTTTCATGAGCTAATAATTGAATTTGGTAGCCAAAAATATTAAAATAACACTTCAAAAGGTAACATTTTTCTGTGTTTGAATGATCAAAATTGTAAACACATACTTTCTGCATGTGGAAAGATTGAAAAAAACCTCTGCAAGACATCAATATTAACTATTGAAAATGTGAATGATGCTTAAAATACATTCACATGGTTTACCTACAAGTTATTGTTTTATGTTCACGTGGTTTACCTACAAGTTATTGTTTTGTGTTTATATATACAATAAGTTATAAGTTTCCTGTATCTCTCTGGGTAACATTTGCTCAACAGTTACTTCAATTGGAGCAGAATATCAAAGAAAGCTTCAGGCTTCATTGGGGAGAGTGTTTGCAGAAATCACTTCATTTCTCTGTAAATTAATCATGATAGGCAACTAAGATTTTAGGAATCAAGGGGCGCTTGTTTTTGTTGTGTTGTTTTGTTTTTTTTTTTTCACTCTTTTCCTCTCTCTTCTTTACTGGGGAGATAGTTCATCATATCTCACTAAAACGGAAGATGCATAACAGAAACGAAACTATTCTGGGCTATGAAGCACCCTAGGGGTTCATGAATGTTGGGGGAGGAACACTGATTATACAATGCAATAACATATTGAGACACTATTTCAGTTTTACACTTGGTATCAAGTAAATACAGGATATCTCACCCATGAAGGGTGATTATCTTTCATGAAGGGAGGAAATGAGTTATTAAGGTCTTTCTCAGGAGCAAAACAAGGATAAGAATCTTTATTAATGTAAGAAACAATTTTTTTTCCCCTACAGTAATATACTTCCTTTTTAGCAAAGATCTGGGGGGTTTTTGTCTTTAAATTGTCTATATCTCAGAATGGAACACATATCAGTTTTAGCTGACACCACTGCAGTGCTTGAGAATATTGTTATAAAACATGTGCTCATTTTTATCTAGATCACAATTAATAATATTTTTAAGCATGCAATGTCTATCTAGTCCCATAAAAACACTTGTAAAGTATTTGATATTTTATTTGAAGATATTAAAAGATTGTTTAAAAATAAACATGCACCAGCAGAGCAGAATTTTCACACGATTATTCAGATAGTCAATAGGTCTTCTTTGATCATATTATTATGATGCTTCTGCTGGATTTCAGTCTAAGACAGGCGTATTTTTTCCTGTCTCTCTCTCGCTCTGTCTCTCTGTCTCTCTCTCTCCCCCCCCTCGCCAAACAAGGTCATAGATTTTTTTAAATGAGGACTAGAAGTTCCAAGTACAAGATTAAGTAAGTTCTAACAGTGTTATAAAAGTAAGTGCTTTTTTCTATAATAAAAGGTGTTTAAAAGGTTCGCTACAGCTTTAAACAGAATTACAATTTACTTCTTTCAAGTGTCCAGGCCATAAATTCTTCTCAATTCCCTCTCTCTCTCCTTGTCGGAATTAATGAGATCAGATTTGATCAGGGCAGTGATGTGTTCAGAGCCAAATCACACAACAGCGCGCGTGCGGTAATGGAATTTGCATCTAATGCATACATAAATCAAACATCTTTCTGGACATTTTCATATGCATAATGTCATTTCATCCAGTTCTCTCTGTGCAGAGGGGGAGATTTTTCTCTCTGAGAGAATGACTTTCTTTAATGCTTTCATTTTATTTTCGCTGACTACAATCCCCGAGAATGCGCTCGGTCGGAGAATCTTTCGGGGCGCGGTTGACAGTTCCTTTTCCAAGAGGGGTCCTTCACATTTATCATGCCTCTTCCTCGGGGGCTTTGTTATGCAAATGTGGCTGAAATTGATAATTCCAAAGTGCTTCATTTCGGTTCCTTGGCGGTTGGAGATGGTAGATAAAAAGAAACTGACAAGACACACTGATTGCCCTCAATGCTTGTAACTCTCTTGCTAACAAGGCTCGATATTGTTAAAAATTCCTATTGTTATCAGGGTGGCAGTTCCATTATGCAGGCCTTGCAAATTTCTCATTTGAATATTAACCCTTTAATCACCCTGCTCTGCTCCCCTCCCCCTAGCCCCAAACCAGTTGCCCTCGGGTGGGTCAGAACGCAAACCGGGAAATTATTGCCCTATTATTAGTGCAAACTATGTGTGTGTGTGTTTTGTTCTGTTTTGGGGTTTTGTTTTTCTTTCTTTTTTTTTAAAAAAAACCCAAACTCTACCTCTATCTTTCATTTTTTCAATGAGAATTTTTTACCATAAAAAAATAAAAGCTTTAACAAAACAGGTCTATCACAGACAGACAGAACTGGGTTATTTCAAGTTAGGTTTGGGAGAATATTTACATCAAAATATCTGTTCACAGAAGTCAAATTCAGTAGCTCCTGGAGAGTGGAGAAGTTTCATTAAATTTAACTTGTATGTACTTGCACTTTATGTTCTAACTTAGGTAGGCCTCAGGGAGGGGATAGTGTGTCTTTATATACCAGAGATACATGAGATTTTTAGCTGCCGGTCCTACTGACTGCAACATTCCTGTCTCAGGCTAGCCAGCAACTAACTTCCAGCCTATAGACAGGTGGCTAAAATAAAGGAGTAGGGAAAAAGGGAACTTGAAAACTAGGATTTTTGGAGCTGTAGGGGTTTTTTAACCTTGAAGGACACATACCTATAACTTTACTTTTACAGTTAGGCTCTTATTATTGACAGATTTCACTTACCTACTTTTAAAATACTGTTAATAAATGGAAAGGGAAGGACTGATTCAGGGACCTGATAATGCAGTCGTTGTGATTCATGGGAGTTTTGCTGGTATCTTCAGCTACAACTGCATCAGGTCCTAGAAATGACGTACAAGTGGGCAATGTCAAGTTCAAGCTAAGGATTAGGTCACTCAGCAAGAGCATGACTGGTTGCTAACTGATTTATTCACTGACTGATGAAATTGTGAGGTTTGGAATTTCAAATATCCCTCTAACATTCCCCTCTGTGCGTGTCCATAGAAGGTGAATTCTTTCCCACCAACTGCATGCCTTCAGGCTGATATTACAATTATAGATTAATTTTAGTTTGTCATTTTTCTGGGGATACCTGACATGGCTCCAGTTAAAGTAAATCTTGGTGTGACAAAGGTAAGTACTGCAGATGCTGGATGGAAGTGGAGAAAGGAAGCATTGGCACCATAAAATGAAACATAGTTCACTGCTAACACCAGGCAGCTGCGAAAATATAATATTTCTCTACAATTACAAAGAAGATGCATCTCAACCAGCTCAAGTCAAAGGAACGTCAAAGTTTTCCACTTTCCTAGCTCTGAAGCCTTGCAGAGATGTGTCTGCCAAATTACAGTAAATAAAAAAGACATTTGCGCAACAGTAACCAAAGACTTCCCTCCCCCCATAACAACAACAACAACAAAAGAATAAGAAAACCCTCTCATGTTATTGTAGGAACTCTTGGGAAGCTCATACTTCTTTCTTTCATTTATAGGTGTGATGGCAGATTAAATCCATGACAGGAAACAGTGATAATGCCCACTATAGAGCCGTGTGAGTTACAGCATCTAAATTTCCCATGTTGGTGCTTTTTCTTTCAATTATCTGAAAACACCCTGTTAATTTTTAATGTGTTCATACCCTCATTCTGTTACCAAAACTGCTACCTTTCCCCCCCTTCCTACTTCAGAAATAGATTTCACTAAACCTGGCTGCTGTAAACTCATTATATGATTCTATCATTTATTCTGTCCATTAGAGTAACCAGTGTTAGTGCTTTTCCCCCTACTTGAGTCTGTCAAGTGCTGTTATTTATGCTCAATGGTATTAATATCTCTGGTTGTAATATGGTTGTGCACTCAAAATCTCTAATACAATCTAAGCTTGGCAATAGTGACTGCATCAGCTATCAATAATCAAAAAGTCTCATGCAAGTTGTATGTATTAATAAGAGTCAATAAATAGATAAATATAATTAACATGTTCTGCTTGCTATAAAGAATGATCAGTAGTGCTGATGGCTTAAAAAAGGTCCTCCTTTTCAAAATCAGAGAGCGTGCCCGTATTATGAACATGAGAATTAAAGATCTGACAGTATGATTTTTGAATGTTTCTTTTTTTTGTTACCTTTGGCAATGACTGCTGTAACCTGGCTGTATAATGTTACCTGCTGTTTTTAGGTGGAAGAGGGCTTAAAAGTTGATTTTTCTTTCACTGCCTGATTTTGGTGGGTTAATTTCACTAACAAAAGGATTTTCTGTTTTTCTGTAACAAGAAAACCTCTTAGGTAATTTGTGACCATAGAATTAGAGCAATACAGCTAAACTAATATAAATGCAATGTTTCATTATGCGTAAGAGCAGGCACTCTTTACTTTGCAGCCCAAAACACACAAAGCACCCATTAGAATGAAGAGGCCTGTGATGTCTCTTCATGTGCAGAGTGTAAAGGTACATGAATGTCCTTGCTTGTTGGCATTTAATTTACCAGTTGCCTCTGTAGTGGAGCCTTGGCAGATTCAGCTTGAATCTGAAAGACAGGCTGTCATACTGAGAGTCTGCTGCCTACTGCTGAAATTGAGAGGCTTGGCAGATATGCAAACAGTAACTGGGTTTGAGTTGTTTTGATTACAAGTTAAACAGAAAGTCATTGGCAGGGCCAATATAAATCTGCTGAGGTTTTTTGGCAAAATCTGTGGAGGTATTTCTATAGATTCTGCAGAATTCTGTAGCACCTTGATTTCACATCAAAGAGTGTCCACCTCTGAACCCATTCTGCGGATAAATGTGTCAGAAACGTGAGTGAACATGTTTGAGTTGCTGAGAGCTTCCAGATTCGGAAATATGAAGCACATATTAGCAACGTGCTGTACCACACCACCTTTGTACAGTTGTTAAATTCTGAAAGCAAATGTTCTATTGAAGTTCAGGTGGATTTTTTGAGAAATAAAATAAAGCAAGTTATTAACAGCTGAAGTGGAAAGGCAAAATAGATTTTAATGAAAGTTTCAGGTGAATTATTGAAAAAAAAAAGAGTATTGGACCATGTCTCTACTCAGCTATGTGGCTTGAAATGCAGAGATATTTCACCAATTCATTTTTTATGACATTAGCAAGATTTTCTAAAGTTGCTTCCTTCCTGGCATGCAGTGTTTTAACAGTGGTTTGAGTTAGTACAATTCAGTCTACAACTGGCTTTTTTCTCCTCGTGTTCAATAACTTTGCCTCAAACATCATATTTGACTAAACATCCAGACTTGATAAAATCCAAATACTCATCCCAAATTTATTTCCTTACAGAGTTAATTTGTCTCCCTGACTAATCTGCAATGCTGAGTTGATAAAAGTAACTCAAACTGATACTGTATAAGTAAAAAAAAGGAGGCTGTAAACTTTAATTATAAGCACTTTTACAAAGCAACCCCTGCTCAATTCTAACTTATTGTTTTGAACGCTGAGACATCCTTTACTAAAATTGCCTTGCAATTTTAAGGCAAAACCACGTTAATTTTGGAGGGAGGGAAAAGAATACATATAATTGTTGCTGCTATTGTTTTTGTCTGACTGGCTGTAGACAGATTTCTGCAAGGCTGGCTAGCAACAATACATTGATTTGCAGAGGCAAGAATATCTCCACAATTCAAAAGGCTGAGACACCTTTATTTGAAAACTGAGAATCTGCAAAATGTGGCAAAGTTCTTGGAAAGAAACCAAATGTATGGAATCCTTTTTTCATCTTTTTATCTTTTTTTCTTCTCCACTTGTATCTGCTACTTTGCCTATTAAGTCTCTCTAGGCAGAAAAAAAAATAACACCTTTGAATTTGCACAAATTATTATATACCTCATGCTAAATTCTACAAGAACCTAATTTTGACAAATTGATTAGAATGCAAACATTGTTATCTAAATGCTCTTTATTTTCACATCTGGCAAACTGAAAAAGCACATTATTTTCCTGAGAGAAGTAAAGGTTTGTTTTCTTTGGAAATTACTCCACTGATTTTTCCTTTCTCATACTGAATGTCCCTTTCCCTTGAGCAAACAGAATAAAGGAGTTTATATGAATAGACCATATTTCGCTCTGGTTAATGGATAACAATAGCATTTTAGGAATTTCATTTTCAGATGCAGGTTGAAAAGACATACTGACTTTCTGCCTCTTTTTGCTGCCTTTCACTGTTCTATACACTTCTCTTCAAAAAAAAGTGAATTTAGGAAGCTTTAAACAGCATGCTCACTTAATACTGCAACCCGATGCAAATTTTTAGAGAATGCTTACAAATGTCAAATCTCTCTGAAAGTGATATACTTTATTACTGTTCTTTCTTATAATACAAACATTTCAGTGCAGCTCGGATCTTTTTTTTTTTTTTTTCAAAATACACAGGATTTTGATATATGGACAACAGGAGAATATGTATTTTAGATATAACGCCATAAGTGCTTAAAAGTTATTTCTGAGCTGATTTAACATGGAAAATCTCCAGGTAGATTAATTTTATAGGCTGCTTTTATGGGTGTAACATTTCAAGATGAGAAAGCCGTGCTTCTGAAATTTAGTTTCGGCAGATTTCATTGGCACCTCCATCTCCATCTTTTATTACCTTAAAGTTGAAATTTAATCTCTTTTTTTTTTTTTCCCTGATTTTTACTTAATTCTTTACTGAAATGACTGGGTCTGTATTTTTGTTCTCAGGTTCTGTTGTGTCTATTGCTGTCTAACTATTTCTATTCCAAAGGAAAAAACAAAATCACTACAAAAGAAGTACTTAAATAACTATGCATAGAAATTGCAAGATGTAGAAGATTTTTACTGGGACAGGCAGCTATAGAAGGAGGTTAAGCAGATGCCCTCCAAAACCCTCTTTCCAAATGGCTGAGTTAATTCACAGTGGTAAGAGCAAGCTGCCCTAAAACCAGTTGCTGTATTGTGGTAAAGGCAAAGCTTGAAACTGCAGTCCTTGCACACACGAAACTTCCTACAGAAACAGGACTTTTTAAAGAAACAACTATCTGTAACATTGCCAACAGGGGCTGTGTTGCAGTAAAAGGAGAATGTGGGCTGTACAGAAGCATGTTTATAATGTTTCTGGAGGACTCTTAATGTGGATTCAACACACACTTCATAGATGTGTATAGTGAATGTCTATGAACAATAGTAAGCATTTGTGTATTATGTATGTTTTCATATTTCTGAAACATAGTCCGGAATGCATGAAAAGTGGCTTTTATGAATGTGTTAAGAATGCTTGATAAACCTCAATACTTCAGCCATTTGGTTGGTTCTTGTTGTTATTTGTTACTTTTAATGTACCACAGAGGTAGTCTGTATTCTGGCCTGATGGCCGGCAATATTGCTAAAAAGGAGGAATGGGTTTTTAGATTTCAGGAGTGCAGGTTAAGGGAAAGAAAAAGGAAGCATTTAAATCAGAAAACGTGTGTGTGTGGGTGTCTGTCTTTGTGAGCCTCTGTGTGTGTGTGCATGTTTGGAAATTCACAAACTAACACTTTCAGGCTATGATCTCAGTTTTTATGACTGAATTACATACCTTAAAATATTGGTCTCACTAATATAAATGCTGAGAAACTCTCAACGATTGTAGTGCCTACTGTAATAAAATTCTCTGTGAGAGAATGACAGAGATACAAAACACTAAAGAATGATGATTTCCTTGCTACCAATACAATTGCATAAATTAGATGTGCATAAGTTCCCAGTGATTTATAGCAGTTGAAACTTACAAAAAATGATTACATTTGATGTTTCTTTAGTAAATACAAAAAAGCTGATGCTTTCTCACAGGATGGTTAAAAGAAGCAGGAGCTAAATTCGGATTATATAAACTGTCTTATAGTGCTCTTTGTATACCTTTTATATAAATTTTTTTTCTACAAATTTTCCTTGAAGACATATTTCAATAGTCAAACTTGCACATAATATTTGTTAATTTGGAAAAAAATCCTTTTAGTTTTTCTCCACTTGCCCTCCTCACTGGGAACCTATTAGTGGAAGTGGCATTTTATTGATTAGACATTTAATAACAATATTATTCTATATTTGCTCGAATATTTAACTGTTTGCATAGTAACTGGTATAAAGGTCCCTAAGAATGGTACAACTGAAATGGGAGAATGAAGAAATGTATTGGCTATGACAAGAAGAAGTAATTGCTTTTCCTCAAAGGATCAGATGTGATATAGTTGTTTGAAAAACAATCTAAACAACATTTTGTTCACCATTGATTTTAAAAGCATTAAAATTAGTTTTTATGCAGCTATACTCATTAAGCTTTTATGTATACTGTGTAGGATGAATAGTTAAGAAGCAATAAAGCATTCTGCAGTAAAATATACTTTGCCAGTTGTCAGAAGAAATAAAATACATAGATTTGGAATGTTTGTTTCCTGTAGAATATTGCGATATTTGCCATGTTAATTACAATCCAAATAAAGCTATTTTATTTATGTATTTTAAACAACCTTGTAGCTGTAGATGACTAATACAACTGTTATTGAAAGTGTTGTGTTTGGAGGTTGTGTGTTCATACTGATGAGAAACAAGCATCAGCTAAATATAGCCCCAAAATTCTTGCATTTTAAAACTAAATTTCCTCTCAGAAATTAGTGTTCCAAAATCTAATTGTAAATTTTAACCTCAATAAGCCAAATGAAAGTGCCATTCTGTGCGATTTTCTTCTGTACTTCCTTTAGTTTCTTATGTTAAAATCTGCATTCATACACAAAGTAGTGCCCCTAATTTCACTGAAGTAGTTAACAAGTTATTAAAAAAGTAGTCTGGAATACAGTAACAGTCTAGTGCCCAAGGAAAAGAAACTTATTTGGTTATTACTCACAAGAGCATAACCTTTTATTTTGTTTCTCAAAAATGAATAGAGGAATATGTGTACAGTACAACAACATGCCATCAGAGAGAATAATGCATATAAAAATGAATTCCTGTTATTGTGTTCAGGTGTGTTTGTGAATAAAAAATGGAATTTTGAAAAGTCAATTAAAATACATTTAAATTCTGTAACACCAGAATTCTTTAATGTGAAAAATTTTGTTAGACAGTTTGTCAGTATCGCTGTAAGCACTGTGCTGTGATCATAACTGGTTTCCTCCACCTGTGACTGTTAGATGGCTCAGAAATGCATTACAGCTTCCTGTTCCAAATGAGGAGACCACTCTTCAAAACATGGAAGTACTTATAAAATAAATAACCTTTAATTAGATATCATTGTCTAGCATTAATCTTTATAGCTTTGTTCCCTATGGAAATAAAAGTGGATATTCAATTTGTTTTGATTATGCATGAATTTTTACAGAAACATTATTTCTATATTGCTGTGTTCTTCAAGATAGCAGCGTATTTGTGTCGGCATAAACTGTTAAGAAAAATGTTCCTCATTAATGTAAAATAAGAGTGACTCGTTTCTGTTATATGTAAATAAATTGATATTTAGGAAGATTAATAATTTTTTTAAGAATAAACATTAATTCATATATGGCTGGTGTAACCTTCCTGTTCAGTCTGAAATCTCAGTTATTTTCAGCGTTAACTGTGAAGTGAAATACAAAGTATTTCTATTGTTAAATAGGTATTATCTTTGGTACCTGCTGATTTCAAGGATGTTTGGTTGCACAAGTCAAGTTATACTTTTATCCTAAACTAGGGTTTGCATTGTTGGTCTGTATGTATGTGCACAAAGAGGATCAGGGACACATATGTAAATCCTGCTTTCTTAATATCTTGAAAACAAACTCCATTCAACAGGGTATCTTCAGCCTCATACAATTTTACTCGTGTTTTCCATCTTCACTTAGGAGAATTTTGTGACAATCATGTCAGGAAAGTCCACCAAAGTCTATCTCAGTGCTAGGTCACAGTGCCAGGGTGCATCCTCCTTCATTAGCCTCTTGCAGCACTCGTCAACAGGTGTTTGGCTTCTGGTAAACAGAAGTTAATCTACTTTTGGTAAAAATACACCCTCCCGTGCTGAGCTAATGATGTCCTCTGTGGTAATTATTGATGAGGGATAAGCAGGGAGGGAAAGTGTGGTCTTTTCAATTCCTCAGTATTGAAGTACAGTTTATGCTCTGGCCTCTAGCAGTTTAGTGAGGAAGGCAGGTCTCATGAGGTAGACCATAATCTCTACAATTCTCTACAATGTTCTGCCTGACATGGTCTGAGGATGCTTGTCCTCAATGCAGTAAACACTGGGGTTTTTTGTAGCTGTGTGGTAAGACACTTTGCCACTACACTATGGCTATGTATGTGCAGGAGATATCAGAGAGTGTTTAAATAATGTGTAATGGCATGTTGCTCTTTCATCATGTAGGGAAGTGGCTCTCCCCTGTGACAGTCATTATATGCTCAGTGCTGAACCTTGGAAAACACTTTTAATCCTGTCTGTTGTGCCCACAAAGCTAGGCAAGTGCATATATTCAGCATAGAAGCGTTATCCCAGCGCATAACATGATGCTTAGTGCTGAAACCTGAACAAACTGCACTAATATAGACCCTGGGAAACATCCATGGCTGAGGCAGAGCCATGGTCAGATCCATCAGGGTAAAGAACTCAGGAGCAGAGTTCTCTGCGCCAGCGCAGAGAGCCTAACAATTCCTCTCGCAGCCCAGTTTTCTACTCTGAAAACAAGGTGAAGAGAGAGGAATAAACAAGAGAGGTGAAACAACAGACAAAAGGAAGGTCACAGCAAAATGTGTCTTTTTAAGGAGAAAACAGAGAAACAGCATTCCTCTCATTCTTACACATATAATCTCCACTATGGTTATAGGAAAGGAATAGGGGCTGCAAAGACAGAATGCTTTTGAATGGCTGTCCTGCCATCCCATGATGTATTAACAGGATCCCAGACTTCTTGTACGGTCAACAGAAAGGTACAAGTTTTTAATGCTGCTGTTTTGAATTATAACTCAGAAGATCTACTGACTACATAGGAATCCTTGAAACTGTCAGAAGGTGGACAGCACTGGAAATACTGTCTTATTGGGTAGGCATTCAGCAACTACATTTTCCTGAGAGTCCCTCCCTTTCTGTCACTTAATGGAAGATAAAAGGCTGGTATGGGGTTGTTGACTGTGCAGTGACTAGGTTGGGAGTCTCACAGCCAAAGGGCAAAAGTGTGTTCTCCCACAGGTGTGGGAAGAACTGCAAGAATTATTTTCAGAAGCTGGGGAGACCAAATCTAAAATTTCGTCTGCACATATCAGGCCATAGAGCTTCTCTGGATTAACTCTTGCTTCAAATCTAACATCTATGGTTGGATAAGTACCACCTTTTTCAACTATCCAGTAACATATTTACTACTTCTTGTGGGGGAGAATTGACCCTAAACCTCACTGAGCAGTTTCAGTGCTGTTAACAGTGAGCATTTGATTTACAATTTTATTTTTTAGCTGTTGATTTTTTTTTAAATTTTATTTTCCTCCTGGATGAAGATTCCCTGAATATTAAGTTCTTATATATCTCTAGAGGTGTGCCTAAACCATAATCAAGTTATCCTTTGCATTTCTCTAAACTAAATAAATAGAGTTATTTATGTCTTTCACTCTTAATCCTGTTCTCCAGTTCAGTCTCTGAAGTCTTTCCTGCTCCAGAGTCTTTCCAACCCTTGTAGGACTGGTCCCATTGCTATTAAAAACACATGTAACTTTTCTACTTTTGCTCTGTATTCCCTTGTTTATTCATCTAAGGACCAAGCTAGTCCTTTTAAATACAGTGTCACAGATTAAGCTTCTGAGCAGCAGATGAATGGGATTAATGGATCTAGGAGTGAATTTTTAAAAATTTACACCAGAGTGAATGCTATTATAAAAGCCTTTAATGAGAATGAATCTGTGCAAATATCACTGATGGCAGCTCTTCAGCATTTGTTTTACAGTAGAGATGGTTGCACATTAAATGTCTTTTGGCAAGGGACTTAAGGGTTCTACTGGGAGCAATATAACATCTAAAGTTTGATACTCTATTCTTTGGGAGATCATATTGTTTCCTACTTGAGCAAGTCTGTGAAAACCTGCCCTTGCTCTGGAAAGCGTTATTTTGTTAACACTCATTTTCAATCTTTCTGAACTTGCCAGTAAAATATATTTCATTGGGCTTGTTCAATGTGGTATGAACACAGACAAGAAGATAGTTTAGTGTGGCTAGAAAAAAAAGTGTAGAAACAGAAGTTGAAAGTTCCCCTGAAAATATTCTGATCTGAAACTCAAAATCTCGATTATTTGCCATAATTTCTTCTCAAAATTATAACCAACTGATTGTGTTAAAGATGCTACTTCCCAGTGTAAGTGAAACTCTCTGAGGAGTAGTGATAACTCAGTAAAAGTATGTGGAGGAGGGGGTGAAAGGAGTACAGTCAAGAGGATGTGGTGAGAGGAAATGATGAAAGGCCATATTAACATAGCAGGAAACAGCTGAACATGTGGCAAACACACTGAGGACTGCATGCATTTTATGTGTCAAATTACCTCCAAAGAGGTTTTTTTGAATTTAAAGCATAGTAAGAAAGTATATTGGAAAGCTCACAGGACCTAATTATGTGGGACAAATTAGTCTGCAAGACCTTCATAATCTGTCTAAAGATGTGGGTGTACTAGTAAGTTAACGAGCAGGTTATTATGAGTGAGTGTCTGAAACTCCAGTTGTGCCACATGTAAAAGAGCTTATGTGCAATAAACAGAAAACTGCAGGAGGTTTGAATGTGTACCTGAAACAGCATAGCGACATAAGGGATATAAGACAAAAGGAAAGAGCTCACAGTGGTCCATTTGGGCAAAATGGGCTCAAATGTCTTTGAAGACTGGTATCAAGCATTATAGAGCTATAGTTTAAGAAAGAATAATCAACAGATTCTATATTGTCATAATGAAACACATTTTCCATGGCTTAGATGACTCATCTACTAACTCTAAATACCTCAAGGTATTTAAAAGACCACAGCAGAACTAAGATCTATGAGAAGTTAAAACACACAACCTACCCACAATTTTAGCCTTCAGTTGGGAACCAACTGGCAGAAAAAGTGGATGGTTTGTCTTTTGTCAGAAATTTCAGATGGATGGGAATAATGGTATCTTTGAGACAGACTTATCAGGGACCCTCACAATACAACACGGGTGAGGGGAGATGATAGAAGAATTGAAAAATAAAGAGAAAATCTTAGTGCTTATGTAGGTTATATATTAGGAAATCTGACTCTTACCTCAAGCTGAAAAAGTGTTAATAGCAAACTTTGAATCATGAATCCATAAGACTATGATCAAGCCAATCATCTATGTGGAATATTTAGCGTGTTTGAAGTAATCCTTAACTGGAAAGACAGAGAGAGTTGAGAATTTCTGTTCTCATTGTGTCTATCTTTTTCTCCACCACCTATTTTTACTGTTTCCTTTAGTTCATGTATTTAGAGATGTGACTGAAATGTGATCCTTTAGTAACTCTAAGAAATTTTTATCTGATGGGTCAAGATGTTTAGCCAGCTTGATCTAATACAAAAATAGTTTATAATTCAGCCTGATGTGCTGTTACATCTCCAGAAAAGCTCAGCAGCATGCTCTTTGAAGAAAAAGTTTCAAAAAATACAGGAACAAATCTCCAGCATTAGTCTCTTTCTGGCTGGAAGCATAGCAGTGAGTACAGTCCTTTTTATAATTAAGACAATTTCCTCTTGAACAATAAATTACAGGTTTGTGTGAAGCAGTTTTATCCAAAGAAGAGGATATATCTTGATAGGTGGACTGTAGTAATATTTTTGCCTATAATTTTTCTTTGTTTTAAATACAGAGTTGTTCACAATTGCCTCAGTAAAGATTTGTACAGTGTGTAACAATGTTCCACTGGTTCAGAAAAATGAGAACAAAATGTTCTCTGTTCATACAAACAAAGTGTTAATTCTCCTTCCATCTATTGACACTTCTCAGTGATTGTCCATCGGTCTATCACCACAGAACCTCCTGTCAGCTGGGAAAACATGAGTTTAAGCTTTTCTTATCTGGTTTTAAAATTAATGTTTATAGGCAGTGTACTTGCAGTTGAAATGTAGATAGACATTTACTGGAGCTCTTAAACCCTTACACTGTCACTGTAACTGTACACTGTGCATCTGTAGTTACAGGTATCAGCCTTTCTGTTGTGAGGCCTTGTATGGAAGAGAGATTTGGTTTAAGATAGACAGCAAGATTTTTGCGTTGTAATATTATCTCTAAAATTCTAAAACGTCTAAAATATTTGGACATTTTTATCATGTGGAAACACACTATATATATATATATATCTCAAGTTGCTTGTCTTTCATTTCTTAAAGTTGCATTAGGTTGGGTATCAGTCTAGGAAGATATTACATGTTGAATTTTTTTATGTTAAAATAAAAAATACAAATCATATGGGACATAAAACAATGCATTTAATGAATTTGTGAAGCTCTACAAAGCAGGATCTCCAATAAGTCTGATAGCAGTATGAATGTACTTCAGGCAATTGCACAAGAAAGTTAGTAAGTAAAAATGGAAGCTGGTTTTATGAGTGAATATTGAAAATGATGCTCTCTTGTGTAGAGAGCACTAGTGCATGTGAAACCCTATGTGCTTTTTACATAATATGCCTCTCTAGTTAACATATAACATAAAGTGTCACAGATCTTTTAGAGCTTGATTCACTAGGAAAGAAACACAGCCATCTGTAGTGTGAAAGTTTATGACTCAATTGTCCACACCTTGCAAAGTGATTCAGCAAAGACATATCTGGGCCGTGGAAACTTTTCTTTCCCTTATTCCATTAGTTCTGACTTTGAAAGATAAAAAAGATCTTTGAGATGTAGTATGCATTTTAACTCTCACATAGTAAGACAGTGTGAAGGTTTAAGCATGTGCTTTTACTTATTATTTTTGCTTCACAAGGCCATTTCCTGCTTCTGAATCATATTTAGAATTTTCCAAGGTGGATTAATAAAATGTGAAAAATGGCAAGTCATTTTCAAAGTGATGGGCATATGAATAGATTAGATTAGACAGAAATCTGGACAGACCGTTGGAGAAATGTTGTTAGACAAAATGGGACTTCTGCAATTACTTCTAGTCCAGTTGTGACCCATTTTGTAGAGGTTATGGAGTGCTATTTTTTAGCTTTCTTTTTCTTACAAATGCAAAACCACTGTGTAGAACCTTAGTTAATATCCCATCCTCTTGACCTCATACAGACTGTGAGGTAGTGTCCAAAATCATCAAGTTTGGTATTATGGATAGCTTGCTTTCCTTTTCTTTCTTTCTTTTTTTTTTTCTTTCTTTTTTTCTTTCTTTCTTTTTCTTTCTTTCTTTCTTTCTTTTTCTTTCTCTTTCTTTTTTCTTTCTTTCTTTCTCTTTTTCTTTCTTTTTCTTTGTTTCTTTATTTGTTTCTTTTTTCTTTCTTTCTTTCTTTCTTTCTTTCTTTCTTTCTCTCTTTCTCTCTTTCTTTCTCTCTTCTTTTCTTCCTTCCTTCCTTCCTTCTCTCTTTCTCTCTCTCAAACATACACACACACACACACACACATATACACATAGAGTATATATAAAATGCATAACTCCCTTTTGATGACAAGCCAACCTGACTCAGCTTTACTTCGTATTTGTTGCAGGGAAACAGGATCCATGTGGCTAAATCCAATAGACCAGCTCATACATCATAGCTGCAAGGACTTCTGCATTTTCTCTCTTTATTTAGTGTTCACGCTAAGCTTGGCTGTGTGAAGAGCTTCCCTTTAGGACTCCCACAATATATCCTTCTTCCTATCTCTTTTTTGATTGGGGTAGATCCACACTTGACATTGTGAACAAATGAGCTTCAGTAACTTTTAAGTCCCACTTCAAGTCTTACTGAGTTCTAACACTTCCTGACAGATTAGGGCAACCCTGTTATATACCCTCTGAGAACTGGTAAATCTTTTTGCTCTTCATGATAACTGCCAAGTGGAAGAAGTTGAATACACATCTAACCTCACTTTGGAAATCACCTTGCTTCAGGAACATGCTATTTCTCTCATTTGATATTAAATCTTTGACAGAATCCAACAGTTGCAGATGAGCCAATTTTTTGAGATAGAAGAGCAAGAAAAAGTCAAAGGTATCCCTTTTTTTTTTTTTTTTTTTTTTTGGTTGTTTTTAATCTTGGCATTCTGTTCATGGAGAGATCTTTGTTGCCAACATGTCTGCTGCTTCTCCATCTCTCACCCTTCAGGTTTCTTAAAATAGCTAAGAACACAGAGTTTCTAAGCCCTTAAAACACACTCACTGGGAAAAAGGGTATGCATGAAGTTAAAAAAAATATATATTTATACTGTAAGCCCTGCAACCTGGCTTCCTGCCCACGTTTGGGCATCTGTGCTGTCTCTGGATACCTCAACTCATACACACATGCCAGATCCAAAGAGGAAGAAATAAAGGGCACTGCTGGTTCAGTGCTGAGCCCATGAACATAACGCAGTATCTTTGAGAGGTGGGTTTTGCCACCATTAGTCTGTTCATTATCACAGGCCTCTGGAGGGTAGAGTTCAGTCTTTATTATCTGAAATTAAAACTTCTTTCATAACACACACTGTCACTTCAAGCAGAATTCATTCATTCATTCATTCATTCTTTTCATTCTCTCACTGCAGAGAGTTTGGAGTATGTTTTGAGGTGAGTGCATCTTCAAGTGCAAATCCAAAGGAAGGCATACAGGGCATAGCAAAAGACAGATGATGATAAGTTAACACATCAGATAATTTAACACATTAGATGATAATTTCATACATCAAAAGTTCACATATCTAGTGTTAATACAGAATACATGGAAATAGAAACAGAAGTTTCAGAAGGGAGAATAGCAATTCCTCAAGTCTGGGCACAGAAATCAAATTCCCTCTTAAGGAAGGGGGTGGGTTTTTAGGAGGAAGAAATCAAATTGGAAGAAAGAGTGGTGGCATACATATGAAGAGGAAAGACAGGAGGGAAAATTTTTGATACATATGATAAGCTTCAGAAAAGCATAGGGAATTTGGAGGGTTGAAAGAAGAGTAACTGAATTCAGGATCCAAGATCTGTGCTGTTTAATTTCTCTGAACTACTTCTGTTATCTTCTTTTAATTTTCATGGATTTGACAAAGGATTTTATTTATGGTCAACAGAGATAAATATATAGCAAGAAGCAAAAAAAAAAATTCTTTCCAGATGGAGAAGTATGACTAACCCTCTTGGTTGCCCTAAAAGGCAGTCCTGAAGCCCCCAACAGCAAATCACACTTTGTCAAAATGATTTCTAATAGTACTGCTTGCCCTTGGCCCATCCCTTACTACCTGGAAACACTTGGCTACTAAGGTTTTTTGACTTCACAGGGTTTATTCAACAAAGAATATAAAAACATAAAGACTGTCAGCTCCAAAGATATTTTTATCCTCTCTGCAGGATTCAAGGATATGCAAAGAGAAGTTGGCAGATTTATGGTACTGAGTTAGGAACAAGTTCTGCACCAGCTGAAGAGCTTGTTGAACTTGTACAATGCATAGGGTACAAGCTAGGTGGGTTGTGCCATCTGCTTAGAGAAAAAAAGCAAGGGAGAATTTCAACAGCTGTTTGTTGAGTCAGATACTCATCCCTGATTGTTTGTGCCACAGTGGCAGATTACTGCCAAAAAAATGCATCCCCTGTTGCTTAATACACCTGACCTGGATGTTATAAAGTTACACCTGCTGGAAACAAGCCTTATGATATAGTGCTCATAAAATGCCAGTGATTCTACTAGAGAAATGTCCTGAAATCAGCATGTTAAGTTCATCCTTGTTTCTCTTTGTAGCTAATAGCGATATAGCAGGAGGCAGCAGGAATATATCCCAGCTAATTCTATAAGGTGATTAGGGCCTGGGCGTGATGCTCTATATTATATTCAGATTTTCCCCAAGAATGTTCAGTTTTGTTGGGTATGACATACTGCATGTGAGTCACTCATATTCTGCATGAGTCATATGTTGAAGTGTGAAAGCAATGCTGTATCTCTGCCGTTGTTACCCGTTGCTCAGCTGCTGCCATACCACATAGCTCAAGCCAATTGAGCTCACCTTCCCAGTTTGAGCCAGCTCTCATCAGCTGTCTGAGGCCTTTAAATGTGATCCAGAGTGTTGCCCAATGTATAGCTAACACGAATGCCATATTGGGATTGGGCTTTGAGTTATGAGTCTGTGGATTAGAACCTCTAAGAATTCTTCTGAAAGGGTTGTAAAGTGTCCAGAAAACATATAGGCATCTTTAAAATGTATTTTAAAAAGGAAAATAATTTAAGTATTCTTTTAAAATGCACACTTCTGTAGTACTAAGGAACTAAAGTGTGTTTGTCTTCCTCACACTGTAAGACTGCAAACCTACTGTGTGTTTGGTGGGTTGCTCAAAGATGAGGTGAACCAAGAATGCTTCACATCTTCAAAGTTTGAGAAACTCTGGTGCGGTCAGACCCTAAAGACCATTAGTCAAACATGGCACACCAATTATGGACTGAGGTGGGATTTTTTTCACTGATGATAAAATGGACCTTCAGTTCACAGGTGAGTGTCGAGGAGTTGCAGAATTTATTTTGGCTGCAGCTGTGGCTGTGGTCACCACATAGAGCCCTTAGTTATTTGTGACAGAAATTTTGTTCCAGTTAGGTGGCAATTAATGCTTCTGGATCAAAGCTGCTTAAGAAAGGAGATAAAGCAGAGTACAGTTATATTATACCTGTCATTTGTAAGTGTCCAGTGATCCTTTTGTGTGATTGTGTGATTCATGGAGCTGAAAGAAGTGATTTGCCTAAAAAATTATCCTTGCTGATTCTGCCTCCAGAACTTCTTAATTCCTGTTACACGTGTCAGCATATTATGACTGTGAGCTGTCAAATTCTAATGACTAAAATTTCATTTTTCTGTCTTTTCATCTGTGTTTGAGAAGTATAGGTTGGGAATAATTCCCTAGCTAAGTTCTTCAAATAGTAAACTCAACTGTTTGTATTCTCTCTCACTTTGTCTCTGTTTCTTTCTAAATTTCTGTTCACATTAGTGGTTTTCTCTCTTCTTGTATCTCTCTAAGAGAAAAAAAAAATGATTTTCTTCCCAGAACCACTGTCCATTTTAAATTACATAATCTGAGTTGACAGCACACAGATTTGATGCAAAAATATTTTTTTACCCACTGATTTGATCAAAACATGGATTATTTAAAAGAAGAAGGAGGAAGAGGCAAGGTTAGTAGGAACCAAAATGCACAGAAAACTCTTTCCACTTCATGTGGTTAAATAACCTTGACACTGGAAAATATTTTTGCCATCCTCCTTGAAACAGGAATTTGTTGACACAACGTTCAATAATAGAGATACAGGACTAATGTTAACATGCTGCAAATACTGCACCAAATAGCATCTATTGATCCACCTGTTATTATGCTTGTTACTGAAATGCTGTATGTAAAGCAAAGGAAACCAGTTTCCAATTTAAGTCATTAATAGATTGGTTTTGAAATTTATGTTACACATGTCCAACAAATCAAGAATAAAAGCATGTGAAAGACTGTGTAGTCCGTATTGAATTACTCATTTTTTCCACAGTAAAAGCCTTTAGCTAGAGATTGACCAAAGAATTTTAAATATCTCATTATATATATGTCATTGTTCAAAGTGTCTCTAAATGGGATTAAACAATACTCACTCAAGAGTTTCCTACAATGTCTATTCCCCTCTTTTCGCCCCCCTTCCCCTCCTCACCTTGACTTAAATTAAGGCTAATGATATGTTTTCAGTGTAAGGTAAAAGAAGGATTTTCCTTGAATGACTTTCCAACATTTTCAAATCTAATTCATTATAAGTACTTCTATCAAACGATTACTTATTTCATCTCGTTGTCTTAGAGGATTTAACTCTAAACCACACATGTTTGATATGGCTTTAATGACCATGTTACAAACTGAAGCCAACTGAAGCAGTATTCACCTACAAATTTCTGTTTGTACTCACATTAAAAATAATGCCAGGACTATTTCTCAAAGAATAATAGATTTATTTCTAGCCACTGTTTTTCCCCTTGTATGTACCACTTTGTCCTGGCTTCTGGTTCTTCAGTAAAAGGTAGGAGACAGCCTCATGGGCTGCAAGGGAGAGGGAGGAAAGGGCACAGCACAAGGAACCATGAAGAGAGGCAATTTTTGGATAAATGGCTACTTTTGAATACCAACCCAAAGACACTACACATTTTTAAACAAAAGAACTATTTCAAAAAACGTTCCCCTTTTCTAATCCTATGTTAAAAATATTTCCGTAACCATAGGCATAGTAACACTAAATATCGTTATGAGAAAGGAAGAAGCAAATAGTTTTGGTTTCTCACCAAAAAAAAAAAAAAAAAAAGTTGAGATAATTAAGGTAGCGAACATATTGCGCTGCTATATTGGTTCAGTCACCTGATCTGTCTCTCCGATCACTATTTGCACGATATACATGGTTTTGACGGGCTTGTGATAGACTGCTGTCTGAAATTCTTTAATCTGGGTCTCCTGTTTGGCAGTGCAGCAGACTTTGCTATTTTGGGTTTTTGAAACAGAGCCATACTCTGGGAGGATAAGAGATAGCTGTGACTCTGTACTGACTCATCAGTATGAAGGAAAGCCAGGTAAACTCAAAAACGACAGTGGTCCTGTTTGTGCTGCCGCTTGTGCAGATGTGCAGCAGAAGTAATCCCACTGAAATCTGTGGTGTTAGACTTGTGTGCATGCCTGAATGTACTTGAGAATCAGGCCCAAATAGTTTTAGTTTAAGGATTCTGTAATAATAAAATAAGCATTTAAGCCTACAGGAGATATATGGGAAAAACTAACCTTTCTTAGACTTTGTTTCAGGAGGTGAAACTGCTCTAGTCCCACTTTGAGGACAGTCAGTGTTGTTGCATCAAGGAATGGCTTTAGCATAGGAAAGTAGATGCTGCTTAGCCTGTCTTTGGCCTGTGTAGATGGAGAGAAATTTGTTAGTGACTTACTCATAGCTCAAGTGTTTCTACTCCTAGATCACAAAAATAGCAAGGAAAACTGAGTTTTATGAAATTAAAAAGAAAAATAATCAAAATTTTCTGATTTTGAATGAAGAAAAAGCATGTAAAGAACAGTTCAAATGCTAAATGCAACCACTTAATCTATTTATAAGTCTATATTTTATCATAATTGGCTGCATTCTGACTTTAAATCATGTTGAATGGGGATTTCCTTTTAGTGACCCTGGGCTGTACAGGATGTATGTAACTCTCCAGAACTCAGACAGGACAGAGGGATGGAAGTGCAGAAAGGGGGAGAACTCAGGGTAAACTGGCCTTGACTCCCTGGCCTTTTTACCTGGCTCTGTAGACATTTCCTCAAAACTTTTTTTCCTATGTGACTTAAGAATGAAAACTGAGTAGCTGGCTTTTTATACATGAGTTTGAAGAGGAGTATTGCTGAAGGTAGGTAGCATTTAGGAAGTGGGAGCTGCCATTTCTCGGTTGCTTTTATTTCCAGGGACTTATCAGGTCTTTCCTCTGTACTACATGTGGTTTTTTTACCCAGAGCATTACAAGAGTACTTTAAAACCTTACCTCCTTTGTTTTTAGGAGATGAAGAATGAATCTGCAGCTAAAAGGGCAAGTGGAGTCTGAAAAGTTTATACTAACATGCTATCAACAAGAAATATCTCTAAATCAGACTGAAAATTAACTAAATACTGTTTTCCTTACTTTGATTTGAGTCTGTTAGTTGTGGTTATATCCTGCTTGCATGCAGGTGTATAATTAACCACACTTCTTTGAAAGGGGAGGATGCAACTGAAATCCTCAGGGCAAACCCTTTTCTTCAGCACTTACGCTGGATCTGTCTCTGATATTTAGCTGATGGTGAAGCAACTTGAACATTGTTTCTATGGCAAAATCCATTTACGACATTCCCCATTCCTACTCTGTAGTTAGCTGCATTCTAGGTTGAACAAGACCAGTTGTGAAGCTGTCCTGTAAAGTGACTCTTTGGCATAGCCTGTCTTTAATCCATATTTGCCACCGAAGAAAAGAGCATATTGTCAAGGCCTGCTTCTTCTTCACATCAGAGAAGTCTATAAGCAATCAAACTAAGCTTCTCCCTTAAAGAGAAAACTAGAAAATTTGTTGCAGGATTTTTCTGACTGTTGTTATCAAACAAGAATGAAAGATTTTCAAAGGCTATTCCTGGAAGACATATTCAGTACTCTTTAACTCCTATAGACTCCATGAGATTTCCCTTGCAAGTTATGAAGAAAAGTATTAGATCCCAAACCAGATTACACAATTGTTATCAAAACAAAAACAATGAGGGGAAAAAAACTCCACACACAGATTTCATACTGTATATCCCCCAAATCAACTGTGAACAAAATTGCTGATTTTGTTTTGTAGGAGATATCATTTGCTAGCAGTGAATGTGCAGGGCAACTGCCTCGTGTTTCTGAAAGTGTCTGCAAAAATGGAAAGATTCACAGTTTGCAATGAATGTTTCTCAAAATTTGCATGAAAGTGTGTAATTTGCCTCCTGCTAATAGTTATTTTCCTTCTTAAAATATTTCAGTCAAGTAAGAGCAATGATAGTATGACGTGGATTAGCTTTACGTATTTGTTTATATTTATATTGCAGTCAAGCGTAGCAGCTCTCCTCAGGGACTCATCTCTATTCACCGCCGCCGGTGCAAATTGCTGAGTGCTTTCTTCCTGGTCTGGTTCTTGTAGCAGAGCTCTCTCGTGCTTGGGGTTCCCTGATGGGTGGGAGCACATATGACCAGGTCTGGGGCTCCTTACACCAAAGACTTTATAGGAGTCGATCCTCAAAGGCTGCAGTGCAGCAAACAAAGCCTTACACATGTTCTGAACAACCCACTCCAGTTCAAGTTATACAGGATTAAGATCCTGAAATTTAAGTGGCAAACCCATGCAGCATGAATGGCAAATAATCTATATAATCTATAAGCTTTCAACCTAAAGGCTGAAAGCTTTCTCCTAGCGTATGAAGGAAGTAGCAAACACAGAAGAAGATTTGCTTCATTTAACAAAGAAAGATTCACTAATCATAAAATGAGGGCAAGAAAGGACAGGGTGGTGATGAGGGGAAGGAGAAA
Organism: Pseudopipra pipra; assembly: GCF_036250125.1. Taxonomy (NCBI): domain Eukaryota; kingdom Metazoa; phylum Chordata; class Aves; order Passeriformes; family Pipridae; genus Pseudopipra; species Pseudopipra pipra. The sequence goes on from NC_087554.1 coordinate 51,539,473, forward strand.
CAAATTCTTACTAAATAGTTTCATTTGCTCCAATATTTCTTTGTTATCCGGATGACATTTAACTGCATAACATTCCAAGTTGTTGAGAGGCTGTGCTACAGAGGAAAATGTGTGCATGTGAGCTACGAAGGCAGTAAGCAAATCTGTGAGGAAATCATAGCCTTAATGCAAAATTTATAGGAGCTTATTTCTAAGTAGGTAATAGTGTACAAATTCCTCAGGACCAAAGATGAGTTAAAGGAAGATGTCATGCAGGAGCAAACTGCAGAAAACCCATCAGCTGCTACCCCACGTGACAGACCCAGAGGCAGCTCCAGAGCCATTAACACAACTGCCTGGGGAGTTTGACAAGGGAAAAGATTCTGACACTGGAATAATATCTGCCAGCACTTGGCATCTGTGTCCCGTGATGGCCAACCATCCTCCATGGGTACTGACTCCACTGCTGGAAAAAGTAGGAAAAGGAGAGCAGTGGCAGAGAGTTATCATTTCCCATATGAACTCGTAATCTTCACAGAAATTTAGAACTGGGACCTGGAAATGCAAACCATTTTGCCTATGCATAATTGTAATTTTTATTTACAAAAAAAGGAAGTACCAAAAATAAGTGTTTGAAAAATATTCTGGGAACATAGAGACATAGGCAGCGACAATAAACATTGAAATAGTACTTTTGCAGGACTCAGGCTTCACAGAGCATATGTGACCTGACCCTTGCACTAGTTGCTGATTTCTAGGGTGAAAATTACTCTTATTTAAGCAAAGTGTTTGGGTTTCATACGCGTTTTTTTTCCTGTTTGCAGCCAGATCAATAATCTGAAGATCGGGAAAAAAATATAGTAATAAGTAAGAACTAAATCTGGCAGTTCCTATGCAAACATCACTGGTATTTGAGAAACAGACAGAACTAGAAGCAATTCTCATTTTGAGAAGCAGCTTTTCAGCTGAGATGCTGCAAACAGCTGATGCTTAAACTGCCCTGTATTCTATAATACCTTCACTTACAGAGTATACCCCAAATCCTTCTAAATCTGATCACCTGGCAGTTTGAAAATTGCAAACTCAGTTTTTGAGTATGTTGGCTATTTGAAATCTTGATCCAGTACTTAATTCCAATGGCAATGTTTTCCTGGATAGTTTTTTCTACTGCTAGCAAATCAGGCCCTATGAACTCCTTTAGGGATATGACTGGGTGCTTGTGCCCATCTTTTCTGATACCCGAGTGAAAGACTGGTCTAGCAGGCCCAGCCCCTACAGACGTTTGATTAAGCATGTACTTTTATAAGCTTGTTGCACTAATATCATTTATGAAAAAACAGCAAAAATGCCTGCAAATATCCTTTAAGCCAATCTGCAGTTTCTATCTGAACACACATACAAATGCCTCTGCAGCAGCAGTGTTTGTTCGGCTCTCGTCATCCCAGCAGAGTACAGCCTGGAGGAAGGGAATGTGTGGTATTCGTCCTCGCTTCAACCAGTGTCCTCTTTGCACCTTATGTGTTGAAAATGACCCTGGCCTCCGCTCCCAAACCATTTGTCTTATTTGTTGCTCCTGTGATGCTGAAAGAGCTCCCTGCTCGTCATGGCTGCAATTATCGTTATGGCTGAACCCCTGGTACTGGAAGTAAGAGTCTGGCCCTTGAGAATAGAAGGCTATAGCCTCTAGCATGTTGTTCCAGTCCACTGGCATCTTAACTAGGCAGCGTTAGTTTTAGCATAAAATCCATATTCCTAGCCTTATGGAGGAGTGAGGCAGGTTCTGTTTTCTTTTTCCTTTTACCACAAACATCAAGCAGCCTGACACAAAGTTCAGGAGACAAAAGGCTGTTTTTCTATTAGCTTTTTGCCTCTGCATATCTGTCATTTACCTGTGCCCTGTGAAGGGTGAGACTCACCCTGTAACAGCAAGAGGTAGTGAGAGAATAACCCTATCCTGAGAATAAATGGAATAATTTATTATTTAAATGAGATTTTGTGAGGTAAAATGATGAATACAGTACAGCCCCCTTCTGAGTTTTAAACATTGTTTCTTCGAAGGCATAAATTTGCTTTGCAAAGGTTTCTTCATCTACTGTAGACGGTATTCCTACTTATGCTACATGGTGACAAAACCTAAAGAGGGAGTCAGATGTGTGCTCTACAGTACTTGAGAATTTAAGTTAAATCTGTAATTTTCCCCCCTGCATTTCCTCAGAGAAATTAGCTATTCTATTCACTGCATAAATTTTCAGGTTTTGCTAGCACGACACTCAGGGTGTTGAATTTTTTATGACAAAAATGCTGTAATAATTGTTGAACAGATGTAAGTGTTGGAGAGTGGGCTCTGGCAGACCTCATGAAACCTCTATTAGCAATTTAACCCTGTCGTTACTTGAATGAAATGGAAATGGAAAAGGACAGAGTTTTGAACTGTTTCATTCAGACGTGCACAAGGGGTTCCCAGGTAGGGGGTAAATGACCTTTAATTAGATATATCCCTAATGAAAGTAGGGATTAAAAAAAAATCTTGATGAGCACTAACTCCATACTACAGCACTATTAGGACTTTCTGCTGTGATGTGTGGAGCTAAGAATAATTTTGGATGGAGATATCCCAGTCCAGTGATCTGAAATATTCATAGGACCTAATCCTCCAATTTTAGGTCGGTCTCTGTTATTACATTTCTCCTTCACTGTTGCTGAGTTAGCAAACGATGACAAGACAAAAACTTTATGTCCAAGAAACCAGAGGAGCTTTAGATTTTCCACACCTGCCATATTTAATAAATGGCTTTTGAAGCCTCCAAGGCTTCAAAAACGGAATTGAAATAAAATGGCAGCCCATCAACAGTGTAACTGAGTAACAGAGGGAACTGTCTCTACACATAGGTGATGTCAAAAGAAGGTGTTTTACTGTAGCTTTGTACCCGAATCAGAGATTTTGTATATTTGTGTGTGGAAATAGACATGCAAATATAAACAATCATACAGGCATCAACAAAAATTCCTACACATAAACACACCCATCCTAAAAATATGCATGCATTTTAAACTAGTATTAGTAAAGAAGTTTTTTTTGAAATAATAACGCATGTTTGATGGAAGACAATAACTCGTAAACTATTACTTATGTGGTCCTAAGAGCATACTATCCATGTGCATGGTGGGGAGAGCCAGAGATACATACAACTGCATAACATCTGGGCAATGTAAAAGTATAGGATTGTTTTGAGATATTTTGCTAAATGAATTCATTCTGATGTTTTCAAGTGAGTGAATAGGTTTGCTATGGTGAGTTCCACTTTGCTATTGCAATTTGAGTTAGAAAAGGAGCTTAAAGAAAGAAATAATATCTTAGATTCTAGAACAGAAGTAGAGATGCAGGAGCCTATCCTGACTGATGTTATCTGTCTTATTAAGTTACTTTTCTTGGTTTTGGTTCCGTTTACTAAAGGCTAAAACTTGTTTGGGGTTTTTTTGTGTGTGTGCATGTGTTAATATATATAAAATCTATGTGTGTGCTTGCTCCATCTGCTTTTGTTTTACATGCCCCTGTGGTGCTTAGTGAGGCATGGGAAACTTTAGTGCAGTGGCTCAGAAGTTTTGTGGATGAAAACAGGCAAATTATATTTTAGCTCTAATTTATGGCACACGTGATAGCATGCATCTATAGGGTAAGTTAAAAAAAATTAAAAAATATTTTTTTCCAAATCTGTTTATGTATTAGATGTGCTAACTCAGATTCACTAGAATGGTAATATTTTCAAAGGCTGGAAAGATGTTTGAACACCTGGCTATTTCTTGATACCCATTTACACAACCAGCTATATTAGTGAGTATAAACAGAGGTATTTCCAGTATATCCACGTTTTGAAGAACATATTCAAACATTTGTAGGTGGACTGCTTCAGAGACATACTTTCATGGCCTTTCCCTGTTTGCAGTTTATTTGCAACTTGGCATTTTTTCTGCTTCTTTTTGTTGTTCTTTCATATGCTTTGTTCTTAGAACCTTATAAGTAAATCAATTTTATGTAGGAAGTGTCCAGTAGAAGTACAGCAGAAAGTAAGATAATAGTCTAGAGAAAATGTCACTAATGGATTTGACTATCTTTTTAACTTACCTACATAGATATAGCAACTCAAAGAGTTTGTTTTGAATGATTTATCGGAGAGATACTGTTCTCACCCCTAGAACACAACATTTCTAGTTACAATTTCATTTCAGATTTCATGAAAGAACTGCTGTACTTTGCAAGGTGCTCAGAGTCAAAATGGGGACTGTCTGTAGAGTGTCACTCTGTAAAACTGATTTGATGGTGTCATAATTTGTGAAATAACACATGCAAAATTCGCTGCCCCCCTCCAAAAAAAAGAAAACCCAAACCATGAAATGTGACTTCTGATATTGCAAGATGTCTTGTGGCTTTTGCAAATTTGGATGCTCAGATCTTCTTAGGAAGTGCTCATTTAGTTTGTTATTAATTCATCAGTCAATACTGAAATCTGGTCTTATTTACCAAGCTTTGAAGGAAACTCTATCTCACCCAGGCTTTGCACATATTACAGTTATTTACATTATTTGTTTAAACGGCAAAGCATGAGATGTATAAAGCTGAAAAGAATTTGGATACCTGAAGAAGGACTTGTAATTTTGAATTCATTGCTTTTAATTGTGCATTTTCATTCCTCTGATTTCCTCTCCCAGACATAGTTTAGCAACCTGGTGAAGTGCATTGGGCATTGAGCTAAAAATACACAATGTCACTCACATGTACATTCCAACCATGCAAAAAAGAGAAGATGTCTTCAGTAGTGATTCTGTAAAACTGACAGCAGGGAGTATTGCCCTTTAGAAGACTATATATAAATGTTTTTATTACTTGGTGCTGCACTGGAAGAGATAGCAGAAGTTAACTTTACACATATATTTTAATAAACGTTGTTGTCAATAATCAAACATAAAAATGTAAATTGATAGGAAAGAGCTGGAAAAAAATAAGCTGATATTTATTACCTGTATATTATGGTCATTCTAAAGTCACAATTGGAAACCGAAAAGCCAGGGGGAAGCTAGGGAGTAAATGTACTTGCCACTGTGGCAAGGGCTGTATAAAGATACTAGAGGACAGATGCTGTTGTGTGAGCTTACGATATGAACAGATGAAGAATGACTTAGTTTTGCTCAAAACAACAGGGTCACACAGGTGCAAACCCAGAACGCCACCCTGTGCTTCCTAAAGAGGCTTCCAGGTCATTTCTTTTCCTTGAAGTGTAGTACTTCATTTGGACACCTGGCTGCCAAAGCAGCTTGTCTGTGGTCAGTTGGCACTCTGGAAATGAATCTTTAGTTTACGGCAGTGTGAAGTGATGGGCAACATAATCTCTGTAAGGAAAGGTGAAGGGCTGTACTCCAGGAATAAGGAGCTATTAAAGAGCTGGATGGAGACTTTTTGCCAGTGACACTGAAACCTAAAGTCTTGTTAAGCAGCCAAGAGGACTGCTGCTATGGATTCACCATCAAGAACTCTCAGTAGCAAAATATAATATCTCATATGCTCACAAGATGGAAGCCAAAGTGAGGCAGACCTTTTCCTTTTCTGAAAAGCCTATATGCCACTTACTCGAGGACTGATGGAAGGGAAATACAGCATAATATGTTCCTGAGACCAGGTCATTACAAAGCTGTAGATTAGAAACTGTAAAAATAAGAGTCCTAAGGAAATGGCACTTAAGTTAATGAAAACTAAAAGACTCTTGTCATAAGTCAGAGAATTAATCTACAGAAAATGTTCAAACTTCATTTTAATCATCTCATCTGCTTATAAGGGTTGACTGAGTAGTTAATACAGAAAAAGAATATATTCCCAGAATTTCATCTCCAATTCAGTCCAGCCTAACTGGAAACTGATCTGCATTTTGAAAGTAGTTACTGATTTTCAGTGTTTATCTTTACCCTACAGGAACCAAACCAAAGTGGGATTCTCACATGTAAAAACCAAGGAGGGTGACCAGTTAAAACAAAGCCCAGTTCACAAAAAACATTGCCAGAGAAGTCATATACAGGAATGAGGCATGGTATGGGGAAAACCTCAAGATCAAACCCTTTTTCTCGAGACTTTTGCTTCAGTACTCGGATATGAGACCTGTTGTCAAACACAGCATTTGCATTGTTATTTGTTCTGGTATGGTCAAAGAAAAGAACATAAAAGTAAAATTCATTGATTTTTGGTCTGGGAGTCTAGGTTTTATCAATTTCTTATTCTCACTTGTAGTGAGTTTACCATCTTTTTTATTTGCTGTGTTATGAAGGCTTGGTTTGTGATCTTGAACTCTGACTGTTCCATTGCCACTACTTCTCACCAGTCATGCGCTGACTTTTTCTCTAGACAAAATGCCTCTGTTGATATGAGCTCAAGGGCAAAAAACGAGCTAATTTTTCTTCAGTGTATGTGAATCATGGCTTGCCCAAGCTCAGTGTAAATCTGGGGTCATTTATACCATGTGTAAAGTTCTCTTTATACCGTTGGAGCATGTTAGAAGTTTATATTGCTGTAGTTACAACAGAGTAACTTCACCGGCGCAGGAGTCAGTGCAATTAACACAGGGGGCACAACAGCCCTGTTGGCGTTACTCATAATGAAGACTAAAGATGGAGCTTTCAAAAGTGCTGAAGTGACTCACAAGCACAACTTTTGTTGTATCACAGGTCACAGATTCATTAATCACACTTAAACCATGTCTACACAAGGAAATTTTATCCTCACCAGCTAGAGTACTGTGGTCACATAGCTATATTCATAGTACTGAAGTAGATCCACAATTTCAGATAAGAAACTCTATCAGAAGTTATTTGTATGGGACTTATCTAAATAACATATGCATCCGTATTGCAACAGTTGCACCTCTTGAACTGAAACAGCACAACCCTCCATATGAACAAGAACTAGAAGATTTTGATAATCCTACACCTTAACATTGTTATTTCTTTTGCTAAATAGTCAGAAGTTTAGATCTGATCACATTTTGTTGGTGGTTTTTTTTTTCAAAGGGATGAGGGAGGAATCTATAAACCACTGGTATTTGAAAAGTTTCCTCTACAGACTAGCATGCAGTTGGGCAGCTCTGTCCTCATCAAGTTACACGGAATCCATATCAGGTTTTAAGGAAAGGGAGAGTTTTTACAAGAGGATAATTTTATTTCTACACGTTACTGTATTTCTGCTAACAGTGCTAGAAAAGCAAGATTATGAGGGTTGTGTGTTTAATACAAAAAGTAGATTTGCTGATATAACTGTTATTTGCACTGTTTATATTTAAATGTCCTTAAAAAAAAAAAATCATCATAATTTACGGATAGTAAGAGTGTGCAAATCAGAACACTTATCTTCTTTTTATAGACTAAAATCAAACTATTCCTCACATTTTTCTCAGTTACAGAATATTAAATTGCAGTGTGTGGAATATACTTGCTTTCTAGAGAAAGGTATATTCCCAAACTAAAACTGAATACTGCACCAAGACTTTTTAATTTTTTTTTTTTATTAATTCCAAGCAACTATTATTTGTCCTACTATATTAACATAGTACCATTCCTAAACCTGCCCATGGCAATGGAGAGTAGCTCACTTCACAATCAGATTCTTAATTAATTACCTTGTAGTCTGCTATCTTAAAAATACAGGTCGAAAAATGGTATGTTAACCTTTTAATTTTTTTTAACCTAATAAAATAACCAACTTGTGTTGTGACCTGTAATTCTGAATCTGATTGAGTTTTCAATATACTGTAATTCACAGATTTTCTCCCCTCTAGCACTAGGTTTGTATCTGTCACATGGTTTTCAGTGTTCCTAATGAGCTGTTAACAAGCTGTCAATTACCTATGCAAATGAGGCAAGCAGAAATGGAGGGGTTGCTATACCTAGAGTTAAAGTGTGCTACCTCGGATTGTTACGAAATAAATCATTTCAGTTTTAATAGCTGTCTGTGCCCATGTGGCTTGTGTCATGTAGGCACTTTTTCATTATATTATTTACCCAGCAATAAAATGCTGCAGGGGACTTCGGGGTGATTAAAAATTTGAGGGGGGGAGGGGAACTCGCACAAGCTACTTCATTCTTTGCTGCTTTGCACCTTCTGCTCTTCTTGGGTCGGGGCTATGAGGCTACAAGCTGTCAGGTGCCCTTAGCCCTGTAGAAATCAATGACAATTCAGGACTTCAAGCCTGATCCTGCCAGACTATTTAACGAAGGAGCTTGCCAAGATATGTAATGGAGCCTCACGAATATGTGAAGTTAAAAAGTGGAACTAGGAATTGAAATCTTGAATTTTGGAGAGAAGGGCACACTTTATATATGCATTTTCAGCCTCTTAAGAGCTTTCTACACCAAGTTCTGTCAGAAGAAATCTTGCACTTTTACTTCTGTAATTCTGAAAGGAATTCTTTCCCCCTTGCTAAAGCCAATGAAATTTCACCTTCAAATTCTCTTTTCCTTTGCTTTAGCTTTCAGTTGATCCTTACTGTAAAACACTTTGTGACACTGTGTATGAAGAATATTATATAAAATGAAATTGCATTGTATTTATGACCAGCACTATAATAACGCTCTATCAGTGTTTCCATTATAAGCCCCTATTGTTGAGGGCTTTAAAATCACCCATAAAAATTCACTCAGGATTGCAACATGGTCTACAAATGGTAAACAAATCCTTTTGCCTATTTTTGAGTTATAATATGTGAAATCAAGAATGAAAATTAGAGGAATTACAGGTTTCCTCTCATTTTGGTATGAATATGTATGTATATATATATATATATTAAAGATGGATCAGAAGCATTGTTTCCATTATTTAAAAAAGTGTTATCAAAAAGCACCTAGGGAAGTTAATGGATTGAATTGTTTTGCTCCAGCCCATACCTAATCAATTGGGGCTTGTTAAATCTTCTGGCAGGATCAGGCTCAAACTCCGGAATTGTCACTGATTTCAACAGGGCTAGGGATACCTCACAGCTGGTAGCCTTGTACCCAGCCCTAACCCACGAAGAGCAGAAGGTGCAAACCATAGTCACTTGTGCGAGTTCCCCTCCCCCCTCAATTTTTTAATCACCCCCAAGTCACCTGGAGGATTTTATTGATGGATAAATTTGCACACCCAGCTAACTCAGCTGAAAGGTCGTTGGCATATGGACTTTTCTTATGTCCATTATGTTTAAGGTTCAGTGACTTGAAATTGTGCATACTGAAGCCAGGAAACCTAGTGTGAAGCAGAGAGAAGTGTTCTGGTAGGAAGCCAGAAGGAGAGGAATTTGGGAAATATAATGACATGAAACCCAGTAAATAGAAGTGAATTAAATAAAAGTCATGAATGCCTTTTCAGATGGTAGAAACCCCAAAGAAACAGTCTGTGAGGGAATTAGGAGGCTAAGTCTTTCACTGATCAATCCCGATGGAAGCTTTCCGGTCAAAATGTCAGTGGTAACTTTATTTTCTGCTGGTATGTACAATAATCCTTTTGTTCCATCTGCAAACACTAGGGGGTAAATTTTTAGCGTGATGCTTAGGGATTTAGCTGTAGGACTCCCATTAACGATAATGGGAATCATGTAGCTTGAGCACTCTGCATCGTGCTGAATATTTACCCCTCAGTTCAGAGCACTCTCTCGTTGAATTTTTAATTATATTTACAGATAAATTCCATAACCAAATATCATCAGCTCTCAAGCAGATTGTTTTATTAAAAGGTGCAGATTTCCAACTTCATTTTGAGCTGCAACCTACAGTGATTGGTTTAGCAGCTGAGTAATTTTTTTAAAGTGTCTATTTAATAATGCTTGATTTGTCAGCTTCAGAGTGTTTGGGAGACAATAAATATTAGAAAGCATCCCACCCTTCATGCATTTGCTGGAGAAATGCAAAATATGAATATTCTACCTTCTACTGAACTTTCAAAAGATGTGTCACAATGCAGCAACCTCTTTCTGGGAATTACTGCTTTTGCATAAATCTATTGTTAAAATCAGTAGTAGTATACAAACATTCAGCACTAATATGACATAGGTGGCAGAGTTCTATTTGCATTTGTGAAGATAAACAATAGAAGCCAAAAAAGTTAGAAAATTTGCCCAAGGCCAAAGGAGTTCATGTAAGAGAAGATATTAGAATTCAAAAGTACTTTTCTTCTCTGCTCCGTAGCCTATACTTACATCAAAATCTAACACCAGTATAAGCAGGTATAGAGGAGGTGGTGTACCCATGCTGATCTGCTTAGCTCCTCCCTGAGGCAAGCTTCCACTTGCTTCTTCAGCTCTTAATTTTTGAAGTAGCCACGCCCAGCTCTCTGCTGTGACCCTGTTGAAAGGACCTGTGATGTAAGAAAGATTCTGCTGGTTATTTCATGTTTGTCTAGCAGTGACATTAGAGATGCTCTTTGTTTTAAGATATGGGTGAGATTAATCTCTCTTTTCAGATATTTTGTAAAGGAGACTTAAAGGCTTCTCAGTTGGTGACGGAGGGCTGCGGTGCAGCTATTTTTCTGGTGCAGCTATTCTAGGGGCCCCCATGCCAGGCCTCAGCTGCTGTCAGCAGAGGTGTTTGAATAAAAGCACAAATTGTAACATCTTTTTAGTGCCACTCATGACTGATACATGTCACTTTATCTTGCACCAGAGGACTAGAGTGACACAGAGCAATCCTGAGATCGAAAAAGCACTAAGTCATTTTGACTGAGCCTTGTTGTCCACTCCAGTTTCTTCCCACACAACTTTTAGTTGTCCTCAGCTGAAACAGCTGTTTCAAAGTGTGTGACCATAAAAGCTTGCCTGCATAAGAGGCTGCCTTTGAAGATTTTTTTGGTACTCCGTAAATGGACCCACAAAATCCATAAAGTTTCTGCATTGGTCAATTCACAGGAACTGTCCTGATGTGAAAGTGCATGCTTTGACTCCTTGGGAAGTGAGGTGATTTCTGAGAAGGGGATAGCTGCATTCGGGCAACTGACTTGAGAGCAGAGACCCTGCCAGGGTGTGGTCATACGTAATCCATTCAATTCATACTACAAGCATCAAAGTTCAGATAAAAACCACATGCAACTTCCTCACCCTTTCCAGTAACCTACCAGTGAGGCCATGCAGTGCCTCTGTGTGCTCCCAGAGTCTGAGACTGCAGTCCCACAGTTCCTACTGGAACAGGACTGGTGAAATGTCCATTTGACTTTGGTAGAACATAATTGAACACCCATCTCTATTCATCGCAGCACTCTAGAATCAGGATTGATTCCCCCTCAAAGTCAGTGGAAATCCCTATTGTGGTTGATAGCCTGAGATCAAACCAGAATATCCTTTGGAAAAAAAAAAGAATGAATAGTGATCAGTCTCTCTTCCCAGTGCTAGTGATTGACAGTGCAAGACAATTGGAGAACCTCCACAATATTTTTCCTAGGAAAACTTATTTTTTGTATGCTAATCTTATCTCTGAATATATACCCTCATCGTAGTATTCATCTCTCTGCCCTTGGTAATCATCAGCCCATCCCTAATGTTCCTTTTGTTCAGAAAAGGTAAACTCACTTTTCAGTAGCAGATTATACAAAGGGAACTTTATGGTATATATTACACTCACAAAGCAGTTTTCTCCATCTTGCAATCACTTAAAAAAAAAAAAAAAGAACTTTCTTATCTCATCTTCCTTCCTGCATGAATGTCTGAGATAATCAATGAAGTTCCTGTGTAGAGAATAAATTGAGCTCGAATGGCTCCTCTTAAACTGTACAATCAAAGAAAGAGGACGTTTTTGCTGATGATTTTGATATTCAGTTTAACTTTCTTCACAAGGCTGTCAGCTCAGTGAAAGTGAGGTCAATCTGACCACACTCTTCCTAAAGGATCCTCTTCTGAACCATCTACTTGAGTGTACATCTCCTGACAAATCAATGGCAGAATGGAGAGGTGTGTGCTTTGCCCAGAAACCTGGGGGCTGATTGTCCTTTGCTGTGCATCTTATGTAGTCATTTAGGTGAGTACAGCGTGGGCGTAAGACAGTGCCTGATAACAATAGTACTGTTTAGCATCTGCATCCTGGTGATATAAATGCCTGCCTGAAGATGCGGGACAACAGAGATGCAGACCTGTGTCCTGCAACGCGAAAAAATTCAGATTGTGGCACTCACACACAGATACACACACACAGGAACCATTTCAGTGAAAGGGTGGTAAATGAGTGACAATTTTAAACAAACTTTCTGAAGTCACTGATTCAGAAATCTGAGTTTTTTACAGGGCAGATGTTGGGAGACAAGCAAAATACAGGAACTTACAGAGACCAAGAAACTTGTCCTTCCATCTTTCAGTGTAATTTGCATTTCTTGGCCAGGAGCACTTGCTGCCAGCTCTGGGGTAAGGGTTGTTGCACTCCTGTGAAGTTATAGCGTGGTGTGGGACTGCTTCACAACAGCAACACAAGTAAGTGCAGTGAAAGTGACTGAAGTCCCTCAAACATTCTTTTGCTAAATTATGCAGATCAAGCCAGTTGTCTCAGAAGTGAACAACAGTTGTTTGAACCAGTTCAGATCTGTCTCTAGGGTTATTACCCTCAGACATTTACCATTATGGGCCTATCCTGCTCAAGGATGAGAAGGGAGGAACCAAAGTAGAGGACAGGAGTAACAAAAGCGGTAACAAAGAGTAGAGGAGGACCAAAACTCAAGGGAAGATCTGGAATGCTGGAAAACTGATTAACTTGAGAGAGTTCCTTAAAATTCTTACTTGGTGTAATGAATCTGTGCCTTGCACTTGGGCCTGAGAGGTTTTGTTGGTGAATCAGATTCATCTGTTCATGGGCAAACCCTCGTCTCTCTTCCCCTGCCTTTTCTCCCACAAGTTCTCTTCTGAGCTTGTCTGCATCCTTATGTGAAATGAAGTAGTATGTATGAGAATAAGGGTATTACATCCTGGGTAATATCCATTAGGTTGCATTCTATTAGCTCTCAATTCTTGGGAGTGCATTACTGCATTATTTCTTTTGTGCCAACACTATTCCATCAAGGCTAGTGCTGGCTTACTCAGTTGTATCAATGATTTCTTGTAAGGCAGCCTAGGCAATATGCTGTAATATATATTATACTATGTGATTTTTAAATCAGCTTTGAAAATGTATTCTAAAAATTTTGCAGCTCTTCAGTCAAATCCTATTGTCCATCATTTCTAATGATGATTACTGGTTAGCAGAAAACAAATAAGAGGTGATTTTTGTACACATAAAAAAGATCAGCTGAGTGAACACAATTCTTTAGGAAGCTTAGGAATGAGAATTTTGCTTTGACCCTTCTGTAGAAAGCTTTTCAGTTGTTTTGTAAAACAGGAAACAAAATAAATTGCATAATTTTGGAATTGTATATGTTACAATACAAAGGTGTTAAAGAGTTAGATGTGAATTGAAACATATTTTCACTTACTCTGAATCACAATTGTAGTCAGACATTTTTTCAGCTGAACAAATGAATTAAATTTTATTCCTTCAATTTTAAGAGCATTAAAACACTGTTACTTTTCTGGTTTATGAATGCAATTTTAGACAGCTAAGATCACATTTCTATTCTAGAAATGTTACAGTATTTTTAAAGTAATGTTGATATTTAGAAGCATTTCAAAGTTTTGTTTTGTGTGGTTTTTTTAAAAAAAAAAAAAATTTCTTTCCATCTTATGTTCTTCCTAGGAAAAGATATAGTTACTGCAGTACTTTTAAAATTTCTTTGCATCCCAGTTTCTTTGCACTGAAAAATGCTAATGCATAGAGGTTTTTTGTAACAATGTGTATTTTATAGTCAAACTTCCTATGAATGGTGATATTCATTAACCTAAAAAGGCTCAAGCCAAACACAGGACACACTGCGGGCAGGAGTGCTCTGTCCCAGGCGAAGTTGTCTCACCTCTGCTCCATGTACATGGACAGTGAGTGCAAGGGACAGGCATAGGAGAGGTAATATTTTTGACTGGCCATGTTAAATGAGGCTAAATTGAGGATGTGGAGGACTCAGACATGATTCTCTGTTGCTGGCCAGGCTCTGCCCCTCCAACCTGAGCAGGTGAAGTTTAGGAAACTCAGTGCAGTCAAAGAGTGAGTCCTGACCTCTCACTATGACCACTCAGTCGGCCCACGTTATTTTGTTTGTCTAGGGGACACCTTCCTACTCAAAGGCAGCATTCACCTGCCTCCTCACACTAAATTTTCTCATAATGTTTCACTGTGTAGTGGCCAAAATGATGCTGCATGTATCTTTGAGAGATGAAGCTTAGGAATTGAAGTGTACACAAGACAAAAGAGAAAAGAGAAGTGGAAGAAGAGAGGACTAATGCTGGTAGGGATAGGTGAAGAACAGGGGGGATGCAGAATATTTATCAGAAAGACCAAGCTGAAAGGCATGTAAATCCAGTTAACAGCTTGAAAACAGGTAGACACATTAAAGGAAGTGGAAATAAAGTCAATTAGTGGCAGGAGGCATTAGTTGGGGGTGTCAGCTGGTGAATGGTGGCTAATTTGATATAGTCTAATCACATAGTTTGGCTATTGGATTACCAAATTGAGATCCAAACACTGCATCTTCCAGGGCAATCACTTCAGAAAAGAGGATAGCTGGAATTATCATGAGACCTGATCCATTCCTTAATTGAAATTAGTTTTAAATAACTGTGTCACATGTGATGTAAAACCAAGAAGTAAATAGTTGCTGAAATGAGCTGTGAAATATGGCCGTTCAGGGAAGATGAGGATGCATGAACTATGCATGCATGGGCTAAGCTGTAAATGTGCCTGTGGAGGTTCACACACATGTACACCAAGAGTGAGCATGTAGAGGTACTTCCCTCTCTGCTGTGCTCTTTGTCTCCAACTCCCTATGGACAGTTGCTCCCATTTGGATGAAACGTATTGAGAATGCCAAGAATCAGTTCAGTTTTTAGTGACCAGCTGGTAGAGATGTATTGATATATATCTGAAGGTTGTATGCACCTTGTACAGCTTTGTAAGAGCCTGGGCAGCCTCTCTAGCACTGTTTTCTTTCTGGCATTAACAGGAATGGATGGGTAGGGGAAAAGAAGAGGAAACAGGAGATATATAAAGTGATTTTTTTTTTACAATCAATGGCTTAGCAATTTCCTGAATCGGAGGTTATATCCAGACTTAGGAAGCTATGCTCTACAAATTTCTCTAATATTTTCAAATCTATTAATTTTTTGGCCTCTTGTAATCATGTTGCAACTGAAAATTTATACAATTATATGCTCTGTGGAAAAAATGGCTTTGTGTGTTGTAAAGGTGGTTCTTGCTCACTTTACTGGGCGCCCCTTCCTTCTGATAATGTGGGTAGAGGTGCAATCTACCCTTGTGTGCTACTGCTGGGCAGTTTTGACCTTACATGTCTCTGTCAAGTCCTCCTCAATCATTTATCTTCCTCACTAAAAAATGTAAATTTCTCACATATCCTTTGTCTTCAGCCATGCCTCCATTCCCTCCACCTTTTTTAGCTGTATTTTGTATTTGATGACTGGGTTCAGGCTTCAAGGTTTTCTTCCCTCTGTATCGTTTGCCCATCCAGTCATTGTTGGCATATATACTGCAGGAAGAGGAAAGATGTCCAGGGGAAGAGGGCTTCTCCGTCAATCTTGCCATTGCATTCCTGAAAGCATTCTGCCCATTCTGGAGCTTACCTCGAGGCTGGATGCAGAAAAAACTTTGCCTGTATCATAGGCAGTATTTCTGATGTCTGTGATCTGTTAAGTGGAACACGAGAGCACAGGGTGTATCTCCTTTAAAGGACCTCTTTGATGCTACACTGTCTGTAGTCATATTGGTCATGATTTAGCATGATGTTGCCCATCTTTGTGCAGAGAAACGCTCTCTATGAGATGCTTTGAGTTAGGCATATGCTTAACTATGCCAAAATGTTTTAAACCACTGATGTAAAAGGTGGGCATGGGACTAGAGAGATGTGAAAGTTTCCATTCCTGCTTGCTAGCACATATCGTAAGTGCAGATCAAGCTGAACTCACACTTCAGAGAGACACAAAATAACCCCAAATGACTCCCTGTATAAGAGAGCTGCTCCAGTTTACACTAGAGTTTAAATGAAATCTAAGTTCTTTTTCTTTGCAGGTAGGGATGAATATCAGCTAGCAACAAAGGAACAAGTGAAGCAAGTATCCTAGGCAATTTTTGCAAAGAGTTTATTTTTTTGGGTTGATCTGGGGATCAGCAGGATTGGACCTTAGCATCAGCAACCTTGAGCAGACTGCAATGGCTCTGCCTTTAATACACTTCCACCTCAGTGTGTTATACAGCCGTAATACTGAACACACGAGGCAGACAGCTGCCCTGAGGCATTCTCCGTAAAAACTTTCATATCACAACGGAACTGAACGTACCATTATAACACCACGTCTCCTCTTCTTCACGGTAAGAATTTTTCTGAAAACCAGGCAATGTCATGGAAATGTTATAATAGATACATCCAGAATATATGGGTGAGTTAGTTGTCCCCAGTGATATATTTAAGCTGTTCCTTCCACTATACATAGAGCAGGTTAAATATAATTAACATTGGTCAAAGGGTCCTTTTACTTTACATACTTTATGAATGCATTACCTCAATTATCAGGAAGGAAAAAAGGGAAAACGTATTTCTTAACATCTGCTGGTATAAGCTCCTCTATGGCATTTCCATTGCAACATGCATTTTTGCTCTTTGAAAAGCATAAATATTTTCTCTCTCCTTAAATCCCATAATTGTTTTATTGCTACATTAAAAAATGTAAATAATCATTCCTCCTCCCCATAATAAATTAGACACAACCTGTCAAGCTCTGAAAATGAACATTTCAATAACTTCAGTCACACAATGACATCATATCAATATTTAAAATCATTTTATGCATGTATTCCAGGTTGTCCAACTTCATTAAGGGCATTCATCAGCCCTCCGGCTACAGTGTATTCCCATCGGAGTTGTAGGCCTCAGGCCCTACCAAACAGAAATTTAAACTAACTTGCCTTTTTAATTCACATTATTCTCAAATATTCTCTTTTTTAACCCCCATCATGACTAAGGCATTTAGACTTGGCTATGATTTTTTGCACATCAAGATTTAACAGACAAAATCCCCATTTTTATGTCAGAACTTGAGTACATGTAATAATAGTCTTTTCTCTCCTCTTTCCGCATCCATCACTATTTCCTGAGTGCAGTGATAACTGTGCTTCCTTTAATACTCTATGCAAAGTTAATAATTTGAGCTACAGGTTGATAGGGATATGGGGTTGTTGGGGTTTTATGTTTAAAAATTTAGAAACGGTTCAAACATACTAAGTTTCATTCTTTTTTTCTCTTTCTCTTTCCAAAATAATAAAAAAAATCCCCTCTTGATCTATTTTTTATGCAGCTAAGGATACGCAGCATGAATACATATCCCTGCTAGTGGCATCAAACATTGTATTAGTATAAAACTTTTTCCCCACCAAAAAAACTTCCAAAACAAAACAAAAAAACACTCTTCCCATAGTTCTGATCTATAGGATGACTGTGGATCTGCTCCCCAAGACATTTACTGATCTTCAAAATTCCGGGGTAAAACTCACACGTACTATACAAAACAGGAATGATAATTTTGATATCAAAACAAATGTCTTTGCTACTGGCCAGATAGTGTAGCTTTGGCTGAAGCCTCTCATTTATCCTCCCAGATATGTGTGGAAAGTGTTTAAATATCTATCATTTGATACCAAAAAAAAGGTGGAAGCGTGTGGAAGGAGCCAAGTTAATACAACATGCATCTGAGGATGAAACAAGCCTGTGAGAGATATTGGTGACTGAAAACATAAAAGTTGATGTAATGTATGTCAGTGTTATTAGCTCCTCTGTCCAAAATGTTCTGACCATGGTACACTAATGGGTTATGATCCATTTGCCTTCAAAAATGAAAGATGAAAGAAAGAGAAATTAAAAGAACAGGAAAAAAACCAGTAACTGCAGGAATAGCTTTTGGATATTTTCCCCCACAAGTAGCACTTTTTTAAACAACTGTACTTCTCTCAATTTTCTTCTGCTCTCTGCATCTCTCCTTCTCCTCCCACCCCACCTTGTTTCAGAGTTCCAGCAGCCACATTTTTCCTTATGTCATTCCAAATGTCTTCTTTTTCTCATTTTGTTCCTCCGACTTTCACAGCCTTCTGGATTGAAGGCCTCTCTTAGTTATGGCACACAATGCAGTCTGTCAAAGTAAAAGAATTTCAAACTGCCCTTGTCCCTTTGGTTGTGGTAAAACTACTCATCATCTATGATTTATCCTTCTAGAAAGAAGCAGGTGCTGTCTCTTCTGTGAAGGTCCTGCATACCATTCCCCTCCAGCAAAGCTCTGAGGTTCAGTTTCTCAAAGACATGGAAATCCAGAAAAAAAATTCAGCTTCCTAAGGCCAAAATTTGCTGTCTGAAAACACTACTCAGCTAGATGTGGGCTTCGATAAAACTGTACCTTACCACAGGTAAGAAGTATTCCCACTGCATCCCATAAAGCTCCACAATGTTGTAGTATGTGGGAGGTTTTTTGGTTGGTTTTGGGTTTGTTTGGTTTTTTACCTAATTATTATCAGACTTAACTCTTTAAAAGTACCTAGGAAAATGTCTTACTTTCCAACTGTGAGGTGCTCTGAGTCATTTTGTCTCCTGTTCCAGCAGGATTGTCCTTATTGATGTGGAGTCTGCTCTACCAGGTGTGCCCAGATATCTTCACTTACGGTCTTTATCTCAAGGGCAGTCCTAGAGAAGGGTACTGCTGATGACAGCCACCCAGTCTGTTAAGGCAGTCTGGAGTCTGCTTGTTTACTCTTCGCAGTCACCTGTCAATCTGACTACAGAAAAGCTGAAGCTGTTGAAGGAGTTTGTGTCCTTTGGAACTACTGGCAGGTACTTCGCAAAAAATGAGTTGGCCTTCTTCCTGGAGGTCATGTAGGCTCCAGGGCAGGCTGCCTTTGGAGTCAAAACCTATTCTCCCAAAATACTGCAAGGACCAGCTAATCCTAACATTTCCATTACCATCCAGACCCTATCCACAGAAGTAAAAATAAGAGCTAAGAAAGAGAAGTTGTTTGAGACAGGGAATGCCCCTTCCTGTTTAAACAGCTAATTGAGAAGGATGATGGTGGTGGTGGTGAAAGCACAGTCCGGGTTAGATCTCTGGGCCCTGTTGTGGTAAGTTGTATAAATAAGAAAAATAGTAGAAGAAGAGAAAGGGAATGGGGTGTGTGAAATGATCACAGTAAGGAACACAATGTCAGAAGGCGGCTAAGAACAGAGCTGGGAATGAAAAGAATCGCCATCACAGGGGATGAAGAGAGAAGACAGTGGATAAAGAGCAAGAGATATAGGGAAAGAGCAAGCAGACAGGCAAAGAATGGAAAGGAGGGGACACAGAAATACAAAATAATGAAAAGACCTAGTATATTAGGAAACTGGAGAGAAACTTAAACTACAAAAAGTCCAAAACTGAAGCTAAGTGAGAACAAAGAGGAGGGAAAAGAAAAATTAATTAAAAAAAACAAGATTCAATAAAGAAATAAAAATATAAAATATACTTAAAACTAAAAAGAAAAAAGAAAAAAAGGAAGAAAAAGGAGAAAGTGATTCTGTGGAGACAGAGAATATGAGAGAGAAACTAAGAATAGTTTTCTATTTTGTAAAGTACTGGAAACCTGCCCATAAAGAGCGCTGTATAAAAACTTGTCATTACTGTTGTTAATTTATTGCTTCTTTCTTCTGAGGCAAGCTACACTGATGTAGCTATGTCCAGGCCTTGGAAGAGGATTGTGCCACTTTTGATACTAGTTTAAAGAAAGAGGTCTATGTTTGCATACAGATTCTTATTTTACTTTGTGGCTGTGGCATCCTTGTAACTGAGACCTTCATAGTGCAAACAAAAGGAGTTTGCTGGACTGATGAAGCAATGTTTTCCTCTGGGTCTTTGGCTCCACGTTTCCTCCCTGCCAGGACAGGTATGTCTCACACATGTAAGACCTGTACACATCACTGACAAATCTCTCTCTCTGTGAGGTTGTAGATATCATGGGGCCTAGTGTTTTGGGTCAGGCTGAGACAGGAAGGTACGTGGGGTAGATTGCAGAGTGCCAGTCTGTGCTGAGCTTGGCTATGGGTAGTGCTTTTTGCTCTCTCATTTTCATGAAAACATCATTCATTCATAAATTTTTAAAGGAGAAGGAATCATTGTTTAATGAACTTTTGTGAAGAAAACTGAGCAAGGGAGAAAAGAAAAGAAACACTGTGAGCTCCTTACTCCCTAGACTTATGACCTGCATAACTCCAACCATTGTGTTATTTAGACAGCCTTCCTCTTTAGCTGACATTAAATTTGTATGCTCCCACATGGTTGACTTGCTACTTTTTTTTATCCATGCAGCTGGGATTCTCTGAGGAAACATGATGGGTCAGGGGGAGGAGGGGAGGCGAGGACAGCCATCTCCAAAATGCAGTGGATGTGCCTTTCCGGCTCTACGCTGGTTGCACTCAGGCAAGTACAAGCTGACGGGAATCGGCGGCGGCAGCCATGCAAACGAGGTCAGAGTTGGTTCCTCCATGGCTTTATTATTCTTCTGAGCACTCTGAAAATGTGGGTGTGCATGTTAAAACTGCCCTGTGAGGCAGCTCTGACATGTGGGGCTGCCTGGCACAAACACAGCACATAATAACACAAAGTATTTGGCAGCGTTACAGGGCTAATCTTTACGTAACTGTTCCCGAACAACTTCTCTAGCACACTGAGCACAAACAAGCTTTCCATCAGCCTTTGGCTGCATGCAGATTGTCTTGTGTCACCTGCTTCTCTGCTGAGCAAATACTAGCTGTGGTCATGACAAGGAGAACCTTCTTTTGCATTCGTAACTGACTCTCCCTAAATTGCCTCCTTGTTTTCCAAGGCTATTCATGACCCATGGGCGTGTTCATCAAGAACATACCCTTTTATAGAATTTTTCCTCTTAAGCACAAATGTATGCTGGAAATTATGTTGTGGATTGTTTTCAGGAGAGTGGTGGGAAAACAGGGCCTGATTTTTCAATGGTTTCCCCCCTGTTGACTAAAATCATAGGAGGAGGGATGTCTTTTATGGTTAAGACACTGGTGTGGGACTTTGGGAATCTGAGATTGGAATTATAATGTTTCATTCCTCCTACTCTTTGCCCCTCTTGCAAGATTTTAATGTAAGCTCTTTATGATTATCTCCTAAGGTTTTGTTGCCTGGTTCAATAGGGCCTGGTCTCCATTAAGGCTTTTGTGCTGCAGAGCAACACCAGGGCACAAAATCAGGCAAAGAAAATAAAGGCTAGACCTTCCCTAGCATCTTTGATCAGTGCTAGTAATGGATCTCCTGCTCTTGCACAAAGGCAAGCATGTGCAAACCTTTTCTTTGACTGGCAGAAGATGAGTGTTTTTAGCTGTCTCCCCCAGCCTCAGGTACTACCTGAGGTGGTGCCGTCCGTCCATCCATCCATCCATCCATTGCCACCCAGTGCCACCTCCCCACCCAATCGCTCCTCGATTTGGGTGCTCTTTTCATTCACCGTTGCGCAGCCACAACACATGTGCTGCTCTGCAGCAAAGCCATGTGGCAAATATATAAAAGTATGTACGTTTCTGAATGCTGGAAGAGAGCCCTAATTCTGTTGGCAGCAAAGCTGACTCTCCTTCTTTCCTCGGAGCGAGGCCCGCCGCATTTCTCGGTCCCACAGACATAAACCCTCCCTGGAATTCTCCCAGTGCAGCAGCAGGCTGCCAGCCTGTGACTTCATCCTCGGCAGTTGCTCCAGGAGGGGCAACTCCTCTGCCTCAATGTTCAGGGAGTCTGAACTTCCTGCTCAATGCTTGTCTCACTCGCTCCAATCTGGTATTGGTCAAACTGGGGACCCTCTCCTGGTTCTTGGTTTAATCTTAGCTTGTGAGGAAAGGTTGCATGCCAGGAGGGAGGCAAAGCAAAGGGAGATTGCCAGACCCAAATGTTCCATAGTTGCAAAGATGGTTTCTAAATATTGAACTTCAAAAATAATTTGGCTTGCGTGGAAAGGGGTGAGAAGGGGGAGAACTTTCTATCTGCCTGCTGGAATTTGGAGTCTATGGGTTTCTGGGGACACATTTCCAAGTTTTTATCATCAACTATAGGGGCTAGAAAACACTCTCTCATGTTAAATGAAAGCTGAAATTCCCCCTAGTCCTACACACTGAAGATCTGGAGCTTTAACCCTGGCTAAATCACAACAAAATCTTTACAATCATCCCATGGAAGATGTCTATCACCAAAGAAAGAAAAATCCATACAGAAAGAGTTGTTAAGGAGTCCTGAGCAAGTGCAGCTGTTAAGGGAGCAGTCACTTAGATACAACCAGGAAGGAGGAGAGGCGTTTTCTGTGATGTGAAGGAAGTTTGTGTAGCCAAAGGTGAAGAGATAGGGTCACCATGGTTTATTCCCAAGACCTTCCTATTGCTCCAGCAGTGTATTGATTTGTGGATCTCTGCAAAGCACATAGATCAGGTCAGAGATGTCCCTACAATTCTTTTTACTCTCTTGAAGGTATGGATTTTTTCTTCTCTCTCCTACTTTTTTCTCTGTCTCCCTTTCACTTTTACTGGGTTTCAAGGCAGGAGGCTGTTAATGTTATTTTAATTATTCTCCTTTTTTTTTACAAAGGGTTTAATTTTTAAATCATTCATGGATTTGCCTAAAATGATGAAATGGTTTTTGATTTGCTTCCAAAAAGAAATATTTGATAAAAAAAAAGAAGAACTGAAATGCTCCATCCTTTCCAAATGCAATTTTTTTTTTTTTTTTTTTTTTTTTTTTGAGAGCTCTTAATTTTGGAAGTGAATAGTGTGCTCTGGGCATGGGCACTGCAGACCAATTTAGATTTCCTAGATTGCTTCAATAATCTGAAGAGTACTCCAGTAATTTTTAACTATTCTCCACCACATGCCTTCAAACCCATTCATTTTTTAACTGAAGTGACTATACTTAGGACAAACTCTGCTGTTCATTTGAAATCGTTCTATTCTGCATATCCATAGACTTCAAATTCCAATATAGAAACATTTTGCTGTAAGAATGTGTAACCAGTTAATGCTAAGACATTAATGGTCAACATTTTTTATGCAGTGCTCCTTGTCTGAGGCAAGGCCATCTCACCACTGCCAGTCTACTGCAGAAGACAAGCCCATAATGAGGCAAGACAACCTTTACATTTTGGTTTTTTTTAATCCCAGTGTTTCTCCTGCATTCAGCCTGAGATCAGTTCCTTTTGTGGCTTTCTAATCTGCAGATCAAAATGCTTTTGCAGATAGTTAAAACAGCCAGTACCTTTATTGCACACATATTTTCAGTTTTGGTAGGGATTGAAGTGCATCACTAAAAGTCTCACAGAGCATCATCAGAGGCAGAGGTAGGAAACAGTAAAACACAGGGAATTTTAATCCTTTTCTTCCTTCCTGTTGCACACACT
The DNA here is from genome assembly GCF_036250125.1 of Pseudopipra pipra. Taxonomy (NCBI): domain Eukaryota; kingdom Metazoa; phylum Chordata; class Aves; order Passeriformes; family Pipridae; genus Pseudopipra; species Pseudopipra pipra. The sequence continues at coordinate 51,562,993 of NC_087554.1, forward strand.
GCACTTATGTCACACTGGGTACAGCCCTTGCTGGCACTTATACTATTGTATCCAGGCTGCTACTTGTTGCTGTTCTTTAGGGAGTAGTTATATTTCAAACACCACCCAGAAGAGAAAGCTCATGAGCTCTCTGCTGTGGATTTCATGCCCTAATTCCTCCCACCTTTACCTTGCATATAAAAAGTAGTTATTCTTAATTCATATTTCTATAAAAGCATGTCTGCATTTCCAAGAAATATGAGCATATTGTTCCAGGGAGGCTTTATGCTGCCTTAACTAATTAAAGATTAACAGTAGGGCAGTGCCGTATACTTTGCAGTCCACCTGATGTCTTATTCAATCATGATCTAGCATTAAAATTATTGGAAGGCGGCACAGTTTGCATTGATCTGCTCCTGCCTTGTCTTTTTCCTAAATGAGTGCTCATCTTTTACAAAAGGTATTAAGAGGGCACAGAGGACACATGAACATGCCCTGGATTATGACCTCTGTGGAAGTCTTGTGGTTCTCCAGGGGGAACAGCTGCCCTAAGGCTGTTTTTGCAGTGTCTTTTTGCTTGCAGAGGGAGGTTTGGTGATGCTTTAAGCAACAATGTTGATGAGAAACTATAACTAAGACCATGGCTTTTTAAAATTTTTTTTGGCTTACCATTTTTTAAATGGAGGTGCAAAGCACTATGTATCTGTATCCTTAAGGGCCGAATAGTTGTGGTATGAATTAAGGACTTTTTGGAATTGTTATGGTATGACCCTAATGACAAACCAGATCTGAGACCCAGATTCCAGAATACATCCTAAGTCAGTTTGAGCCTATTTTGCCATTCACTTCAGCTGAATTTTGCAGTTCTCAACTGCTACTGAGAATATTAATGAGAAAAATAGACTATTATAATATGATGGACAGAGAAAAATATTATAAACATAAAAATGCTGTTACCATTTAATGATTATTAATGCATAGGAAACTAATACTTTTTTCAGGACTCTGTAGGCATAGGGTTAGTCCTGTACTAGATACTTTTTGTTCTTCCTTTACAAGATTTCTTTATAAAATTAATGTTTCCAGGAAAGAAAGAGCTCTAGAGGCAAGGTAGATTGAGAATCCAGAACGTGAACTTGTGTAGCTTTAGGATTACAGTCAATGACATCTACTTCCTCTGCATGGCTGTCCCCGCCTTGTTAGGAAGACTGTGCTGTTGGCAACAAGGCACCTTTTGAATGAAATGTTAACTTGGTCCTGGCCACTTAGAAAAGCTAAAGATCTCTTAGAGAGTGGTATCTTAATCAATTTCTGACTGGCAAATTGCATTCTCCCTTGTTACGTTCCCTGAAATTTCAATCGGATGCAATCTTTTTCTTCACTTAGAGACATCCTTTTTTATGTGCTAAGTGCTTGCTCTGTTTCAACTCTGATGGAGATGATTTTCAAGAATAGGACTTTCATCATCTACCCAGAGCTTTGTACTCTTTTGGAAAAAAATCGCTAATATATCTATTAAATATATGCTCTTGCTTGTTTGCTACAGTATTGTGGCATTAATAAGAGACAGAAGAATGGTTTCACATAGTTCAATTACTTTTGAAGAAGAACTCAAGAACATCTTTCTTTCTCAAATAATGCTTCTAAAGCTAGATTTTTATAACAATTGCTCAGTCAATTCCTCTTATAAATACTAAGATAATATCGTTAAATTATATTCACTATATTTCTTCTATTTTTAAATTGAAGACATAGATTCAGAAAACAAAACACATGTATGCTTAGCTTTGCGGAACTCAATTTTCCTTTATTTGCCCCCTTTTTTTATTTTTTTATTAAGTCATGTAACTCAGTGGACGTCAGTGAAGTGCTGTGTTTAACTCCAAAGCAAATGAAGCATCTTTATAGGCCAGAGTTTCCTTTGGAAAGTTATATGTGGAGGCAGCATTTGCTAACATAATGGTGTATTATAATTCATCCTTGCACCTGTCCAGTTAGCCATAGATCCATCCAAGCATACAATATAGTGTAGGAGGATTCCATTCTGCAAGATTAAATCTTCAGTTAAATGAACCTAAAGTGACTTAGGGTGTGTATGGCAAGCTATCTCATTGAGAATAAGTTGGAGAGAAAAGAGGCAGGAGAGGATAAGCATGTCTCCAACCTAGAGACAACTCTGTGTATTTCATACTGATTTCCTTGTACTTCTAAGTCATTGGTATATTTTTTAGCCTAATATATTAAATAAGAATAACCTCAGTCTAGTCAGTAGAAATACATGACTGTAAATTTCAAATGCCAAACAGGAGTCAGTCTTTCCTGCTAGAGCCATTTATCTCCCCTAAAGTATCAGTAGATTCAAACTTATTAGGGGTCGTGTAGCAACCCCAATAGAAACAGAGGACACTGTCTTCCAATTAATCAAAATAAGATATAAAGATAGAGGAACTACAGAAAATTAATCTGCTTTAGCTCCCCAAATGATTTCTGCTTTTCAAATATCTCTTCTATCTGTAATTGTCTCTCTGATAAGTACAGGGTATTAGAACTAAATGAAAAAAACCTGTTGGAGTCCATGCAGACTTTGAGACATTTTCCATAGGGGAGTAGTTTAAATGTTATGGGTTCCAACATGGATTTCTCCATTGTCTCCATCCATGGAGATACTCCAAACTAAACTGTACAAGATCTTAAGCAACCTGCTCTAGTTGACTCTGCTTTGACCATGGGATTGGACTGGTTGGTTTCTAGAGCTCCTTATCAACCTCAACTATCCTGAGATTTGTTGACTGTCAGTGGTGACAGTGACGAAACTAAATGGTGATATGGAAAGTCTGTCCTTGCTTTCATTTTGCTTTCATTTTGACAGGATCTGTTACAGTTTGCACCAAGATATCCTAATCAGACTCAACTAGAAGTGCTGGGAGATATGAGATGATCATATCTGAGTGACTCTTGTCAGAAATGGTTCCATAAAGAGGACGGGACATATGGGCTGGGAGAAGGACAGTGGGGGCAAAGAACAAAAAGAACAAGTGCCAGGGAAATAAGAAAGGAGATAGAAGGTGGAACTAAAAGCCCAGTTTGGGGAAGAGACCTGGTTGCAGGGAGGTGTTACACATGGCTGATTTCCTCAAGCAAGGGCTGCTACAGAAAATTTGGGAGTCATTGATACACGGGCTGTGATACACAGGCTTTGTTGGCCTGTTGTACCTTTGTTGAGTTGTACCACAGGAAAAATATATACTGGCAAAAGGAGTCTTTTTACTTCAACTACCTTTTTGAGTGACATAAGCCATGCCAGCAAAGGGATTCTTGCATCTATACAGAGGGTGTTGCTAGTGTATCTATATCAATTAAGGGTGTGAATTTTTCATGTTTGTGACTGAAACAGCTTTGTCAACAACACTTTATAATTTAGACCTGGCTTGAGAGCTGTCCTGGCTCTCAAGCAGCTGCAGAATTTGGGGATTTTAGAGTGAACTCCTATATTGTTGGCAAAGAAAGAAAAGGACACAAATGCAGCAGAGTAATTTTGAATAGTTTTTTTTTATTGTTATTCACAGCACACAGAGAATTTCTTTTTTGTTTAGAAAGTGGTGACTGAAGAAGCAAAAATAGCAGCTGTGCAGCTTCGTGGCAGGGCATCCACTGAAATATAGACTTTCTTCATAATCAAAAGCCAAAAGGTTTCTGTTATGACCATATCCTAGCTAGAAAGGGCTTGTGATACAGCTAAACTGTCAGACACTTCCATTGGAAGCTAAGTTTACATTGGCACAAAAAGCTGATAAACTGATACAACTTCCTGAACAAGATAAGTATAGGGCAAAAGTACTCTTTTGTAGATAAAATGGCATATACATCAGGGGAGTTGCTGCCATAGCAGTGCTGGTTAGGAGAGGAAAATGTGGTTTGCTTGCTCTTTGTCTTCTTCACAATCTTAATCAACTCAACTGCCAGGCTGGTGTATGTCTCTGTGTAATTTATTCCACCCTTAAAAAAAACCCAACTGCTTTTGTTCAAGTCTTGTCATTTATTCTCAGCAGAGATCCCTGTATTTGGTCAGAACAATAGTTCTGACGTGGCCAAAGTGATAACTCCAAGTACAGTGACATAATACTGTTTAAGGGGTTGATTTCCCCGGAGGACAATCCTAAAATACTGCTGATACTGAGAGGAAACAACATGCCTTTCTCCCTCCTTCTCATGCTGGCTCTGGAATTTGTTTGATGCTCCAGCAAGCTGCTTCAGCTTACTATACAGACAGAAAATGAACACAGCAAATACCAGTGCAGCATTTTCTGCCAGTTTAGTGAACAAAATTGGTTAGCTTGGAGATCAGGTGAACATCAGTGTCTCTGCAGAACGAGAAGCAGCAGTGTATATCTGAGAGCAAAGGATATTAGTGGAAAAATTCTATTTTTTTTTTTTTTTTGTCAGTATTAGACTGATTTAACTGCCTTGCCAAACTTCATAATGCTGTCTGGGTCACAAAATGATAAACCAGTTCAAGAATGTCCATCCACACTGAAATATGCATTTGATTAGCTGATCCTGAATATCAGAGCTCTTAGGTTTGTCTGCACTTGAAGTTATTTCTCAGTGTAGCTTGACTGGCACTCTCCCATCCCTCTGAAGAGATGCAGTTTATGAGAGTCACTTGCTGAGGCAGCTCAAACCCAATTCAAGGAAAAGGCCTTCCTTTTGATATCAGCATTACCAAGTCTGCCTTAGGCTCCTTGTTGCCACAGCCATTTTGATCAGAAAAGGCTTTTTTTTTTTTTTTTTTTCCAGACTTGTAATCAACAGAAATGCTTATCATACTGGTGAAACAGTGAAATGGAGGCCAAGTTAAAAGCAGTGTACTTGGAGTTCTGCTGGATAAGAAAATAAGTATTTCCTTGATCACACAGAAAAGGAACTGTTGTCTTTAAGATGGAGTGCTTAGCATTTACATTACAGTGGACCATACAGCAGTTTCTGTTAGAGCAGAAGTTGCAGAAACTGATGCAAGTTATTTTCTTTCTGAAAAGCTATTTTTCTTTTTTTGTAAACTGATAGACTGTCAACCTTCAGAACAGTCAATACTTAGGGATTTTTTTAATTGCATGCATTACTTCACTGCTACCTTGTGTATTATGTATGCAAAATCAACGCTCCTTACATTTTAATTGGAGAAAGAAATGTGTTTGGCTACGAGTTCAAATGGGGGTAAAAGAAACTTGCACAAAAAACAGTTTGGAGAGTAAATTCTGGAAGTTAGTTATTTTTGTGAGTCAGAGAAAGCTCTTAAATAGGAAATATTTAGAGAGCTGCCCTATGTTGGGGCAATATTTGTGAATGCTGACATTGCACAGGTATTTATACAAAGCCATGTGAGGAGCTGCTGAGCACACTTGGCTTGTTCAGCCTGGAGAAAAGGAGACTGAGGGGAGACTTCATCACAGTCTACAGCTTCCTCATGAGGAGAAGAGGAGGGGCAGGCACTGATCTGTTCTCTGTGGTGACCAGAGGCAGGACCTGAGGGAATGGTATGAAGTTGTGTCAGGGCAGGGTTTAGGTTAAATATTAGGAAAAAGTTCCTCACCCAGAAAGTGCCAACATTCTTAGGCACATGGTGTGATTCTTGGGGCGGGGGGGGGGGAACTGTGCAGGGCCAGGAGCTGGACTCTGATAATCCTTGTGGGTCCCTTCCAACTCAGGATAGTCTATGATTCTGTGATTCCATGATTCCATGATTTGCACATCAGCAAATTTCTCCCTAACAATACACAGTCCATTGCTTATTATTAGTTGCTATGTAATATTTGTGCATCTAAAATCACCCAACACAGGAGGGTTTGATCGATTTCTCTGTAACAGCAGTGGCTAAATTTAGTTGATACTGCACCTGTTATGGAGCAGAGCATGGAATATTTCTTACCTTTTCATGAGGGGCTCTTTTAACAGTACTTTGTGTGTCATAAACACCGTGTGCTTAGCACCAGAATAGGAGTGACTAGTGAAAAGCTGAAGCAAACAACCCACAAGGTGAAATGGTTGGCTGAACTATTCAACAAATACCTATGACAAATATAAGCAAAATACATTTGCAAATTATTTGTTAATCAAAATAACTTGAATCTTTAGCTGGTATAATTTGTAGCTAACAGTTTATGAAGCTGTAATGGGCAAAAAAACACTTGAAAGGAATGAAATACCATGGCTGATTTTAATTGGATTTTTTCTTACTGTTAATGCATGCAGAAATATTAATTTGTTTCTCATTATGAGTGAATCAACTGAAAAAATATTAGGCTGTGAAACTATATATATATATGTGTGTATATATATGTATATATATTGAATTACAGAGATGGGAACAGCCACAGTGAAGGGGAACTTCTATTTGTTGTTTAGATACTTCAAAAGCTAACGGCCTCATTTGCTGTTACAGCAGAGGTGTCTGGTTTCCAGGCATTTACAGCACTTCCCAAAGTCCCTTAGAGGTAATTTGCCATCACACTTCCCAAAGCCCTTTTTCCCTATCAGAGCTGGCAGATTGTCAGTGAGTCACCTATCAGGGCAAAACCCCCCCCCCCTCTACCTGTCCCTTCAGCCATGTGCATCTTAAAACAGCAGTTCCCAGGCTGTAGTCATCTCCCAGTGGTTTTGCACAAGGGTATAGCAAGAAATCTGCAGAGTAGTTGAAGATTATCAGCGTACTACATCTGGGTGGTTACTCTGAAGGCTAGAAAGTTGAGTTCACAAGTTTGGGAAACACTAGATAGAGACTTGTTTCTCAGCCTTCCTGAAATTTGAAGAGTGCTATCACAACCGCCCAGTATGTGCATGCATTTAAATGCTTGTATTGTGAATCTTAGAGATATGCTAAAAGAGACAAAAATGCCCTTAATAATATTGACTGTAGGTGCCATTTAAGCCAATATTTACATGGTTGTCTGGCAACTGGGATCTTTAGAAGTATAATTACCTCCTGGCTGTGAAAGCAGAACTTTTATTCAGGTTGGGATGTTAGGATCAGAACACTCTCTTTCAGGGTTTGTTGAAGAGTATGTGAATCACTGTATTCCAGTCTTTTAGATTTGCCCTGAAACACTATTGAAGTAGTAACCAAAATGGAGTAAACCTCATTGTAAGTTGAAATAATTTTATTTTTCACAGTTTCTTCAGTTTCCTTTTTATCTGTGTTTGCCTGCTCTGTGTAAACCCCCACTGTCTTTCTGAGATGTGGATGCAAACTGTAGATAAGAGTATGCACACCTTTTTTTTTTTTTCTTCTTAGGGCTGCTGTGAAGTTACAGTCGCAATATAAAGATGACAAGAAGTTCAAGACAAGATAAAGGACCCCAGTGAGATTGGACACTGAGAGGTGCACCAGACTTCCTCCTTTTGCTTGGCACTTCTCTTTTTATTCTTTGATTAAAGTCTTTTTCCTTTACTTACATCCTCCATTAAGATGTCTCAGTGTCATTTAGGGTGTTAATTGAGAGGAGGTTTAAGCTCATCAAGGCGATTATAAGTGATAGTTAAAAATTTCTATATATGGCCTATGCTGGAATCAGCACAGTAGGATGCCATTTTTCTTTTATCTAACTGACATTGGTAATAATAGATGAAATTATTACTAAATCGCAGCTGCAGAGATGATATCATGATTTTTTTGTGTAATCTTTGATGAAAAATTAATTTTTGAGAGGGATAATTTAAAATGATTTAAATAGTATTATACTGAAGTCCTTACTGGTAATTAACACCAATCTTGTCAGAAGTGAATCCACTTTTGCAGCTGTTTCTAAAGATACCTACAGTATTTGTAACTTTTCTGGGAGTGAAATTATAGTGTTTGGACTTTATTTTTACTGCATGAGGACCATTAAGAGAAAAGGATGCTAATAGAGAAGACTTTGTTCTCCAGCAGGGCCAAATTCTATTTCGCATTTTCAGTGTTTCTCTACGTGTGCATTTAATTAGCTATGCGCAGCATGTAAGCAGAGTGCAGTGTATTCAGAGTAGACTTTACATGGTATTTATATGTATGTATTCACATGCCAGTGTACACACAGATATGTGTATCTTTATGGGTTAGCTATATAAGTATACACAACTTTATTTGTGAGGGTTTTAATTGGTTGAACAGATGGCTGATCAGAAATGCTTCTTCATCTTCATCAGTGACTCGTCTTTCTTTCTTTGCATCGACTTTCATCACAGTGGCAAAAAAGTGCTCTAACGAGAAACAGCTGAAAATAGATTTTTCTTTGGTACTTTCATCATGCTTTAAATGACAGAAGTGGATTTTTTTGTCCTATATATAAAGACCTGCAGGAGAAGGTTAAAAAAGGAAATATAGTGAAATCTAAATAGAAAAATTTGAATGAGAATATGGGAGAGCCTCAGATTATTCCTCTTATCTTCATATTTTACTTTCTTCTTTTTTAAAGTACATGCTGATTTTTGACAAGATATATAGTCGTGGTTATTCACGCCAGCTACAGTACCTGCCAATCAGTTTTTCTTTTCCTCGAGTTTGGTGCAGAAAGGGGGAGGGAGGGACAGGAGTTGAAAGATGACACAATGGCTTAGAGGACTGTTACTTTAGGTATTCATTAAAAAAGGAGTTACATGGCCAGCTTCTGCTGTTTCTGCAATTTTATTATATTCAAATCAAAGTCTGACTTCTGTAGGCTTTATAAAGGAAACAATGTGCCTTATAAACAGAGTGCAGGGGTCACGAAGGAGTGGTTCACTTACAAGCAGATTCATGGCTTGAGTTTGTGTATAGATATGTGAATAATCTATCCCATTTTTAATTTTAAAGAATAACTTACCCTTTTTTTCTTTTTTTTTCTTTTTTTTCTTTTTTCCCACCATTGAAGTCTTTTGCAAACACTTACTTTTATTCTCTGCATTCCCATGGATACATCGCTGTTGTACCCACTTTGCAAATTGGTAAACTGAGGAATGCTTTGATTGAAAACTGAGAAAATCATATGGCTGAGAGTCAAAAGGAGAAGTAGAACTGGGGTTTCTGGTCTCCTTTTCCTTTTCTCCAGTAGCAAAGCAAAACCCCTGAAAAAGTATGGTTTAGAAAGGAAAAATTACCCTTTGCATATTTAGCTCTGTTTGAACTGAATGTGGAAGAAAGACTCCATGGTTCCAGTGTGATAACCTGATGATTTTTTTTTTCCAGGTAGAGCCTAGTTTTCATAGGCTTTCTCCTCATAAAGAGAGTCAACAGTCTACCCTTGTGCCCAGTGCAGCTGTAGAAGGATCATGGTCCTTGCCAAGTGTTTGGGGGGCCCAGAGGAACAAAGATGTGGTGAAACCTGGAGCTGTAAGCAGAAGGTTTTCAGTCAAAGCAGGAGTAGCCATAGCGGAAGACTGACATTCTTCAGTACTGCTGGGTTGGGCTAATCCAATGCAAATACTTTAGAGAAGAAAGGAAGAAATATGGCAATGAGAAATTTCTGGAGGTTGAGGATGGGTAGGGAGCAGTAAGTACCTCACAAACATGAGATAGGGGAATAGGCAACTTCTACATTCTATTATTAAAGACTTTTTGAGAGAGAGATTGAAACTAGAATTCAGGGATAAGTATACACGAGCACCATCTGGCTCTTTAATTTCAGTTCTTTGGACTGGGACAATCTGGAGATAAGAGAAGGCATTATTAGGACTATCTCCTCACAGCTTTGATTCAGCTGGTCATGTGCCTAAAACAGCAGCCCAAAGTTGTACTGGAATTTTCTTTTTCTCCCATAACAATTACTGTAAGATAAAGATGATGTTTGTGTGCTGAAAGGAGAAAGAAAAGATGCTGGGAATAAGAACAGCAGCTTCAGATTTTTTGAGCCTTTCTTTTCAGATTTTGACCCCTTGTTTGCAGGCTTTGAAACCCTGATAGAAATGGTGTGGGTTTGGGAGGAGGTAATCTTGGCTCAGGAGGTCTGGCAGATGGTGTTGGCAAATGGCACTGCAGGCTCCTGCAGCGTGGTGCAACACTCTGGAGGTGGGTAGGGGAGCAACGAGGTTGTGGGAAGCAGCTGGTGGCAAATACACTCAAGATGGCTCCAGTGAGCAACCACAAACAACCTGGTAGGGTGGAGAAAGAGCAGACTAAAGCTCAGAGCGAATGAACCAGCACTGCAGTTATGTCCCACTTCAGGAGGATGTGTGAGAGGTGAAGGTCAGTAGTTGATAGAAACACAGGTAATGCTTGCTGTCCTTCTCACCCCTCCTCTCTGTGGGGTAAACCTTTCTTAGCACAAGCCTAAGGTCTTAGAACCCAGAAGGGTTGCCATTAAAAAACAAAAACAAAAACAAAACTGTCTTCGTGACTGGAAAACTCAGTTTTCTTCTATAATGGTGTAAATCCATAGACTTTCTCTCTTTTAATATTAAAGATAATGAAAATAATCCAAGAAATTAATATCAACCACTTCTGTCTCCAAAGAGATTAGTATCTTGGAAAAGTAGAAGGGGGTTCTTCCTAATCTATTGGTGCTGATAAACTTCAGCTAGAGAGGATTTTAGGTGATGCTTGGGGATAAAGCAACAGCATAAAACTAAAACAGGCAAGTAACATATGCTTGCATTCTGACTTGTTCAAAGCACTAAGATAGGTAAGCAGAAGGGATCTGCAGCACTTACGCATCAGGTAGCACCAGCTAGGAGCTAGAATATTATGGCGTGAGTTTATGCCAAACAGCTTCACACAGCTTTGCCAATGCATCTTCATCCAGACCTGAAGTATTTTTCAGAGCTGGACCTTTATCTGCAAAGCCTTAAAAAACTGATTAACTTAGTTTTATATATACTGCAAAAAAGATTTTCTACAACAATGAAAACAAACAATGAGAATGTCACTAGTCTCTGGCATTTCCCTAAGGCTCGTTATATCTCTGGTTATTATTAACCTGGCCTCCCTATCTCATCATTATTGTCTTTTACTTCATAAGTGCGTCATCTTAAGAAGTGGCTATGAAGTAAATGGTTATTAGGTATTCAGGCCAGACATGGGCAAGGTAGACAAAAAAGCACTCTTGGTTGGCTGAATAGGACATCCTCGTTGCAGTCCTTGAACTAGGGTCCATGCCAAATATTCTATGCTGTTGCTTCCAAGATGGACAGATGGAGGCCTTATAAAATAAGACAGGATTCTCCTTCCTTGCCAATGTCTAAGCATGCTGCCTCCATACCTGTTCCAGGTGTTGATGTAAAGGAGCAAGGTGACTCTCTTGCACATCATGCATAACATGCTCGGTTAAACAGAATTGAATATGAACTGTCACATCTTTTGCTGTTGCAAATCAGTGCCATAATTCTTCAGTCTGTTTATAATTAGAAAGAAGAGCTATTGGTTAAAAAAGTCCTTTAAACTGAACTTCTTGAGAACATATCTCCATACATTAGAAGGGTTTGGCGGTTTTTAAGAGTGATTTAAACACAAACAAGGAAAAATTGAATGTGAGGTTGGGGATTTTTTCACCCTCTCTGTTCCTTCTTTTTCCTGTTATATATCCAACTCCATTTACTATGATCTATGCCTGAATTGCTAGTGAAATTATGATATCATAACAGTCAAAAGATAAAGGGAGGAATGAATCAAGGAAAGTGAAGTAGTTTTAGTGGTAATTCATGTTACATTTTGTATTTTTCTTTTGTTAACACCACTGAGCTGTACTGCAGCATAGCAGTATAACCTTTTGGAGAGAGTAAGTTTAAAATCTCTTCTTTCCCCATCCTCTTCAACCATGATGATATGTATTTTTATATCACTAATCAGTTCAGTGATTAAAATTCAGGAAAACCAAAACTGACATTTAAACATATCTCAAAGAAAAAAACCAAAAACCCAAACCTCACTGAAGTAACAGAAGTAAAATAAACCTTTTGGCATTCTTCCTTCATTCATCATGAAGTATGTGCTATATAAAAATAACTCCTGGTAAATTATTTGTAGATCACCTTTAAAGAAGCTCCTGAAGTTGTAATGCATCCCCTGAAATGAAAAGACACATAGATTTTCTATTCTTTATAAAAGACACGCTTATACTTTAAAAACATTTTTACAATGGGTTTAAGGAATGATAAGGATGTTTCAGTGTTGCATGATGTTTGAGTAGCAGCATTTTCCAGTGATCTGAACTACAGACACACAAAAGTGCAAAAACAACCTTGAAAATGCTTTCACAGACTTCACGTTAATCACTGCAGAATGGCTTCAAATTAATGAACAGAGTGAAATTGTCTCTATATAAGTGCCTCACTCTGAGATGTAAGTGAAATAGAAATTTAGTGTAGCAGTTTTCAAGATAATGATTAATATTTACATTTATCAGCTGAAAAGCACCCAAATGTTATAAAAAGGTAACTTTTACAAAGTGGAGTACTTGTTTCCCTGCTAATAGGCAGCACTTAGCCATCTAAAGTCAGTCTCTTTCTGTCTCTCTCCTTCCTTTCTTACCGGTACAATTGTAATACTGTTTATAATGCCAAACTCAGGTATGTTTTTCTTCTTGTTATGCCATTAAGAGGAATCATTTGCAGTTAGACTATATTGCTTCCCCCTTATTAAATGTATTTTGTTATTTCACAGTTGTACTTTACTTTTAACATACATTTACTTGATTTGTATATTTTTTAACTCCAGACATGGTGTTAAAAACCTTTTTTATTCTAAGCTGTTTATGAAGAGAATTTAAATGCATCACAGGATAGGTAGCTGTACCTGAACACTCATCACCAAATACAGTCCAAAATATTGTTGTTCATTGTTCCCTTCTACATATTGAAGAGATATTCGATCAAAATGTATAACAAATATGAAAACATATAAAAGCTTTGAATTTTCTATGAGGAAAAGAAAATATGGAAAAATAGTATGATGATGTTCTCTGCTTAGGAGCACTGGTTATGGTACTTATGCTGGAGAAAATAGCAAAATGCACAGAGTCTGACTAGTTTCTTGGAATCGTATGTTTAATACTTCTTCAGTATGGAAATCATGCAAAATTACTTGAAAATGGCTGTCAAGTGTTTGATCATAGCAGTATAGAATCCCTAAGAAGAAAAAAGAAGAAAAATCCCAGAAAAGTTTTGAGAGGGTTTGAATATCAAGTAACAGACTGGGCTGCTGTCTTCATACTTCTGGTGCGTTTTTAACTAGGCTACCTTGTGTTCTTTTCTTTCCTTTCCAAACCCAGTATTTAAAAGTCCCATATGGCAATAGATATTGCTGGAATAGAATGCATAGTGTTCTGGAATCAATTTGATCTGAGTTAACTTTCCTTATTTTAAAATGCAGCTGAAATATTTTGCCTTCTCTACATTTTCTTTTGACCTGGTCCATGTCCCCTCTCCATTCTTCTCTCACCTGCAACCCTCTGGCTGGGTGTTTACATAATATACAGAATTTTCTTTTTCAGTCCTGTACAGATGTAGAGGGGGCAGGGGCAGGGGAGCAGTATAAGAGTTGTTCTACCCAGTGGCATATATGCTTAGATAATAGACAAAGGAAGATTGAAGGTGACATATTCTATGTGATAATACCAGACCAAACACATTAAGTATGTGCTCTTCATTAACGGGACAAGGGTGGAAAAGAATGTGAAGAGAAAAAGTGTAATCTTGCTTGGAACTTGTTGATGCCAGAAGCATTATTTAACTTTTGAAGAATGAAGTTAATGTTTAAACATAATTTTCTCTTGTGATCTGAACTGATGACTCTGCCTGTTACTCACAGACCCTTATCATAGGAGTCAACTCATGCTCAAGGTCAAGAAAAAAAATCTAACAGGGATACTGTTAGGGAATAATCTAAAAACGTGCTTGTTTTACTTCATATCCTGCCTAGCAGAGACTCCACTGCTCGTGACTGACAGCTCTTTTCAACCATTAGAGATTTTGTGTCAATAGGTCAATAGATTTAATATCCTGGGGATATCCCCTTCAAATTGCTGATCGGCACCTTACAACAGCCAAAGGCCTGACCTCAGACCATTTGCAGATATAAACTGTGCCAACTGGGTGTCAAACCAGGACTTTGGGAGACTAATCAGTACAAGGTGCATAGTCTGGTAGTACAGCCATGATCTGAACCGGATAGATGCTGAGTTTACCTTCTGCAATAAAAGTACAGTGAAAAGAAATCATATATTCTTGAGCCGTTCTTTGCTTGGCAAAGGTATTTGCAAATCGAGACCAATATCTACAATTGTGCCAAAGCTACATACATTTGGAAAACTAATTGTGGGAAAGTACTTATTTGTTTCTTAAAGTATTTTTAATAGTGGTTTTGATTGCTATTGCACCATATGCCATGTGAATACTCTCTTCTTGTACCTGTAAATGTGACAATATTAGTGACTAATGAATCAGAGAAATTTTCATCAGTTCTCTAAAATTTCCTTCCTATCCATAGTTATTTTAAAATATTGAAAAAGTAATTATAAATTCCAGCTTTCTTGAGAAATCTTTAGCCTGGCCTGATTTTAACTGGAATCAAAGCACAAGAACAGACCTTTCTGAGATTTTCTTTAGTTTGGTTTGTTTTTTTCTGTTTACAGTTGGTGTTTTTTTTGTTTTTGTTTGGGTTTTTTTCGTGTTTCTTTTGGTTTCGTTTTTGTTTTGGTTTTTTTGTTTGGTTGGTTTGGTTCCATTTTGGGTTTTTGTCCCCCAAGGTGACATTTGTCTTTCTGCCTTCTTATTGTAAGCCAGCTGATGGTGATTTTAAGGTCCAAAGAGATTGCATTCCCACAACTTTCAGGACATTAAGTGGAAAAACAAAGGGATACCCACATCAGTTCCCCGCTAAGAAAGATACATCTTTATAAGCTAAAGCGTGTCATTAGTCAACTGAGAGTACACATGGAAAGAGACATTACCGATGTCTCAGCTACAGTAAAGGTTTCAGACTCAGCTGGAACTGCATTACATCTAGATAATACAATCTTAAGTCAGGAAGTCATACACTTCATGAGTTGTAGATTGCATTGTTTCCTTTCCTTAGTCCAAAGAAAGATCGTGTGCAGGGTCACCAGAAGCTCAAGGGTGTGTCACTAACAGCTTGAGGTGAATTGGAGTTGTTAGCATGAGTAGCACTGTTGCAGGAGGATGTTTTTTCTTTGTTCCCAATGGATCTCCAGAGCTTCCATACACTAATTAATGATGGAGGCTGCTGTTGTGGGGAAATAATGTAAAGGCCCAGATTTTCTGCTGCAGGCATGGAGCAAGGAGTGCTAATTGGGAGGGAGGTGTGAGCAAAGATGCCACCTTGCACTGACTGATCATTAGCCAGCCTTTGTCCCTTGCCATGAGTTAGAGCAATCTGAGAGTGACTGTAAATTATGTGGACTGCTAGTGGGACCAAAGGGCCATTATGTCTGCTGGTCCATGCTGGTGTGTCAGATATTCTTGCTAGAGTCTATATTCTATCTGCTAGGAAGCAGAAGTAGAGAACATTATGCCTGGATTTTGAGAAAGGGCTAAGGATTAGTTTGGACAAGTGGGAGGAAACATTAGGCCAAAATGTAACCCCTGTATTGGGATTTCTGGGCTAATTTATGGGTTAAGTCTTCAAATATTCTGAAGCTTAGCAAAAGGGCTTTTTGCAGAAGGCATTGATGAACAGAAGAGACTGTCTGAATATAAAGCAGTGATTTAACTTCTGCTACTATGAGGAGGTAGCAGGTACTGCATCTGCACAACATTCAATGCAATACATATAAGGTGTGGCTCCAGAGCAAAATCAAACTTCTCAAATGATCTGCTGTAGAAAATCTCTTCTGAATATCTCCACAGTGTCCCTTTGACAAGCTGTTTTATTCCTTGGTCTTCTTACCCTGCAGCTGTCTCACGGGAATGACAGAATTTGACCAATATATATGACCAATATATGTAGGATGACTTCAAGGATGACATGAAGAGGTAAAAGGCAAAAAAAACCCAAAAAAACCAACAAACTCAAAGGCCAGTCAAAGATCTGGAATTCTTACTTTGATAGGATTTATGAGATCTAACAGAAATGTGAGCTGTCCTGTCAGCTTTTCATTTGATTTTTCCTGATCGTATTCTGTTGCAGAGTCAGTGCAGAGACAGAGTTGTTACTGTTCCTGCACGTTATGGTACTTTGGCACTAGGCCATTCTCTGCATACATGCCAAGATGCTTTTATAAAACCATTAAAAAAGCAGTACTAATTAGATATTTAGAGGACTAAAAATCCTGAAGGTTAAAATACCAGTGAAGCAGTTATGACCAGAAGCGTGTTTTACATAAGTAAGCCCATAAAGGGCTTTCTTCACTGGTGAAAGCAAACGTTATGAACCCTACATTTCTTTCACAGTAGAACAGCTTAGACTGTCAAATGTTTTTTATGCATGCTACTATTCCATTTTTTCATTTATCTTTTTTTTTAAAGTCATATTTAAAGGCCCCAACATCATACCTATTACTGCACATACAAAAATACAATCTCTACCTTAAGTTGCTTGCAATCTCTTAACCTTTCAGTTTACAAACATGTTCCAATATGCCATGTTCCAAGGCATATTTTAGGATAGCAGATAAATACTATCAGTGACGTAGCAGAGAACGAATGTGGGCATGATCTGAAAAGTCTTTATTTCAAATTGTTTGCTTTCATCTAAGTTTCCATATCCTGCAAACTTCGAAGTTCACTAGGCTACTTCACTGAGCAAAAGAAGATGTTCAAGGAGGGGAAGCCTACTGTGTCATGAATGGCTTGGAGACAGTAGTGATGGAAGAAACATTCAATGAGTAACTAGAGGGCAATCAATGTAAGGACCAGGAAAAAATTTAAAAACAAAAAGAGGACAGAGGTTTGTACTTTCTCACAAAATTTTGACTGGGTGCTAGAGAATATTGTGGGGACCAATAAGAGAAATAGCTTCAAAAAAAAAGGTTAGACAAAGTTACTGCATACTCTTTTTAGGATTATTAGACACAATGGCTTGATTTAACTGCCTAAAAGGAATCTCTAAGTTGCCAAATACTAGAAACAGGGAGGGAAATTTAGAGAACAAACACTCTATTACATTTCATCCCTAAACATCCAATACCACCAATAGTCGAACGCAGGATATCTGTACCTTTGGTCCAGTCCAGTTTAGCAGCTCTTAAACACAAAATGCTGATCCAAAGTAGAGTTATGGCTGACAATCCATGTGAACAGTGGCTGTAAGGTTTAGTCCGGTTTTTTGCACTCTGGATACATTTTAGCGACTCTAGGCCAAAGCTGAAGAGTGATACAAGAACAGAAGCACTAGCCCTTCATTGCATCTATGGGGCACAGCCTGCCACATGACATGAGGTTGCAATCATGGGCCTGTGACATCCATCTTCCTCTCTACATTTAAACTTTGTCTGTATCCACGCTTACCTTCTCTGGTTCAAAGTAAACAGGACTTCCTTCTGAAACGTGAAAATAAATCCAGGAAACTGGACAAAGCCTTTCCTTGAAGCAACATTTGGCCACAATCTGTATTAGCCCAGTCTTACACCTTAGTGCATAATTAACAGGTCCATCAGGTCTCAGACTGATAGTAACTCGTCTCTGACCTTGTTTGGACTGCATTGTACCTTACTGACTAGCTTGTGCTTTGGTTTCAAAAGATGACGAAGAGATAGGCTGTGTTTCCAGTTGAGTGCAAAGTACAGCTGAGAAAATAAAGGTGAATATATTTCTGTTACGTGTCTTGATTTGCTTCTGTGGTTTGGTATTCTGAACATACTGTTCTGTTTCCAAAACAACTTGAGACTCCCCTAAACAGCTGGAGAAAGTGTCACAATCACTGGAAAAAGAGGTATAATGTACATCTAAATAACCAAAATGCAGTTAAAGTTATTGTCTAGGCTGTGGTGATCCAGCCTTGCTGTATTTATTTGCACTTACACTACTGTACACTACTGTATTTGCACTTGCTACACAGTAGCAAGTGCACATGGACACAGACACACACAGACACACATACAAGCACAAAAATGGCATAGGGAAAGGAGGGAAAATTACACAGTTATGAGACTAACAGATAGCAAAACAATAGGGTTGTGATATTGTACCTACAATGGTGTTTGATTCAGAGACTCTTTGCCTTAAATGATGTTTATTATTGATGTTATCCTGTATGGAACTCTCTTTATTTTTGTTCCCTGGATTTTGTAATCCTCTTTCAGCTTGATACCTTGTTTTCCTTAGCTGCAGGGTATAATATAATAAAATGAGTATGCATCCATCTGTAAGTTGCACTTACGCTGATACGTGCACTGTGTGTACATATACATAATATTTTTAGATAATATATTTGATACATATATAGGCATATATATATATGCACACAGAAATTAATACTTTGATGTATTTAGCATCTTCAACTAATTATACCTTGCAGTCTCATGTTAATTCCCATTTGAAACATTTGGCACTATTCCTCCTAATTCATTTATATTAATGAGGGGAGGATCCTCTGAGCAATAATCAGTTAAAAATCATGACTAGCTTTGTTAATAAATACCAGATTGGTACATGATACTGTATTGGCTTGTCCTTAATTAGGAAGCACTGGAAGGAGTACCAAGAGGGAAATACTCATAAATTTTTCTTTTAAAGTCTAACTGCTCTCTTTCTGGTATTTGCATCTTTGAAACAGAGAGAAAAATGATAACTTTGAATTTTTTTGATTTTCCTGCACTTAAAACAGCTTATATTTAATTAAGATATACATTTGATATAGAAGTTTTTCCAACCAAGTCCATGTAGGAAAAGAAAAATCAAGAGAAACATCACCAATGATGCTAAGTATTAGGTAATTGAAATACTTAATTTAAATATTAGAAAACTGGAAGTTTTATGAAGCATTTGGGGAGGCTGGATGGCTCAGGGAACTAGTAATGAACTAGTGAAGTCTTCATTTCTAGGTGATTGATTGCAGTTGCATCTAGGAAAGGCTAGAGAGTCATTCCTATAATGCTGTGTGCACCGGTGGCTAGGCTCAGCTATCATAAGACAGGTCTTGCCCTCAGCCAGGACTCCAGGAGTGAAGGGGCATCAAAACAATTGACAGATGTTGGCAAGGACAGGTGTGCAATATCTTTAGAGTCTGAATTTTCTGGAATGTAATTGATAAGTTGTCAATATAGTCACTGAATTTTTCCTGAGTTTTTCAATCTCAGATTCCTTTAAAGTGGCATCACTTACAGTGATTTTTTTTCCCCTCATGTCTTCTAAATACTTAACATCACTGTAGGCTTGCCAACGTGCAATCCTCTGGTGCTTGTTTATGCCAAATACCTCCAGCATATGTATGCTTATTTTATCAGTAATCAGTATTATGAGTTACTGATAGAGGAAAAGCATAATTAACAATGCTTAGTTCCTGAGATCTACTGAACAACAGAATGGCAGGGACTGTTCTATGCAATGAAGCCATTGCTTCTTTTTATCAGGATCTTTAGAATAGATTAGTGCTTTGAAGCCTGAATTATAGATGTGCTGATCTGGACTGCAGCAGCAATGAACTCTGCTCCTGCCTGGACAGTGCTGCTGGAGAGGATATGGCAATATAAGCCTGTTTTTTGTTGTTGGCCTTGAAGGTGACCTAGAAGGGAACTGTGCAAATATTGCTTATACACTTGTTTGATCTGAAACTCTTTTTCAGTTCACCTGTGACATACCCTTGCAGCCTTCTTTCTTCCACCCATTCATTTATATCTGTACTTTCAGAAGAGTAGTCTCTGCACTCAGACATTCACGAGGTGGGAGCAGTGGCAGGGTTGTTTGTGGGCAGGCACTTGGCATAGTGCTAATTCTGCCTAAGCACTTCTGATCTGGAAGGCAGAAGACCATCAATTTGTGAAAGTTGTGCCCCCATTTTTTCCTCCAACATCTGTTTGTCCAGTCTGTTCATCCTGGAGGCTGCTTGGGGCAGAGACTGTTTTTTACAATATATTCATACAGCTCCTGGCACAGTGAACTGGGCCTCCACTTGGACCTCAGAGAATTGCTGAACAACAAGAGTCCTGAAATGGCAACAAGAGGAGAAAAACTCGAGGGCAGTGGGGTGGTGACAATGTCTTTTAGTGTAGCTGTGCTTAATGGGGATAGACCAAGCCCTTGGATGGTGGCATGGGATGGCAGGCCCTGGGCACTGTGGGAACAAGTGGAGGGCTGTGATGAAAAGGCAGAATAGAAACAGTGAAAGTGGATCTGTTTTGAGAAACTGGTTTTCAGACATTTACCTGTATCAAAGTTTCCCCAAATATTTCTTAGCCCCATTGCACCTTCTCCTGTTATGTCTTTTTAATATCTGTTATCTTTACTCATCCTCTCATTTCTTTTTCAGGACTTCCTGTCTCTTGAATTAATAGTTTGGAAAAGCCACTGTGTTCAGGATCAGAGAGGCCTGAGGAGATTATTGCCAAAAGCAGAAAAACTTTTTGTGGGACTGGACTTTGTTTCCTGATCTAACCAAATATGACCTCCTGCTGGTCTGCCCTTTCTCTGCTGCTGAGACACAACATCAGTTTTCTTTTGGGTTATGAAGGAAGACTGGGAGGGAAGTGCCGAGGGACAAGGGAAAGGAGGGATTACTGGGGCTGGATAGTGTAGGGTAGTTGCTCCACTGAGCATTTCCCAGTCTAAGCGTCCTGTCACCTGAATTATCAGTAGTGTTTATGAGTAAAGAAATAAACATCAGTAGAGTCCCAATTTCAAACTCTGTTTAGCAATTCTGAGCAGAGAGTCTCACTGTTTCTCGAATAAGATTGAAAAATAATAATTGGGAAATTAATTAATTTTGGCTATCATTTAATCGCCCATACAAATGATAAAATATTTCCAAAATAATAACCTGAAAACTGTTTTAAAAAATCACTTTTCAGAATCCTTTTAAATTTACCAATGATAGAATGATTGCGAGTGTATATAAACTAGCTGCTTTCAGATGCAGGTAAGCTGCTATTGAAAAGAGATATAATCCTAACCGTTTATGCCTGCTTTTGATGATAGTGCAGTTGAGTATTGTGTTATTTAATAATGCATTCAAGCACCTGTTTAGAGAAGGTACATTCCACTATGGTCCAAAATGAAAACAACCCCATTGCTTGTTGGGGTTTTATTCATAATTCTTGTATCATGCTCAGATTAGAGTATACATTGAATCTCAGATGAGCATTACCTAAGGCACATTGAGTTAAATGCACTGTATAAACTAGGCACAAACCACAAAGCTACCTTTAACTTGCACAAAACAGCAAGTAAAAATTGATTAAAATATGCATTCCACTAATATAACGGCTGGTCTCGGTATAAAAATTAATTAATGCTAATAGTACACAATCAAAACTGCTTTTAGAAATCTTCTTAGAACATTAACTAAAATGTTCATCTTTTTAATGCATTTGACTGAACCTCTGAGACTAAAAGCTTTGCTTCCTCCATGCAAATGTGACAAAAAAAAAATCACAGCCTGAATTTTCAAGTGGTTATTTTATAGCAACCTCCCCCAGCCATTTGCTTTTGGATTTCTTGTTAACCTGAGCCTGGTCCCAGGCCATGTGTGAGGTTGTACTATTAGCTACTACAGATTAAGGTGGCAGCCCTGGGAATCGAGGCCAATAACATATGCAGATTGAGCCACAGAGCAGAGAAGGAGATAACTAAATGAAAAGAGGGGAAAGGGTATTGTGTTTAAAGAGGCAGCACAGCGATGTTCCAGGCTTTCGGCTCTCAGTTATTCTGAACATAAGGAGTGAATATTTGTAAAAAAACCCAAAAACAAACACCAAAACCAAACCCCAAAAAACAACCAACCTCCAGGGCACTCTCTTTTGGTTTGTTTGGTTGGTTTTTACATTTGGGCAAGACATTTCACTTCATTGGAATGAATTTTCCTTAGCCAGTTTAATTTCAAAAATACAAAACTTTAAAGAGTTAGTACTGTGGGCACAGCAAGTGTCTAGTCCTCTCAATCCCTTGGGATTTTACTAGAGGTGTTTTGGTCTGGCCTAGACTTTGAGCTTTCAAAGGAAGAATTCCCTTTGGATAGTGTCAAATCTGTAAGTATCATTGGTGCATATTTCCAAGAAAAAGCCTTCAATATAGGCTATGAGTTATTTAATAATAGAAGTGGCTTCGATACATCAATTTCATATATATACACACACACCAGCTCACAGATAAGTATACCTATATATATATATATATATGTAAACTTCTCCTTATTCATAGGTACTGAGTTATTCCCTTTCTTCTGTTTGTCCCCTCTCTTTCCTATTCCATCTGACCTTGCTCTCTACTTTTCTTCTCTTTCTCAGAATCCACCTCAAAACTTTCTGAGTTTCAGGTCCTTTTTTCCCTTCATTTTCCCAGATACCTCTGCATCTTAATAAAAATTCAAAGGCATTTAAAACCAAAAATGTCTGGCTTCAGAGATATGCTACCAAAAGCTAAACCAGCAACAGTTTATATTGTTAAATGGCTTTGTCTAGAACTTATCTGCCAAAAGGTCCAACCAGCATTCTCAAAACCCTGGCACCTTGACATACATGGTTTTCACAGTTCCAGCACCCATCAGATTTTTCCCATTAGTGTTTTTAGCGATGTGTGGTGATGAAACCAAACAAGAAACAATTCCTTTCAGTGATGTAAATATAAGCAAACTCCCCAGTTGCTGATGTTCTCAGCAATCTGGGACAACAGGAACCTTAGATTCAATTTCCAGCTCCTAAGTCAGCTGGAGAAGGTCACTTGCAATAGTCATTTGTCAGTTTCCTCTCTTCAGAGGAAGGGGTGGCATCCTTTGCTCCTTCTCTGTTTTATGGAACTAGTTTTGGTTTAGTTTCACATTTCCCTGAGGAAAGTCCCTCCTGTCTTCAGCATCTTCTACCCTCTGCTTGTGTTCTGGTATGGTCAACTTCACAGTGGACAATTTGCCATCTTCTCAGTTTTGCTTTGGGTACATATTTCATCGCCGTGTACTTTCTTTACAGGTGCAGTGTATTGTCTTTGTTCTCTTCTAGGCTTACAGTGACCTGGGCCATCTCAGCCATGAATATCTGTCACTGCTGTCACAGAGATCCAAAGTGCTGCTCCTCTATGGAGAGATACTCTCAAGGCAATCACTGATGCTGTCTGTTTCATGCTTTTTTCCTCTCCTTATACATTTTAATAACCAAACCATTAACATACAGAAACATTTCATCATAAGCCAGGTGAGAGCTAGCTAGTCTTTTTTTTTAAAATTTTTGCGTGTTCTAAGTTTCAAAGACAATTTAACATTACAAAATCTCAACAGATGACTTAAGGAGGCATTATTAATGGAAATATTAAACAATTAAAATCAAACCTTTAATGTAATTGAACAAAGTGTTCATCCACCAAGCCAAATGGAATGAGTAGTTATATGTTTTGAGAGGACAGATGGATGTGTGGTAAGTCATCTAATTTCCTGGGTAGCTCGAGAAATCAGCAAGCTACCTAGAAAGACACAGATAACAGGACCTGTGGGATACTCAGGGCTAAATGACCCTAAAAGGAGCACAGCTTTCTTTCAACAGTATTTACAGTCACACATTAGAGAACCTGATAATAATTAAAGAATTATTTTTAAGGAGAAAAGACAATCCATTGTTATGTCCTTTACAGCTTCTGCCTGGGGATTATGAATTAGTGGTAGTCCTGAGAAAGACTCCTTCCTTTTCATTATTTCAAACAGAGATAAAGTTGTAGGTAATGAACAGGGCTTTAAGATTGGTGAAAGCCCATTGTGATGGGTTCGAGCTGCAAGCCTTCTGGCTTTGGCTTGAACCTGTTTGAGAACTGCTGAGACACTCACTGACTGTTCCAATCACATTAAACAAGATTGCTAATAAGTACCTGAACTTAAGGAAAAACTCACTTCTTTAAAAGAAGTGCTTACTACAGCACAGGTTCAATGGAGCAAAGATTTGATCCAGGGAAACCTTGTACAATGTAAATTTTATTTGAAAGTTTTCTGTTATCATATCACACCAAATTACATAAAATCTAATGTAGGAGTGGATTACTGTGGAAAATCACAGGCCCATCAAATCTACTGTACTGTCTTTTAAAAATAGCTTGCAATGAATGTTTAAAGAAAGCATTTCAGAAGAAAGGAAATACAGATTCTTCTCTCCTGTTGTCTCCTAGTTTTTGGTAATGTGTTGTGCAAGGGGACATATGAATGGGACATCTGATGTCTTTTCTTTCATAGTTTCCAATTATTCTGAAAATATTTATACTATTAGCATCCAAAACATATTCTACAAGGAGTTCCATAGTTACATCAAAAGATCCTTCCTTTAGTTTGTTTTAAATCTGATGCTTGATATTTCACTTCAGACAGGAATCCAAATGATTTTGTCACCTTTTTTTTATTTTTTTTTAATGATAAGATCTAGTATAAGATCTATCATTATTTATCTTTACTTCAGAGTTTTTTCCTTTGTATAGACTTGCATTTTATGTCACCTGCCCTTTCATCACTCAGCTACTCAGCGTTGTATTCTTCTCATCTAAACTTAACTCTCTGAATACCAGATATCTAGTCTAAGCTAGTTCTGCCCTATGACAGGCATCTAAAAGAAACAGAATAAATCGTTGGCTGGAAACACCTTTGTTTTATTCATTGTTTATAGCATCCCTGCTAACTAATTTCTCTAAAAGCCTTCTAATTCTGTTGGATTTTGTTTGGGTTTTTTTCCCAATATTTCCAATGAATTTACCCAGTAGAGAAACTAGATTTACTGCTCTACAGTTTCCTGGATCTCCCTCCCCACCACAAAATGCTTCAAAAATTTGGTATTGTATTTCCCACCTTCATTCCTTTAGTACTGAGGTCAATTTAAGCACTAGGTTACACACCACAGTGAATAGTTTGGCAATTTCATATTTGAGTTCCTTTAGAGCTCTTGCATGATCTGGTCCTGATGATTTGTCACAATTCATTGTATTGATTTGTTCTTAAACCTCTTCTACTGACACATCAATTTAAGACAGTTCCTCAGATTTGTCCCTCCATAAAGAATAGTTCCAGTATAGAAACCTCTTGAAGCTCCTCTGCAGTGAACACTGATGCAAAGAATTCATTTAGCTTTTCTGACATGGCCTTATCTTTCTGGAGTGTTCTTCTTCCACCTGTAGGCCTGATTGACTCCCTGGCAGGATTCCTGCTTCTGATGTATTAAAAAAAAAAAAAAAAAGAAAAATCTCTTTAGCAAGTTATTCTGCAAAATTTCCTGTCTCCTGCATTCTTTCAGTTTTGTGTTTAGGCTTCTACAGGTTATATTCTCTTTCATTTTCCTTTGTCAGAAAATATAGCACGTGACACAGCAAATAAAAGAAGCAAACAAGTAGAACAGGGTTTTGGGAACAGGGCAAGAGAGACACAATGACAAAAATACAAGACTGTTAGCTATTCTTAAAATTTCAAGAACACCAGCAAATGTCATTGCTTGTCTAGTCTCCTCCAGATATTTTAAAAAAGGTGAATTTTACTAAAGAGTGAGAATTATTGCTAGCTAATATTTGACATTTCATTAAGGTTCTTGAGAAAAAAAGTTAATTTCTAATTTAAATATTTGAGAAAAGTTGCCTTTTTCTTTTTTTCTGATATCCCCTAGTTTGGGGAAAGACCACATCTAAGAGTAGTAACATTTTTTTTTGTTACATTTTAGCCATGAAGTGATTTCACATCAAAGATCTATTGCAATGAGCTTCACAGTATGTTAGTAGAAAAGTTTTACTGGTTGGCTTCAAATATTTTAATCCACCTTTCAGCTCAAATTTTCATTTCTATTTGTATGTTCTCGCAGTTCATTGTCATCTTAGATTTTCAAGAGGGCTTTGTTACTGTCAGCATCTTTTTGTCCTCTCTTTCTTTCTGTACTTTGTTTGGAGAAAGAGAAAATAGCTGAGCGTAAGTGAAACTTTCTCCTCTCTGTCTGAATCCACCAACTGAGCAATAACGTATGTAAGTGGAAGGACTTCTGCACGTAACACTGTTGGGTATTTGCTAATGCAGTGGCATAAAGATTGCAGAAATAGTGCAAAAAAAGATATATGAAAGGGAGAGGGATAGTTGAGACAAAATGGGTTGCCTACTGATAGATCTTGTCTGCAGTCAACAGCAGCCTAGAAATTTGGAGGAGGAAGAGAAAAAAAGAAAAATAAATAAAAGAAAACAGATGTTTTCCAGCAGTTCTGCTTATGGTGCTCACAGAACTCATTATGCATCCAGACAAAGGGCAAAGATGCAGGAAAAAGACAATAGAGTGCACAGATAAATCTTACCCTCCTTTTCCCTTAATCAGTGCATATTAAAAAAAAAAAACAACAAATAATCTGCACCATGAAGCTCTAAAAGGTGATCCACATCATCAACACCAGCTGTGGAGCAACACAAGAAGAAAACTAACAAGTTTTTTAGGGAAAACACTTTCCTCCACATGATTTCTCCTCTGAGAAACCCCTTCACACCATGCCCAGTGGCCAGAGTTTTGTCATCTTGAATATTTTTGTGTGAGGAATCAAGGGGCTTAAATTACATCATGTCTTTAGTTTGAAATTTACTGCATTATTATTTCTGATAAAAGACTCAAGAATATTTTAGGTTTCTCTTTGCATCTCAGAATGGCAAAGAATAATCATCAAGACAGCTGTTACGGTGTTTTATGGTGTTACGAACACAGGAGCATCACAGTGGATGGTTTCCCACCGGTCATTTCTCCAGCAGACCTTTTAATGGATAGATTTTGTTGTTTGCAGTTATCTGCCATGTTTAAAACTTGAAAGAAGAATAAGTCAGTCTATGTCTTTTTTTTTCCTATACCAGTCCAACAGAACATAACAAACACAGATATCTTATTGATTAACTTTGCTCATGCAAATTTTCATGATTATTTAATTGATTTTAATGGGCCTAATAATATCTATGGGGTGTTCTCACTTGTGGAATAGTTTTCAGGATTAGATTTTGGATAACACCATGTAGAAATTCCCCATTTTGGACATATACCTGAGTCAAGGCTGAGAATCACCATTAAGGGTGCAATTCTTGTTGAGAGGCTAGTGCAAAAATTTTTTATTTCTTCGTTTTGTGTGTAGCAAAATTATACTGTATCTAAGTATTGAAACTGCATTGGTATCAACTCTTTGCTGACTAGACTGTGTCATTTTGAACTCAGAGGAAAAGGTGGTTGCTTCTGTTTAAGAAATTTGAAGGTGTAACTTGGTCATCTCAAAAAGCAGCAAAAAGAAATATTCACCATAGACTGACTGTACTGGGAGGATACCATTTGGTGAAAAATATTGTTTCTTTCTAAAAAAATATGATAATATAAATGAGAGCTAAACACGGTTCTTATTTGATTGTGTTTCCCAAGTTTTGCTTTGAAAAGCATGTAACTTCCTGGCATAGGAAGCAAATATCTTTGCATTAAAGTGCAGAAAGATGTGCAGATGGTGGGGAGAAATGCCAGCTAAGGTGACACTCCAGTTCACATGACAGAGTCATGGCCATACAGCTGTGCAGAACCCTCTATCCAGAAAGCATCAGGATCTTGGTCTGAGAAGGACTAAGCAGGTTATTAGTATTTTTTCATAATAAGAACAAAAAAAAAAGGGGGGGAGAATTAGTCATACTTTTCTTCTTACTTTGCTTTTAAATTTTAAAATTACGCTTTCACAATTTGTGTTTGGATATTTAAAGTACATACAGATATACCTGTATGTGTCCTCACCTGGAATTGTGGGTGATTTTTGATATGGCAAAACAGACTTTTTTCAATTTATTGCTTGAAGTGTATTTAAACAATTAAATACTAGATTTCATATCAACAAGCGTTTACCCTTTATTTTAGTAGTTAATTTTGCTTAAGGAAGTAATTGTTGGAAAAGCAGATTAAATATGTGTGGTATATTGTTGTTGTTGGCCCTATATTGTCTAAAGTTCTAGAGAACACCTTATTTTTAATTTTGCTGAATATGATTCCATATAACATAAAGTGTTACTAGTGCTGCAGCATACGTCTCAGTGTATGCATATGCCTTTGGGTCTCGTAGTCTCATAGTCGGGAGTAGCAAAGCTTGTGGATTCTATACCATAATATTATTTGCCTTGATATTTCATCTCAGATGCAACAAACTGTTTACAAACATCTTAACTCGGCATTCTACAGATAGCTGTTTCTCCTGTTTACAAACAAGTTACACTAATTTAATGACTGCAATTACATAGAAAGATTACCAGACCACTTGAAAATCCCCTACTAGCATTCTTGCTTATATTAGCGTACCATTCTCAATTAGAGTAATATATGTGTGATGATTCACTTTACTGCAAAACTTAATTTGGAGTTCTCGTTAATCCACATTGTGTCAGTGTTTAACACCTAATATAAATAAATGCCTCTGATTTTTTTTTTGTCAGAAATAAAAGACAAAGTTAATTGGACTACTTCATAGAATAATTTTTATGTACTGAAGTTTGTTATTTGATTGTTGTAAAATAGGCCACTTTCACTAGGCATAGCAACATCTGGTTGATTTTCTAAGAGGGGATAAATATATTTCTCTGAGTTGAAAGGTAACAGTGGTAGTGACAGAGACATCAGTGACCCATCTCATGTCCAGACAGTGATCATCTCATTGCAGAGGAGTGTCTATGAGCGCTCTCTAACAGAAGAAAGTAGAAGCTGTACTCATTTACAGAAAGTCATCTTAGCTGATGTTTCGGCTTGCACTCAGGACAAGCTTTTCGTTTGTCTTCATCTACAGAGCCAAGTTATTGGAATGGAAGCCACTAGCAGGCTAAGGAGGGAAGGAATTTAAAAGCCTGGGAGAAATGCATGTTAAAATCTGTTTAAGACAATATGAAAAACTGCTCACGTACATACAAATAGGTGAAAATTCTTTTTCAGCTTTATTTACCTGAGAATGAATTTCAGTTTGAAGAGGCCTTTATGTCGTTTCAGGCAAAGCACCTAAGATATAAGCAATTTTCAACAAGAGTACTACACATTTGTCTTTATAACAATTTGTATGTAACAGCTTTTATGCAAATGATGCTAAAGTGGCACCTTTTTTCTAAATTGGACATTTTTATGGTTATAATTTTCTTCTGTAATAACAGCAAAAAAATGGTTGTCCCAGTGGAGTTGAGCATTTCATCTCTAGTGCTGTTTTGTGAAGTTGGAATGACAAGTTTCTTTCATTTGCGCAAGGAATGACAAAAAGAAGTATTTTTTGTCATTCTTGTCTGACTTGGTTGAGACAGTTACACTTGGAAGCAGCACCAGTCCCCTGACACCAACCTCTTCTCTGCCATCAAGAATGGTATCATAAAGTCATAATAAAACTTAAAGGAACTAAAAAATATTGCATTCTCTCTGTTTCTGCTCTTTGAAGGACATAAATTACTTTGTTAGTTTAAGCAGTTGCTGCTTTGGTATGGTCTTTGGCATTGATTCCCACTCATTCTTCAGAGGTCAGACAGGTGACTTTTACAGTCCATGGTCTTGGATTTAATTAACTATGATACAAGAGAATTTATGTATTTCATGCAAACATTCCAAGGCATTAGTATAATAAACCAAGTAAAATAGGCAGGTTCTTGTTGCTTAATTGACTATGCAGTTCTGCAACAGTGATGTGAGAAATTCTGGGTCTTTAACAATGATTAAACTTTATCCCAGCTACCAATTAATTAGTGATCTGTAACCAAGAAACTTTATGATGGATGATCTTACCCCCATAAAGTGATAAATTGGTAGACTTTAATTGAGACATACAATAAGGTTAACAAAGTCAAATTGAAGTCTGATACTTCATCTCATAAAATAGAATCTCATAAAATATAATTAACTGTACTATTTAGTAAAAAACCCACAAATGTTTATTTGAATGTGAACAGCCAATAAATACTAAAACCCCTTGTGTCTCTCTCTTTAAACTATGTAGATAATATCTTTATACCTTCTATATATAAACTAGTTAAATTCAAAGTCTATATTTAAACACTCTTAGTGCTGATTTTTATTTCTGCCACTCAAACATTACCAGTAGTGCTCCTTGGCATTCTGCACATTGGCCTAGTGTGCTGTTTTTGGCTATGATAGTTAATTTTCTTCACAGTTGCTAGCATGGGACTATATTTTGGATTTGTGCTGAAAACAGGCTTGAAAATACCAAAATGTTTTTTGTTATTGTTGAGCAGTACTTACACAGAGTCAATGCTTTTTGTGCTCCTCCCCTCACCTGACCAGGGAGTGGGGTGGCACACACAGGGAGCTGGAACAGGACACAGCTGGGACACATAACCCCAGCTCACCAAAGAGATACTCGGTACCACATGATGTGATGCTCAGCATATAAAGCTGGGGAAAGAAGAAGGAAGGATGGGGCATTTGAGGGGATGGTGTTTGTCTTCCCAAGTCACAGTTATGTGTAATGGAGCTCAGCTTTCCTGGCAATGCCTGAACACTTGCCTGCCCAAGGGAAGTGGTGAATGAACCCCAGTCTGTACATACGTCCAGAGTTGCCCCATCCTAGCTGCAGAATCTGGCACTTTGTTAAACTTCATACAGTTGGTGATTGCCCAGCCCTTTAATTTGCCTAGGTCTCTCTTTGCAGGGCCTCTCTGCCTTCAAGGGAGTCAACAGCTCTTCCCAGCTTTGTATCATCCAAACTTACTTAGTGTACCTTCGAGTCCAGCATCCAAGTTGTTTATGAAGATGTTGAAGAGAACTGGGCCTAAGATGGAACCCCACGAGTGATCACTCACCAGCCTGATGTAATCCCATTTTCTATAAACCCGTGTGCCTGGCCCATGAGTCAGCTGCCCATTACTTAGCTAATCTTCCTTGGTGAATTGGAGAAAATCCCAATACAGAAGAAGTCCTTTGGATTAAGACAAAGGAGGCATCCTCACGGCCTGAGGATGCTTTAGGGATAATGAAGCTCTTATTTTCTAGGACAAAATGCAGCCATCCTTTGGAGAAGGGAGATCAGAGTTCACTCTTCCTGACTGAACTAAAACAATATGCTGCTTGTAGCTTGCTGAATTTGGCACCTGAAGCTTGAATTTAGAGCTGCTGCAGTTGCTAATCCAATTGACCTAAAAAGGCAAGACACAGGGCCTTTCCAAGGGCCAAACAAACGCACAGTCAGTGTTTTCATTTTGCTTTTTTTTGGACTGGATGTCTTGCTACAATTTTATTGCAGGACAGAGAGTTATCTATGAAACAAATCTTATGTTTGTGATCCATAATTCACTTGTTACTTGAGGCATATCATAGAGCTGACCTTAATTAGTATACTAATGAACCGAAGGGTTGAAGTTTGATACTTCTTTTTTTCAGAATTCTTATGGTCTGGAATGGTTTGTATTAGAAATATAAGGTGGTGTCTCTCTGCTCAACAGTTTCTGTCTTTAAGGTTCCTGTTTTTTGCATTGTACCTTCCATTTCAGCTATACAGTACCTATACGTATAGTTTCTGAACTGCCAGAGTCAAGAATGACTTGAGATGTCTTAGAATTTCAGCCAAGGCAAAGCTTCAAAGCAATTAAAGCAATAACTGTGTATGTGAAAGTAATTTCCTGAGAATAATGACTGGGGGGAGGTGTTCATTACATTGATAAGTATTTTAGAATGTTAATACTAAAATTTTGCTTCTAAATCTCCAGAATAAAACACTGTTCAGAGTTATTAACATTCTTATAAAGACATACTGGCAACCTGTGTCCACCTATCCCTGAAAAATTAAAAAAACAGTGGATATAGCTGTATAGGTGAAGTATCTTACATGTTTGGGGCACTCCCACAGAAACCATCTCTTGCCTTTAATTATTTGGATTACTTTAATTTCTCAGTACACCATCTAATTTACAAATATCTGCTTATGAAGAAGCACTTCTGGTATTACGGGGTGAGGGTGTTAATACATTATTTACATTTTAGAAGCAAAAATGTCTTTTTCTCAGCCTAATATTAATTAATAAGTATTTCGTACGTTTAATACCCCTTTCATCTGAAGTCCTCAAAGCATCTCCAGATGCTTTTACAAGGGGGCAAACTGAGGCAGATAGTTACTAGGCAGCATTTTCAAGGTCACTCTGTATGTTCCTGGTGGAGCTACCAATGGATACTCTAGAGCGTTGACAGCGAATCCTGAAACCAACCCCCCTGGCCCACTGCACTGCATGAGCAAATCTATGTACACTAATAGATTATTAATGTTCTGACAATCTAATGGTTTACTTAGTTTGACGTACCTTTAGGGCTTTATAATTAAGGAAATATGTGTTAACATTAGTATTAAAATAATTTTTTGTCAAATATTCAGTGGAATCAAGTTAACAAATGCTTGTCTGACTATCCCTGAAAACTAGTGAGGAAAATAGCTTATACAGGATGTGGATGATTTCACACAAATTTTTTTTTTTTACTTTTCTAAATGGAATGTTAATAAACAGGGTTAAAAAAGAACCCAATTTTAAAAAATATATTTTTAAATTTATTTTCAAAATCCTAATCACCTCAGGCCTAATTAGTATTTGCACCATGGCCTCTTTGCACTTTTCTGGTAACCTAAAAGCACCTGGAAGTGTGATGGTCTAGGGAAATTTAAAGGGAAAAAATATATTGCTTCAATGTTGTCTTCTGTATTTGACATTACTTTTACTCAGTAGGAAAAATAAAGTAATACAAATACTTCCGATAGTGTTTTTAGTTTCATAAATTATATTTACATCTGACTAAAAGACTTTTTGGTGAAACCTCTGCTAACTGGAGTGATCACTGCATCATGAATAATCAAATGGGATTAGCCAACTGTGTCCAGGTCCAATTGTCCTCTTATTGTCTACAGAAAAAGCATCCTTTGATTTTAGACTACTTTATAGTCTACTACCATAATCCCTGCTAGCCTATCACCAGAAAACCATATGAATTCCTTTTTTTTTTCCTTAAAATATTGAATGTTCTTTATCCATTCTTGTTTATCTGCTGCCTGTCTGTAGCATGCATGACAGTTCACTATTCCTGTCATCCTGGTGTGTTTTGTGCTTCGTTAATTATGAAAATCACATGGTGATTACAAAGCCTTCATGTGCAAATCAGAAAACATGATGCACACAGTTACACATAGCTATTTACTGCAGTCATCAGTAACTGCAGGATCTCAGGAAGAACACTCACAATTCCCCTTGCAACATTATTTCTCAAAAGCATTCCTTTTCTATAGCAAGGTAATGGACTGAAGGAGTACACAGATCCTCATCTCCCTTACCTTGGTGTAAATTAGGAACAGCTCCTCTGAGTTTCATGCTGTTGCTCTGAATAAGCAACAGAGATCAGAGTCTGGCTCAGGAACTTTGCATATTCACTATTAAACTTGGAAAAGGGAACCCCTGTCTGTCTCAATTTCCCAAGTGCTATCTGTCTGTTACCAGGCACACACACATTAATTGTGTGTTTTAAAACTTTGTTTGGTTGAACTTGTCATCCTAGGCTAAAATTGTGTGACCTAACTTGTAGTAGCTTTTGCAGTGAAGGTATCATTTACTGTTGAGTATATTTTACTGTGCTGTTATAGATCTTTTCACTCAACCAGCTGTCTAACATGTTGAATAGTCTTTCATCTTGTCAAACACTTCCATTCCCCTTTCTACAGCTTTCTCAGCCAGCATGTACACACCTAATCAATCTAATGCCACTGTCTCCAGACTTTAAAACCAAAAAGCACTGCCCAAACTACTTTTTTTAAAGAGACAGTCATCCTTTTCCAGTAAATTCATAATCAAGAGGACAGATAAATTGCTAAATGAGAAGAAACACGTCTCTGAAACTGTTACTCTAGGTCCAACCTCAGAGCTCTGGTTCACTCACTGAATCTGTCATTCAGTAAAGGCTGTTGGGGGCTTCCCTTCACACTGATTGTGTATATGTTAATGTAATTTAATTTAACAAACATATTACACACGGAACTGAGTTTAAATCCTCTTGCTTTTGCTTATATATACTTTTTTTTTGGCCATTTTTAGACAAACAAGATTAGTCTGCCTCAATCTGTTCAATGCCATTTTTCTTTTTTTTTCTTTTCCTTATCCTTCATCAATGGGAACTCCATTAGTAGATTGATATTTACATCATGCAGGAGGCAGGTGAAAAAAAAGCCATTGGCATTGCTTTCAGGTGGCCCCTGCTATATGATATAGTATATACCTTACATGGTATGGAGTACTCATTAGGGCTGCTTTTATTTTTATTACTTTTATTTTTATTAGATATATTACCTCCTGAGACTGTATGAAGTGAACCATGTCACTGAGTGAGATTACTACTCAGTTAATAGCAGTTCTGAAATCAGTCAATTGGGAATAGGCTATGTTGCAAGAACCTCTAAAATGTGAATATATGCGATGGGGGACAGGGTAGCTCTCTGAAGGGGAGGATTTCTCTTCTGTTGCCGGATTCTCTGGCGGAACATTTTTCAACTGCGTGCTCATTTCTATACATGCTTTTAGTTAAAACAGATAACAACACCTGAAACAAATACTTTCATAGCCGGCAGGTACATATGAAATAGAGAGGCCTGAACAAACAGGTAGAGGTGGGTGCTTTGTATTTTCAGTCTCATTTTGAAATACTAAGGATGGAGGGAGGTAAAGACACTTCAACCTTTAAGCCCCTTTGACATTCACGAAGTGCTAAAAGTCAGCTGGGGTCTCTGCTCTGACAAATTTGCATCTCTTTGAATATGACGCTTGAAAAGCCAAGCCGCTAGATTAAATTTTGCCATGGAGAAAATGAGAAAGGCTTCCATCTCCCAGGTCTACTGGGAGGATCTTTATGGTTGATTTACTTTTCTTAAATAAATATTTCTTTATGTGTTTTCTCTAGTTTGTGTCCAGCCTTCCTCTATCACACATGCTGTAACTTCTGCCATTTATATCAACCCACAGTTAGTCAACCTGGGCAGAGTACAAGGTAAAAGAATATTTCAATCTAAACCGCATATCCCTTCTGTGTTTCCTGATTAAAATTTGCAAGCTAACCTTGGAATAAACTATACATGACATGACTTCTAAAATAATTTACACAGTTTGTAAACCAGGGGCTAAATCCTACAAACCCTCCCCATGCCATTTGTATGCAGAAGGACTGCAGATTTGCCAGAGCAGGCCCAGCTGTGTAGCCGAAACCTGACTATAGAGGACAACAGGCAGAATGATAATTATAGTGAACCCATAAAAATAATAAACTGATTGCCCATTGAACAAAATCTACTAAAGTATGAATTATCTAATGAGCTGCTGCTGTGGTTCAGGCTGACTTATCCTGCATTAAGTCAACAATGACACCACGGACTCCCTGCTGTGGGGAGGGTGAGGGTAGGTTTGGCACTGATTTAGGTGTAGAACTGTATCAGCTAATGATGAATAAAAGGGCGTATGTCGAGGCAAGTGTTTCAAGGTTTTATAGAAGTTTATAATATGGACTCTATTTATTTGCTAAGTATTTATGGCGACTCGCGAATTTATAACCATGTGAGGAAAAAAACTTTTCACAGATGTTGAATGTAAACATTGTTTTAATGCTCATTGATGAAATCCCAAGTACACTGCTGTTGTCCTTGCATTATTAAATAAGACTAGCGCTGGAAACCATACCAGATTTTATAGCAAAATTTAATACCCCTCCATTGTGTATCTACATTTGGTACTACAGGAGACTCATTATTTTTGGAATTTCTAAAGCAGAATAAAAATTTTCCTGTGAGCTGAGACAATTCCCTCAATGCTTTACTTTACTCTGTCTTTGTTTCCTCAGTGTATGTGAAATGTGTATATAATAGTGATCACACCCAGAGCCAGTAGGAGATGTTGTGTGTGAAGGGTTTTTTTTTCCTCTACACAAAAGTTGTTTGCAAGTTCTGTGCACAGCAAAAGCTATGAGAAATCACATGTAGATAGTTTTCCCTTTTTCATTTCCTTGCTGGGTTCTTATAATTTTCTGGCAGGTCACATTGCATTAGAATGAAATGTGATCTTTAGTTAAGACTTACCGATGCATCCTGCAGCTTTAACTCAGTCATTTCGGTTCTGGTTTAGCCCAACATGTGTCTCTTGAAATAACTCAGGAGAGCAGATTGATGATATACTTAGCAGAGGAATAACAGCGTTGGAGACTGCCAGTACCAAACAATCCAGCTATTAAATGTATCTAAGCATCTGAAGAAGAAATCTAACTTTCTAGAGAAAATAGGAAAAATATCTAGGAACACTACAAAGTTTCTGTTGATATTGATGGGAACAATGAGATATACAGAGCACTTTTTAAAGGATTTAAACTGGCTTTGAAAGTCCAGTTATTGCAAACTGATCCTGACCATATTAACCTCAGAATCTTACTCTTATTTCAGGGTCTCATTCAGGTCTGTTTGCTTCAGATGACACTGTGGCATTTCAGTTCAGACAAAGAAATCTTTAGAGGAAGTAACTCTTTTCCAGTAACTAAATGTTTTGAAGCTTTTATATAACATTCATTTACGCACCCAAATTTTCTCACACCTCTCAGTGTTCATTACTTTTGGTAGCTGTGTCTTCCCCTCTTGAATCCAGCTAGTCTCCCAGTGGTCTCAGGCCAGCTCTCACCCATGCTCACTCTGCTGCTCTGCACATTGAACCTGCCTGTTCCTTCATGTCATTCCCTACTTTTGGAGAACTCCCCTAAATGTGACAGTTTATTTCTTGTTGGAGACTGCAATCACCTCCAGGACTGTAACATAAGTATAGCAGTGGGACCTGCCAAATGCCTCCTTGCTGAAGGAAGAAAAGTGAGTCAGTCCCACTTAGGTACAGAGCTCCACAGAGAGGAATGGTTTGGGGTGCAACAAACCCCTTTCCTGAGCGCCAAGACAGCTATTGTGGGATGGTGACTCAACACAGCCCAGAAGATTGAGCACAGCCTAGATATTTTTGTTCGGAATTAGGCCCCTAACTCCCAGCAAATCCACTTCCCAGATAGGGTAATGACTTAGATGCCTTTCTCTAAAGAAAGAAAAAAGTGAGTGATCTGTGAGTCTCTGAGAAAAGCACTTCAATACCTCATTTGAATAGACCCTTATACGATGTATTGGAGTTTCTAGGACAAGTCCCTTACAAATGGATCATTACAGCGGTAAAAGGCAGTTTATTATTTAACCAATTCAGGCTGAGTGCAGACTGGAGAGTATTGGCACTTGCATTGATTGTAAGAGTCTAGCAATTAATGAACAGTTTTCAGCAACAGTCTAAGGAGAGAGTGCAATGTGCCTGAATAGGTGTGATTGAGGAGGTATTCACCTAATTTGGAATAAGCCTGAAGATAAGGGCAATGAAAACAAGACATTCCCATAACCCATTGCCAATATTTTGTCCACACATCACAAGTATTCTTAAACTTACGTGGATTAAACTAGACACTTTTGATCTGGGTTGACACAGTAGTTTTCAGCCCTTATGTATTGCTTATCACCAGTAGATCCCAAAACACTTTACAGAGGAAGGCAGTTGTCTCAAAAGCCTCCTGGGAATTACTGTGAGTCATCATAACTCATACTAAGGGTGTGAACAAATGTCTTTGATAGTCAGAGTCTAGAGAAAATACATAGATGTGCCTCGAAAAAGGCACTTTTGTCTCCATCCTGGTATGGAGCTCTGGACAGAAATGGTCAAATGGTCATGTTTGGTGCTAAACTAATACCGTTGTACAGATATAAATGTACAGGATGGTAAAGTGTGGCTTGGAAACAGCTCTTCAATTCACTCTGCTTTGAGGGGATCAACTAAATTCTAAAGCTTATGGAATTACTGTGGTAACATTTTCCTGCTTACAGCACTAGGCATATTTATTTATTTTAATGAAATCAGGAATGATTGAAAATTCATATGATTCCAGAACTTGAACTTTTAGGAAATCCTCCTTTTTCCTGAAAGAATATATTCTAAAGGGACACACACATTTAGGACATATTTCATCCACCCTGTGACAGTTATACAACTGTCTTTCCTTATCCAAGATTCTTTTAAAGATTGATTTCTTCTATAATCCCTACAGCACAGGCCAAAAAGAATAATTAAAAACTCTAAGTAAATAATTAATAAAATAATAAATGTGTAATCCAATTAAACAACAATAAGAACCACTCCTCCCCAGTTCCTCTTCATGCTTGATCTCTTAACCATGTTATATATTTTCTGCATTTGTCCTTCAGATGGCATGATCTTCAGAGTACTAGCTTAATTTCTGATTTGTTCAGCTAAGAGTACATGGTCAGCATATAGCAAAAGAACACAAAACAATATGCAGATTCGTGCAGATTCACTAGAAATCTGAATGCATATATGGTTGCTCCCACATTTAAAATCACACACGTAAACAAATGAGGATAGGCACATGCACATGAAACGCTATCCTTATAGCACCCATCTTGGGGTTATGCAAATTGATCGTGTGCATGTGTGTGTGTGAGGCACAACAAATACCCACAATCGTAAATTAACTCTTTCCAAATAGTAAAAATCTTACTATTAACATGACATGTTTAAATCCAAATGGACAAGTTTATGCTCCCTTCTGCCCCTTTATTCCTCTTTCTCATTCCTTCTCTCTCTGCCTCTCCTGCTCTCTCTCTCACTTTACCTTCCCAACGGCACTATTTTATTTCAGAAGAAAACTTATGAAAATTGTTGAAACACACACTACAAAGCATTTGCTTTTTTTTTCCTCTCCTTTTTTTTTTTTTTTTTTTTTTATTTCAGCAGATAGCCCCCAAAAAAGGCAGGGATGTCAAAGGCTTCGAGTCCCCCCTTTGACATTCACGCAGTGCTGAGAGTCAGCCGGGGTCTCAGCTCTGACAAATTTGCATCTCTTTGAATGTGACGCTTGAAAAAAGCCGGAGCTGCTAGATTAAATTTTTTTTTTTTTCCATCGAGAAAATGAGAAAAGCCTCTATCTCTCTGCCGAGTCTACTGGGAAGATCTTTATTCTGATTCTTGTTAGAATTGTTTATCACCCTGACAGACCAGACTCGGACGAGATAAAGGCGCTGCTCCATCACGGGGCCTGACAGTGGTAGGACATGCAGAGAAATGAAAGGAGCAGGGGAAAATATTATTAATAGATGCCGACTTGATTTGCCTCTATGGCACGTCAAGGAAGGAAGGGAGGGGGGAGCCACGGCTTGATTGCAAGCCTATGAAGTTCTGTCCAAAAAAGAAGCTATTTTTCATTAAGTGATAGAAGGGCTTTTTTCATGTTCTTTCCTGAGGAGCTGATAACTTATGCAGTTTATTCTAACCCTGCTGATTTCTGTCAGGGAAAGAAAACTCCTGAAAGATGGCTCCAGCTCGTCCTTTTCTGAGAAAGAAGCTGTCTTGTCAAAAATGGTAGCAAGGCGTTAAAGCCCCAGCCTTGACTCCTGCAAGGTCCCTTGGATGTGATTGGGTGTGCATGTGTTGGTGAGCATGGGGGGTTGGGGAAGTTGGGTGTTATTATGTACCTACTATGGCCCTCTGGGGGAAAAAAATAAAAATATATATGCAGAACAGTGCTTGTACATATGCACATGTATACTCACACCACATACATAGAGGCTTTGTGCATTTGAGCATGCATACAGAAACACATTTTGCTGCCTAATTACTCTGCAGTTAGTAAAAATTTGCCTGATATGAGCATGTGCTGAATTTGTGAATTGGGTGTAAAGTTAGAGCAGCTTCATTCAAAATGAACATTAAAAAATAACCAGCTCCCTGCTACCTCCTGTATGTCAGGTCTCACACAGAAACATGACTGGCAATATGAGCCCAAGGGCTCCTGCAGTGATGCTGACTCTGCTGTGACTGTCTCTTTTTCTGGGGCAAAATTGCCTCTACATGATCATTATTTCGCTTAGGTTTTTTTTCTCTTAGATTTTTTTGGATGGGGAAAGTAGGAGTAAGCACGCATCACGGCCATGTTATTGTTGTTCTTGCATCCTTCACACTTGCAGCTCTGACCATTTGGGGCATTTGCTGCAATCACAGTGTTTCATGAACACAGTTCCTTGCTTGTAATTACCTTGTTCATTTCCAGAAAGGTTTGTGTTTGATCACTATCCTAGCTGAATTTTGAATTCTATATGAATTAACTACTGGAGAAATGCTTGCCTCAGGGTAATAAAGTAGGTCTGTTTCTGTGAACCTGCTCTTGGAGATCGTTTCCTGCTGGATCCATCATGGCATCTCAAGAGAAGCTACGAATTATGCTGAACTCTCTCTGCTTTCAGTAGAATGGGAGAGCTTAGCAGCTCAAGGGAATTACTCAGCACTTTGCTGGTGTAAAGGCTATAGCTCTTTTTCCTGGAAAGCTCATGGACAATGTCAGTGCTAGACAGTCCACTCTCCATGCTTCAGATTTTTCCTAAAAAGTTCTTCTTTCTGGTAAGGCCAATAAATACTTGCAAAATCCTAGATCTTTTCCATTCATGTGGCATTAAAAGAGGAATTAAT
The DNA here is from genome assembly GCF_036250125.1 of Pseudopipra pipra. Lineage (NCBI taxonomy): Eukaryota > Metazoa > Chordata > Aves > Passeriformes > Pipridae > Pseudopipra > Pseudopipra pipra. Next base: position 51,603,548 of record NC_087554.1, read on the forward strand.
GATGCTGTATGTAAAAAGTGAAAACAAATTAAACACCACTAGGTTCAATGTCCCCACACTGATATGTCCAAAGAATTTCAATCTTCATCTTTTGTTCCCACTGATATTTATTTCCCTTGTTTGCTCTATTGTAGCCTGAGTTAAAGGGAAAATTTTACTTTCCTTTATTTCAGAGCACTTTAAAAAGACCTTTGTTATCTATCTTGTTACCTCTCTGCCGTGTCTCTCCTGTACAATCAGTAGCACAGTCAAGTCTGGAACTGACCCATTTTCAAATTAAGGTGTAGATGACGATGGGTGACTGTTTCAGGGAAGTCCAACACCAAACTTAGGAACTATGCAGCAGCTTAGGTTAAACGATTGCCCACTTTGGGGTTACAAATGACTTTTACCACCTACTATTTCTGTGATCTTCCTAACCTCTCGTGAACACTACACTGTAGCTTTCCTATTAAGGATCCTAAGCCTGCCATAGAACATCAAGCAGCCTGATGTGCCTGACAGGAGGATTATGGACTGCTGTGTGCTAATGTATGTAGCATAGTTATCGGTATGCTGAGATAAGACTGGTTTGAAAACCCGGTTATCCAGATTTCAACTCCTTACTACATTGTGTCAGAATCCTCATGCAAATCAGTTGATTTAAATTTAAGGACATATCAAACTACTTCTGAATGTCAGTCTAGTTACTGCAGAATAATATCAATGATCGAATCATAGAATCATAGAATTACTAGAATGGTTTGGAAGGGACTTTAAAGGTCATCTAGCTCCAACCCTCCTGCCATAGGCAGAGATGCTTTCTACTAGAAAACGATGACCAAAGCCTCATCCAACCTGGCCTTGAGAGAGCACTATCTTTTCCCAGAGTATCAATCTCATGGCAAGTGGTGGAAATCTGCAAATGGGGAAGGGGGCAGCTTTTGTGAGTTGAGGCTCTGACATGCAAAGACACTGAAACCCTTCATCTCATGTCCTGTTTACATTTTCTGTGTTGCTTATTTACTGGTCTGATGTCTGTGAATTCCCAGGAACCTTGTGCATGGTGATTTGTTCTGACTTCAGAGGTTACGCAAACATTGATATGTTACCTCTATATGAGGAATCTTCTCATAAAACATAATGAACAATTCCAAGAGATAGCTTTATTTATTGATAGTGAAATGGTAGGAATATTGGATGAGCTCAGGAAGATGTTATATATGATTCTGTATAAAGCAAAAGACAGTCTGCACACGTCAGACAACCAAGGCATGGGAGAAAAGAAATAAAACAATTACCTTTTTATAGCTCAGGATCTGAGAGTTACTGATAGTGATCAGCCAAAGATCACACAGAAAGTCTGTGGAAGGGTTGAATGTTTGAACTGAGATCTTTAGTCCTAGTTCAGTTTCTTAACCACAGCATTTACTCAGATCAACTCGATCTATTTTGGCTAATCCACACTCTCCATATCATGTTCCATTGTAATGTAGACACACAAAAAAATTTAGAATGTCCCCCTTCTTTATGACTACAACTAATTTACTAAAATTCTGAGAAAGCATCATGACGTAGGTAGGGATTTGCCTCTTTTTCTTTCTTTTTTTTTTTTTTTTTGCTGCAGTTATTTACAATGCTCTAGTGACAAAGAGGAATATTGTTAATGAAACCTTGAGAAAAGAGGTTGAGTTATGCATCCCCAAAGTCCTCCCTTTTCATTATTTTAGAAAGTAGATATATTTGGCAGGCATTTTTTTTATTCAGCCATGAGTTTGGCACATGCCAGAGTACAGAGGCTGAGTGACCATTATGCAAAAATTTAAATTGAGAAAACAGATGTGGTTTTGCATTTTGTTATGTGTTGAGTCTCAGGCTACTATGAAAATATCTTTGGTAACAGCACATCCAAACTGCACGGTTCACATATTGATACTTTGCAGTTATGCTACAAAAATAAATAATTCCCTATTTTTTTTCATTTAGTTGCACTGCCCTAAATTAACTGACTACTGTAGATAATTATAACTGAATTTATCAGGATTCCTTTCATTTCACATAATCATCCTTGGGTTTGGGTCCTTATATGCATTATCCCAATCCTTGGACCTATAAAACAGGAATGAGATGTCACAAGATTATAATTATTTCATACGAGCAGACTGCAGAACTTCTATTTCTGAATGGGAGCCTATACAATGTGCAAAAACTAATGAAACAATGAGATAGCTAATCAGGGTTGAACACAGCAAAAAATATTTTCTTAGAAATCAGCTCAAATACAGACTAAAGGACTGATGATTGGAGTGCAAATTTAACATAAGGGATTTAAGACCTGGTCCCATATCACTGGCAGAATTCACTCAATTTAAATGCATGTCAATTCAGGTCAATAAAAAGCAATTACTTTTTTGTATGATGATAAGTATGAAACCCTGTAAAATGTCTGGAATGTGTTTATTGCTGATTTTTGTCTGAATTAGGTGGGGAAAGTAGCCATTCTTGCATTGTTATACTGCATCTTGCTGGATCATGTTAAGTGTGATGGTTTCAAGTTGTTAAAATAGGATGTTAGGGCTATTAAATAATGATTTCTGTGTAATTATGGAAAACACACACATTTGTACTTTATGATAGCTATTGGCTTGCTGGATTTTTTACAAGATTATGCAGAAACAGTATGACTAACATGTTCATAGCACTAAATTTTCAACTGAAAAAGCAACTGTAGATCACTTCAAGGCAACCTGCAAGCGAGGCTTAAAAAGTAAGAGAGAAAGTAGTTGTAAAGTTACTGGCCAAGTAAAATTCATTCATTCACAGCGACTGTCCAGTGTTGCTGCAGTTGTGAATGTTTCTTCTTTGGTTGCTAATTTAATCAATCCAATTTGTTCTCTCATAGAAAGAGTTGCATATATGGTTCCAGTTTATAGATGTGGCCCTAAAGAAATTGATCATGATAGTATTTTTAATATCACCTGTTACTAGAAGGAAATTAATATTTCATAATAATTTCTCTTTTCTCCTGAAAAGGTCTGCAGTCAGACTGCAGATTTTGCAAAAAAATGACAGTGGAAACACTTTAGCAGATTATTTTGCCTATTTCTGACATTTGGAAAGCAAATTTGAATAGATGTATCAAATGTGACCATCTGTAACAACTGTCTAATTCAGCTTCAGTGAGGGCCAAGTTTAACAAGGCCAGTTCACAGAAATATGTGTACAGGTCCATCTATTTCTGCACAGCCTATGAGAAATTGCTTCTGGGACATCCTGAACACTGACAGGATCCTGGATCATGTCAGCTCATTCATACCTCCAGCTTCAAGAATTCCTTGAAACTTGATTTTAACTTTGTTTCTCCCCACATATCAAAGGATGGAAAGGTCATTTCCTGACTTCCAAAAACAAGTACGCTACAGTATGCTGAAGTGGCTTCTTACCAATAGCCACAAGATGCACCCTCCCACTCCAAAAATGGAATGAATAGAACAATCGTAAAAAAAGTCTCTTAAAACCATCTTTTATTATCCAAGTAACTTAGTTTCTTAAGTCATCAACTTCAAGTAAGGAAAGAGTGACAATATATGTGCTCTTTATGCAGAGACCAAAAGAGTGGGGGAAAGCTGTCCTTTGATTTTGGTTCATATTCAGGGAACAGCCTGGGTTAATAATTTAAAGGTAGGAAGTTAATTTATGCATCCCTGAAATCGTCCTTTTGTGCAGTTTTAGAAAATGCATACATGTGACAGGATATCTCATTGTTCTCAGGATGTGTTATCGTGTATATGTGGAGTAGCTTTAGTGTGATATGAAATGCAAATTTGACTCACTTTGTTCTTGCCACTTTTATGAATATTAAAAATATGAGTAAAATAATTGTGAACACTTGGAAAAGGTCTTTAGTCCTAATTTCAGTGCTACGAAGTTTTTATCTTGGTGCAGTAGAAAAAAAATTGAAAATTTTACCAGCTTATATTAGCATGAATGTAAGATATTTAATTGAAAATTTGCATTTTGGGTGCACTGAGTGGAACTTTATGATGGCATGAAACTCTAGTGCCAATATCACGACAGCTTCTCAGGCCAAAGCAATATAGTTCATTCATGTTAAGTCAAACAAAACATGGTCACTCTGGTGATTTTAGACCAGCACTAACCTCCTGTAGCATTGAGTTTGTAACAGAGAAGGGGTTAAAGAAGAGCTTATCCTCAGTAGATAAGGCAGTCAGCAACACATGGGCTACCACCAGTGCCACCATTCTGAGTGCTGTAAGACTACGTCCCTCATAACACCAAACCATCTTGATCCTCCCTGCTAGGTGCATTGGCTTGGTGAGAAGCCTTTCTGTAACACAGTTTCCACTCTCACTAGCAGATTCCCAGTAGTTAGGGTGGCCCTAAGGCTGCCACAGCTCCCTTGCTTAACATTGTTAAGCATTACCTTTGCAAGCTCTTACTTATTATAGATATATGCTGAGTAGTGCTGCAGAAATTGAAGTTATGTTAAATCAACAGAATAGGCTTGTTTAAATTATTGTGGGAGACCAAAAGGCCAAGTCATTACTTTTGCATATGATTCTTTAATGTAAAAATAAAAAACCAAAGACTTTGCTTCCCCAGCATTCATCGATGTTATACCTGTGCATTAAGTGCAGACTCCAATACTTCATATAGCAAGATAAAGAATTATAGTGTAAGTACTAGAACAGACTATTTCTCTGGGCCTTTAATTTAATAGCAGTGTAGCTGTGAAGCTGTGGACACAGAATCATTGGTCTTATTTGTTTAGATTATTCAAATAAAACATGAGTAATAATGACAGCTTGGGCTGAGATTCTTCTCTACTTTAACTCTTCTGAAAGCTGGACCTGTTTCAGGAATTAAACATTTTTTCCTCCATGTGGCTTTTAGGCTGCAGTTATAAAGCTCTTCATCAGCATGTAGTGACTTTGCTCATTTCTTTGACAAAAGGCTGATAATCTGCACTAATGGCTTTGGCTGACTCATGTATTTAGTTCCCAACTGACTTTGACTGACGTGCTGAGGAATATTAGCAATATGGAAACGGAGGTTGATCACGGAAGGAGACGGACAAGCATGCTGGCTGAAATCCTGCATATTTTTATTTTCATTAGAGTTCATTTCTTTCTGAGGTTAGACTGTTTTTATATTACATTCCCTTCTCTGCTAACATGAATTTTCGGGCCCTAGACTGTGATCTCTGCAGTTAGAAACTCCTCTCTAGATAGATAGCTCTTTGGATTATGTTTTCTTATATGTAAAGTTTCTATTGAGTATTAATAGACTCTTATCCCTAAAGAGAAAGGTATGAAAAGTCTGAAAAAAAAAGATCTTTATTTTCCTTTCAAAATCATTCACATCCAATACCTGGAATTATAACCACTTGGCTATTTACCCACTTAATAAGAAAGGAGAGTGCCATTGGACTGTGTTCTTTATTTGTTTTGGTTTGAGGGTAGTGCTCTCTGCGGTAGTTCAGCTCTGAGCTGCTCTTCCACACTGTCTTTATTCCATGTATCACTGTAAGAATACATACCCAGACACATAAATATGGTGATAAATTCTGTACAGAAGAAATTGAAAATTGTATAAGTCTTTAGGTCACATAATAAAAGGTGAAAAAGAACACAATAGGTTTAAATGAATAATAGTGATCTAAGAGGCACCTACCCATAAATCCAGAAAGATAAACATTGTCCGAAACTAGGCCTAGCAAGTGGACTGTCCTTGAGCAAAAGGGTTGGATCTTGAAGGATAGATTGTACTACTAATTTAGATGACCTGTAAAATAAAATTTGGCAAAGAACCCTGAACCTCAAATCTAAAATTAAAAAATAAATTCAAAGTAAAAATTCATTGTTTCAAAGATTGAAAATGAAGTGCTTGGCTTCCACGGGCAAATAGAAATCCTTTACAGGGAAAAGAAGTACGTATGCAAATCAGCAAAAGTTTTGATTCAAGAGAATCTTACCTGTGCAAAAGTTAAAACTTCTGCTGAAGTTCTTCACTTGCAATAAGCAAATATGTCCCTTCCGTTTCTCAGCAGGATCTCTGTAAGCACAGGTGGGGAGACTGGTTTTGCTTTGTAGAGATGGCATGATATAAAACCTTTGTTATAACCAGGAGAAATTACTATTAGTGTACCTGAATGAAGCTTTTGGATTTTTGCATGACAGAGGCCTCCAAAGCACACACATTTCGTTATTCCAGTACAACAGTCAGAAAAGTCACTATGTGAAATGTTTATTCCTCTTTAAAAGCCAGTTCCTTTCCTAGAGAAAACGATATGTTCTTTCACATACATGAGATTCCAGCTGGTGTTTAAGCTTGACTAGTTTATTGGTAGGTGATTTTGAAGAAGAGTACACTTAATAAAGAAAAAAATATTAAAGAATTCCCACCCGGAAATACCTACCTATCTTAATAAGATAGCTTTATATAAAGATCTGAAGCCTTTTGAGATTAATGAGGCCTGTTTACTTACCATTTCATTTTGAGCCCCCTCTACTACATGTGTTGAATCAAAAGGCTGAGAATTTCTGTATGGGAAATTGAAAAAGAAATTGATAAAACATAAAAAGTCAGCTACTGAGTTGGATTTGAAACCTCTCTCTCTCCTTGTGTTTGCCAGGAGTTGATCAGAAAGGCTGGAAAGACAAATGTTCTCTTTCATTAACAGCAACAAAAAAAAAAAAAAAAAAAAAAAAAGGAAAGAAAAGCTCTCTGTACCTCTGTGGCTCCAGAGACAATTACATAGATGTACACGCAGAAGTATAAAATATGTGTGATGTTACATATTGGTTTGCAGTGGTGCAGTGGTATTGTATAGATGGAGACATAAACCTGTCAATTCTAGTTTTATTACCAGGAGTGCCAGATGCACTGTCCAGAAGCCCAAACATACCAGTCTGTGCCACCAGCCCAAGAGGCCACATTAGGGCTTTCCTCTGCTACTTTCACAGATTTCTCACTTGATAGACTCATGTTCCCACACTATAAGTGACATGGCCTCCCTCTGTGAGCTTTTTTTGCTTTTGATAAAGATGGTATTGTGTGTAACAACATTCATGTTTCTTAAGAGTTCCCCTATCGCCTGTAAGAAACTCCTTAGGTGCTGACCTAAAACAGATGCCATGAGCACTCTTTTTCCTAGTCTTTAAATGTTTTAATGGTTTGTGTATTTTAATTTTACCAGTCACTTAGCCTTCTCATCATATCCTGCTTCTCTCCCAGTTGCCTACAGGGGAGAGACATGGAGAGATAACCTTTCCCTTTCTCTCTGTCCAAAGGCAAATTAAAAGAAAAGCATAAAAACTTTTACATGCCATGGTATGGCTGCTCTGCTTTGCCAGGACCTTTCAACTCTGTTTCAAATGTTGTATGTGCTTGTGCACAATTGTTGTGCTCAGGCTGCTTGCTGCTGTTTTGGGGAGACGCAGTGATCTCTGTTTCTTTGGGTGTCACCACTGAAGTGGCCATGAACAAGGCTTGACAGCTCAGCTTGGGACCCAGAAAGGTGTCTGAACGTATAAAGAGCTCAGGACAAAAATAAAGTGAAGATAGATTCATCTTCATTATCTTTCAAAAAACAGTTACAAGAAAGAGATCAAATTAGATTGCAAAAAGTCTGGAAAGCTGGGAGGCCTGTAGCCTAGATTCCTGAAACCCTTAAATATTACTCTATGTTTGCACAGTTTTTATCACCTCTTTGCAATGTTTCTGTTCAATCATGGAAAATACAATGAAATAAAAAACACATGTTGGGATTTTAAAAGCATTCCTGGTCCTTTTTGAGACTCTCAGTCAAAAGTTACATTGACAACAGGCTGATAAAGTTTGACATGCCATAACTCAGCCTTTTTGAGTCACGGAAACTCCACAGAAGTTATTCTCCCATTGGAAGAGGGTATTACACCTACTACAGAAAAGGAGAACAAAACAAAGCCCATAAACACACTGAAATCCACCACATGATGAGAATTTTGCTTTGCCTCAATGACACTTTCTGAGACTGTGGGCAGCAGATTGTGTTTGGATTGTCAAGGAAACAGTCAGGCCATTATTGTTGTTGTTTAATTTTTGGTGGTTGAGGGTTTTTTTTCCATCCTAGCCAAAGTATTAAAAAAAAAAAGGGGGGGGGAAGAAGTTGATTTCTTCAACAAGCAGCTGCAATGACAGATGGCTGATGAATGCACTACCAGCAGTTCCAATGGAACTCGACTCCGTGGGAGTCGGGGCACTGCGCACCTTCCAAAGGGCGCCACGGTAGTCACTTGGGAAGGGGAGTGAGAGTCAGAATTTCAAACCATGGTGAAAATGTACTGAAGGAAGAGAACATGATGACAAGGGGTGAGAAAGGGAAGGGAGTGATTGAGATCCATCCAGCTGAGTCTTTATCCCCAAGGATGAATTAAGATGAAATAGGGGCCCAGAGCCATAAAAACTTCAGGAGTACTTTAAAAATAATGCCTCCTCTGCTAAAACTTATCATCTTAGCCACACACTTTGCTTCAGGCTTTGTTGATCTTTCTTCCCTAGCCCCCAGATAGACTCCTTCTCTCTCTCTTCTTTCTATGCACTTTTTCCTCTCTTTCCTGTTCCTCCTTTTCCCATAGCTCTCTTCCCAGCCTCATGACTGTGTGCAATTTTGAAGGAAACAGATAGGCTGTTGCTCTTCTCAAAGCTGCTTCCTGGTGCCTGCCAGATGTCCCCCATGAGTCTTCCTTAGCATCCAGGCTCTGGCAATCCATGATGAGCCCTGTTGGGTGATTTGTGGTGCAGTGTCGTCCCTCGTACTTCTCAGACTTGAAAAAATGATTTGCCCTAGCCAGTTATCTTCTCTTTGTCCAAAGGTGCCACATTTAAATAGGTAGTCAGCAAAGTTTACAACCTTCTACTAGGAGTCCTGTGCCAGCTGTGGGAATTTCTCTTACTGCATGCGGGTTTTAGCACACTGTGGAGACAGAAATACAAGTAGGAAGGAACACAAGCCGCACTCTCTGAAAAGAGTCTGCAGGCAAAAGTAAGTAGACAGTTTCCTGCATCATGCAGAATGTCATGATCTGCAAGGTCCCCTGACTCTTGGGGTCCCCAAGACAGTGCAGTTCCCCCTTTCTTCACCTCCCTGTGTGAAGAATGAGGTAAGAAGAAAAGAAGTGGTGGCAGCTGGAAAAGTAGTAGGGGTTTGCAACAGGACAGTGAGTAAACGAGGAACAAAACTCCTCTAGCTGTAAATGTACTGTGTAAACATAAACAATAGCAACAAGCAAGACACGTATTCCAAATCTGTCTCCAGTGAGAATCAATTATGTTATATCCGATGAATCAGGGGAGGGGGCTGGTGAGAGAGAATGGAGACTTATTATTATTTTCAAGTCAAGCCAACCAGCCAAGTCTGCAAACAAAAGCATTTTCTGTCTTTTTTTTCTCTGTCTTGTTGACGGCCTCCCCTTGTCTCTCTTCCTTGGCATATTTCCTGCAGTTCCCCCACCCAGCAGTAGTTATATACATTTGAATAACACTGCAGTTCAAACACCAAAAGAATTGTTTTCCTATGGTTTCTAAACGTCTTTTCTATTTTCTTGTATTCATAATCCTGGCATAAGCAGTGCCTATCAAGGGGTGTTCTACATCAGAAAACTCAAGTATGAGACTGTGTACGTGTGTGTTTGTCTATGTGCTCACGCTTGCATGAATACATGTGACCAAAGAGGCAAGAAAATACTGCTGCAGATCATTAATGAAATAATGATTGGTACTTCTTTTATACCTGTGGTTGCAAAAAGAAAGGAGAGGTTTTATTCTTGTATCTGCACATCACTAACTAGTGGAACACACACACAGAGGTTTCTTTCTGTATCCTCAAAATCACAAAATGGGAAATGAAAAGGGGAGGAGGAGAAATAGAAAATTGCTGGAAATGATTGTCTCAGGGTATTCTCTAATAAGAAAGGAGCCCCACTTTGAACTCTTAATTCTTTGCCAGAGAACAAAACCCTTAAAGCATTTTGCTACCTTTAATTGTATTACTCTTCTAGTAATCAATAAAGATAAAAAAAGATCATTCTATGTACAATATGAAATCACACAGGGTCTGACTATGTGGAGATAGATTCCACTTATCTGTCTCTAGGGGTAGCTTCTCCTGTAGTAGAAAATTCAATTTTTATTTGGATTTTAAAAATGTTTCAAATTATTCAGTCAATGCTACATGCATATTAAAAGATTTATTACCAAATATTCTCAATCTTGATGTACTGGATCTATGCACCCAATTCCCACTAATGTTAATGGAACTGCATCTGTAAATCCCTGCACATCAAAGCAAGACGGTACCCATAAGTATTGCAAATACATAGGTAGCTGGATAAATAGCAAAAAGATTAAGCACCTTTGGCATTACTGTTTTTTATTTCTTTGTGTAAACGTTGGTCTCATCTTTCTAAGGACTCAAGATGAAAGAAACTAAATGCATCCGGGCCAACATCCCCCACGCTTCAGCGTGGGTGTTAAAGGGAGACACCTGACTACTGAGTGGTGCACCCACTCTAATTGAAGGGAAGAGGGAGAAGAGTGCCTCCACAGGGTGACTCAGATGTTAGGTGGGCTGAATCAACCAAAGAGGTGCCTGTTTCTCTCTACTGACTGTTAACTGGGGGTGTATAAAGAGATGTTAATTTAAACACCTGAAGGGAGATTGGTTATATTAGGCCTTAAAGTATTAAATTCCCATTCCTGTCCTCTGGTATGAGGTGATTTGAACACTCCTGCTCAGGGAATAGGCTGTTCACCCCGTGCTGGGATGCCTATTAGTCCTTTACGTTAAAGGTGTGTAAAGAGAGATGGAGAAAGGGCAACGATCCCATCTCTCTCATTCACACCAATATTAAAAAAACACATTCGTACATCAAAGCCAAGGTTTTAAAACATGGATTCCTCAAGTTTAAACCTTAAATCCCTAGGTGGAATTCATACAAAGCAGCTTGGATTTCACTGCTCCAGAACTAGATTTTGGTTTAGTTATCTGACCTTAGGCATCCATGTCTTGTAACTTTTGGATAATGTTTTAAAAATTAAGAGGAAAAAAGTGTATTATTATTAATATTATTAATAAATTTATTAATTAAAATATTTACGTATATGCCAATGTAAACTGTAATTAAAGTAAATTAAATATACTAACAGCAAAGTTATATAGAACTTCACATACTGTGTTAGAATTCAAAGCAAACAAATGCATATTTTAAAGTGAAAAAAGGATGAGATAGAAAAAGTAATTACCATGAGGACGATAACTATATTAATTGTCAGAAGAGAATACATCTTCAATAAAATCATAAGGAGTGCATACTACAGTAAAAGATGGGTGGGGTGATTAGAGCACAGACAGGCTAATAACTGTTAATTAATAATACCTTTCTATAACTTCCATTTCTTATCCCTAGATTCACAAGTGCCTTACAAAGGAAGCATCATTAGCCCCATTAGGCAGAGGAAAGAGGAAGAGGCATAGCATAATGAAGTACAGTGGCCAGCATAACCCAAGGGTATGGCTACACAAACAATTTACAGTGAGTTAAATTAGATGACAGATTAACAGTCAGATGCTCCGCTCTAACTTCCTATTTGCCTGCTCTTGACCTGCAGTAAATGCAACCCATCTTACCTCAGGTCTAATGAAAGGACTAAGCCTCCTCTCTGGCTGCAGGAGGGAAAAAGTGAGTACCTGATACTGTGAAACCACACTGCCTAGCTCGCTCTAATGCCACCTCTGTCAAAAACCTGGGTAGTCAGTTTGTGAGATGGCAGTGCTCATTTTATGAGGTTCCGCTGACATTGGGATGATTGTGGTATATAAATGGAAATGGCTGATGGGAAAGGAAGTGAGATAGACTCTGCAGTGATGGGGGGTGAGATACATTGTGCAGTTCAGCACAAAAAAGATCTGCAATGTGACAGGAGGGTTCCAGGAAAAGCAGGTGGTGTGGGAATGCAGCTCCCCATTAGGGCAAGGCTCAAAGAGAAGGGGATCAGTCATAGCCGGAGTCTGTATTATTTAAGGCTTAAAAATCTGAAAGGGCCAACTTAAAGTCAACCTGCCACTTCAGAGGCTGGCAGTGTGGAGAATGCAGCGTGGCGTAATATGTTCTTACTGGCTCACAGGGTTGAGCACACGTGCTGCCGTTCTTAGAGTGAGCAGTGCTGAGCAGCCGGGCTCTAAGCTCCACTAAGAGGGTATTACAATAATTGAGCTTGCTGGTAACAAGGTCCGTGTTGCTATATTTGTGATAGGCATGGGATAATCTGAGTGTGCAGCTGGTGCGTGTAGCAGAACTGGAGGAGGGAGGAAAAGAACCTCTTTGACACTAGGACTGGAAACCTGGATTTGACTTAAGCAATGGCAAAACTCCATTAACTTCACTTTGAGCCTATGTTTGCCAGGTACTTTTCGTGGATTTCAGTGGCTTAACACAGTACCAACCCACAACCAGCTCATGACCAGTTCTTCATGTGAAGAACACAATTCTTCAAAGTGCAGGGGAACATAACAGCAATAATTCCAACTAGTACAACCTGCTTTTACCAGCTCAGAGAAGAAATTTCTCCAGCTGCATGAGAATACCCCTCTCCTTCTCTATGGCTAAAATACAAATCAGCATGATGATGGCATGGGATTCTATACAAATTTACTAAGATATTCAGTCTTTGTTTTGTTGTTTATCTGTTTTGATCTTTCCAAACTTACTGCCTTTCTCACATTGTAAAATCTGGGAGAAGATCTGGCACAGATTTAATTTTCCCATGTGCATTTTCCCCATGGTTCATTTTCGTTTTGAAAACCCTCTTCACCTAAAATCCCAAATCCTTTGTCCAATCACAGCTAATAACATGAAGTCTGAGTCTGAAAAATCTTCAACTTTTAGTGCTCTCCCGTGAGTCTCACATTCCTCCAGGCTCTAGATCGGGCAAATGCCTTAACTTTCACTTGACTGTGGAAACTGCAGGGACACCAGCTGTTCCTGGCCCATTTTCTCTCCCCAATCCTCCTCACTTTGTTTCAATTATTTTCTGATTGGGGCTTGATGCAGCAAATATATTAAGGGAAATTCAAAGGGCTGTGGATGTTCAGAGCAAAGCTATTTTAGGGTTATTGCAGGGGAACACTATCCTGAAGGAGCTGGATAAGCAGTTCCTCCACACTGAGAGCACAATGGCCTTCTGGGTTTTCTCTTATGGTGGGGTCTCTGAATAGTCAGTGTAAGGGTCAGGCAATTCCAGACCCAAATCAGCATGTTGGAGATGTGTTATGCTCTTTGCCAGCACCTGCCATTCTCCTAGGAAACCCTGGCAGGATTCTCAGCTGACAAACTAGCACTAGGTCATAAAATCAGGGACCCAGATACCTCTTGTCACATAAACTAAGCACTTATGGGCTTTGGTCTTGCCAAGCTTAGATGGTAGTGAGCTGGGGATTTGAAGATCAAAAGTTGAGCTTTAGACAGGATTTGGGTATGCAAGTCTTCTCTGGATTGAGCCCTTTGTCTAACCTTTTTGGCTAAGATCATTTACTGCTTAAGAATAGGCATCTTGAAATTCTGTGGTCTGCCCTGTCAGCCACAAATTAGTGATGGTAAACGCATGAAAAGAAATTATCCATAAATGAGTATATTATATAAAAAAATCTTATGTGTATATGTGTCTGTGCATTTTGAGCAAAGTGAATGCTTTTTGCACAACTCAAAAAGCATTTTTTAAAAATGAATATATGATACTCTATGTGAAGTCTACAGTCATAACAGGAAATCATGCAATTTCTGCAGAAAGATTTTATTTAAAAAAGCAGAGTGAATCTCATTGACCTACATTCAGCTTCCCCAGCATACACTGTACCTGCAGAACTTTTCTGCAGAGATACATTGTAGATAGAGATCAAAGGCAAATGCTGGTGTCAGAATTGTCTAAATGTCCCTTTTTGGGCCTGAAATCCTAGATCATTGCCATGCATTTGCACTGACTTTGTAACTTTAATCAACCTGTAAACTGTTCCTTGGACTGCTGTCTTTAAAAGCCAGGTAGGCTGTTCCTGGGGATAATGAATGCCTGTATCTACAGAGCAGACAAATGAAGGTCTCTGTTGCCTCAGAATGAAAATACCTATTTTTAAAGAACTATCTAGGATGCACTGCAGTATTTAAAAGTAGCAAAATAAAGTTAGCATCCGTGTTAAAAGAACTACAATTTAAACCAAGCTAGATTCATCCTGTTCAATATATACCCTAATTGTTTTTTTCTGAACATTTGGTCCCCTCTTTAAAAAGGCCATAGGGGTGCTAAACATTGCCTATCAGGGTGCTGAATTTTATTACAAGCACATCTGTCTACTCTGAGTTAGACTGAGACCTGCCAACTCATTTCTCACACACCCACTGAAATGGGTCTGGGTTCACATATGTGTGTGTGGGTGTATGGGGAGCTGTAGAGTGAGAGGAGGAAACTGCAAGGGTTAACACTGACCACTGCAGTGACGAGCTTTTAGGCACCATTCTGTCTGGTGAGGGTCACACAGGGACATGCTCCCGCTCTCTCATGGAGTGTCTAGCTGGGTGTTTAAGAGATTAAGTTGAAAAAGGAAAAATGCAAAGAGGCAAAGAGAGGAAGGATTCTTTACAAAATAGGAAACATGTAAAACACAAGGTATCTACAGATCTTCTCGGTGTCTGTCTCTCTGCGGTGCAATCAGGTAGTTGTAGACTGTAGCTTTTTCGAGTGCAAACACTTTATAAATATATCCTCTCTGTAAGATTGTCTTTTATGCTAGACAACTTCAATAATTTGGGCAGTGGTGGTGTTTCCAATTATGATATCCTAAAAATACTAAAAAACCAAGACAGTCACATAAAATTTCTATTAATAAGAAGTATTTACTGAGATGGAATATGTTGTTGTATAGTCTCTGTTTTCAAAGTTTCTGGGGATTTTTTTTTTTAATTTTCAAAAAATTTGCATGGTAGATGAAAAGAGAAGTTACGAAATAACTTCTTCCTACAAAAGTAAATAATTCAACCTCTGCAGAAAATATTTTAAATATGGAATATTTAGGGAAGTGTATGTCATGTAAAAATATAATTGTTAAATGACTTTGTATCACAAAACATTACCATTTCCAATGAGCTGTAATTGATACTAAGTCTCCAAAACTCTGAAGTCATCCTCTGGAGTACAAAACTGAACTGATCTGAAAGTATCTTGAAATTTATTCTTAGAACAAATCCTGTTGCTTCAGTCTTGTGTTCCTGTCCTGCCATTCTCATAGGCTTAGGTAATTTCCAAGGTCTTTCCTTAACCCTCAACTCTTCCCAAAATCATAACCTCTTTATTTTTTGTGCTACTTGTGCATTAAAAAGTTTAAGTTAAATAAATGGCATTGATAGCTCTCTTTCTACATTGTGTTCTACAAATTCCTCCTCTTTGCCCTTATACATCTGCTCTAGACAGCTTGAGTTTCTTCTGACTTCCTGATGTCTGGTCACAAGACAGAATTTCATCTCATGAATTCAGCTTTCATTGAACCTAATTACCAGCCCCTTTCTTGAAGACAATTAGGTAACTTCTGCCAGAGCACGGTACCTTTCATGGGATTCTCCTTGGGTCACACTGGCCATAACTGCTTTACACTTTTAGGACCTTTACACGGTCACTTGTTGCTAGTTACCCGATATGAAGATTAGCTTGTGGGATCTGTGCTACCTCAGACAAAAGTAAAACAATTCGCTTGTCAGTCATCCACATTATTAATGGAGCATATAGGAATGACACAAATACATCCAGGTGATCCAAGGAATGTGAATTTGCTTAGGTGAGCATGAAGAAAATGCTCCATCATCAGATAACTCCATGTACTTCATTTGTACTGAATAAGCCTAAAAGTCAGGCACTGAAAATTTGTTTTATGTTAAAAAGGGAGTGGGAAGGACACAGTTCCAGAAAATAGGTGAGTAGGAGGAGAATATAAGTACTAACAGATTTTTTTGGGGAAGTAGTTAAGAAAGAAAAACTGGGTAAGAGAACTGGATTTTTCAAAGAGAGAGTTAAGTCAGGAAGAGAGTCAAGTCAGGAAGAGAGTCAAGTCTTGAAAAGTATCTAAAGGCTCCCAAAGAGAACATATTTATTAATTGGCAGAACCATCCTCAAGCATTAAAAAACATGACAAAGAGAATTAAGCTTTATAAACTTAGAGACTGCTTTAAAAATTATTCAGATCACATTAATATCAGGTAAAATACTTCTGCGAGAGTCTTATCTTGGAAGGGGTTTTGGGCTGCGGAGGTCAGACCTCCCCTCTAAATCTAATACATTGATGTGTGTTGTCCACAGATTGTGTGGCAATAACTTGTACTTTTTTAAGGAATCAAGAAATTCTGACAGGAACAGGGCAGTGTCTCTTTGTATTCGTTGCTTCTGCTTGTCAAAAATCCATTGCAGTTTTGGGCCATATTCTGTCTACTAAGTATTGACAGGATCGTGGGTAATGTTCCTTTTAGTAAAATATGACTGTCTGTTAGCAATGGTGGGAATATTCTGACCTATTCAGTTGGTAGCTTGGTATAAATTGTTGTAAATCCATTCAAACTACAAATTCTATTACTTGTTATAAATATTTTTTGGTAAGGTCATAACGTATACAACCCCAGATGCGTGGACAGACTGGGGAATGAGATGCTGGAAAGCAGTCCTGTGGAAAGAGACTTGGGGGTCCTGGTTGCTGGTGAGTTGAATATGAGACAGCAGTGCCCTGGCAGCCAGGAGGGACAACTGTGTCCTGGGAGGCATCAGGCAAAGCATCGCCAGCCGGTTGAGGAGGGGATTGTCCCTCTCTGCTCTGCACTGGTGTGGCCTCACCTTGAATATTGGGGCAGTTTGGGGCACCACAATATAAGAAAGACATTAAGCTGTTAGAGAGTGTCCAAAGGAGGGCAATGAAGATGGGGAAGGGCCTTGAGGGGAAGCTGTATGAGGAGCAGCTGAGGGCACTTGGTCTGTTCAGCCTGGAGGAGACTGAGGGGAGACCTCATTGCAGTTACAACTTCCTCATGAGGGAAAGAGGAGGGGCAGGCACTGATCTCCTCTCTGTGGTGATCAGTGACAGGAACTGAGGAAATGGCCTGAAGTTGTGTCAGGGAAGGTTTAGGTTGGATATTAGAAAAAGGGTCTTCCCCCTTCCAGGGTGGTTGGGCACTGGAACAGGCTCCCCAGGGAAGTGGTCACAGCACCAAGCCTGGCAGAGTTCAAGAAGCATTTGAACAATACTCTTAGGCACATGGTGTGACTCTTGGGGCTGCTCTGTGCAGTGCTAAGGGTTGGACTCAATGATCTTTGTGGGTCCCTTCCAACTCAGAATATCTGAATCTGAATCTATTTAGGGATAATACCCTAAAATTTTAAATTCACATGAATTAAAGGAGAGAACAGCTACATGTCTCTGTGTTCCAGAACAATATGTATTTTATCACTGAGGAAATGCTAGAGGGTCCAATATTCTTATTCCACAAATTAACAGAGCTGCTTTTGGGGGAGGAGCATGTCTATTTTTTTAAGGTTGTCAACTAGTCCTAATCAACTCAGTTCTCTGAAATATTCTGAAAAAGAAAAAAATGTCTTTCAGAAACTGTTTAATATTTGCCCTCTGGAAAATATTCTTTATGAACAACAATAAAGCTTATGCAGTCAGAATTGAGACACCTGAATATTATCAGATACTCTAAAATTCTTGGTTTTGGTCACTGCCTAATTAAAGGAAAATGACCTTTCCAAAGCTGGTTAAATGCAATGGAATATCGAAAGTGATTTAAAAGGACCACAGACCACACGGAGGAGAAGAATTTGGCTGCTAGGAGTCAAGTTCCCCTGTTTTGCTTGCATTTTGCAACTGATAAAGTTTGAGAATTAGAGCACTGTCAATATATGCTATAAAACCACGTCCTTTAAGAGGATAATGCTCCACTAGACCTTTTGCCACAAATTACTCTCTATAATTGGACCTAAGATCACAAAGTGTGCACATTTACAAGATAAATTGAAAATTAATGAACAAATAATATAGTAATTACCAAATCTTTATTATTTGAAGAATATACACACTATGGGGTCTATTTCTTCCTCAATGAGCATGTGTAACCCCCATTAATTTTAATGGGAGTTAAGCGTGCACATCAAAGGAAGAATTAACTCATGATTTTAAAACTGACTACTAAGATTAAGACCTGCACTTTTGGCTTTGAGTTGAAAATGTGGCATATCTTTTGATATTTATCTCTTTTTAATTGTGTATTTGTAGCTGAAGCAATTTGCAAATCATTGTTAGCCCTATCAGTACAAGGCAAAGATAAATTGCATTATATACCCTACTTCTTGGACTCCTTGATGTTCTTTCCTGATTAAATTGAACTGTACCAGCAGTATCATAATTAATAATCTATGCTGATCAAGTTGGCAGTACTAAGGCCGTTTGGTATCTGATGGCAATGAAAAATTGTTCAAGCAAGGTGTGTCATTTGTTGTTTTTTTCACTAATGTGAGAAATCTGCAATTAATAATACTGAGTCATGGAGATTTTCATATAATGTGAAACCTGTAGTTTAGGTCTGGACAAGGTAAAAATCAACCAGTTTAATAAGATTTCTGTGGCAATTCATGAACTATAATGTTAAGCCTATGTAAAAAGGATTTTACTCCTTGGAAAGAGATTATAAGACTCTCAGATGGAAACTTTTGGTCCCAGATGAGTTGGTACCAGTTGTTACTTCTACATCTCATCTCAGGGACAGGGTACTTCCTTGTGCTCTTCTGTGGTTGTCCATTAGTGAATATTAGGGAAATGGCTTCTGCAGTCGTGCATAGCCTTTTTGATATTGATCCAGGTGTTGGTCCCCCTCTTAGAGCAGGAAATGAATATATTTTAAAATGTAAACCAACATGGATTAAGTGTATGCAAAGAACTTCTAATTTATTTTAAAAACAGTAATGCCAAGTCTTTGCTTTTTAAAATGAACTATCCAGTCAGACTGAAACATAGCACTCAACTAGTGGTAAAAAACTCAGAAACATGGCTAACAAGAAGGTGGCCAGTGTGACCTTAATGTCAGAGTTAAAGAAACTCCAAAAACTAAATAACAAAAGGAGGGAAAAAATTAAAATTTTAAAATTCTTTGCCTTTTATGTAGGCAGTTTTTCTTGCTGTAATTAGGAAATTCACCCTAGTAGCAGACCATAATATATATTTCATAATCTATCTGTTGTTCCTTACGCTACTGCAAAGTAAAATAATTTTCTATATGTTTGGCTGTGTGAATTTAGAACTGAAGGAATGCACTTGCAAAAGCATTTATTCATAAAAGTATAGCCACTGAATAACCCTTTAAAATTTCCCTTTATTTTGCTCATCTATTCTTTTAAATGTAAATGTTTCAAATTGTTACAACTGGTAGCTGCCATTTACGCTGCCTCAGTTTAGTCCCATTTTCAGCCAGATTAGAGGAAAGAAGCCTTAGATCTCAGTAGTGGATTTCAGCCAAAATAATTTAAATCCTATCAACTTCATATTTTCAATAGTAATTATAGAAGGTTCCTCCACATTTCTGCACACTTTATAAGCTACCAACACCGGACAATATTTGCAAACCCTTCAAATGTAAATGGAGAGCTCAGTATTATGTCAGTTATCGCAATGCTAAGTGAGGTCTTGCCGTCCTCTCATTATGGAGATTACATTTGAGGTAAGGGAGCTTCACTGTTTTGCTACATCTATTAATCAGTGGATGAGAACATAGAGAGTGTTCAGAGTGACATCTGTAGCAACTTTTGAATAGTGAGTAATGTGGAAAAGATTCAGCAAGGAGACTATTTTCTTGAGAGAAAAAATAATTATGAACTATCAAAATGAGGGTTAGATGCAATAGCTTAAAGAAGAAATTCATAAAAAGGTATCCAGAGAAACCAATGTATATTAATAATTTTAAAACAGGTGCTTGAAGACATATGGTAGTTACAGTAGTGACTTGTGCCTGTATATTCAGTCAAGACAAAGTTTCAGAAGGGAAACATATTAAATCTTTAAGTTAGAAAGTATCTATTTAAGGATAACACTCTTTTGTGCTTCCTCACTTATATAAGATGTGGCTAAAAACATTCTTGTTTGATATAAAAAAAAAATGTTTTGTAAAGGAAGTATCCCCTTACCGTGCTCTGAAGCTTAGAAAACAAGTATTTCAAAACCAGTCTCTGCTTCTGGGATGGCTTTTTTAGGTTTTGGTTTTCTTTTTGTATGATGTTAATAAGCAGATTAATAGGCAGAACAATCCTAGGGAAGGCTAAAAAGTAAATCCTCCTGGAGGACATTTTTAAATCTATGGAAAACAAGAAAGTGTTTGGAACAGACAGCATGGGTTTAGCACAGGCAAGTTGTGTCCAACGAACCTGATGATGATGTGAGCAGTGGCTCTCTGGATGAAGGGAAGGCAGTGTGTTGTTCACCTTGGCTTTGGAAAAGTTTTAAAAGTTGTCTCCCACGGCATCCTTGTATCCAAATTGGGGCTAGCTGAACAGAGTAGGTTGATGAGCCTTAAGCTATAATGATCAACAGTTTGAATTCTAATGCATAGCTGGTTCCTAAACAGTTAGTTCTGGGGAAAATGAACAGCTTTGATGATAGGATGAATCTCATGCTCATCAAGGTTGTGATGGCAGAAAATTAAGGGGCTGTTTGATACAATGAATGATCTGGCTGAGATTCAGAGGGATTTTAAACTGGATAGAGGGAGCAGTAATTTAACAAATTTTATTAAAGATATATGTAAAGTCCTACACCTAGTTGAGAACTACTCCAGGCTGAACTGTAGATTAACTGAGGAAACAGGTCTTCTGAAATGGACTTGTGTGTCTTGGTGGATGACAAAGTGGATGATGAGTCAGCCATATGCCCTCAAAGCGGAGGAGAGTAGCCAGGGATGCTGTGAAGAAGACATAGCTGGCAGATCTGTGGAAATAATTATTCCCCTCTACTCAATACTTGTGAGGCCACATCTGGGACAGAGTCCATCTTTTGGGGATCCAGAATGGGAGACAGACTGATAATATGAAGAAAGACCTCTGGAGGGTCACTCAGCTAATTAAGGAAATGGATCTGAAAATTAATGAAGAGGTGTTAATTGAGCTTTGTTTGATAAACTTGCAGAAGAAAAGACTAAAGAGGGAATCCAGGCAGAACGCACCTGCAGCTCAGATGCAGCTAAAGGGAGGCTACAGAGAAGACAGAGATCACAAGTTAAGAGTAAGGGAAAATTCAATTGAATATGAAGAAAAGTTCTTGCAAGAAAAATTGTTAAACATGGGATGGTGTTTGAGAGAGGCTGTGGGTTTTCTATCCTCAGGGTTTTTCACATTTGCCTCAAAAAGGTCCTGAACAACTTGGTCTAACTTGTAAGTTAGTCCTGATTAGTGTTGGTGGTTAAACAACTTTTGAACTCCACTTCTAATCTAAATTACTCTATGATTCTAGAATTTCTCTAAAAAGCAATATTCTTACCTATTTTATGTCTGAAAATGTATAACTTAAGAATTATAGTTTTTAAAATGAAGATTCATTTGCTAATTTTCTTAAGAGGTTTTGGTTGAGTGCGGAAGGAAAAAAAAAACAAGAGAAAAAAATATTAATGACAGGCACTTAAAGCTATCCGTATAGCTTTCCATTTCTTGAATAAATTTATACTTCCACAAAAATTTTCAATTTTTTTAAAATATTTTCAAAAAAGCCTGTAAATTAACATATAGCTTTGTGCGCTGGTGAAGTCATACATTTTAATTTCATTAAGTGCACTGGTGAAGCCATTACCCATGAAATCCATGATTTTTAGAGTATAGAAAGTTATAAATAAAAGCAGGACAATATAAGTTAGAAAGACCTTCACATAACTTAGAAAGGCCTCTGTAAAAATATTATCTTTTTTTAATTAACTTCTAATTGCTTATACAAAACTCATTTTAATTAATATTAGTTTTCAATGGACATGAGAGTAGTATTAAAGATTTTTTTCCACCTCAATGCAGCTAGTATTTAGTAAGAATAGCTGTAAAATCCTAGTGATTGTGAAAGGAAAACAGTGTTCTATGTCAGAAAGCAGAAGTGATTCTTTGCTACATTTTTTATTGTCTCATAATTCAAACAATCACTTACTGAGAATAGTATCCAGTGCCTGGTATTTTTTATTTTGAGATCTGGATGAATTAATACCTAAATAGAATATTTAGGTATTCCAAAAAATACCTTGGGGTACTTTTGTAATATTTATATTTTTGACTGCCTCTGAGTTTGAAAGGATGAATTGCATTTGTTGTGGTAAAAAGAACCCCAAGATTCACTTCAGTTTCCAAAGTAGGTCCCTTCTGATCTTCAGAAGGGAAACCTGAGTTTCTGAAGAAAAGCCATCAAGGCTCCAAAACACCAGTCTTCAAAATTTCCCATCAAATGTCTTGATTTAGTGCCACTGCAATCATTTGGCTCTTTGCCATTGTCTTCATTAAGCTCACTATCATGACCCAAAAGGTTTCTACAATTAGCAGGAGAAAAAGATATTTAGGAAATGTGGTGTGTTTTCAGCTGTGGTGTGTTTTTTTTACAGCACCACCTTTCTCTTTTTCCAAGCAGTTTTTTAGGGTCTGACATAGAAAGTCTGCCATGGCAAGACTACACTACACAAATATCACAGAAAACACTAAAAGAAAGGCTTCGTATAAGCTTCCCCTGTTTGTCTGAACCAGGCAATTCTTTATTAATGGTGCTGTCAAAGTTTGTATTGTGCTCACATTGGAAAGGGAAGTTTCATCCTCACAAAACCAATAAAAGTTGATTACATACATATGAAATCTATGGATTAGGGGCAGGATTTTTGGATCCTTTAAAAAGGAAGTGTCATGTTTCATCTTCTGTAGGGGGATCCATGGGAATGCATATGTGAAGCCACAGTACTTCATATAGTCCCTCTCAGTAAAGATCACACAAAGAAAACCAAATTTTTTAAAACACAACTATACAATTATAGTTACAAGGGAAAAAAATATCCCTATATCCCTTCTTTCCTTTCATCTTCAGTGCCACCTGAAGGCTGTCAAGAGAAATTAATGACTTTGATCAAGGGACAAAATATGGCAGATATTCCTAGTTAATAATAATACACCAATAAATTATATTAGTTGAAGCAATTTGGAATGGCATTTTGAGAGGACAGAGATGATGCCAGACCTGTGACCAAAGGGCCAAATATTCTAATGGGACCAGTTAACTGTCAAAATCAAAAGTCAGACTTTCAAAATCAAACATTATGCTGAATTTCATAGAAAATAAAAGAAACATGATTCATAGTAGAATAGATTTAAGAAATAATATTATTTTCCCTTCAAATATGTGGTTAATTTGAAAAAAAAAGCTTTGAGAAAGAAGGTGAATATGCAAGCATGTAGAGTTGCATGAAAATAAAAGGGTGGAAATCCCAACAAATCACAGTGTTCTCAAACCAAAATATTTCTGTTCTTTAAATTTAAAGTGGCTTTTCAGAAGATTTTTTACTTTCTCTGTCACAATCCATCACATAATTACAATTTTAAAAAGTGAAAAATTAAGTGATTTGACTAAGTTGACATAATTCTTTCTTCTCAGCATTTTTTTGAAGTCTGCAGGACTCTGCAGTTTGAATGATATCCAGTTAAAAATTTTCTGAATCTTTCCCAAGAAAGAAACTCCATTCTTTTTATATTTGAAATTCTTTCTTAAACTACTTCTGGTTGCCTAAAAAGATGCATAGCCTTTTCAACTTATTCAAATGTCAGTCCCAGAATATGTGTTTCCTAAGTAGACATGCTTTGCAAATACATAGCTGTTCCTATAGTATTTCAGATTATCTCTGTGACATAACATTTTCCCATGCATTTCTATCACCTTCATCCACCTCCTTTTTTATAATGAAGCTGACTCCAAAGTGAGTTGATGAACCCCAGTGAAACAAGAGAAGAGCACCACAGAGTAGGTTTAAGACATAAAGTCAAACAAAATAATCTTTCATACTGATAGGATAGGATTTGGCATAGGCAGTATGTAATCACCAAAGCCATAACGGGAATCAGATTACAGAGGTTAAAGGAAAACACCTGACATTATGAAATGTGTGATGAAATATTCTTCATATAATCATGTATTTCAGAAAGATAGTCAGCTTGATTGTTACATTACCTTAATTGAAGGTAAAAGCTGAAATATATATAGTGATCTGGTAAATTGCTATGAGGCCACCTTGCTTTAATTGAATCTAATGGTATGGGAATTTCCTCCCATTAACTGGATGGGAAGGAGCAGCTGGTCTTTAAGCAGTCAGACCATTGGATAAATGGCAGGCTACATAAAGGAAGAGGAAAAAGTGTCTTTTGTCCCTGAAGTTGTAGGTTTCTGATGCTTTCTGTAGCTTACTGGAAATTAGGTAACACAAGTTTAGTAATTCCAGTCTATATCCAACAGCTGCAGCACTCCCTTCTAGGATGCTCTAAGACAGTCAAGATATTTAGACTTTCTTACAGTGACTGTTCATCTTTGTTTTCTGCCTTGTTTTCTTGCATGAAATATATGGAAATTACTCCAATATCAAGCCTCTGGAAAGTATGGACAATACCCATGCTTTTAATGCTGTTAAGGGACAGTTCTTGGGTATTTTTTACACTACACAGTTGTAAACTGCATAGGCTACCCTCAACCACCATAGCTTAAAATTAAGTATTCTAACTTACTGATTACTATACAAATCAATATAAATTTTGTGTGGATCCAAGTTCTCAAATGCAGAACCACTAAATCATATGTCTAGGTGCTCAAATGGACACTTGGCCACATGAAGCAGTTCTGTACCAATCTGGAAGCTCATTGTGAAGCAACAAGTCTGTTCCTCTCCTGAGGGAAGGAAAATTGTTGGATAGAGACATACAGATCTTTGTCAGAAAAGTAAACTCTGAGAAACTTTAACCTGTATTTTCTATAAATTTGGTAATACTAGGTTGCATCTAGTCAGAATTAGTTATTATAGCAAATATCTTTTCCTTGGAATACTTTTTTTAAAAACATTGGTTTTAAAGGTTTTTTTCCCCTTTTTGAAAAGGTATCATTCCGAAGTTCAGGCCATCAAAGTAAAAAGTTCAAACATCACTACAAAACATGTTTGATGATAAAATATTAAAAATTCAGTAATAAAGGCACAGAAATGATTATATAACTCTGTAGGTTAAACATGACCCACTTAAACAAATAGCTCGGACTAAAAAAGACAGTCTGTAAAATCAGTGTATTTATTCCCAGTGCTATGAATGACATATGTTTAAATTGATCTCACAATCAACTCATATCTGCTTCAGCACAGTCATCTGATACCTATTTAAATGAATCTCATCTAAGAGGTGCAAGATCACTCCTGGGTGACAATTCCATCTCACAGTGGGACGTATGCTAATACAGCTGAACTCAGGGACAAATTCTTGCTGATACTGATTTAAATGGGAATAGAAATTTGTTGTCTCTCTAAAATGAGAAAGATCAAACTTTGAAAGAGGAAGCAATCTGTTGAGATCTGCATGTGCCTTAATTTCAAATAAAATCCTTGGTTTTCAGGATCTCTTTTATATAAGATATGACATTAGAATAGGGGGGTAACTGGACAGTAATCCCAACTAATTTTTTCAAGGAAGAAAGGATGAGGAAAAGAGATAAACAATAAGGGAGCAGAGGGAATTGTGACTTAATTGGATATTCAAAATATAATTAAAATACATTAAAAGATGATAAAATAATTCCATATATGTAAATACAATGTATGAAGCAAGCTGTATATATTGGCCTTGTTTCAAGGGCACGTTCCTGTTCATTACTGTGCATAAGCTTTTGCTTAAGTGGTGTTTCTTAGAGAGAATGGTCTTAAGTTCTTATTTAAATGCTCTCTTGAAACAGGGCCAACATATAACTCCATGCTATTTTTACTCAGACACTCTGCCTTTACTCACTGCACTCACCTATTCCATCTTGACTCTAGTACAACAAAGTCTTCCACGTAGAAACCATGGCTCTACGTTTATTGATAGAGTACAGTTTTGCCAGCTCTAAGTCCTGAACTGGGTTTTCTGGATTTTCTGGTGTTTCTTTGCTGAGCTGTTAATACTGGTAATACAAATAACAGTTAATAAATCAATCTGTTTCTTCCAGGAATTTTGCTAGGAGGCATTAACCCCTTCTCACCATCTCCCAGGCCACACCCCTGCACTCTTTACAATGAGTGCAGCATATTTTTTATTTCTTCAACTGGCATTTGCAATCTGTCCTGACATAATTTACACATTTACACATTTTACAGAGCAAAGCACAGTCATGCAATTTAATTCCAAAAAACATAAGCATAGGAGACTCGGCACACTCGATTAGCAAAGCATATGATCGAGTTTTGCCAGTATGATATCAAAGGCACACGTTTGATTTGAATTTGTGTCAAAATGTACCTGCTGCTCTTCATTTCAAAACAGACATGTGCTGATGTGTTAGCCCATATTCACACACAGGGGGCTTTTATATGCTGCAAACTGCACGTGTAGACCAATGTCCTTTACGAATGCACTTTCTTTCCCTTCCTTTTCTCTTATCTTAAGGCAGCTGGTCTCCACATCCTCAGGGAGAGGGAAGGCCTGTCATCGCCTGA
Source organism: Pseudopipra pipra (assembly GCF_036250125.1). Lineage (NCBI taxonomy): Eukaryota > Metazoa > Chordata > Aves > Passeriformes > Pipridae > Pseudopipra > Pseudopipra pipra. Next base: position 51,630,322 of record NC_087554.1, read on the forward strand.
GACAGAGCAGAGGAAAGCAAGAAATCACTATTCAACCTAATGAAATAAAGTTCTGACCCAGATAAAGTCATCTGCGTTCTTCCACTGATCATTGCCCTATTGAGCCACCATTCCAGTTCTATTATTTCTTTTAAATAGGGATTTAATGCTCATGAATGGAAGGTGAATGCTTGAAAATGAAAGGTGATCACTGCAGTAAAAGACAAATCAATACAGAACCAAAGTGCTCTACTTATCCACAGGGCAAACTAAAGTGAAAGGAAATGTCTTCGAGACCCTCTCAAGCAGTTGTACTAATAGAAACGATGATTAAATTCCCATACTATTACACTTGGACTTAAAAAAATCAGTGATTAAACACTTAGTAGAAAAGGAATTGGCAGCTTCCTAGACTGTAGAAATTTTGTTGTTCACTTTCCTTTAGCTTGACTTAAAGGAAATTTATTTGATTGAATTTTGTCAATTTTTGATTAATAAAGATTGACAGCTGCACAGAGCAGTCTTAGAAGGACCAGAAAAAGATTTTATCTTGCAATTTGTTTAAAGTTCAGTTTCTAGGAATGCAGGGAGTTAAGTACTTTGCTTGGGTTCTGGTTCACATAATTATAAATTAGTATATTTAGAATAATAGCTGGAAAGTTAGTTTGTCCAGCAGGTGTGAAATGGGCTTTTTTTTTACATCTAAATGCGATTAGTATTGGAAGCTGCAAATAACATTATAGCAAGAGAAGTGCTTCTGCTCACAGGTAAAATATTTTTCAATCTCATGGAAATTGCAAAAAATGAAAATAGAATTTGGGCCAGGAACTTTCTCTGCTAATCTGGGACTGACATTTGGGGGCGTTGGTGTCAAGAGATTTTGGTTTTGGGTCATTCTCAGCAGTAGATGAAACAATAAAGGATTCATTTTCTTTGATCCTCCAGCAAACCCTGATTGGCTGGAAGCAGGGAGAGACAGTTAACTTCACAAAGTCAATAAATGTGGCCATCTGGGAGAATGCAAATTTAGACAAATGTGATATATGTGGGATGACACTTTTTCCTTAGAACATGCCACACCATAAAAGCATTAAAAATACATTCGTATGACCCAGAGCATTTGATTAAAGCCTTTAATATGCAATAAATTCAGCCCCAAGCAAACTAAAGGGGACAACTTGCACAAATTCCAGACTGAGATTCATTCAGGTTCAGTTTTTTGCCTCCTCAGCCTCTTCTTTTAAGGCATCTCTGTCTGTATTTCCTTTCAATTCAACTGAGTGGAATCTGTGTAAAAAAATGTAATTCATCGTGCCACAATTCCTGCTTTATGTGGAAAATTGTTTTTCCTTTTTCAGCTCTTTATATTTCATCCTCTTGGGACACTAGCTTGAGAAAAAGTTAAGTATCTTTGCACATGGGTAACTTCTCCTGGAAGGAGTCCCAGTATGTCTAAAATGAGTAAAGCTGACCTGATCAGGACATGATCCCCATAGCTACTGGTAAAAATACTTTATGTTCAGCAGCATGTCCTTCCCCAGCTGCAGGAACATCACTGGGGCTCAAATAGTTCCCAGGCAAGAAGAAATCCAAAGCTGCTTACTATTCTTGTCCACATAGGACCACATGCCATGCTGCTAACCCCTAGATAACTAGCTGCAAAGTAATACTTATCTGTCAGCGTGTGTATAGATCTTAAGATCATTCACAGTGTGTTTTGGCATGATATAAAATGCAACATTTCCATAGACTGGACTGTGTCTCAAACATGCTCACTCAACTCAGAGACCTTACTAAAAATCAGTTTTAAACTATCACCTATCATGTGAGTGAACTAACCTGATGTGAAACAGTAGCTATCCTTTTTTGGTGGCCAAATACCTACATTGTCTGTTCCATGGCAGGCAAATGGGTAAACCTAGGGATTGCCTTTTCCTTACAATGTGCACAGCTGGACAGACATATTGTAAGCTATGATTTGTTGCTGATATAAATCCTACTGCACCCAGGACAGGATAGAAATTTTAAAAAAAAAAGAGTGTCTGAGCAGCATAGATGCCACATAGCACCTCCCAGAGATATAGCTGATGTGGTACAGTTCATTTAGCACTTCTGTTTATGTGGAAATTGAAAGTTTTGTGGTGGGTTTTTTGTTTGTTTGTTTGTTTGTTGTTTTTTTTGGTTTTTTGTTTTTTTTTTTTAATAGGAGACAGACTAGTTCTACTTAAAGTAACACAGAGGACAACTTCCATTTTTTTGTGCAGTGTTGTTTTTGGCAAATTATCTGACTATTTGCATTGAACTAAATAATTGAATTGATGAATTTGCAGCCTTTAGCAATAGTGGAACTAGCTACGGGAGTAAAACTTGCCTAACTAAATGCTGATTTTGTGTGATAGGAGATATAAGGAAACAGATCAAGCATCCTGAAGTGTGGATCAAGATTGCTGTAGAAGAAAATAAGTAGTAACTTAAGGCTACCTGTTTCTCCCAAAACGAACCACAGCTCTGTGTGCCTGGTCCTCAGACAGTGTAACCTGCCACCAACAAAACATCTCCTATTGCCCACTGAACCATCCTGGCTTTGCAATAGGTGACCAGGATATCACTCCATGGGCATAGCTGCAATACCAAAACAAGGTGGAAGGCTGAGTGACATCTACATATGATGGGGAAATCTGCTGGAAATCATGGTGTTAAGCAGAAAGCAGAGGATACGACTGTCTGTAAGACACATACAGAAAAAAGTGAATGTTTCTGGAGAGAAGGGAAGGGGTGGGGGACTCTGCCTTTGAAAGAACATGAGTCCAAAGCCCAGTTTCCTGTAAAGTTCCTCGCAATCCCATCTACCTGTTGTTAGAGGATTAAACATTCCACGGGACCAACTGTGCACTTGTTTGTTTGTACTTTCTGTTCACACTAGTACTTTAAAGGCTCTGTGCAATACACAGTGCTAACCACCACAGACTACTTCATCTGCACTTCATCAGATTAGCATTAGGTTGAAATCTCCAAGACAATATAAATGAGATCAATAAATAGTGCAATCAATCTTGGCTAGTTTTTTTTTCAGAGATTTAAACAGAACATTGCATTACCGGCAGAGAGAACACCAAACACATTGTATTGATGCTAACATGTGTTGATCCTTATGATCCTTCTTGCACTTAAACAGCAAAGCCAACAGGACTTTCTGTTGATTTATGGATGTTTTCAAATAGGTATATAAAATATTGTTTGAATTTGCAGAGATAGAAAAAAAATCCACCTCTATGCAGTTCTTCCTTTTCTTTGGTTTTCCAAATGGGTTGAGATTTATCTCGTTTTGCATATCTCTACAATTTTCAGGTATTCAAGCAGGGACTGAATAATCTTTGTTCATCTCTGAGAGCTTTGTCAGTGACTAAGGAATAGCATGTATTCCCAGGATTTGCAAAGGAAAAAAAAGAATAACCCAAAACGCTCCAAATGAAGAAAATAAAAACAACAGGATCTCATATATTTATAAGAACAGCAATAAAAATCTTAAAAAGCCAAAGCAAAATATCACAGTCACAAGTTCTATAGATAAAAAGGATGGAATTAGTTGAAATATGTATCTTGAAAAAAATATAATACTGGGGCTGAAAAATCCAGTGCATGGCACAAGTTTCAGAGTTTTCTCCATCACTTCACCTTTACACTGAAATCAAAGCAGTTACAGGAGTCTCAATCTGGAATGATGACAAGACAATTCACAACATTCCAGGTTTTGTTATTATTGAAGTTTCCCAAGAATGGCAACAACTGTTTGACTGGGTTAAAAGAATCTTCCTTTTCTTAACAAAAGTCATAAAGTAAGCTTGGTTTTTGAAAAGCAGGAAAGAAGGTAGGACATTTTTTACACCTTCTGTTCTTTTTACCTTTCTGTGACCCCTAAGAAGTCATAGTCCTCTCACAGTGTAATCAGCATGGGGAATTGCAAAATGAATGGGCTGGAAAATTCCTTTGAAAGGCAATAATAATATTTTTTCATATATGAATTCCAGCTTAGTTCTTAGGAGCTCAACAAAGTGAAGTCACGGTTATTGTTCTTTTAATTTTTTTACTCCTTCACAGAGCTTTTCAAAGGCGCTTGCTTTTGCATAAGTTGTAAGTTTATGTTAAAGTCCTATGCTAGTCTGTGTTACACGTTATAGTGCGTTCTGTACTGCCCTGGGAGCTAACCCCCCTCCCCCAAGAACTCTTTCTCAGCCCCTTCATCTGTAACCTTTCTGCAAGTAAATGCTAATTGAAAAAGAAAGAACACCACTAATCTTGGAATTTAAATGCATTTAACAAAACCAATCTCAATCTAAATTGTTGTTTCACCATTCCCTTTTCCCCAACAGATGTCGAGAAACTGCAATTCCTATTAAGAACACTTGACTGTTTACTCAGCAAGAGAACTTCAGGCTCAGGCTGCATCAATCTAAATGCGTTTCAGGACGTCAGTCTTTTGAAAAGTGCAGACTGTTAGTTGGTTATTTTTAAATGTAATCTTCACATAAAAGAGTTGCTGCATTTTTTCTTTTCACTTTGTCATCCGTCTCTCCCTCCTCCCTCTTTTTATTTTTTTTAATGATAACATGAAACATAGATGTCCTGAATTTTTATGCCCCATTCAATTTAAGTTTCCCTCTCTCCATGGTGCTTTATTTCCTTTTTGCTTCCTTCTTTTCATTTTTGACCAATGGAATATCAGTGAAGAGTGTGAACACTATTTCAGGAAAAACATTCCAGAAATGTTATGTGATAAGGATGTTAAACATCAAAAACATGAATGTATTTTCCTACTGAACGTTACAGTAAAGCCCCCATGGGCTGTGCCCACAGACCTACGTTAAGTTATCTGCCCAGATAAAGGTGACTCCCTATGGTTTTGGTTTTTTATATCCTGGGTGTCGCTTGTTAACCATGATCAGGAAAGCAAACGTGTCTTGGGCTTTTTTTTCCCTCTTTTTTTCTCTTATCTCTTCACATGATCCTTCAGTTAGTAAATGCAATATTAGTATTTGGAAATACATCCTCAAGTGATAATCACTGAAATGGAGCTTAGGTCTTAATTCTGCAATTACAGTCAGACTGCAAACGTACACAGTCACATGAGTATCAACCCTGGTTTAACATGGGTCCTTCAAACATATTTTACCTTGGAATAAACTTCAATTGTTTTACTCATCAGGTCTTGAAACATGGTGGGTCAAGTCCTTCATTTGTTACAGGGGAGCTGGTAAGATTGAATATTTAAAAGCTCACCACCATCGAAAGTCTTTTTAGAACTCTACAGGCATCATAAAATTAGCATGCTCATGCTTGACTATCTTGAGTACCAAGTGCCCACAAAAAAATCTCCCTGCATTTTAGAGAGCCACTAAAAGGAAGTAAAGTAACAATTTGGCAGGTATCTATTAAAAGTTTGTGATCCCTTAATATCATGAACTCTTTATAACAACCAGGTAGAGTCTGAATTAGTTTCTCAGAATGGTCCCCACCATACAGTAAGTTTATTCAATCAAACTTGAGGGTTCTCCACTTTCAATGGGTGGCTTTCTAAATTATAGTAACACAACTGATCATCCTAGCAGCCATGACAAACACAAATGCTTGGGTAATAAGGGCAATCTACCTTCTAGACACTGCTTTTAGGTAGCATAGTTTAAAATTCAAAACCAATGTATAAAGTCACCAGCACATTCAGTATAGTTAAAAATGTTTCTGTAAATCAGATTTCTAATTTTGGTCCAAAAAGTAACCTTGGTAACAAAAGTATTTTTTTAAAGAGACTGAATTGGAACTGAACCATTTTTGTTTCCAAAATGTTGGAACCAAAGGAGTTAAGGTTTGTTATGTTTGCTTTTCCTTACATATCACAAATGCAGGTGTTTGCTCTCTGCTTATATTTCATTCAGCAAATACATTCATTGTGGTCACTGCAAGGGAAATTCCCCTCTGTGTGTGTGTGTGTCTCATCTGGGTTCCACTCTGACCCTCTTTCATAGCATTGTGGTCTGGTGAGAGAGGAGAAAATCTTGTACATTCCTGCTTTGCATGAAGAATTGTCATCCTCTTTCAAGATGTTAAACTAATAGTGTTTAGTTTTCTTCTCCAGTATGATTTAATTTTAGATTTGTGATTTTTATGTGATCTGTGGTGGATTTCTTTCTTCATTCCGAAGTGAGAAGATGCTTCAATTCCTGCTTTCCACTCCAATAGGGAACTGAGGGAATGAAACAGCATCTGCAGAGGGGAAATAGTAGTAGAAGAGAATGGCTGGGTCCATACTGACATAAACATGCATGAGAGGCTGCACTCACAACACTGCAAGGAAACGTAGGAGCCTGTCTGACCTGTGTGGTAGCACATAAAAAGCTGGAGCATTTGAGGTGCACCTTGCAGAGGATAAGCAAGCTGGACTTCTAGCTCTGTAGGTAAAACATCCAGCCTCATCCTCTAAAGAATGATGTCCCAGTGGCATTACGAACAAGTTTTTGTGTTGAGACAGAAATGTTGCATGTTGAGCCTGCAGCCCATTCAGAACTGGGTTCTCCTGCCTGCTGGGACAATGGGCTCCCTTAGCACCCAGCCCAGCCATCCTAAAAGGAATTCAAATGGGAGACACGCCCCAGCCCACAGAGAAACACATCTCGTATGAAAGTACTCCTTTCCTTCACTGTCAAAGGCCAAGCCTGAACTTTTTTTTGTCACCTGCTACTTGCCATGTTATATGGCTACAAAAGATCAGAGGAATATTGTTATTTCTGTACACAAACCAAATCATCTCCCACTGATAAAGCAAAAATAAGGTTCTACTCATACTTCTTCTCTACTGAGGTTTTCTATTGAGAGTGAACTGATGGTTTTTTTTCAAGATTAGTTTGTAGTAGGTTTGCAAACTGCATTTAGAAGAAAATTTCCCTACAACAATTAAATTTACACTGAGACATAACAGTAGAGAGCTGATGGGTAATAGGTAGGAAAGTAATGCTGAAGTCTTTGGAAATTCACTTTAAAAGATTTGTTGGTTCAGTTAGGAGTAAAAGCTTGTAGCCTTGATAATTATTCCATCTACCCCAAATTCATCATGCTGCAAGCTGCGTTTGAGAATCTTCTGGGAACAGCTACTTTTGTATGGCATTCTTCATACCTTGTGCCATGAAAAGGTCAGAAAAGTTAGAAAAATAACTTTACTTCTCAAAGACAATTAGGTCTTTTACTTCTGGGCCTTGATCTAATAATTATGTATGTTTGTATTTCAGTTTTATTTTGCTTGTCTTTAAGTCTGTACTTAAATGTTTGAATTAAGTCTTTGAAAGACAAAGGAGCAGAAAGAAAAACTTGCCGTTCGTAAAAGAGTCAGAACTGTTTGGATCCTAACTGATATTTCCTATGAGTGGTAGCACTAATACAGTACAATGCAAATTTTAATTAACTTATTCTAATTGTAGTTAATAAATTTTAATAATTATTTAGTATCTAAGTTTTAAAACAAACTCTATGGTAATTTACAGATCACTTTCTGATGGCACACATTTTAAGATGACAGTGAGAAAAGCAGAGGTTTGTGAGTAGTTTCCAAACTACTCCATTTGGAATTAGAAATTGTGACTTGTGCTATGATTAAAATCCACAAGATACTTTAAAGATAATGAGCTGCTCACTGTCCAATGTTGTTCAATAGGTAAGTGCTATTATTCTTGCCTTGGTCACTATTAGCCCAGAACTTTCTGGAAAGGAATTTTAAATTGTTAAAATAGTGTACTACTTTGGTGAAACAAAATAAGACGAAAAAGAATTACAAATAAATAAGATGAGCTCTCACAAAAGGTGAAGAATTTGTAAAAATCAACATGTTTTCAAGATGCATTTGATTTCATTTCAATATCAGTTCAAATTTATATTCTTCTTATCTTAAAAAATACTGCAAGGTATTTATGCTTTTTATTGCTCATCTCCCCTGTAAGTGTTAGTAATATGTACCCTGCACAGAGATAGTGGCAAGCTCATTTTTTATGCCAAGTGAGAACAGTATATTTCATGTTAGGGAACTCTTACTTAAAGGAATGCCCACATTTTTTATGGATGAACTATTCATTCACCAGTGTGAATAAAATATTCACGGGTTCAGAATTCATAGTCTGTTTCTTTAAGATACTGCATAATTGTGGATAAAAGATGATATTACAGTGAAAAACACTGCTAATTACCATTTATTATTATCCATTATTATTTCCATTTATATCTCACTATTTTTAAGTTGCTCATAAAAATTTCTCTTCCTATGACTTAGTCCAGATTGTATGATAATAAGTGAATAAATAATGCCAGCACTTTCCTATCCTGTTTTCTTTTTTTCTTTTTCATGAAACCAGATTTCTAAATGTGAATCTTCACTTTGTATTCCCCACCCTACCTGAAAACACAGCTACAATTTTGTAGACATTGCTAAGTATCTGAGGTGAATGTTTGGTAGAATTCTGCTGGCATGTGACAAACAAACAAATAGTAAACCAGAGTAAATACAAATACAATACATTTTGGAGGAACATTTTTTACTGACCTGAAAAAGTATTATTTTTCCTCATGTTGTGTCACACAAAGCATATTCTGTACAATCTGTGAAGTCTCATGTTAGGCAGAGTGAAAGTTAAGTGAATTTTAGGAGGATTATTTATTATATTGCAAATCACAGACTGGCATAGTGCATTTCTTCTCTGAAATATGTTTTTAGCACTTTAGAAATCCTTTTGTATGCATCTGAGTCGATTAATTTCTCTGCGAGTATATGTGCTACTCAATACACTTACGTGTTTGTAGCTCTCGGTGTGTAATGAGACATTTTTGCTGTTGCTGATAATTCTGTAGATTCCATTGTACCCAGACATATGGTGTCAGTTGTTTGAAGGCTTTAGAAACCCTCGGATTGGCTGTGATATAAAAATTCAATAATCCCCATAGAAAACTTCGGACTTCTCATACCAGAGTTTAAAATCTGCATGCTCACTTGCAGACTGGGGAGTTTTAAAAACAAACGGGCCCTTGTAGATAGCTTAGCCTTAATGGCCCGAGTCAACAAGAAGTGCAAAGCATTCAGCCCCCAGGAAGAACGATACGTAGCCTGAGATGTGCTTCCACAGGGTTTATGCCAGATGGAAATATGTACAACCAGCATTTTATCAGTATTCAGTGTGTATTAAATTAATGTTACTAAAGGACAACTTTTCAATACTTTAGTAAGGAAGAATGATGATCTGCCTTTTCTCTGTAGTCCTAATCCAACGCCAGCAGCGGCCAATCGAAGGACCCCATTGGTTTTGATGGGCTTTCTGTTGAGCCTTATGTTTTTAAACTGGATGAAAGGCAGCTGAAGGGAACTGGAGGGCCCTGGTTTAGAAGATGCTTCTGGCTTCCCCTAAACCCACACAAGTCACCATAGGTCCCTCACATCTTGTGTGTCTGGGGTGAAATCATGACTCCATTGAAGTCAGTAAGTCTTACCATTGACTACCGGTGGATTTCAAATTTTACTCCTGTTGTGAGTAGGCCAGTTTATTTTATTTGCTCTGGATATTAAATGTCCCTGACAAAGGTGTTCTGCTTGGATTGTCTCAGTAGACTTGTGAGCAGAAGAGTCTGACTATTATGTGTCTATAGCCCTGTTACCTGACTTAGGGCATAAATACATACTTTCTATGCTCAGAACCTTGGTGCAAAGCATTTCTTATTGTAGCTGCCTAATAAAACAAATATTGGTCAAAGGCCAAAACTTAAGTGAATGACTATTTTCCCTTGCCATATCGTGACCTTAAACAGTGTTTAATGAAGGCTGCAATAGGATTTGTTAAACATGACTGACTACAGATAGTGCTTGAACAAAGTAGAAATAATATTTTCTCCATCCTTCTAATGCATTTATTTTCATGCACTGTGGTAAAACACGGGTTTTTTAGGGAAAACAAGTACATTAGTCTTCCATACATTTTAATGAACTGCTGGGCCTCCATTTACTGTTATGTTTCACTTTTATAACTCTTGTGTTTAGGGTAGCAGTGCTCTGAAGTCCTACTTGTAATTAGATCTCATTGTTCTGGATGCAACAGAAACATGGAGTTAACCATTTGGACAATGTGCAAAATTCTGTAACTTCATGCTACACTCTAGATTAAAAGCTATAAGCTGCTCAGAGGGGTGACATTTTTATTTAAGACTTTTTAAAAGCCTGTTGGTTCATTATAACCTCTAATTAGCACCCGAAGAAAGAGTCACACACTCTTCTCTAAGAGAAATTCTTTTAATTTAGTGAAAAAAAAAAGATATTTTGGCAAAAGGTTTTTCAAGAGTAAAATATAACCAAGAAAAAGCATTTCACTAAAACATTCATCACAAAAAACCCATTCCACAGAAAACACCCACTACAAACAACCAATATATTAGCTTTAGTAAAACACAATTAATTGGTTTTAAGAGAAGGAAAAGAGTAACAGAAGAAAATAGATTAAAAGGGTTAAAGAAAGTGAGAAGAAAGAAGGAGAGAGAGAAAGGAGAGGAGAATAGTTACCGACAAGATTCGATGATTCGCATGGCGCAGTCTGGAGGAGAACAGAACTACTCACATGGAGTCTCGTGTATTTACAGAGTTCAGTTTTCCCTCCCAGGCAGGATGTCCGGTCAGTGCCTTCCAGGCCAGAGTGAGCTGTGCTGTAGCCAGTCACAGGCTGCAGGGTGTGATGTGTGTGGGCTACCACGCAGGTCTGCCTTGACTGACAGCCCGGCTGCAGGGCCTGCAGCTCTGCCCTGTGCTCTGCGTAGGCAGCAGATCTTGCCTTCAGCTCTGCCCTGTGCCCTCAGCACAGGCCTGATGTGCAGCCCTTACCATGGACCTGCAGGTCCAGGGCCAACCCTTCCCCACATGCACACACACACACAGTGAGCTGGTTCCAACCCATATCAATAGTTCAGTGAGACTTGGATCCAGGATCTCACACTTCATTGCAGGAATACCACAATGGGTGCAGCCCAGCATTGTGTGACCAGCTGGAAATTTTTCCCATCTTTTTCTCTCTCAGAAACAGAAGCAATATCAGTCTGATTGTAAAACCTACATATGGGTGCACAAAGAGGCAAGTAGAATGGGAAAGCAAGAAAAGTTTCGGTCCTTAGGATCCCTTGAATTGCTAAAGGCTAAATGGATCTTTTAGGTTATGCCAGGAATAATATATCTCTGGTGATGAAGAGATACTTTTTCCTTGTAGCACTTTTTTACCTGCAGTCCCTCTTAGCATTAATGCCAGGGGAATTTCCAGATGAGATGTTTGCAAGCTTTTTGTTTTTATGTGCTGCTAGATCAGCACTAAGGGAAGTTACTTGTGCTGGATGATTGAACTCCATTCATATTCAATTTCTTCCCTTCTGACTTTGTGGAAGATGTCCAAATGAGTAAACTCCACCCAGAGTTTCCCAAAATCACAAAATAAGAATGCTCCCTCCTGTGAAGTTGAGGTGGAGGAAGAGGAACTGAGCCTCTTCTGAAGATATCTCTATCTCAGCTAAAGTTCGAAGGATCAGGAGTATCCAGGTAAAGCACATAGACAGCCAAAAAATAGTTTGTTCAAGGTGAGGTTTTTACCAAAATTTGATTTTACTCTCAAATAATTGCTTTTAAATGACAAAAAAAAAAAGCTAATTTCACTGGAATTATCTAGGTAAGCAAGTTTAATTCCATGATCCTCTCAGTTACAGAGGCCCAGGTTGCTTGCAAGGTGCAATTCTCCCTTTCCGTGTTCTTTGGATCATTAGAAGAACCAGTTGTGCCCTCACCTCGAGTTGCTACTATTGCACTCTCTCATGTTTGTGTCAGTATTGCTGCTAACTGCAAGGGAAGAAAATGGCATGTTTGACAATGGGGAGCTGTGTCTCTGGAGCTCAAAACAACTTCATTTGGAGATATATCATTTACCTCACATATGTAGGCAAGAGACCGTAGCTGATACGAGAGGAGTTGCACATGATGAGTTTTATTCTGTGAATAGGAAATATTGGGATTCAGAGTACTAGTTACTTTTTGCATGCTAATGCCCTGTTTCTCAAACATAAAGGGCTCTATAAGTTGCAGATAAGTGTTTCATGAATCAAGCCCTAAATCCTCTCTTTATTTCAACTGGAGACTTTAGCCAGTGGATAAGCACCATCAGACATTATTCAAACATTTTACGGCTTGCAAAGAAATTTTTTTTTTTCTAAAGAACATTTTAAATAAGAGAAAACAAACAGTTTCATTGGGAGAGGCCTGGTTACGGATATCTTCTTTCCACCCCAGTGGCTTGATGTGACTGTTAACCGGTATTTGGTTGCTTTATAACTGGTGCAATTATTTTGTCAAAGGTTGTAAGGTTTTTTCTTCCTTTAAAAAAAAAAGTTAGTTTACAGTTTATTAACTTAGATTACTGCTAATAGCTCCCGTGGGTCTTTCTACTGAAACAAGGACCAGGATAACTGATTTCTTAAGACCAATCTGGAAGACTTTAAAACGCATTAATAGCTATCACTGAAACAGCAGGAGGAAGTATAGTCTGTCATTTGGGTTTTTTCTTTCTTTTTTTCTTTCTTTTCTCTGCACAAACTTTCTCCCCAACTTTATCTATTTATCTATTATTGTGTCTCTCTCTCCCTTTTTATCTTTTTCCTTCTTTTTACAGCTATTAACAGGCTAAGTTTTCAGTGAGTGCAAATAATCAGCAATGAGTTTCTTTGACTGTTCAGGGATCACATTAGCACATAAATAGGAAACAAAGACTGGTTCAGGGAAAAAGTAAAATGATACTTAAAAGTGTGGAGACCTGAAGTCAAAACACCCCAATTTCAAAGAAGTCTAGATTCAGTGCAAAATTTTATTCGTGCTTAACATCTGATTTATTTTTTTTTTAACACTTTGGTTTTTTTCATGCATAAATAATTGTAAAATCAACACACCAAGGTTAAACATTTAAGCATGCAAGTGTGTAGTTTACATGTCTTTGAAGAAGGCAATAATTTATTGCATGGGTTTATCAGAAGAAAAGGTATTCCCTTCTTCACAACTTTGGCATGGCTTCTCCAGTCATACCTTTCCATCCTAATCCTCTGCTTTCTGGCCAAAAGCAGAATGAATGAATGAAGGCTGAGCAGAAGTGCTTATTCAGTGTGTCTGAACTAGTGCTTGGGATACCTTCTGAAGAGTATAACAAAAACCTTTTTCCTGCTTTTATTCCCTTGTTGCAGTTGCTATAGTGAATAATGGAGAAAATTTAATTTGCTTTGGAAGGACTTTAAACAGTTAAAACAGCTGGGATGTTTTTTTATCCAGGTACTAACATTGCAGTACTCAGTGCAAAATATCACGAGAAAGTGATAATATGAGTCCACATTTTCGGGAATAAGAGTGTATATATAAACAGGGAAATTATAATATTCTGCTTGTTCTCATTTTTTCTATGACTTGAAGTTGTGTTGTTGGGCAGTCTGAAGCATCAGCCATCCAGCTGAGATGCTGGGTGAAATTCCATCCCTTCCTGTGTTTCTTTCCGGAGTAGTGGGAATCACGCACTTGTTACATGTATTGATTTTCATGGACTTGGTACACTGCCTGATCCAAGAAGGAACCTTTATTATGCTGTAACCTTTATTGTGCTCTACAAATAAAAGTAATTAATAATTGTCCTTTCCTGAAAGATTTTATAATTAAAACATTCTTATTTCTATTATCTGAAATAAAGAGGAATTGGGCTGGGGATGGGAAGAAGGGATGTTCCTGTCATTCCATGTCTAATGGGAAGATGCAATAAATCAGAAATAACGGCTTTGAGACCTGAAAAGATCAAACAAGTTCAGCTTAGATGTTTCAGTATTGTTCTTCCCACTGCTTTGCAGGGGATTTTTGATCAGATACAGCATTGCACACATGTGGGAAGTGAACTGAGACAGTTACTAAACCACTCTGCCCCTGCCCTTCAAGACTAGGAACTGGTGTTTGTCGTAGCAACACCAGAGCTGCTTCTTAAGAATAATTTCTGAAAATGTTGTTTGGGAAATAGATCAAATTATGCAGCGTTCAGTTACTGGCATCATCAGGTGCTATAAATCAGCATAATTCCTTCAAAGTTAGTTTTATTATATTTACAGTATTTTGCTCTAATCTGCAGTTTGCTTAGTTGAAAAGCTTTGCATATATATATTTTCATTAAAAATTTATGCTTCCAGGAGTTTATTTCAAACTTATTCATTCTTTTAGTAGAAAATATTTTATTTTCTGTCCTGGATGGGGGTCATACCATTGTCCTCTCTCTACAATACTTTCTGGTTTTAGTCTTTATTCATTCACAAATATATATTGAAAGAACCAGTGTTATCAGCCAGACAAGTTACAGCATAATCCTATTTCCCGGGAATGAGTTTTGCATATAGTTCTGTAGTGTGTTAAAAAAAGGTCCACTTAGATGAGAAAATAAAAAAGTTAAAAAAAAAAAGACCAATGGATTTATTGGGAAAATACGTCATCCTCTACTACCAGTTCTTTTTGACACTCAGCCGTTGATTTCCAAGCAGCCTTGTAGTAAAAGTGGCTACAGTCTATAACAGATAGTATGGTAATGAAATGGCATACTTTCCTGTTACACTCAAATTTCAATAAGGGTGGAATTTTGCCTCAAAAAGAGGGCAGTGATCTTCTCACAAACACTGTCCTTTGTCCTGAGGCACACAAAATCCCCAAATCCCTAAAATATTTTATCTAAAGATAATTTTGCACCAGCCCAGGCATGAAAAAGAAAAGTATATCAGATGCAGCTGGAAAGGTCCTGTTGCTCAGGGAGAAGGTAAATTAAAGGTTTCCATCTTATCTGTATTTCAATTACGATTTTATTTTTGGTCCCTGACAGTGCAGACTGTTGAAGTCTTGGGAAGTGGCAAAACTCACAGGTGTATGAAAAAAAGAATCTTTAATGGTGAAGATGTATATATTTGAACTATGTGGCTTTTCATGTGGGGTATACATGACATTTAAATAAAAATGTGGACTCTTATGGGGGCCCTGTCTTTTTGAACTCACTAGAAGATTTCATTTTTTCTGCCTTTTTTTTTTTTCCTTAGCAATAATGACCTAGTTTAGTAGTCTGTGGCTCTGTATGACTCATTCTAGGGGTCAGCCTTAACAAAATCAGTTGTGCCAAGGACCAAAACAGTTAATCACAAAGGTGCTGGTCTGACTTCCTTTGGTGCCCATGGTGCATATTTGTATCCAGTTTTTTGGGAACTGGATGGCAAAGTCTTTAGAGAAATACCTCTTAGTTCTTGGACACCTCAGTCTGTGAGTAAAGACCAGAGCAGTCTTCCACATCCTCTGTCGGGCTGTTCAGTGACGACATATGTCTAGTTCTTGCTGAAGGTGTTGCCAATTTAGTCAGGTACTTTTGTGGCTGGCACTGTAGTTTTGCTAAATGCCTTACCAAACATGTCCACGGCTGAGTAAGTTCTCAGGTATAACACCAATCTACACTGGTAACAAGAGTGCAAAAATGGTCAGTTGACACAACTGCCGAGTGTGCAAAGAGCTAAAGTCTGTCTTCAGTGATGAGGGATTTTTTTCTGTAAACAGAGAACCTTACAGGTATTATCCACAGCTGATTTTTCAATATATTCCTGTGGCTCAGCAGGTAACAACCATAAAATTGTTTCATGTGCCAGGATATGGAAGTGAATCTTGTTCTTCAAAAGGATCCTGGCCCAACAGGAGGATGACAAAGTATCCGTCCTTTGCCTACATTTCAATCATGAACACCACGATAGGCAGTTTTTATTTTTTTTCTTTTTTTTTTTTTTTTGCTTTTATTATTATCAGGAGACACTGGGAGACTGAGAGGGACTGGTGGTGGGATAAGCACTGTCTGCCATGAGATAACACCATCCAAGCACTGGAGTTTAGGTCCTTCTGCTGAAGAAACCCCGACATACCACTGCCTTGGAAAAGTGGGAAAGTCCTTCATGTCTGTACAGGAAGAAGATAGGTGTATGAGCTGGAGCTCACCTTTGTGGATTCAGAAAGGTTAAGAAAGACTGTTAAAATCCCTTGGTAGATTTGGGGTAAATATGAATCTGAACTGGGCTGTGATAACTAAAACTAGTTTCTACTTGGAATTTTATTTCAGACAATTCTGATCTTTTCTGTTTTCTCCCAGATAAGAAATGCTCTGAAAATGATCCTGCTGACTGAGATTTCAGTACCTTCTGATTTTAGCTGCAGCAATGCTATTTTAAAGTAGAGGGTTAACATCACTGAAAACTAGTGAGAGAAAGAGGCTAGAAAAGGTGAGAGGAGGTGAGAGGAAAAGGCTGGAGAAAAATTATAATAGTAAAAAACTGTCAAACACCAAAATCTTTTTATGTCTCATCATTTCCACTTTTCTTAAAAAATTAGATGTGAAAAGATCCAAAGCTTTTGAAATAGGATGATTTAGTGAGTAAGTCTTTTATTGTCTAGGTACACGTGCACACACACACATTTATACTCTATATTTATACAAATATAGCATATCTGTATATTTGTGCCTGTGTGTATCAATATAGAGTCCACACGTATGTAAAGTTTATTTGCTGACTTCTCATTTGGGAACAAAAGACTGAGAAGAATTCTCTGTCTTCTACTTTTCATCTTGAAGATATTTTCTTCTCTCTGTTTCAGGTTCACACACAAATATTCACTAAGTCAATTTCCAATCAACAGGAGATTTGAACAGTTCCATGACTTGTTGCATTCTATATTTCATTATCTTCAGCAAAATGTGTGCTTCCTCATTGGTATCACAGAAACACATCAGGGTTTTCATGTGACACAGTTAAAATTCACAGTGTGTTCTCAGAAAGTATACCAGGCAAACATTTTAGGGTCTGGTGATATCCTATGGAGAAAGACCTGCAGAAATCACCAGGATAGAATGATGAATGGATTCTGGATTGTATTGCAGTTGAAAAGTGTCAGAAAGCTATCTAATATATCTTCTACTGTTTAGTGAACAGGACTCACATTAGGTAATGGCAGCAGAAAACATTAAAGACAATTGTATATGATGTAGTATTCGGTCAGATTCGTTCACAGTGTATAGTCATTTCCAAATGGCATTTTGCTGTTCTTTGTTCTGTAGCAGTGTCTAATATTTCTAAACATTTTTAGGCTCTGTGACACCTTAATGGTATACAATAACAGTATGCCTCCCTCTTAGAAAAATGGATACTCTCATTTTTCTAAACATTGTGCCTTTACCTTTAACCATTTCCATTTAAATGCAAATTTCAATCATGTCCACCTCTCTGTATTCCAACAGAAACCCGGTGAAAAGACTATACCTTAAATCCTCATTTCTCCATAAAGGGAGCTATTTCCTTCAGGTGTGTCACTCCATGTTATCTATCTTCCTTCTCATTTTACATATAATCATTGTGGCAAGTTTAACTTGCAGAATTCACAAATAAAAAACAGTTTTCTTTTTGTTGAAAACTGTGCTGGTTTTATGTGCTAAAAGAAAACGGGCATTTATAGTTATCTTTATTTCCTGTTAAATTTGTCTAACATAACTGTCATGGAAATTTTCAATTCAAAAGCCTTTGAATTATTCCCAGCACTTACAACTGTTTATACACTCAAAAGTTTATAATTTCCTAAACAACTGCAGACAAATTAAGTTAATTTGTATCATAGACTTGGATTAATCTTGCAATTATTGTTACAGTTTAAAGTAAATAATTGAATTTCAGGGTTAAGGATAAAACGTGATGCTATGAAACATATGTGATAGTGGTGTCAGTTTCCTGAATGTCTGTTCTTCGTATGCAGCTTAGCAACACATTTGAGCAATTCATTAAGGTGTCTCTGCTTAGTGAGTCTTGGAGAAAAAGTTACATTTGAATCTGGTGTGTAAAAAACACTCAGAAAACAGCCAACCAAAACAAAACATCTCCCTCCCCTCTCGCTCCTCACCAAAAAAATAAATCCCACACCCTTTATCTGTTGTCAGTCCCTCTTGATTTACTTTTGACAAGAGAGGGCACTGTGATAACATTCTAAAGAGTGGACATATTTGTATACACTTGCTTCTGAGGCAGAAAGGAAGCAAGGGATTAACCCCTGAACCAATTACTTTACAATATAGCAACTACTTCTACACAAAGCAGGGCAGGGTGAAGAGAAAATTTAACTAATTAGTGCAAGTCACAATGTTCTTTATGGGAAGTACTCAGTTGGAAGAAAAATTGTCGAGTGGGCTCATAGGCAAAAGAATGTCTGATTTGGAGTCTGTTTATTAATTCTCACTTTGAGTCAGTTTTACTGGCTGAAAAATTTAGCTGAAGATACTTAACAGCTGCAGTCCTTCAAGAGAAATATACTGTAAATGCTGCACAGGTATATTTTTTTCAGAAAAGGTTTGTTTTTAAACATGTATTAAATGCAGCCACATGCATTTCTAACTCTCCAGCATATTTCTAGTATTGGGGCATTCTAAGTCCACTTTGTGTAGTCAGAAATATCTTGTGCCTGTCATTTTAAAGTTAACCATTAAATGGTCTACTCATGATATACACCTTGCCTTTCAAATAACTTGCTTTCTGTATTAATTGGGAGGAAAGTGATTTTGAGCACAATTTTAAATGTAGATAGTAAATTAGGGGCAGTTTGTTTCTGAGGTGGCCAGGCTTGGAGGAAGGAGGTAATTAAAGACTTTGAGGATCTGCACTTTGAAAATCATATTTGTTTTAATTGTCACAAGTTAGGTACCTGGAACTGCTTGTTATTTTTAGAAAATCTTGCCTATGTGTGATTTATGAATGTAAAGGTGATTGTTGGTAGAAGTAGGACTTTTTTATTCTGCCTTGCTGCCATATGCCTAATGCATTCTTGGTGAGATATCACTGTTGATGAGAATAACTGTCATCTGAAGGAAAGCAAAAATTAGAGGATGTTATTACCATTTTAAATTTTAATAATGCCTTGTGGACCCTTATTTCCCTTTATTTTCTGAAATGGCAAACTACAACAGCTACTACATTCAGACACGTGTTTCCATAAATATGGAAGTTTATGTGAAATATGTGCTTAATCCACAAAATATGTTTGTATTTCACTGTATTTGCAGATAGCAGAGGATAGACTCTTATGATGAGAAGAGGGAGATTAATTTGATTATATAGGCCTTTGGGCCTTTGGCTTTAGCAGTTCTGAGTTGACATCAATGACTTGCAAGTGATACGTGGGAATGATTGTTCTGTGTTAAAGAAATTTTCTCATTGCTTGTAATATTGGGCAGGGGAAAAATCATTCTGATAGGCTGGGGAATTATGTGACTACCTTGGTTTGCTTATTTGTATTTGTTCATACAACCTTCACAGCAGAGGTCTTGAAAATATGGGAAGTGCTCCTTTCCTTTTCATAACAAAAACTCTGATGTTCTTACCCTTAAATGTTAGTTCTTTCTTCAAGCTGTGAATTCTCCTCCTGCTATAGAAAAGCTATGGGAAAATGAAAAAGAAAAAAATACTCTGAAAGCTTGAACTTCTGAGATTATTGGAATAAACAGGACTATTTGTCTTCCTACTTTATAACTAAGATTGCTTGTATATAATTCATGCAGGCTGGAGCAGATGACTACATGATACTAGATGATTAGAAGAGACTGCTATCTCCCACAAAATAAAAAAGAAAACCTCTATTGAGTCTTTTTCTCCCTTCTGTTTTGTTCTTTTGCTTTTGAGCTTGAAGGATATATTAGCTAATGGGGAGTTCCCTGCTCTCTATCTTGATCCAGAAACAGACAGAGAAAATTAACAGACATTGCTTGGAGATTAGCTATCATTAAGTCAAGCTTTGACACATGTGGCTAATTGAAGGAATACCAGGTACAACAGAAAATGAAGAATAATGGGTAATACTTACTTAGAATAGACTTGTTTAGCCTTAAATCCAATAAAAGCATGGTAGTGCTTAGATAAACTTAAGGGAGTTAAGATCTTACAGACTCTTCACGCACAGATTACTGTTAAAAAGTCTATATCCCAGATGGTAATTCTTTGACAAATGTTTCTTTTAAGTGACAACTGATAGACCTTGCTGTTAACAAAATTATAATCCTTTTCTTTAGTCTGATGCAAAACCTTGTTTCTTGGATACTTTTTGTTTATTTTTTGCATTTTGACTTCCCCTGAGTTACTTAAAAGGTAGACAACTGCAGATACAGATCTGAGTGTTTCAATAGTTCGTGTTTCCACATGGGCCACCGTAAGAACAGGATGGAGTCATGGAGAGCTGAATTATTGCAAAGCTGAAACAAAAGGAAAGGGTTTATAGATCCAGACTCTGCTTATGCCTCATCTGTGCTTTCATCTCTTCAACAGTCATTGCACAGGTGTGCGCGACGGACGAACCTATGTTGCCAAAGCGGAAAGCACATACATTGGCTTCTGGGACCTTGTGATGATTACAAAAGAAAAAGGGGGTTATGGCATCACTGTAAAATCCAAAGATGTGTCATTCAATCTGGAATTTGGTCTGATATTTGCTATTTGTGCAACTTTCAGGAATGTTTATTTAAGTGATCCAAGAAGATTCTAATTGAGAACAAGCAGAAACTTCAGAAATTATTCGGGCACCCAATATGAAATACGGTGCAGAAAACTCACCAGGATATATTGCTGGCTTTTTATGAAATAAGCCCATTTTCTTCAGGCAAATACATAGGTATTAATTCTCTTTTTCTGCTTACCCGTATGGTATGATAATGATGCATGGAGCAGTTTGTGTGTGTGTGTATGTAGGTGTCAGTGCGGGGAGTGAGGGTATTTAAGCAAGTATCTTCTCTGTTACATATTTATATTGAGAGTGTGTATATAGTTCTAGAGAGAAAAAACAAACAAACAAACAAACAAAACCAACCCCCAAAAAACCAAACCAAACAAAAACCCCAATAAAAACCTGCAGAAGCCCTAGGCTTATATTCATCTGTGGTATATGGTTGACTGGCAGGCTGAATTTTGTCATGAATAATGTTTAAAAGTCACTGGCTTTCTTCCATAAGCAATACGTAATTTTTCTGATCCACATCTAAGAAGGCAAAAATATAAACTAGTCCCTTAGAACATGATAATCTTTGTGTAATTATTTTCCTACTTCTTCTTTTCAATTGTCTTTGTCTAAAAATGTGTCAGAGTTAGCAGTTACCTATGAAGATGCTATAATGTTGATGAGCTTTGGTTTGCTGCTTCCTCTGGTGGGTAAAAGAAGGCAAACCTATTACATGGGTGAAAGGTGAGCAGCCAGGTCAGCAGCTATCCAAACTGGCACAGCCAGTGAGGCTCTTTGAGTTTATTCCAGTGGAGATACCGCACCACACAGAGTTCCACTGTACAATATGTCACACATATCACAGCTTCTTATGATGTCTCGTACATCATAGAACAGAATTTGACTTTTCAAAATTAACCTGTTTTAAGATCATAAATTGTGCCAACCATTCATCTGCATGGGGGAATCACATCTGAAAATTAAATCCTGAAGTGTGATCCATCTGTTTTCACTGTCAGGCTCAGCCCCAGGAACTCCTAAGCAGTTGTTGTTGTTGCTGCTTTTTAATAGGGTAGGACAGTAATGCACAGTCCTCCAGATGTGTCCTGATCTTGTCTTGAGATTCACACACTTGACCTCAGGTTGACATTGAAAACCCATCTGAGGCCCAACAGAGTTACAGTGCTGTTCATAAAGAGGAGAAAAAACTTCTGAAGCTGAAGTGCTGTAAAGTGTTCAGTAATCAGTGGAAGGCTCTGGTATAAACTTTAGTAGCCTAGTGAGAGTTGAGAGGGAAAGGAGGAGCTTTTTTGACTTCTAATGTAACACCGTACTTGTTCTTGTCTCCTGAAGTCTAGTTATTGAATGTTGAATCATGTGACAAGGAGGTCTGTGTTGCATTATATCAGAAATAAAAAGATAGATCATTTCCTTTCCCCAAAAGTTTGGTAATTATTAACTCAATAAAAAGTAGGGCTTTTTTTTTTTTTTTTTTTTGCCATCATCTATGGGTAGGAGTGAGCTGCAGATAATTCACTGTCAGAGCATTTCTAATTTTAACTAGTGTGGGTATTTCTCAGATAAGCAGAGAAAGGTAGTAAAAATGTGCATTGATACAACTCAGACAATGAGCCTCTGGACCTACTGTTACTGATAATAGAGACCTAATGCCATTCAATGCCTAAGTCATTTCAAACAACCATATTTAATGAGATTTGAGCCTACACTGCCCTGAGCAGAACACTAATGTAATACGAGGCACTGAACTACTCTCATGTCCCATTCACATTATACAAAGCAATGTGAGGGTGACTCCAGATGACAAGTTGGCACTATGATTCCTCTTCTGTTCTTCAGAAATACCAGGTGCTGTGCTAGGAAGAAACCAGTGCTACCTTTTGGAAATCAGAATTTTGTTTTCTTACTCACTGCAGTGGACCTGTAGAGATAGTTTTGCGAAACATCCTAATAAATCTGATTTTTATTGGAAATGTGCACAGAATAAATAAAAGAAGAAATATTTCACACTGGAATATTTCTGATAACTGCAACTTTAAGACTAGAGTTGACATGAAGGACTGCCTTCATCATTAAAGAACTACATGATACAAGCTGCCCTGCCTTAATCACAGCTGTCATGAGAAAAGGAAATAGATTTTTAGGGTCCAGATAGGATTTCTCCTTGGAAATGTCAGGAGTGATTGATGTAAGATACAAGTAAAAAGCTACTCACTAAACGTGTGTTGTCTACACTTCTGAATCCTGCATCCCCCCACCCGATATGGTGTTGTCATGATTTTAACAAGTCACAGGAAGAGTTAAGCTGTGCTTTCTGAATAAATTAGTACAGTCAGAAAATGACACTTCTCTGACCTTTGCAAAAGGTGGGGAGTATAACGGTAAGACATACAGGGCTGTTAAACAATGTTGGTTTTTTTCTTTTTTTTTTTTTAACCACTCTGACAAAAGGTGCAAGCTCTTTAAAACAGTTTCCTAATGCACTTCAGCAAGAGAGCTAACTGACTGTCATAAGATGACATGCGTAACACAGAGATCTTGCTACACATTTTGATGCAAAGGAACACCCTGTTAGTTGAAAATCATTGCTAACTGGATTCAGATGTTAGAGATGAAGTACATGGAGCACAGTACATTTGGTAAAGCTTAAAAATGCTTTAAAAAAAAAGAACATAAATCTTCAGCTGTGGCCTTTTATCAGCTCTTAATTTGTCATGGTATTTTAATTACTGACAGCGTAAAAATTTTAATCCATATGTTAGGGGAGATGATGCTTATTTCTTCCTCCTTCCCTTGAAAAATAGTTTTTAAAATTATCAGACCTGTGTGCACATAGGTGTTTCAAAAGCTTGCAATGGGTCATTTCAAAGTTCTCTTAGCTCCAAATTATGCACATATTCAGAAAGTTTTACCCGTGCTGACTTTGGAAGTTAGAAATTCAAACCTTAAAAGTGACAAAAATTTGTTTGGATGGTTCTAATTTGATGGGACCTGATTTTCAGAGTAGTCCTGCTCAGCATTACTCTAAGTTGCATTTTAATTGTTTCAAGAGAGGTACTCAAAAACATAAGTAAATTATTTGGGGCATTTGAAAATAAAGAGAAAACCTGATGTCTTATGTGGTGAGAGGCTGCTTTCCTTCATTTTTCAATTTTATTTTTTTTTTTTATTTTTGTGAGACTGTTGCCCTTTTAATCACCTTATTTTCAGGACTTACATGTGTGACTGCTGAGACATACACAAAATATGATCAAATTGGTACATGAAGCTAAGGGAAGCAATAAGGTATTCTCAGTACTGCATGACTGCAGTTAAGTCATTTTGAAATCAATAATCCCCTCGCAATTCACTGTGCCACTTGACTGGACATACAGATGCAGATGCCCTTGTAAATGAATTTACATCGCACTGTGCTTGTAGCCATATAATCTTTCTTCCCTTCTCAAGTCTGTCCCATTTTTCCTTGCTTCCGTTATGCATATGAAACTCAAATTAAGATTGCATGTAAAGTTGACTAGCTATTCCAGGTTATTTATTAGAAATGAAACTATATAAGCATACAATATATGGCTTGTTTAAAATTGATTTTACCTAACTCTTTCCACAGTCCCAGGCAAATACAATTGCTATACAGCAGAGAATTGTATTGTGGGGAAAAAGAAACAGAAGAAAAAGAAAGCATCAATAGATAATTTG
This sequence comes from Pseudopipra pipra, assembly GCF_036250125.1. Classification (NCBI taxonomy): domain Eukaryota; kingdom Metazoa; phylum Chordata; class Aves; order Passeriformes; family Pipridae; genus Pseudopipra; species Pseudopipra pipra. Next base: position 51,654,611 of record NC_087554.1, read on the forward strand.
CAGCTAGTTTATGGGGGACTTCTGGCGATAAAGAGGGTAATTCATCAAATAGAAAAATTAGACACAAGACACTAAATTTAAAATTCTCATTAGTCACAATAAGTAAAAGTATTAGGATGAAGACTATGTGTATTTCAAATGCTATCTCAACATTGTGTAGACTCAAGCTTAGACTGAATTCCAGGAGGTGGGTGGAATTCCTTGGGTGGTTCTTGTTAGCACATTTCATTGGTCCAGCTATGTCCTCTCCTCCCCCTGCACTATCTGCTTATCCCTACCCTGCCTGCCCAGGTGTGACATCAGGGTACTCTATTAGTGAGAGAGAAATTTGTAGTGTCTTAAATTCAGCTGTCCCAGAATCACAGGCTGAAAGGGAAGACGGCATACAGAGAGCCTGAGGTTCATCTGTGCTACGAAAACTTGGCCCTGAGCTGTGTTCACCCTGTGGACTCTGTAGTGGAAGTGTGAATCATGAGCTATAAAGAATGGCACAGCTTAGCAAGCTTCCTGAACTGATTTTGTTGATGTGCATTGTAATACTGTGAAGGAATCAGGGCTCTGACAAAGCCAGACATGATATCTGAGGGTGGGATCAAGCCATTGTAGGAGTCTATGATTCTTTCTGTGATCTGGCCTGTCCCTGAAGTCTCTAGGGTTTTGGCTATCATATGCTGCAGGTCTGTAAGTTCTTTCCCTTTGCAAGGAATGGCAGCTAAAGCAGAAGGACTGTAGCATGGCAGGTTTATCTTCAAGACTCTGGGTTCTTGCACTGAAATCTGAGAACTTGCCTTTTGCTGACAGCCTTTAGGAACTACCATACAAGGGAAATGATCTTTTTCAATCATCAGCGCAGGCTGCTTTAGAAGAGAAAGTAGAACAGGGCAGCTGAGGAATAATTGATCCCAATGAAATGCCTTCCTGAGTCTCAATACTGATTGGTTTCAATTCTGAATAATGTCTTACTTTTCACATATTTCTTTTATGTATATATATATATGTGTGATGGGTTGACCTTGGCTGGATGCCAGGTGCCCACATAGTCGTGCTATCACTCCCCTTCCCAGCTGGACAGGGAAGAGAGTAAGATGGAAAACGACTTGTCATCTGGGATAAAGCAGTTTATTAAAGTAGAAGCCATGAAAGCTTGTACACACAAAAGCGAAGTGAAAGATAACACAATTTATTCTCTACTTCCCACAAGCAGCGATGGTCAGCCACTTCCTAGAAGCAGGGCTTCAGCTTGTTCCTTAGCAGGCAGCTATTGGAGACAAAGAATGCCCTCCTTCCTGCTCCTTGCCTTAGCTTTTATATCCGAGCTGACATCATACGGAATGGAATATCCCTTTGGTTAGTTTGGGTCAGCTGGCCTACTTGTGTCCCCTCCCAGGATTGAGGAATTAATGTTACAGTGCTGATGCTGTGCTCAGCAGTAGCCAAAACATCGGTGTGTTATCACACCCTTCTAGCTACCAATGCAAAGCACAGCACTGTGAGGGCTACTATGGGGAAATGAACTCCAGCTCAGCCAGACCCAATACAATATGCATGTGTGTATTTAAAATACATACACACGTGGAATAATAACTCTCTGTGTATTTTTTCACCCTGAAAATGTCCAGCTCTTTTTGAATTTTGCCCAGCTGTTGGGCCACAGTGACCTTGTGATAATCACCTCCCCAGGCTAAGAGTATGCTGCATTCACAGCCTATCATTTTTGCTGAATGTTCCTTGAGTTCTTTAACAATGTTAGGAATTATATCCTTACAGTAAGACTTGAACAATCTCCACATAATACTCATGGAAACCAAGCTGTAGAGAGGACAGAAAACTGGCATAGACAGGAAGAAGAGTGGATAGGAAAAATGGCTAATGGTTCATCACATTTAGCTTATTAAACAGACTACCCTTGGGCTCATCTGTGCCCCTAAACTCAAAGTACAGGAGCTTTGAGTTTCCATGTTTACTTTAGGGAGCATAACTACTTTGCTTCAAGGAGGTGGGAAAAACAGACTATGGAAGGGCTGTGCAATACCCTGTACATTTGCTTGTGTGAATGTGGGCATTCTCAGCCAGATACATTTATTTTACTATTATATACTTTATATTATATATATATATATATATAATACTTATATATATATACTATTATATACTAATATTATATATATATTACTATTTTCCATTTTCTGTGGAAACAATAGATTCTTATTACTCTAAGTTGGTATGACATAGTGTGAAAAATCAGATGCTGCTTCATGCAGAATGAGAAAGTCACACACATTTTCACTCTGTCTAAATCTTTCATAAGAACTTTAGTTTGGACAGGGATCTACCTACTAGACATCTTTACGGAATCATGGAATATGCTAAGTTGGAAGGAACCCATAAGGATTATCTAGTCCAACCCTTAGCTCTGCACAGAACAGCCCCAAGAGTCACACCATGTGCCTGAGAGTATCATCCAAAAGCTTCTTGAACTCTGTCAGGCTTGGTGCTGTGACTACTTCCCTGGGGAGCCTGTTCCAGCTCCCAACCACCCTTCGGGTCTTGTTTTCCTTTGCATTAAAAAAATTCCTCTTTCATTATTTATTTGACAAAAGACAAAGGGAATGAGATCTACTGTCTACATCGATAAGTCACATGATTTTGTTAACCTGTGGAGATTTACCCATTCAACTCATAGTCATCACTAAATCCCCCACTGCTGAATTGGGATATCTTCATGTTGCTTCGAAAATGCCCTAGTCATTACCTCAAATCCTGTTATCCAATCCCAAGTCTTGAACAATTTTTTTCCTGTCACACACTGATAAAAATCAAGGCCAGGCTGGTGTCGCAGTCCGAAAGGGGGGATGGGACCTTGGCACAGCACGTGTTCAAGAGACAAGATTGGGTGCAGGTAGAATGGTTTATTGAGGTGTGCGCAGAATTCTTTATCAGTTCAGGTGGGGAAAGGGCCAGAACATAGGGTGGGGCATGAGACAGACAAACGGGGGAGGCAAATCAGGATAGGGGCACAGGCGAAAGAGGGAGGAACCGGGGAAGGAAAGCGTAAATGATAGCTGTCTCCTCTCTGTAGCTTCTTCAGCCTACCGGAGAGGGGAGTGGGACAAGCAAGGAGCAGGCAAATTCGTGGCAAGCCCGGGCATGTCCAGGCTGTGCACTGTGTAGTGTGAATACAATGAAACCACATAATAACAGTAAAGCCTATATAATAACTGTAAGGTCCATATAATAAAGTCCTGCCAATTGCTGTATGCTTTTCTCCACGCCTGGAACTGTTCCCATCCTGAATCTTGCTCCTTCACAGGCTGGGGTTTTGAGCAAGCTGGTCTAGTTGGAGGTATCCCTGCCCATGTAAGAGTGCTTGGAACTAGATCATCTTTAAGATCCCTTCCAACTCAAGCCATTCAGTGATTCTGATACTGTCTCTGCTCTAAGTTGCTCTAATTAACTATTATGGCCAATCTAACATTTGTGTTACGTCTTGTTGCATGGGCATTGCTGAGTCTGGCACAGTGCAAGAAATACCACATCTTATGGAACATTTGCAAGAGATAATGAAGAAGAACCAGAAATCCTGTACTCTGATAAGAAAAAACCAAAGTGCTTCAGTTTTCTAGGGAGAAAAATTTAATTTTATGCCTATATTTCAACATTCTGGAATTTACTTTTTCCTATCTCACCCATTTGCCCAGAAGTCTGCCAACATTCTTTTTCCTACGTGAATGTGCATATGCATCTTTTTTCCTCTGTTTTTCTACCTCTCCATCTGCCTTTCTCTTTTTTCTCTCCCTAATCAGATTTAACAAAAGAAATCTCAAAAAATTTCTAGCCCAAAAAATTTAAAATTGCTCTGTTTCAATGACATTACTTTGCTCTGATGAAACAGCATTTTTTGGATGAAATTATTTTGTTACCATGTTCCTATAAACTCCAGTAAAAAATATAATAATGAGAAACTCAAAGCGAAGTAGAAAATTCAAATTATATAATCATTAGTGTCCTCTTAAGAGAAAACCTATTCTAGATGTCATACACTTGAAACTTTCAGCTTGCGTTTTTGTGCTGAAATACTACAAAGCGATGAATTTTTTATAACTTCATGTATGTTACTGCTGATCTACTAAAGATGTACATGACACTGCTTTATTTTATTCTTCAGAGAGTTTAAAATCTATGTATCCATCTCTGTTGATGCATATGTGTCTGTATATACGAATGAAATGAGCCGATTTGCTTGACGTTATGAACTACATGCCAGACCACATCTGAAGAACTGCTGAGCTTGCAAAGTGCAGTACCATGCTCCTCCTTCCATTCTCTCTCAGTCTCTCTCAGTGCTGATAGTTCTTGCCCTTCAATATTTTTAACCATTTCATGATTAAAAGTTAAAAGAAGTGAAAGGATTTTCTTTATGTGTAAGTAGTGTGTGCTCTGTCACTGGCATTTGTTTACTGGACTCCAGAGCAGACCCTGCTCCAAAGCAGACCTTTCTCAGCTGAGTAAGTTACATGATACGTCAACATTTTAGAAGTGTTCTGAGTGAGACTCAGGTCTGCAAAAATTCTCAGCATGGGGAAAATAAAGATGTTTGGAAAATCTGGTTGTCCACAGAGCCAGAACAGAAGTTTTTGGATGCTTAAAATGCTTGAAAAAATTTATCCTTTTATCATTACTTAAATGAGTTCCTGCAAAATATGGCCTTAACTGCACATGTTGAGAAATTTGAATTATGACCCTGCATACTCTTTGCCTACACCTCAGACACATTTATGCTGTCATTGGTGTTGCTGTCAGTTAGTTAGTGTTAGGATTTAGTTACCAAGATTAAAATTAGGATGTTCTTATTTTGGAAGTATTTTTCCTTGTATCTCACACAAGTGGGAAAAGTCTTGATTTTTTCCAGATTTGCACAGTCCTTATCAGTCTCTTCACTGCTGGCCAGGACAGCATCCTGATTTTCTGAGTGTGTCATCTGGCAATGCTGGTTGATGTCTGTGCGTGAATCTGATGAAAGAATGCGCTTGTTCAAAGGAAGACTGTGACTCTGTCAGAAGCAGGCTGTGTGCTAAAGATTTGTTACTCCATAACAAAAGGGGGCCACCAATTTGCAGACACAGCTCACACTGATGTCAATGAAAGCTGCACATAGAGTTCAAGTGTGCAATGAGGCCCTTTGCTTCTAATTCATCTCAGGACTTGCCTCATTTTAGTACACAACTTAGAGCTGAATGAGATTAGGATGTATTTTTAAAGATGTTGGCTGCAGATCCACGCTGATGAGAGGTGAGAAAATCCTTGCAGTTCCACGGACAAGTCGAAAACCTGCCTGAGCAAATTGCCAGTTCAACTGTTCATAAAGCGGCCACAGACCAGGGAATTGCTGCACACAACTGAGTGTCAAATACTTGCCTGGCGTGTTTTGGCATAATTTCATTTGCTTCAGTGAAGGCATACTGATTTTCATCAGCTAAAGATCTGGTTTTAAAGTGAACATATATATTTTGAAGCTCCATCCTAAAAGTTCACAAGTTTGGGTTTGGTTTTTTGTTGATTTTTTTTCCTGTTTTCTCTGGGGTAACAGTTTTATTTCACTGAACTGTTCCTATATTGTTTTACTTTTTCTTAAAGGATATAGACATGATGAAAACTGCAGGGCTGGTGCAAAGAACACTGTGTTAAAGTATAATTTCAGAAGAAAAGCAGCACAATTCTGCACTGGGTAGTACAAACAAAGTGGTTTGTTTGTTTTTTTGTTGGTTTTTTTTTACTTGACATTTTACATACTAAAAAAAGCATTACCTTTTCTGTCTCTAAACTTGTTCCTTATAGCCTTTCTTACACTGATAATGTGTTGCAGACTGGTAAACAGCAGTCACTGACTCGTATTGTTGTTAAACCAAAGAAGGAAAACTGGAAAGGTCCTCATGCAAGCACATGGCAGGGAGAAGGGAGAAAAAGGTAAGGCAGAGTGCAAGCAGCTCTTGAGGTCTTTAGACACCAGAGTAGAACTTGCTTTGAACTAAAAATAGTGCAAGTGAGTGTATTGCTCTACAATAGTCACAGAATCATAGTCACACAGAATAGTTAAGAGTTGTAAGGGACCTCAGGATTTCATCTAGTCCAACCTCCCTGCCAAGACAGAGTCACCTAGAGCAGGTTGCACAGAAACGCATCCAGGGTTTTGAAGGTCTCCAGAGAGGGAGACTGCACAACCTTCCTGGACAGCCTATTCCAGTGCTTTGGCCCCTAGTCTCCTAGATAGGCAGGAATAAGCAGTCTGTGCAGTAGATGACATGCTATTTCCTTGGCCAATGAGGCACTGTAGGTGGAAACTAGAAATTTGCTGCTGTGTTTGGTTATTGTTATTTTGATCTTCCTAGAACAAAGAATAAAGAAAGCAGGAATCCTGGGCTCATACAGCTCCTTGAGGAAATTCTGAAATTGAAGCTTCCTACAAAACTCCATTCTCACCATATACTGATAGTCATGAGTTAGTCATGTTCGCAGAGGTGACCAGATCTGAAGAGACACTTATCCATCATCTTATATTCAGAGAAGATTCACGTCGGTTCTGAACTCTGGCCAGTGTGGACACCACACATCTGGCAGGGCTACACCATCTCATTTCAGGGATAGAGACGTCAATCACAGTGTCTTCACCACAGGGCTCTGCGCATATGAGCTGAGTGCTCAGCCAAGCCTCCTTCCCTGGGAGACTTGTCTCCTTCCTGCAAGTTACTTATAGAGTTGCCCTCAGATTGGCTTTCTAAAATATGCAGTATACTTTTGAAAAGAGATTTAGGTGTGTGACTTGTATGATCTGGAAAGTTAAGTGTTCTCCACTGTCAACCCAGCACTGCTCAGAAGCAGTGAGTTCTCACTCAAGATTATTACAGACTAGAGTGGTCCCCATAATTGAAAACAGTATGTCTTCAGCATTCAGGCTGAGTTAAGAGTCTGTTTTCCATGCTAATCACTGCTAAATTAGTTATGCTGTTACTGAGTGGGGAATTAAGACCTAGGATTTCAAAGTCTCCAGCATTAAGTTACCAGTCACTGTCCAGAACTGTCATTTTGGTTACGCAATTAAACAGTCTCCCTGAGATCATTCAAACAGAAACCAGAGTGTGTGTTTCCACAAAGCATTTCACATCCATTTTTTTCATAGAAGGCTGAAGAAAAAAGTAATTTTGGTAAGATATATTAGGTCAGAGCTCCAGATTGTACTATGACACAGAGCATGAGATAAGTCATGTGGCCAGTAAGTCCACCTACATTAAAAACAGGCTTAAGCTGCACAGTGGGGTCTGAAATGATCACCCATTGGCTTTGCAACTCATGCTTGCAGGATGAATTCTGTTGTGAGAATTCCCTTTCATCTTTAATTTTTCCTGGCTGTTGTAAATGGGAGGATCATTCACCTTCTTGACATAAACTGTTATGTTTTTGTATGTTTTTCAGTAGCTGCCATATTAACAGAAATGGATACATTCTAAGAGGAGACAGAATTATTCAGCCACATACATGTTCTGCTTTTGCTCATACATTATACTACATTCTAATTTTATGTGATTGTCATTAATTGACTAACAAATTATTTTTCTTATTTCAGAGTAAGAGCAGAGATAGTGTACTATAAGCATTGAAACCAGCCAGGCATCCTGAATATTTCCTTGACATATTTTGGTGTATTTCTAAGTTACTTTATCAGTCATTAAAGCTCAGCTTGCAGTACTTAACAATCTTGGCCTTGATCCTATAAGCATGTATATGCCTTGCTTTATGCATATAAGCACTCTCATTGAAATCAATATTCATCCACATTACATTAAGTACATATGTAAGTGTTTGCAGGATTGAGGCTACCTTTATTTATTTTTATTTTTTTTCTGTATTCATACTTTTTTCTGCCTGGTGTCTATTGTAGTCCTTTGAGCAAATGATTTGTAGGCTGAATAGGGCTCTTCAGATCGCATTCCTCACTGAATGATACAATTCCTCATGTAGTGCCAGGACCCACTCAAGGCTTTTCAGTTCTGGAGGCAGCATTAACTTCCACTTCCCAAAGAGCAAAATTGCATTTTGTGATAATGACATACAATATTCAAGGAGCGCATGCAGGGAGGGATTGAGGACTGAGGGAGGCCAGTAAGGGCAAGGCGGGTGAGGATCCAGAAAGGCCAGGACAGGTTATGGAGAGCAATGTGTGCATAGGAGTGTTCCATAGGATCTCAGTAGAGCTCTGTGTTGTGGAGGGAGACAAATTTTGGGGGAGGGAGGAAGGGAAGAAGGGAGGGAGTAGTGCTCTCTTGTTCTTAATAGCTGTATATCATGTCCCATCATAAATTGGCTGTGGATCATCTATTTGCACAATAAGTTAAAAAGCGCTTTCAAGGAGTCTTCCTCCTGGAGACATGCAATCTAATGCTCTCATGGCTCTCTATTCTTATTTTCCGAGGGAAAGGAAGGATTATTGAGAGAATGAATCTTGGAAAGTTTCAATACAAATGGTATTTTTAAAATGTTAGATACTTCTGGAACAAATTTCTTCTTATTAATATTTTGTATTAAGATCATTATGGATGACTTAAAATATTGAATGGAGTAGAGGACATTATACTTTTTATTAGATCTTGTTTATCAGGCTATTTAATCTGCCATTTTTCAAGGGCTTTGATTTTTTTTAAGAAAGAATTTTATGTTAACTCATTGCAATTATTAAAATTCCTCACTTTACAAGAAAATCAAATTTGTTTTCTGCCATTTGTGCTGGCTCTTTGTGTTTCCATCTACCACAGTGAAGAAGGGACCAATAATATTTGATATTTACAATCAATTTCTCTCTGAAGTTTGCATGTATCAGCACGGGAATCTTTGTCTTACGATGGTGGTAAGGCAGCTTTTTCTCTCATTTAACTTTTTTTAGCTGCACTGAAAAGTAAAATATGGAAGTATTTTTTGTTTGTGGTACTGATATTATGTTTATAAAACAAAAATACTGTGTTTTCCTTTTACCTGAAAATGTTTCTGTAAATCTGAAGAGATAGGACATTTTATGCTTGTTCAGGTCTTGCCTTATCATTCATTATTTTTACACTTTTTTTTTAATAACAGGAGAATCTTTAGTTATAGATTAAGTTTTAATTTGGTCCTCCAGTTTATTAAGTACATGACTACACATATTCATCAATTACGCCCTGATTCATCTGTATATATTTCAGTACCTTGGAATTTAAAAACTGAAGAACTGTGCCTGAAAAGTATGTGCTTTTTCCACCTATGTCAGGTTTTTGAAAGGAAAGAAATTACTTGTCCCTAAAACTTTGTTTCTCTTAAATCCTAGGCCTGTGTAACTATAACGAGGCTACTTTCTTAGACATGAAGGCGTTGATCATATCTGACAGATTTTTCCGTTCTATAATAAGCAACATTTCTCATAGTAAGACATAAAAATAGGACATGAATTAATATGACACACCACAGAATATCAGTGAGTACAAACTCAGATTTAAATTTCCAAGCCTTTAGGGGCTATGTTAATTTTTTGCACCATTAAGTAGTTTCCAGTTTCAATCCCCATTTGTTCTTAGGCGAAACCACAACAGAAACATACAATGCATTACAGCCCGCACTGGCGGATGGTTCCAGCAGCTCAACCACGCTTTTGTCCTCCAGAGGGCAGTGGGTATTTCAGGCACTCCTCCAGCCTCTGAATTACTGCCACCAACATCTGGCCTTTCCAGAGATTCCCAACAATGGGGCAGTGGGGGTGAGGAATTTCTGCTGGTTGAAAGTGGAGTTTGACTTCAATTAAAAAAAAAAAGAAAAAAAAGGAGAAAGAGAGGGGGATGTTGGCTTTATGAGTTATACAGTCTTTAATTTACAAGCTTGTATAATACTTATGACCACTAAATGTCTGGAGTTAGCTCCAGCTCCAAGACTCTCTCTTTTCCGCTCTCATGTAATCACCAATACTGTTTTAGTTCAATTGCAAATATATAATATTAGAGGGTTTTTTTCAGATTTCCTTGGGAGGTGAAAGAGAAGGGTGGTGGGAAAGTATTCATTTCTCCTGTGTAGTGGCCTGCAAATGCATTATAAACTTTTATTGCCTTGGAAAGTGTTATGGAGTCAGATTGATTTGCATTTGCAAAAGATAGATAGATGGGAACTTCTAAGGAGAAGCTATGATGGTCAGAGGACTCCATATGGTCAGAAGCAGCCTTCTCCCTGGTCTCAAGAAACCTGTTTTTGAGAGTAAATAACTGAATGAAAACATATTTCTTGGAAAAGTGCTGTAATTTAATGCATGTAAACAAAAGCTTTTATAATAGTCTCAGTCACACTGGGATTTCTGAAAAAATTTCTTCAAACAAATATCAGTTTTTAACTGAGAGGCACCCAAGAGGGTGGTGATGATGTGGTCTTTTTTTCTTTTACTTTACATTTTTAAATTTTTCTTTCCTTTTTCTCCTTGAAGTGTAAAACATTGCAAAATTCACAGTATTTTCATTTAAAATTCCTATCAGACTTTTCTAGCACTAGGGGTTATCACAGAGTCACACTAGAGTCAAGACTGGAAAGAACCTCTGGAGACCGTCTAGTCCAACCACTATTTTGAGCAAGGTCAACCAGAACATGTTTCCCATGGCTGTGTCCAGTCAAGTTTTGAGTATCCCCAAGAATGGAGACTCCTCATTCTTCCTTGGAAACCTGTTCCTGTATTCAGTAAGACAAAAGCATTTTTCTTGTGGTTAAACAAGATTTCCTGCGTTTCAGATTGTGCCCACAGCCTCCTGTCCTTTCTCTGGGCTCCACTGAGAAGACTCTGCCTCTGTCTTTCCTCCTTACCCTAGGATTGCCCTCAAACCTTTTTTTCTTGAGCCCAAACAGTCCCAGTTCTCTCAGTCTTTTTTACAAACGAAGGACACTCCAGACCATTAATAAACTTTGCATCCCTTCACTGAACTCACTCTGGGTAGTCATTGTTCTTCTTACATTAGGGAGCCCAGAATTGGACTCAACACACCAAATGTCTCACATATGCTGAGCACAGATCTCCTCTCTCAGTCTGATAAAAATATCCATCCTAACGCTGAAGGATTAGCAGATGTTGAACAGTGGTGGCCCCAGTGTTGAGCCCTGGGGTACACCACTAGAGGTTGTCCTCCAGCTGGATGTAGTGCTGCTGGTCACAACCCTTCAAGTTTAGAGTTCAGACAGTTTTCAGCCAACCTCACTGCCCACTTATCTAGCCAATACTTAGAATCATTTATGTTAAAATAGACCTCTAAGATCATCGATTCCAACTGTTAACCTACACTGCCAAGTTCACCACTAGTCCCTAAGTGTCACGTATACATGTCTTTTGCATACCTCCAGGGATGTTGACTTAACCACTTCCCTGGGCAGCCTGTTCCTGTGCTTGACCACTATTTCAGTGAAGAATTTTTTTCCTAATATCCAATGTCAACATCTCCTGGTGCAACTTGAGGCCATTTCCTCTTGTCCTATCACTTGTTACTTGAGAGAAGAGGCCAACCCCCACCTCTCCACAACCTCATAAGAGTTGTGCTCCAGACCCTTCACCACCTTCATTGCCCTCCTCTGGACACACATCAGAACCTCAATGACTTTCTTGTAGTGAGGGGCCCAAAACTGGACACGGGATTTGAGGTGTGGCCTCATCAGTGCTGAGTACAGAGGGACAACCACTTCCCTGGTCCTGCTTACCACACTATTGCTGATACAAACTGTGATGCCTTTGGCCTTCTGGGCCACCTGGGCACACTGCTGGCTCATGTTCAGCTGCTGCTGACCAGCACACCCAGATCCTTTTCCACTGGGCAGCTTTCTAGCCACTCTTCCCTCAGCCTGTAGCACTGCCTTGGGTTGTTGTGGCCTTTTTGAAACTCGTACCATTGGCCTTGGGCCATTAATCCTGCTTGTCCAGATTCCTCTGCAGAGACTTTCTACCCTCCAGCAAATCAACTCCTCCACTCAGCTTGATGTCATCTGAAAACTGAATGAGAGTGTACTCGATCTCCTTGTTCAGATCACTGATAAAGATATTTAGCAAAACTGGCCCCAACACTGAATCCTGGGGAATCCCACTAGTAACCAACTGGATGTAGCACCATTCTCTAACACTCTCTGGCCTTGGTCATCCAGCCAGATTTTTACCCAGTGAATAGTGCGCCTGTCCAAGTCATGAGCAGTTTCTCCAGTAGAATGATGTAGGAATAATGTCAAAGGCTTTACTGAAGTCTATGTAGACAACATTCAGAGCACTTTCCTCCTCCAGTGAGTCACCTTGTTGTAGGAGGAGATCAGATTATTCAAGTAAATTTCATCATAGGTCGTCTATGATAATATTATGGAAGACTTGGAAGTCAAATAAGTCAGTGTTCTTGCCTCATTCATCAAGTTAGTCATCAGATCATAGAAGGCTATCAGGTTGATCAGGCACTATTTCCCCATTGTAAATGCACACTGACTTCATCTAATCACCTCCTTCTTCTTAATAAGTATTTCTTCTTCTTAATATGTTTGGAAATGGCTTCCAGATTTTCTGAGGGGGCCAAGAGGCTGAGGTGAAGTTGACAGACCAATAGATTTGCAGTTTCTTCTGCTTGTCTTTCTGCAAAACAGGAATAACATTTGTTTTCTTTCAGTTTTCAAGAACCTTTCCTCATCACCTTGACCTTTCAAATACAATAGAAAGCAACCTCACAATGACATCTGCCAGCTTCCTCAGTGCTCGTGGCTGTATACTACCAAATCCCACAGACTTCTGTATGTCCAGTTTGTTTAAACATTGTCTAAACCTGATCCTCTTTCACTGAGGGTAGGTCTTCCATGCTTCAAACTTTCTCATTGTTCTCAGGACTCTGGGATTCGTGAAGGCATGTCTTACTCATAGAATCATAGAATGACTTAGGTTGGAAGGGACCTTAAAGATCATCTAGTTCCAACACTCCTGCCATGGGTGGATGCCACCCACTAGATGAGGTTGCCTAGGGATCTGTCCAGCCATCGCTTGAATACTTGCAAGGATGAGTCTTTCACAACTTCTCTGGGCAACCTGTGAGTAAAGAATGCTTCACCACCCTGTGAGTAAAGAATTTCTTCCTAACACCTAAATATCTGCTCTTTTACTTTAAAAGCATTTGCTATTGTCCTGTCATCACATGTCCTTGTCAAGTCTCTCTCCCTCTTTTTTATAAACCCCTTTAAGTACTGAAAGGCTGCAATAAGGTCTCTCTAGAGCCTTGTCATCTCTAGACTGAACAACCCCAACTCTCTTAGACTGTCTTCATAGGATAGACGCTCCAGCCCTCTGATCATCTTTGTGGTCCTCCACTGGACTCACTCCAAAGAGCTGGATGCAGCACTCCAGGTGGGGTCTCACAAGAGCAGAATAGAGGGGGAGAATCAGCTGGTCTCATTGCTTTTAATGCGGCCTGGCGCATGGTTGGCTTTCTGGTCTGCAAGCACACATTGCTGACTCATGTCCAGCTTTTTATCTACCAACACTCCCAAGTCCTTCTCTGCAGGTCTGATCTCAAAGAATTCTACCAGTCTGTACTCGTGTCTGGGATTGCTCTGATACAGATGTGGCACCTTGCACTTGGAATTGCAGAACCTCAACAGGTTCTCATGGGCCTAATTCTCAAGCTTGTCTGGGTCCCTCTGAATGACATCCTGTCCCTCTGTTGTGTCAGTGAAGACCACTCAGCTTCATGTCATCTGCAAACTTGCTGAGAGTGCACTCAATATCACTGCTATGTCTTTGATGTTAATGACGAAGAATGCGCTGAATGCCTTGGCTTTTTCTGTAACTTTCATCACCAGGTCCTTTGTCCCATTAAGCAGTGACTCACACTTTCTCTATGCTTTCTTTTGATGATGCTATGTTTGTAGAAGTTCTTCTTGTTGCCCCTCACATCCCTTACTAGATTCAATGGCAGGTGGCCTTTGATTTTTATAATCCTTTCTTTGCACACTTAGTCAGCGTCTCTGTCTTCCTTTCAGCTTCCACCTCTTGTATGATTTCTTTTTATGTCTGAAGTTTTGCGTTTTTTTCCTGGATCCTTCCATCCAGCTCCCTGTCACCTCCTGTACATAGGCATGGACCATTCCTGAACTCAGAGGAGGTGATTCTTGAAAATCAATGAGCACTACTTGATCTCTTTTCTCTCTAGGACTGTAATTCATAGGATTCTTCATAGTAGGTCTTTGATCAGGCTAAAGTCTGTTCTCCTGAAGTCCAGGGCTGTGATCCTGCTTTTCTTTATTCTGTTCTCCCAGGATCCAGAAGTCCACAATCTCATGTCCAGTGCAGCCTTCGGTTTCCACAACCCCAGCTATTTTTTCTTGGAAAAGGCAGAAACAAGTACGGCAACATGCAGGTATGATTATGACAGCTGTCTTTGTTTGCTCTTTATGACTCAGAAATTTAGACAAAATAAACCAGGGTTAACTAGTTCGCACTCTGTATTCCCAATACTCTTTTTGGGCCTAATTATCTGAAAAATTCCAGACCTTTTAAAATAGTTTCAAAGCCAGAGGTCCAAAATTGGACCAATGTCTAAGTAAAATGGTAAAATTCTTTGAAAATTACCATGGTTATAATATAATGATTGTATAACAGTAACTAGAAACATAATGAGATTAAAATGAGATCTTTATATAGGCAACCAAATTCTTCTGTTTTGGAAGTGAGTAGTCCTGTATTAATTATGAGAGAGCTGAACTGCTTTTATAGGATCTAGTAAAAATAATGACTTAATCAAGAAATTCTGATAACGAATAAGTTAAATGAAAATAAAGTTTGTTCAGTGTATGTTAGCAAAAGAATCTTAATAAATATTTATTTACATAAATATTTGCTTATCTTTCCTGGTCAGTGAAGACATATATTTTGGAGGGCATGGATGGGTGCTGGATCACACTTAAGAGGAATTTCATACCTTCCAGTCTGACTCAATAGATCTATAAGAGGTCTCAACTAGCGCTGACCTCTCCATTCAAGAGTCACACACTCGGGGACTATTTGGCCTTTGTCTATAGGACTATAGGACTATATGTTTCTCTAAGGACTATATGTCCTTAAGAGAAGAGTGCATTCCTGAACAAAAACCTGATCTTTGGAAGAAACAAGATTAAGGAGAGAGAAACAAATGCCATAGTCCCCTCCTGCCTACTTAGAATTTTCAACCTGTGTCAGACCAAGAAATGGGAGATGCATTTTAGAAATGAGCACGTCTGTATCATGGCTAGCCTTCGTGAACGAAGATTTAGGAAGGCTCTAACCACATTTGTTACAAGCATGCTGGTGGCTGATGAGGCCAATATGAGATAGACATAACGGATTGCAAAAGGCACAGCAGAAAGACTCCTTAGGTGGTATATTCTGCAAGACACGATTCTTTCTGCGTTGTCTTTTCTCCTCGAGAATGATCCTGCGTGTGTTCTCAAAAGCATCAGCAGCGTTATAGATGGTGTGTCTCTAGAACTCCCGATTTGAGGCCAGAGTAGACCAGTTCTGTTGATCAATATGGCCGAGGCTGAGATGTTGTTTCAGGGAGTCCTTGTATCTTTTCTTCGGGGCTCCTCTCTTGAGGCAGCCGGTGGCAAGTTCACCATAAAGCAGGATCTTAGGGAGGCGGTGGTCCTTCATCCTGGAGATGTGTCCTGCCCAACGCAGCTGTGTTCTCATCAACATGGCCTCAATGCTTGTGACTGCTGCTTGTTCTAGAGCATGTCTGTATGACTATAGAAAAATAGATGTGTTTAATACTGTGGGGCACTCCTAGTTTTCTTAAACTAGTTTTCAGTGGAGGACAAGTGGATATTAAAATTAAAGACACTTTTTGAAAGCTTCAGATTTTTATTTTTTTTAACTGAGATAAGAAAACCTCATATTTTTAAGAGTCTTTATTAAAACACATCATGGTTTGATTTTATGGTAGCAAACTAAAATTTTCTAAAAGGGGGAAAATAATTTTCCAGGTGGTTCTTTGAGGATTGATGATGCTGTATAAAATGATAGAACTGCTGGGTAGTCAGTGAAAGAATCTGCATCTAAATAACAGATACAGTTTCTGATATGACACTAAAAGTAGATTAAAAAAACACAATTCAAAAAGGTGGTGTGTGAACATATGGGAATCAAATGATGATTTGATCTCCCCAAAATTTATGCATCACAGAAAAAAAAAAAGGACTTGAAATTAAAATGAAAATAATTTATATTTTCATTTTATTCAGTTTTTAAAGTAATAAGTTCAGCACTTAAAGGTGAAGAATCTTGCAACAGAGTGAAAAGTTAAAGAATTTGAAAGCAACAAATGATAAAACATGAAAGCGTTTCTTCTCTTCATCTTCCTCCACATTTGTAACCACTTTCAGATGGTGAGGTATTCAGTTTGACTATGTGTGAGGCCCAGGTAACACCACTATTCTTGCTTACCAAATTAGGAAATGTGCTTTGTCCAGTTACCGGTCTGTGGTTTGCTACTGGTTCAGAAAATGACATATTGAATAATGCCATTATCTTCACTTCAGTTGTGGGTAACATTGACAAGAGATAAGATTTCAACACGTAGTGGCAAGAGACTTATGTGTGGGTCCTTCAAGTTATAGTTCTAGACTAATTCTTTATTATGTACTTCATCAATTGTTTTCTATGTGATAAACTAGCCAAGGCTATATGTGTTGGATAGGATTGTCATGGTTTGAGAGCCCCAAAATCCAGTTCCCTAGTCTAAGCCCCCTCTCACATCTCAACCCAATGTGAGATGAGTTTTCCAGACAACCACACGAGACTCAAAATGGGGGAAAGGGAATATATTGCAATGACTATACAAATAAAAACTACAATACATTGTATACAGTCTTAATTATGTCTACCATGACATAAGTATTTACAATGGATCAAACCTCTTCTCCCCTCCAAATAAAAGTCCAGGAGGGAAGAAGGAAAGATCCCTTCTTCAGAGCAGCAATGTCTCTAAGGCAGCAGGTTTATCTGTTTCGCTCTTCTTCTCATGCAGCAGCTGGATCTCTGCCGGCACACATGAGGGGTATCCAAGCCTCTTGGCCACCCATCTTCAAACGAGGGTCTTCCTCCGTGGGCTGCGTAGCAGGGACAAAACTCGCTTCACCACAGTCATATCACGAAGTGCAGGGGCATCTTCGTGAAAGTCCCTTCCTCAGGGGGTTCACCCCTGAGTCAGAACATCTTGGGCAGCTTTCAGTTGAAAGCCTTTGCCTCAAGCGTTCTACCAGAGCTCCTGTGCTCTGTCTCAGGCTGCTAGACTTGGCAGCAGCAGTGAGGGGGGCCAAGATCACCCTCTCCGCATTCCGTCTGGCCGTCCCAGTCCAGCTTCAGGACGCCTGAGCTTCTCAGCTCCTCTCTCTCCAGTGCTGCAGCACTCTACGACTCCTCTCAAGCTGGAGTCCATCTCCCTCCTTTCTTGGAGGTCTCAGAGGGGTATGGGGTTTTTATTTCAGTTCTTACCCCAACTTCCTCTCTCTCTGCTGCTCTCTCTCTCGGCTCTCTCAGACAACTCAGTGTCTTCCTTGCTCAATTGCATTCTGTTTCTGCTGCTTCTCCGGTTCAGTTCTTATCTGTTGGCTTTTAGCCATAGCCTCTGTTCACTGCCGTCTCTGCCGCTGCTTTTCAGTATCTCTTGCTGCGGCTCACAGTGGAGATACATCCCCCAGCTCATAGCTACAGATACATAGTCCAGCTTAACACTGTTCCAAGTCTCTGTAGTCCCCCTGCCGGGGGCTGGGGGGGGGCCCAGAGGCCCCAAGAGGCTCCGAACCCCTTCCTCGTGGCATTCACAACATGGCTACCACTTCTACCACACAACTACAACCAAGTTCTCTTCTGTTTGCTTGTGGTATGTTTATATTTCGCAGAAGCGCTCATTGGTCAAAACTTCAAAACTTCCAGGGTCACCACCCCCTGGGGTTTTACCATTTTATAACTGCAGGAGAAAAACTGTTTTCCCCCACTACAAGGATCCATTTAACTCTTTGAACTAGCATTTAAATGGGCCTGGAAAAGAGCAGAGTCCTTGGCCTTCAGGCCAGTGTAGTTGGCCTTCTTCACTAGTGGAATGCAGCCCTGCAGCTGGGTTTTACACTCAGACTCTCTCAGTGACAAAACGTGTCCTTACATCCATCCTGACCTTCATGAACAAAATTATTGGGTGTCCCCAACCCAACCCATACCCTTCAAAACTCTTGCAAAGTCTTTAGACAGAAATTATTTTGTAGAAATGCTCTAAGTACAAGCTCTCTGCATGCTTCCCTATCGAAGTTATGTAAAGGTTCATGAAAGCACTGAAGAGTAAGGAAGGAGCATGACTCCACTGCTGGAAGATGAGAATGCATGCCTAGGACAGAGGTAGACTTTCTGCAAGGCTTACATGTTCAATGGAAACTGGGCCAGAGACTACAATTCAAAATAAAACATGGCAAAGGCATTATGTAATAATCACAGAACCTTTCTTGAAGAGACAGATATATTTGACAACAGAGACAAGCATACCTACAAAATTTAGCCAATGGTAAATTTAAAGCCTGGGATATCATCATCTTGATTACTATAAGTATAGTGAAAATTAAATATAAATAGGTGAATACTAGGACGTCTATATACTGTTTGAATGCAAAGGTTGTTCATGCATATTGTTTGATGGCTGTAAGAAGCTCAGTAATAGAGTTTTGGCCATCATATTGTAAAGAAAGAACTCTTGATATTTATAGGAGATAATGTCCTGATGAAAAGGACATTTCTTTTGATCTTCTGTGCATGTCAGAAAGAGTGATTTAGGCCACAGGAAGGACAAAAAACTTAAAGGAAAAGTTAGTCTGATTTGGGCTTAGTTTTATAGAAGAAAAATATATTAAGTAGTTGGCCCTTTACAGTGATGAGCTTTCTTAACCCCTCTTGGGTTACAGAAAACAGAAATAGTCTCTGTATATCTCCCTAACTTAGCCAAAAGGGACAATGAGAAACCCCACAGCAAATTGCCATAAAAGGAAAAGAAAAGAAATCCCAAAAGAAGAATTCTTTGTTTAAGATAGTCACTAATTCTGTAATTGGAAGCCACCATGAACTGAATACAGGGTAAGAATACTGAAGCAGTTGAGATGACTTTTCCTGAGCACCTAAAGTGAACTTGCAATGCCAGCTATGGCATGAACTGATGATATTGTTGTTTCTCGGGTTTACCAGGAACTGACAGAAGGGATGAAGATAATTTCCTTGGTCCCTTTACACTATAAAGTTCTCACTGGGTCCTCTCTGAAGTTAATGTTAAAATGTGTGGTTGATTTGGCTGCCTGGCTGTTGATAGTGCTATCCCTTGATTTGCTGTCCTCCTGAAGAGGTTTTTTTACTCTCTGTTAGAGAGTAATGTTCTGCAGAAATCTGACATAGGATCCAAATATTAAACTCTTGCTTGCTGCCTAATGACAGCATAATATTTATCTGCTATATAAATCTATATATAGCCTTTATGGCTCATTGACATCCCAGTATGTACTGTGGGTTGCTTTTAGTTTCCAAAGATTTTATTCTTGTGGCTTAGGAATGCACAATAACATTGCCAGTTCAAGTGGAAAATGTAACTTGAGTAACATTATGCTTCTTGCTTACTTTAATACAGGGAGACTTGGATCTCAGTAGCATCACAAGTAGAATAGTAAAATCCTCATTATTATACTTAAAATGTTTGAATTTTCAGTCAGATATAATCAGAAAATAACCCCATGGCTACTATTTAATCATATCTGAAAGCACATGAATAAAATGACTTTGTAGATTTGTTACAGAATACAGTTAATAATCCCCTCTTATTTGGTCATATTCTCTTGTGCTGTCATACACAACCTCATCCCAGATGCAATGAACGTTCTTGTTTGAAAATTTGTATGACCTTGTGATCTTTAAAATGAGAGAAGAAGTTTACCTGCTTATTCTTAAATATCCTTTTCTTTTTAGCAATTGTATTTATTACATACTTATTAGATAGTTGTAGCTTCACTAGTATTTTTATGAGTTTAGCATTTTGGCAGGTGATGGACTCACAATCCCTAGAAGTGTTCAAGAAACAACTGGACATGGCACTTAGTACTACAGTCTAGTTGATAGGATGGAGTTCAGTTGGAGATCTATTATATAAAAATTCTGTTATTCTGTGATTTAGTTCCTTTCTGGAGACCTGTTTGGACAAACTGGTTCATATCTGAGGATAATCTCCGTTGGCTCAATTAAACCAAATGTAGCATGTACATATTTGTTTACAGACTTGCCTGTAGACCTGAATAATAGAGCATTTTCGCGGTACTATCACCTCAAGGTAAATTAAAATATTGTCCTTACCTAATTATATCCATTAAAAGTTAGACAACAAATCTGAGTCCCGTCAGGCTTCTTCAAACATCTATTTATCCCACTTGTGTTAGAGACATAAAAAGCAGAGATATTCCATATTCTCTGGAGGTGTCCATCTCTAAATTAGGTTAGATATTTGGTCCTGTGCTGGGCCAGGAGTTGGACTCAATGATCTTTGTGGGTCAAATCCAACTCAGAATATTGTGTGATCTGATATTTTTGAGACTGTCCTGGGAGAAGCAAATGTTGAACAGCACATCTACACCAACAATAAAGCGTGCAAGCAAACAAACACCCTGTCTCTGTAATTTGAACAACATCACTTGTCAGAAACAGTGAACTCACACCTGCAAGAAACAAATGGCTGACACGTAGGCTCTGTGATATATGGTTATATATTGGTATTTTCCAACTCTGCTTTTCCTTCACAGTAAGAGTTTGCTAACTTCTTAGCAGCCAAGAAGAAATTGCTTGAAGAAATTATTATGTTAATAGCTACAACCTTTTCCTTGCAGGCTGTCTAAGGACATCACTTTGTACAGATATTTGTATTGGTAGGGGTCTCAAACCTGCACAATCATAATTTCATTAACATTTCTGGCATTCAGGCACAGCTTTATCTCTGTCTTTTAGATGGGAAGTAATAGGGATTCCTGTATAGGAATGAAGTGTGAGTCTGGAGACAAATGTGTGTGTCCTGACTTCCAGAGTCATGCTGGAACCTCAGCCACAGGAGAGGCTTAAATCATAATGCCAGCCACAAGGGACCATTGGGCTCCCTTGCCATCTTAATCAAGACACCAAGCAGAGGAGCCTGAGGACTCTGAGGAAGAGAATCTGAATTGGCTTAGAGCTGAAATATAATGAGCAGGCATAGCCTCTGTAATTCTTTTAGCTGAAAACCTCACTGTCTTAGTGAAGCAGACTGGTGTATTACATTCTATTAAAACTAATTGTCTACAAGACTCGTAGGGTAACATAATATTATTTTAACATTTTTGGCTCTAAGACTGTCCTTATACCTTTAAATATAAAGATTATTTCTTGGAAAAGTGATTAGAATATTAAAACTCTATAAAAGTAGGCATTAGCTGATGATCCTGTCATTATGTTGAGTACCCATGGATTCACCTCAGCACACCTAGTGATTTCACAAAGGCTATTATCTCGTGGCTATATCCCCTTCTTCTGAGCTTATTACTTTAAATAAAAAATGTTAATGGTTTCTGAGAAACTCATGATGAGAAATGGAGAATTTCTTAACAAAGAAACATGCTTTCCAAATTTGAAAGCTTGCATTAAACTTTCCATCAAATGTCTGAAATTCTCAGTTGGCCAATAAAGTTACAAGGTGAATTCAGCCTTCTTTTTTACAGAGCTGCCGTTTGGATATGCTTTATTATTATTTATTAAATTACACAGCTCTGCATGTTATGCATAGCAATTGCATAAGAATGTACATTATGCTTTCACATACAGGGAGAATGGGATGTAATTATAAATTCTGAATCATAAACAAGGTCAGACTGGATGATCTGAAAGCTCCTTCTGACCCCACAATCTGAGAGGTCACACATTGATATCAGAATAATGGCTACAAAGGGAGAGGTAACAGTGGACATTTTAAAATCTGAAGAGCAGGCAGAATGACATTAAAATAAATATTATTAAAGTAAATATTTGTCTATATTGCATGTATGACCCTGTGCTGGGGAGCAAAGACAGCTAAACGCTTTTGAGTGATTGGAAAGGCATAAGCAAAGTAAAAAGGTTGTGGCAGGAGCAGAAGTTGTTTAGATGGAATTTAGGCCTTTCCAATAGGACCTCAGTCTGTGCAGACTGTTGGCACTCATAGCATAGGCTTTGGGTGCCGGTGAAAAACAGTTTCCAGCAGTAATTAGGACCCTAGCAACCAGAGGTACTACAGGACCCTCCTCTCTTTAATCTCTTAGTTCAGTGGAAGTTTGGACTCCTTACTCTCCGACCATATCCTTTTCACTCTCGCCTTTCTTCTCTGTTTCCAAATCCTTTCAGGGCTACAGAAGTAGTGTCTTCTGGCACTTTGCACGTAATGCAAGCTACAGGGAACCCATAAGAAGATTTTGGAGTATGTTTTGCTTAGTGAAAAGCCATGCCAAACACTTTCACAATCCAGAACCGTGACAGCAGCTCGGAACCAGAGGTGAGTCAGAAAGTATGAGCTCTAGAAATATGCTCAGCTAGTCTAGGGAATAACCAGCCATAAAGAAATCCTGCACAAGGGTCTTGGCAATCAATTAAAACATTTTGAAGAGAGGAGTAATCAGACTGTAACTTTTGCTGGAAGGCAGAGAAAGGATAAATTGGTGGAGATGAGGAGACCACACTGTTGACAGCATGGCCAATTCTGACATAATCTGTGTATTTTGTTCTTCTTTCTCACAAAGCGAAAAGACAAACAAAAAAATTCAAACTAAATGAAAACAAGCTACCTAGAAATGAAGATGAAATGTCAATGTAAACTTTACTACTACAACCTAAAAATTAAGTTCCCAGGAAAGCTCATAGGTGCTGAGATATTATTATTTACTAGGGCTAATAAAGGATGGAGAGAAGGCATAGATAGTATATTTTGCAGGTGAAAAGCCTACTCATGCAAGCAAATATATCAGCCAGGGAGTGGAGGAGAACTGGCACACACTGTGCACTAAGAATGATGCTGGTAAAGGCCTGACTGAGTGAAAGCCAGAGTGGTTCATTGTGCTGGATTTCTGTTGCTTCAAATAAAAATTCTGTTAAAAAAAATTATTAGAGAACTTCAGGGAATTTGTCAATAAGATTTCCTGCTAGAATATTGAAGGATGATTATGTTTCACTGAAGAAAGAAGAATTTAATAACATTCATTATGCATAAAGAAAATAGACATTAGCATTAAGAAATATTTCACATCCCTGAGCAGCAGCTCTTGGTTTTGTACTTCTGAAAAGTTCTCTTTCTCTGAACAGGAAGGTGAGCTGAGAATAACATATCTTCCTAAGCAATGCCACCTTTTTCCGGCTGACCTCTTTACAAAAGCTTTATCAATTTCTCTCCATTTGCCTTGCTAACATCATCCTGGATATATAAGAAATATGGACTATGCTGACTAATCTTTTGTCTAGTGTCCTCAAATACAGAATCAATAAATTAATAAAATGGAGGGAGGGGAGAAAGAAGCAAAACTTGTCTTAAGCAAACACTTATTTAGGCAGCATTTAGTAGAACACTAAGATTTTTAGCACAGTAAGTGAATGATCCCTGCACTTTAGTGTGACGTCTCCTCCTGCATGTGTGGGTTGAGTAACACTTCTCTCCATTTCAACACAGGTCTGTCTAGTCTTGAGATGCAATCATATATAGCATCATAACCTGCAGTTTATGGACATTCAAGACATAACTCTGGCAATGAAATAACTGCAACATCTAGTTCCCCTTTGTGGATTTCTCCTCTGTGTCCTTTTGTCCTTCTCCATCCTTATTTCCCCTCTCTATATCCAGAGATCATCTTGTGGCATGCAGTTTGGTACTCCAGCAGGTCTTCCCATACGCAGACTACTCACAAAACAGGAATTGAAATGCGGTTTTTCGGTTTTCATGACAAGCTGATCCGGGAAGGATGAAGGTGTCTTAGTCAGTTGGAACAACAGCCTGGAACAAGGACGGGTACTTTCACCAGAAATGATGAGCACTACAATTCCAACACATCACAAAAGAGTTGGACTGCGAATACTGTTTTATCTGTTTCTCTCACTTTTCGTTAAGTTGTCAAATCCTACGGATACAAATGTGTAGCCAATCAGGACAAACACTAGAAGGTTAGGATGTGATGACATATTTGATCTCTTTTTCACTTCTGAAAAATGAAACAGCTGGACATCATCACATGGCAGACTGGCTTTGGATTCATTAGTAATGATGTTTTTGACATATAGTTTGTGATCATTACCCACTATAAGCACATTAAAGGCATATCGGCATGCTATAACACTGTACCCTAAAGCAGTACTCTAGGCATCTATTCACAGAGCTCTAGTATTAAGTTTTACAGTTAAAACTGTAAAACTCAGGAGGGAGTTAGATTGTAGAGCAAGAGGATTGCGATCACTGCAGCATTTGCTGCAGTATTTTGGAGTGCCAGTCTAAAAATCTGAAGACACAATGGGAAGAAAGTGTTAGGGACATGCAATAAATTCCTTCAGTTCTTGGAAAGGTATGACCTCCGCTGGTTTTCTGTTCAAGGAAGTTTAAACCAAGGGCATACCTAATACACTAAAGATAAAGTGACAGATGCTGTTTAAACACTGA
Organism: Pseudopipra pipra; assembly: GCF_036250125.1. Lineage (NCBI taxonomy): Eukaryota > Metazoa > Chordata > Aves > Passeriformes > Pipridae > Pseudopipra > Pseudopipra pipra. Next base: position 51,679,357 of record NC_087554.1, read on the forward strand.
AGAGGCATAAGGGGAGTGTAGACAATATTTTCACGTAAAGACCCATATCTTGCATGTCATATGAAGTACTAACCCAGATCCAGAAACACGTCAATAAATCACAACTGGAGTAGACATAGGAACATTATTTGTGCATTTTCTCCCCTCAAGCCAGGACAGAATTTTTTTTGCCATTCTTATCTGAATGCAGGGTGTCAAGTCTGAGTCCTGTGCAAAATTTCTTGCATTTATATTCTGATGGAGAGACAACAGAACACTCAGAAATATTTTCTGATGCAGTATTTTCAATGTCTGTCTGCATCAGAGACTTCTCAAAACAGTACCAATGAGATCTGTACCACAGACTCGCTGAGAATACATGCAAACATTCTGTCCTAAAATGAAGCATTGCCACAAGACTTCATCACATATTTATGTAAGCCTATAAGTTTCTGCTGTGAAGGAGAGGGTGTTGTAGGGTCAGAAAAGGTCGGGAAGGGCTGGTTACCAGGGAGAAACTGTGTCATGACTGAGCTTGTATTTCAAAGAAGTTCAGACTTCCCTGTAGAGGGTTAATTTTGCAACTTCAAGTTGCTCTGTCCATCCATTAACACACATTTTTGTCTTCAGATGACACATCAAAAGCTGAAACTCTTTTTGTACCCAGACCCAGAAACAGGATCTGGCAAACCTGTAGGCGCTGCAGTAAACTGTTCACAACATTCTCTGCTTGGGTGAGGAAAGGACTTGCATTTTACTTTGAAATATAGACCAGTTCTGTACATTCAAACTCTCCGCTTAGGTTTCTGTTGGGACTTCGCAGGGTACTTGGTTTCTTTCATGCTAGATTTATTTGAATGACCTTATTATGGAAAATGGGATTTTATATCTCAATGCCCATTACGTTATTTTTTTTTATTTGTTACAATGAAAACATTTTATTAAAGCCCTTATTGAATAGCTAAGTGTGAACCTTGGGAGTGAATAAAAGTCATTTATTGAATCAGGCCGCAATGGAACTAAGAAAGGATGTAGAGCTGCAGAACTATGAAATGCTTAGTGCACTTGGAGTTTCACAGCAAAATGCTACAAAAGCCAGCTCAAGTTCACTTCTGAAATAAATGAAGGGGCCCAAATTGTTCCATTTCAGGGTCAGTGTTCATCCCTCTTTTGGGGAAAAATACTACCTCCTAAATGGAGGGGAAGTGAAGTCACTGCTACATCCTACCTGTGACTGTTAGTTGTCTTCCTCACTTTACCAGTCCTGCTTGAAAGGCCAACTCCTGGACCTGGTTTGTCCTTGAAGGGAGATAGGGAGTCATTAGGATCTGTTTCCCCCAAAGGGGAGGATAGAGCCACTGGGACTTGTGCTGTCTGTACCACAGAAACTCTAAGTGTAATCTCCCTCTGCTCTCCAATTAATTAGATTATTAAAATCATTCTGAAGCTTTAACTTAAACCATAATTCAGTTCTTTCCTCTTTTTAAATTATTTAAAGCCAAAATGCAGATGTAGGAAATTCAAATGTACTTAAAGATCAGGGATTTTAATTTGGGGTCATTATTGGTGTACACTGCAGTTGTATTTCAGCAGTTAAAGAGAGGGGAATGGATTCTGCTCCTTGCTACCCCACTGTAAATCAAGAGAAACTCCACTGATTTCAGTGGCATTTATTCTTGAATTACCATGGCTTAGTTGACAGCAGAGTGTGGCTGACTGTGACTCCATAGAGATATATACTGTTTATATGTTGAGCCTATTGTTGATTAAATATGCACACAAATGCAACAAGCCATCAGTCAAAGAAATCACATTTTCTCTGCTGCCAAGATATAAACTAAAATCATGAAAAGAGAATGCATTCCTCTGATATATTGAATGATACAATTTCAATAGAAAGCATTGCTCCACATTATTTTAATGTGATTAGTGCCTGTGAAAGGCACCAAATTAACAGATTGGAAACGCGTGTTCTCTCTTCAGCGATTAAAAACTAAAAAAAAACCTCAACAGCTGATATCCTCTGCCCTCTTCTACCAGTCTTCCTTGAGCCTGATTTGAAGGGTCTCTTGTGACAAACAGGAGATTTCTGTTGCCATTGCTGCTTATTCTGAGGAACATACAAATAAGAAAACAGCTTTATTTACAGTGGCTTTCCTGAGATGTGAATATTGGCCTTATACATTTCTTATGATCTGGCCTTGCTGCAACAACACTCAGGTGCTCTCAAGTTGTTTCAGATCTGATCTTAGGATCAAAAATTAGAAGTTCAGCCAAGTCCTGCTAAATAATGGTCCAGTATGTAAATACCCAGTTACCACCTATGCATCGTAAGTCTGCTTCTTACTGACGGGAGTAAATTTCTTGGATGTCCTTATGCTTTCATTATATGAAACATTATATGTGAGACATATCACACAATTTATAGGCAGATATGGTTAGGTAGATCTATCTCCTCTGCCCGGTTCTTATTACTGGATTCACAGATTCTCCTGTGCATCTTTGGCGTCTTATAGCATTTTGGTTTTAAGGATGTTGCTCTAAAGTCTAACTAAATATATTCCTAATAAAGAGACGAGATGAATAGTCAAATATCTTTCCAGATCTGAGCATTCTAGTAATCCATATTTTTCTGAGAACAGTTGAATATATTGCATTTAACAGTATATTAATAATGACAATGTTGTAGCACTTGGATGCAGTACTGATTTAGCATGTGTTTCTTGGTTATTTACAGATGTCTTGATTCTCTATTATTTTGAGCACTCATATAAGGTATTTGGAATTCATACTCAGCTGAATCTTTAAGTTTGTGAAAATCTGATCCTTTGTGAGGTTGGGTACAAAGGGCAACATGTTCTTATATAAAATTTTGGTGAAGAAAAAAGGCAAATATTTCACAGATACTCTCCTAAAGATCTGTTTCTCATCTTTCTTTTTTTTTGTACCTTGATTGATACCTTCATTTTATTGGTTAATTTTTCTTAGTGACGTGTAATATTTATGAGTAACTGCATTGACTCAGTAGAACTCTCTGGGGAATGAGCTATCACATGCAATTTTTAAAGATGATAAAATCCAGCCACACACTAGGTTTAATACTCCTACTGTCAGTTAATGAACACCAGTGCAGCCCCTTGGCATCCTCAGGTCTTAGACATAATTTTTTTGCGTAAAGTCAAAATCTGTTGTTATTGACTGCATTAATAATAAGAAGAAGTATTAATTTTGGGGATTTAAAAAAAAAAAGAAAAAAAGAAAAAGGACAGAAAAGAAAGCTGCCTGAGATTCACTCTCATATGGGTGCATTTCCTGGACTGCTGGCACACAAAGGTTAATGAAATCTGCAAATGAAGTAGTAAGTGATGTCAGCAGTTAGCACATTACCATTTTCTCTCATCTATTCATCTGAAGTGCAGAACAGATAACTTTAACTATCACCTTCAGCACAAAAAAAGAAAAAATAAAAAAAAGAGAGTTTAAGTCATTGTCAAGGGGCCATTCAGCTTTGGCTCTTAATTAAAGTAAACATAGTAAAAAACATTTCCATTAAAAGAGAAAGCTTTAACCTCTCCTAACATTCTGACCACATTCAAATGAGGGTGGAATGCATGCTACCTCATGGAGAGAGCTTGCAGCATAAAATTTTGCCCGTATAGCCACTGCCAATAAGAAATATTGTGATTTTTATTTTGCTGTGCTCATTCATCATTGGAAAAATGCAAGAATGAGATCTTCCATACAAGTTCAAACATATGCCCTTGAGAGCTACAGAATTACTTTCAATGCAATTCCAAATGTTAATATCCCCACAAGAATGTAGATCCAACAGAGTAACCTACTATTCTATGTAGCCATCATATTCACTCCGGTGAGTGAACATCATGCACCAGTGTGGCTTGATACTTTGATTAGCTACTTTGGGGCTGTGCTGAATAATCAGCAGCATCAACAGTTCCTCCTTAGGCTTCTGCCTAACTAGATTTGACATGGGAAAACTCTCCTTCATTTTTTTTAACATATATTTTATATATTATATATATTTATATATATATATACACATGCACCACAAAACAAGCTAACACAGATCTAACAGTATTTTACTGATTTGTTTTTAAGCAATTTATAATTTATTTTATAATACTGATGAAGTAAGAGGGTCAAAAAGAGAGAGAGTGGAGGGGACTTCATTGCTACAAAATAATAAGCAGAAGTGTGGGCAGAAACATGTTCTCCTTACATAGCTCTAGCATGTCACATCCAAATTACTGGGCTTGCTTCTGATGAACTTCTTACCAGATAGGTATTGACAACTTTGGAAGAACTTTTGCTTGAAGATAGTATTGCTCTCTTCAAGAGTGCAATAGTACTGGATAGAACACTGGTTAAAATAATTTATGGGATGAAAGAATAGAGGAATTAAAATTTCAAGGTCTGGCTTGAATTTAAGAGGCATTAACATCATATAGACTTTCTGAAAGCAGTCTGTTCGAGACAATGATTCTTAGTACTTTTATTTAAAAAAGCAATATAGAAATGCAGAGTCAAGAAAAAAACAAATACAAAACAACTAACTTTACCTGAGACAGAAGTTTTTCATTTAAAGGCAGCTAACTAAATTATTACTAGTACGTGAACCGTGAGGGGAGACAGCTGCTGAGTCCCTACAGAGGTATCATAAAATTTTATGATAAATATTCAGATAAGGAAAAAGGTATTCAAAGAAACTGGATGATATTCATATTTACTTAATTTCCCTTGCTTTCAGCAAGAAAGCAATGAAATTAAAAAAAAAATTGCTAAACATAAGAGAGGCGTGTAGAAATAGAACTGGATGGGATGTGAGACATTGTTCAGCAGTAACTGGGACCCCAGTCACAGACCAAAAGGCTATTATTTCAGGTGTCTGTGATTCAGAGGAAGAAGTCTGCTTTTAACCTTAAAACTGGGAAAGCATATACAGAAATGACTGAGGGGATATGGTAATGCTAAGAGACTGTTGCAGATTTTCAGTAGGCCTTAAGATGCTGTATAACTTCAACTTTTATGCTAAGGACAAAAAATGTCAAAACAAGATGAATTAAAGGCAATGGTCATGGACAAAAGACTACAGAAAGAATTAACTTTTCACCTCCACAGCTAGAACTGACCGCAGACCAAGAGCTGACCGGTTTAGGTAACCACAGGACGTACAACTCAGGCTAAAGGTTAGACCTAATCTGCCCAAAGACAGAATGACAAATGAAGTGCATCCACTTGCCATAATTAGATAAGAAGGCTTTGCTTCCGATTGACATTTACCTTGCTCTGAATCTGCGTTCGTATTGAGGTTCTCACCTGCAGTGGTGAGGAGATCTGTGTTGCCTTTAAATGCAACAAATGAGATCTGTGCAAAATTTGGCTCTAGCACAATGCCTCCAAATAATCTTTCCTAGAAGGTTGAGAAATGGTGCTAAGTTTGCAAATATCACTAGTTTGTTTTAAAATGTATTTATATTTATAAAATCATGTTCTGTGTATACTTATTCATAAAATGTTTACACTAGATTTTTAAATAATTCACTATATTATTTGATCAATAGTTTCAGTATTTAAAATAAATTCATTGAAATACTTCGGCTTTTAACAATCCTTTGAAGTCTTCTGGTTCCTATATCATGCTGGGACATTAACATCACTCTCAAAGCAGAGTAAATCACACCTGTGTCATTCTTGGGAGATGTTTGTCTAACTCATTGTAGAACTCTTACTGCTGTTCAGTGAACTTCTCTGATCATCAAAAGGTTCTTTCTCCACCTCAATTGTATCACAGCTTATGTTTCATCTATTCACACACACACATTAAACCCTTCTCAATTTAGGACAATTTCCAAAGTTCACTGAGGTCAATGGAATCACTTGCGCTTACTTTAATGGAATCAGGCCCTCAGAGATGAGAAACTTATTTTATACATTTTCAGTCATCATTGCAAAGTCATCTCATTTAAAAAAGGAACTTTCTTAAGCAAACATCACGATCTCTGGGTGGGCAATGATGTTTATCTTAAAATGGAAACTTTTTTTCCCCACAGGTAGAATGTCTACATGGTGAAATGCAGAATATGGCTGAAACTGTAACAAGAGTTCTGCCGGAAATAAAGAAAATTAACTTGTTTTATAAACAAAGGTGAAACTAAAAATAATGTGGGTTTTGTGTAAAGCTTCATGTAAGCATAAACCAGACCTGAATGTATTTTAACAAATTGCTCACTGGATGAGTTTTGTCTCTGTGAATTGTTTGGGATTAAACTGTGATTTTCTCAAATGCATTTGCTCTTATTGCTTTATTGACAATACATTATGAAGAAGTCTTCATCTGTAGCTCATTTTTGAGCCCTGTTTGTTGGAAATATAATTACATACTACATTTCTTTTGCCTGATTGGGGGAGTGGTATAAATGTTAGACACAGGTTTCCAGTGTCAGTACTATGATTAGGATTTTAAATTCATTGGGGATGAGTTGCTGTATCATTCAAATCACACTGAAAAGCCTTTGACTGCAGCAGCCCTGGCTTGCAATCACATTGCTCAGTGGTAGCCCTGAATTTGCAACTTGTTCATAAATATGTTCTGTGGGCTGAAAGTACTGAAATAACAAGCAAAGCTGTGCAGTCTCTACTTATTGACTTATGTTCTGGATTAGTTACTTTTTTGTTTTGTTTTTTTTTGTTCATAAGGAGGACTATAGGCACAATCTAAACTCTTTTTACAAGGAAACAAATATTTAGATCCATGTTAATAAACATCATTATTTTATTTATTATCAACTAAACATTACATTAATAATGCTATTATCTTGCCATCAGGATCCAAGTTGTGAAGCTAAGAATTTAAAGATATTAATCACTTTTTATTATTTATGTTTCATGCTATTTTAATAAGGTTTCCCCTTCACCTTACTTTACATAATTGCTATATATTTACAACATTAATTCAAAATTAATGGACATTTATTTATAGGAATTAATTTTGTTTCTATATTAAAGCTGCTAATGAAACATATTGGTAGGTTCGTACTGTGGAACCAATTATTTCCTACCATATCTGTAAGTAACATTACAGACCAGCTTGCAGTTATGTTCCTGAACATAATTGTCATTAAATTTTGTGCAAGTTTCCTCAAAATTACATCTAAATATGAGCAGCCTTTAGTCTAAGTAGTTCACCTAGAAACTTTAAAAAATCATTAGGATGCCTTTTGGACTTCTGAGGAATAGTTTTAAAGAGTTCACACTGAAACCTATGTATTGAAATTATTCACAAGACCTTCTCAAAAATACACAAAAATGAGACATGTCATGGATGAAAGATATAGTGAAGAAAGTTTATTTTTAAAATTAGTTTGCTAAATCAAATTTATGTGACTAAAATTAACTATCCTCGCTTCTTTACCAATCATCTCAACTCTCAAATAGCTTTGTGGCACTAAGCAGTGAAAAGTACATTTTAAGAAGCCTGATGTGATCCTAAGACAACAGGACAGAAAGATCAAATGGCAACTTATTGTTCATAGAAGCATGCATTATGGTGGTCTATTCAGATCACTATCATCACAAAATTCATAACATTTCATTCTTTATTTCTCATATCAGAGAAAATTACTCCTTCTTGCACTCTAAGCAATACAATGTACAATCACCTCCAGCTCAATAGAAGTATGTACTTTCAGAATTTGTCTATCTGCTGCAGTGATTCTACATGGAATTTTCTGCACACTAAACAGATTTCAGTGGTAGACCTTCTCAATTGATGTGAACCTGAGCTACATCTGGTCCACGGTATCCTCAAAGTTATAGAGAATTGTAATAGTATGGTTTATGATGCACTCAGAAGTCCAGATTTCGTGTCTCTGTGCTAAAGAAGATAATCTCCCTCTCTAGGGATGACCTTCAACTTAAGCCTCAAACAACAGTGATTGAATCAGAAAATATCCTTTAACAGCTGTGCCATGTGAGACAAGTCTGGGGTGGATAGTGAGTCAGGTACAATGAATTCCTTTCTGGTAATGGTCTTATGCCTGGCCATGTGAATTTTAATGATCTCTATATTAGCAAACATAAATACCATTGTTCATAAAATTATCATCTTGGTCATAAAATTGCCTTCCCCTTTTTAAAATTCATCTGAAGTATTTGACTCAGCGACCTTCCATGACAGAAATCCCACAGGCTGATTACATGCTGTGTGAAGTATTATTCTCTCTCTTTTGTTTTACATTTACCTGTCATTAACTTCAAGTGACCCTCCTGTTGTTCTGGTGCTCTGAGACACTGTTAAAAAGATGGACTGGCTAGTTTTGACTCTACCCTCCAAAAGCCTAAATGCTTTAATTAAATGCCTTCTAGTTCTTTTTCAACATTAAATCACCCTAGCTCTTGCAACCTTCATACCAAACCTTTCTATATTCCTACCTCTGTTTTCCAGACTTTCACAATTTTAATATTCTTTTAACGTTCACATCTGTCCTAATTTTGGCCAAGGACAGGGTTCATTTTTCTCAGCAGCAAAGAGGTGATGGAGTCTAGGGCCATGTGGGTGTGCCTAGGTTTTATTCTATACCACCCACATCATTGTTCAAATTAACCATGGACATACTGAATAAGGCTTATATGAGAAACTAGAAATGGCTTTCCTCCTTTCAGGACCTGTGTGGTTACGTCTTCTAGAAAGCTGAGCAGGAGCTGTCTTGATCTGCTGTGTGCTGGGGGAATGGTCTCATGCTTGGTATCTGAGAATTGTCCACTTTCTCTTCCCCACTGTCGTTTGGTACATGGATGCAATTAAGGAAATACTATACTTTCACTTCCTGAAATGCTGGGAGGGATTACTCTGGATCCCTTGCTCTCAGACTTTGTTTTTCAAATCCCATAGTACTCTGCCTGAGTCATTGAGCTGTAGACTGTGACAAAAGCAGAAACTCATTATGATCACTAATTTTTAGTTTTAGAATCTCTGCCTTTGACTAGGAACTAGATGGATTTTAAGAGCAAGAGCAGATTTTCAGAGGCATTAAAATGCCTCAGAAGACATATGAACAAATAGTGAGAGTCAGTTTCAAATTCAAAAAACCCTCACAAATGCACAGCTATTATTCACAATTTCTGTTGATATGTAACTTCATGATAACACAGTTCTGTAGCAGTAACATATTTTTTAAGTGTGTAATAAACATTGAAAATATGCCAAAATGATGCCTACCACAGGATTAAAAAGCAATTGTTTATGTTTTTCCACTTTCTTTTGGATTTTTTGGTTCATGCTTTGCTTTATATCTACAGCAAATCCTCCAGTTTACAGAGTAACACGGCTATGATCTTTCTTGCAGGGAGCTAACATGCTTAACTGCACACCTGTAGCTTGTGGAAAGCTCTTACCCATCAGGCAGTTCATTCCCACCCCAGTGGTGAAAGCCCTCCGATCCCTTGGCATTCAAACAAAGCATGGTGCAGACATTCATCCAGTGCAGCAACAAACCTTATGCATTCAGATAGCTAAAATCAGGAGCACTATATGTGCACCGACACCATATTGTAGGAAACAGTGGGACATTTTCTTTCTTTACTCTTCAAGCACACCAAATGTAAACTCTCCGAACCACAGCAGTTGTCTTTGTGCAGATGAAATAGCAGGGCAAAGACAGACCCCATGAAATAGCTGTGGTTAGTGGCTTGTTGAGAGGGGCAAAGCAAGAAACTCGCTTTTAATCAATGTGATAATCAATGACATATGGCATCATACTCTTGCCTGATTCCATTCTTTCCCTGCACACTACAGTCTCAGTGGCTTCCCCAATTTTTCTCCCAACCCATGTCCTTAGCAGGCCAACTGGAAAGTTGTTTTTTTAAAACACTATATTTGAAAACCAAATGTAAGTCTTCAAAAAAGCCTGCAGTTTAACTGGGGAAGGATTGCTTAACAGCCACTTTGTTGAGGAGGCTGTGATAACATACACATGCCCTTGTTGTGTTTTCCCATACCAGTCTGACTCCATGCACGGCCCCGTGATGCCACTGGCTAAAGGTAGCAAAAAGCTGAGTCAGGGAATCGTATGTTATGATTCTATGTTCATATTTTCATGAACTGCAATGCAAGCAGTATGAATGAAAACCATAGTGTGTTCTTCTGATCCTATGCTCCTTTTTCATGTATTAACTTTGGATTCATAAAGCAAAGGCTGTGCTGGATATCCTTTGAGTGGCATTTGTGTTCTAAGAACAGCTTTTAAATCTCATATTTTGGCTTTTATTGGTGGCACAGACAACACAAGGTGTTTGCTTACAAGGCTAGTTTAAAGCCTTACATTTTATGCAGAAAGTCCTGCAGATCTGTGACTTTGTAGGTCTTTTTTGAAATTAGTGCTGAAAGCCACTGATACAGCTCTTTTTCTCCTTCACACTTAACTGTCTGGTTTTAGAATCTCCTTGTACTCACCCAACATAATTTTGGGGAAACTTCTCTGTAAATTAAATGTACAGTCTGTGAAGTTACAGAGAACCTTAGAGTTTTAAGTCCAGATTTTCATGACCAAGGAAAACCAATTCTCTCATATTCTCATTTTTCTCTTGTTATTAACAATGCCATCCATACTTCACTTTTATCTTATTTTGCATTTAAGGATAATCTTCCTTTCACATTCTGCTAACAGCAACTTAGTTCTTCTAGTTGATTGTATTCGCATTTATTTGGTACCTGTTACTACCCCAAACAGCTTCTTAGGGCTGTTTCTAAGACATGTAAATTTATTATCCCATGTATGTGACAGTTTCTCTCTGTGGGATGCCCAGTGATGTAAGACTTCCCAGACTGAACCTGGGCTACCTTTCAGAAGTCTCTTTCCTTCCTCTTCATTCCACTTACCACAGAGATTTTGCCTTGACAAACATTCAGTTTACCAGCTGCAGTTAGGTCTTCTTTACTGGAGCTGAGGTCTATGCATACATAAATTGAGATGTTTAATTCAATAATACAACTACTTTGAAAAACTGGATGTAGACTACAGAAGGTTTCATGATATTGAAATTTAATTAAATGTTGTTACCATGTTTAAACTAAAACCCTAACATGTACTTATAGACACTTCTCGTGTTCTTAAAATATGTTAACAGCTTCTATATGTCATCAGCCTTTAAGTAATTCAGGTCCCGGATAATTTCCTTACTAATGCTGGAATTGGGCTGTCTAAGTTGGAAGTGTTGAAGAGTAAAAACCAAATTACATATAGTCAATAAACTCTATTCAGCAAAGTAGGCAATTATAAAACCATACAAGGTGATCATATCCAAAAAAGAGCTGGTCTTCTGATTGGATAGCATGAGTGTGACTGACACTCTAACAAATAGTTCTTTTTTTAAATGACACATAATGATTGAACTTCTGATAAACATTGGACTGCTCTTGCCTATAATTCAAGATAAGTTTTTTGAGAAAACCCAAATAAAAACAAACGTTCAAATAGAGATTATCTTAATCTTTACATCATGTTTTTACCCTTCATACCAGGGAGATATGAATATTTATTTATTATTGATCACATAATGACATATTTAGAGAGGTAATGTTGTTATCCCAGTGTCTTGCCTCTATAAAGACTGATTTCTCGTGTTTGTACTGCTGAAACCAGAGCTCTGGGATTTGACAGTGACTTGCTGAACTCGTTGAACTTTTCTTTCTTTCATTTCAACTTAGACCTTCCAAGGTATGTGCAACAGCCACCAGCTGTAAGGTTTAAGCATCTATATATATTTTTCATGTTTAATAATAAAAATTATATGTGATAACAGCAAGCCAATCTATTGTATGCCATTACTACAAATAATCTCCACTACAGAGAAAGTGGTTCATAAGTCATGAAAATCAGAACCTCAAGTGAGTCAGGAAGGTAATTTGCTTTTATTTATCATCACTTTGCTCAACAGGTTTTTGATACATTGAACCCTTTAGAAGTTTAATTAAATAGCCTTCAGTGAGGAGCTTCAAGCTTTTGGCACTCTTCTCAAGACTCAGTGTGTCAAGGCTTAATCTGAATTTCAGTACGTTAAGGAATGCATGAAGTTTGCATGGAAGTTTTCTGTGTTCAGGCAATAGGCCTGACTTTGCTAACAGGGATAGAAATGTTGTGTCTTGGAGTTCACAGCACTGCAAATAAAGGTGGAAAGCTAAAATTACTTTGGAAGGCATTGGGATCATATTGAGGAAACACACATGCAAGGGAAGAATTGTAATTATTTTACTGCATTTTTTCAGCAAAGGCATTTCTATCTGACCAGCTCTGGCAATACATAAACAATAATTCACAATAGTGAGTGACATTTTGAATAATAAACTATCAGGTACACCTCTGGCCAGTATTAAGGTAAATGAGTCTTGCTATACACAAGCATAGGGCATGAGTCTGTTAGTGTAACAAGCCATAAAGGTGAAAATTGGGCAAAGCAGCATAGGGTTAAGACACTGTACTGGAATTATTATGCAAGTCAAAGTGGGCTGCATGCTTTCAGACTTGTTTTTTAACCCAAAAACTCACACATACACTAAAATGATACGAAATATATATTAAGGAAACCCAAACACTAAACCTTTAATAAATATTAACTGCCTGTTATGGTGATGGCCTCGTGTGCTGTCGAGAGGACGCACAGTCTTATTAAAGGCAATTTCTAAACAGGTATGAAAAAGTTTGCTGGGGTACTTTTTAGGGAATGTGGGAGTAAGTATCACAAAAATGTTATGTAACCTAACAGGGAAATTCTATAGTAAATGACTAGGTATTAATTCCCGTGACAAGTGCATTTTTTGCAGAAACCATTGTATTACTACAGTGGCATACACAAAGGAAGTGGGTTACTGCTGGTCTGGCAGTGATAGCTACCCCTTAGGTGGTATTACCATAAAGTCATTCTGACAGTTTTCTTAATAATAATTTTATTTGAAAATGATGTGTGGCTTTTTTTCCCAAGAACTTGTATTGTATTTAATAAGATAACTTTCTCTTCATCCATTGAACATATACAATTATACTGTTTGACCATTTCTCAAAATCCCACTCTATATCAAAAGTAAATTTTCTGCCTTAAGTTCAGTATCAATCATACTTCATCATATATCCTGCTCTAGTTTTAATTCAATTTCAGTGTGTGCCTATTCACACAAGGTAGCTTTACTTTCTGACATTCTCACCTGTATTAATGAGTAATTGATTTTAAACCATGTTCACAATACATTCTGACTCACAGGAAATCTTTCCTTTTAACTTGTAAAGATTTCGTATCACACTAAATCCATGAGATAATTTTTAACATTTTTTTGCCATTATTATGTTAGTAGACAAGCTGCTTCCAAGCAATTTGTTTGAGAAGACTGTGATAGGTCATTTAACAGCACTCTTCATCTTGCATTCTGGGTCAGCCATATCATGGAACAGAAAGACAACCAGTTGCCCTATTTCTGTGGCTATCTGGCACACCATTACTTCTTTTAGATAAATGTGAAGCCTTTGATCTTCTGTATTCTTGAATAGAACCCAAAGGATTGATGTGAAAAGGAATAAGTAATGATTTAAAAAAAAAAATAGATATTATAGAACTTTCAAAACAGCCCAAATTAGGAAATTACGTGTCTGCCAGGTGTTTTTTGGTAGGAAAGATTTGGTACATACATTTTATGCATAATTTAGAAGACATTTGGATAGACTTCACAGCCTTCTTCCACTTTTAAGACCTGCCTGAACTTCTGAAGAGAGGTGACTAGATTGCAGATTTCAGCTCTATCCACTTAGCAGTATCTTTTTTTCTTCAGATTCTGGTATGACTCCACATCTGTTCCAAAGGTCAGTGCTAAGATCAAGCCTTGGAGACAAACTCTGCATACATGAATCTAAGACTATTCTCCTGACTTTATAGCCCGCTGGGACACAAAATATATAGATGTCTTACCAAGCAGTACACAACTTTTGGCAGTGTGAAGGATTTGAGGTGATTTTTGATCTTTGTTTTCATTTAATCTACTTGCTCACACTCTCACCACATTGGTAACAAAGCTGGGTTGAAGCTCTGTTTTTGTCTCTACACTTCAATTTGAGCAGCCTTTCTGCTTTGTTACGTCAGCATTCCAACATGGCTTTTTACTCACATGCTCAAACAATATTTGTCTTTCTCTTCCTAACCACTTCCTTCCCTTCATTTAATTACTCTTCTCTTGAATCTCGGGAAGGCAGGTTAGATTAGCACAGTGCAGGAACCATCATGGCTATAGAGCTTCTGCGTGGAGAGTGGTCCACATCCAACAGGATGAATGCAGATAAATGTTCAGAGGTTCTGCATCTGGTCTTGTTGCTTGGCCTGCTAGAAAGTGCCATGCAAGAAAACTAGGATTTTGAATAGAACTTTTGTCTTTCTAGGAGAAAAGGTACAAATTTTGTTGTCCATGGGGCAACTTGTGGTAAAGAGGGTATGAATGTTAGGGCTTTGCCTGCTATTATAATGAAAAGATACAGGGTTCTTAAGTAATTATTTGAAGAGCAAACACCCCAGGTTTCAATTTAGTCTTGGAAAGTGAAAAAAAAAAATATTTCAAGAGAAGTGTAAAAGTAAAGTGTAGCTATATTCTTCTGATATGGGGATTTATCACCTTTATGTTTGTCTTCTAGAGCGAGACATCTGGAATTCTGTCTTTATGGTGTGATTTCGCCCAATAATGTTGTGATTTGCATTTTCTGTTTGTGCTGTCTCACCGAAAAATGACTAAAGTGTGCAAACAATCAAAAGGTATTTTCATTTAGCTACACCTACTCATATTGACATCAGAAAGATGTTCTGTCTGTACACAGAGGGGTTTTTTCTCCACTTGGCATTCAGGTTTGAAGTTAAACGAGTGTAGTTCTGACATTATTATTTCCAAGTGAAGCCAGGAGGTCACCCAAGGATCCCTAGGGCCACCCATGATCCAGACTTCCTGAACTGCTACCCTCAGGCCTGAAAAGCAACCCAGCAGAACTGGTTATCATTGTGGTCAGCTAAGCTGGAATATGCTCTGTTTTTATCACATTGAGCAGATGGCTGTAACACAGCCTGTTCATGCTGGTGAAATGCCTCAGTCCCATCACTTTGGTTTCTCAGCTCAGTTAACTTCCCTCCCTTCAAAGTGGCTCAGCTCTACACAGAGACACATTCTTCTCACACTGTTTCTGCTAGACCACGGCTAAAACCAATGAAAGTAAAATCTTTGAATCTGGTAGAAAAATACAGGGAAACAATATAAATTATTTTACCATTTCACAACCATTATTTGAACACAATATGCATTTTCAGCTCACTTGGCCCAGGGCATGTCCCATTGAAATATTTACCATTGAGTTCAATGGAAGAAGAAGAAGAAGTCTCTACTATTTAAAGCTATCATCCTATTAAGATAAACGAGAAACACAATCAAAGCTGTGCTGCTGCCATTGTTTCACTGTCTTTGAACATAGCCTCAGCATGGCTTTGTTTAAACAGTGAGGGCCACTTTTGGGTGGTTTTTCTTTTCATACAAAAGAGAATAATATGGAGAATATTAAAAAAAATGCAAGAAAAATATAGCCCTAAACTTTGTTGTCTCTTCGATTTTTTTCTGGTCATTAGGTTCCCTCGGTAGCCTCAACTAATAATAATAGTAATAATAATAAGGCTTAAAAACTTTATCTGTATTGCAGAGATTAAAAACCCCAAGAATCTATGCAATGCTTTCTAAAAGCTTTTGAGTTTTTGGAATATATAAGGAGTAGCCATGCCAAGATACTTCTGTCTGAAATTTCCCCTATTACACACTGGGGTTTCAGAATAATATTTGACCTTTAGCTTATAAAGCACTGGGAAGCCTTTTCTGAGAACAGGTGCTTTAGGATGATATTTTTTGTTTAGCATCTTAAATTAAGACAAGTCAGATGTGACTTTTTTTCCCCATTGAAACCCAAAATCTACAGAATTCAGTAGACACCTGTAGACTGACTTTTACTAATCTTGCATGATTTTGCAATTTGTCTTAATCTTTCAAGCAAAATACAGTCTCATTCAAACTTTCTCCATCATTTGTTCCCATTAGATAATGCAAGCAAACCTCTGACTTGGAGATTCTGTTTTTGGGGAAGTTTTTGAACTACAGATTAAAAAAAAGTACGCAGTAGAATGCAAAAAAAGTTCTTGGAGCACCACACAACTTTTATTCCACAGAGAATTGCCTAGAGTACTGGGCTACAGCTGTGCTCCTCTTTCCAGGGAATTCAGATGTGGGTTACTGGATCCAAAAGAAAGGTGAACATGAGGAGGCAAGGGGTTACTCAGCCATGCCTGGATGGATACAGGTCTGGAGGGCTGAGCAGCAGGACAGAGCTCTTCTGATTTGGGCAGTGTGACTTAAATTAACCATATGCTTTTGTGCATAGAGAGCTAAGAACCTACATTTTTAAGGGAGCAATTCTGATCTGTAACTTTGTTTGGGGCTCCAGGAAACAGAAGTCTATGTGGAAAAATGTGACTTATGCAAGTCTTGACCAAGTGAGTCAATTCACAGGGATGTGAGACAGTTAAAATGCAGAAAGCTTCGGTCAAATATAGGGGAGTGTATTTATGGCAAAGAAATTGAGAAGACCTAAGATCAATACTCTGGAGTTAACACAATATTTTGAGGAATAATCAGAAGTCAAGTTTTGAAAAAGGCAAGATGAGACCTTACAGTTCTCACTGAAGACCGTATGGAGTCAGAGGTGTTCAAGAACTCCTGGGACCAGAGCCATTGCTTAAGTTACTCTTCTCATGCTTTTCATTTAAAGCAAGATCTGGAATAAATTAAGGTTTAGTGAGTTTTGAGAAAAAATAGATTGGCAAGCTGGTAGTGCATTAAAATTGGGGGCCTGCAATGAGACAAAGAACTGCAGTCTGGCACTACAGGGAGATGGAGGATATGAAGAAGAGGACCAGTAAAAAGAATCAACTCCAATATGTACATTTTCAACAGAGAATGTGTGTTCTAATGAATAGAAGAATATCTATAGGGATTTCTCTGATCTGTGGTTCATTACTCATATTCCCTCCTCAGATTTCACCCATATTGACAATAAATTTAGTAAGAAGAGCGAAGAATCTTGTATTTGTTAAAGTTTCATGCCATCATCAACATATTCTGCTCTAAGACTTAAGTTACTTCTCCCCACTCCAAATAATAGTTTCCATACTTTCAATACCTCGAGGGAGTTTGAAAATGACTAATTGATGTTTTTTCCCTGCTTTAAATCATTACTGTATTTCGGACTTAGAAATGTGTGGCAAAGTCAGCCAGTTGTCGAGTGAGGAATTAGTCTCCCCAGTGCCAACAGTAAATTCTCCAGTTTGCTCAGCGACCAGTTGAACAAGCTCCTCAATATTTAACCACGTCAATTGTAAACAGGCAGATTCTTTGCCTATGTTGTTTTCTCAGGAGAATCTAAACCTTCCTTGTCAAAATATGTGTGTTACAATGGACATTCATCTGCCTCCCTTCTAATGATGAAGTTTTTCACATTGTGTAAGACAACGCCTGCTGTTGTCATGCATCCATTAAAACCCCATCCACAGAGCCATGTATAGAACAGGGGGGCTGACTAGGAGCTGAAAACTTCCAAAGAACTTGCTTGTTGTGATGTGGGGTTTTTTCCACTCTTGAGTGCTGGATGCATAATATTTTCAGGTAACTCTGACTACTGTGTGATATTTAATCATATCCACTGCCTCCCAGTAATCACTTTTATTGCATTATGCTAGTCAGCATATTCTGTGCACTTTAATATACATGAGGTTGAGGGAGGAATATTTTTCACTGAAGGCTTTATGGAAAATTTTGCATTTATTGATTTCTGTTAAAAAAAAACCCTCCCTGTTATTCTAAAATATCGATGAAAATGATTACTGTGGCCATATTTGTTCAAACAAACAAATAATACAGTATAATGACAACGCTATCTCTCATTTCCACATTTCACCTGGAGAAGGAAAACATTTGATCTGGAAAGCCTGTGTACTACATCAGTCCACAGGAACATCTTTTATTCATGTGTATTAAAAAAATATGCAAAGAGTTTGTAGAAGTTGGATGGGGGGGGAAAAAATACAAAGTTTGACAAAAATAAAACAAATTCATCCAAACAAGCATTACAGATTTGGGACTTCTGGGGCAAACCTGACAGAGGCAGTCTTGCTATCCTGCTTCAGAAATATGCTGGAAATTTTATATGTATAATTTTTCACAAGTAAATTTTTGCATTCCAGACAAAGCTTCCATGGGAAAACTATGCCATGCATATAGAGCAAGCCTTACACAGCTGATGATTGCAAATCATCCATTCTTAGTGTTTACCTATTAAAAACTATGGGAAAAAAAGGAATAAAAGGAACTTATAAATTCAAATCAGGTAGCTCTTCTAGCTTCCTATAACACTGTACATGCTTTTTCTGAGCTTAGTGAACACAGGAATTGCTCATTCAAAACTATGTTCACAAAATGAAAATTGCAATCAAAATGTAATTATTGATATAAAAACAAGAATCTGCTTCATTGGAACACATTTTTTTTATCTGAGAATGTACATGTCTCATGACGCACTGCATCACAGCACAACTAGCTCAACATGTCACTGTTACATGGCCACCAATTAAGAAGGATTCTTGGCATGAATGATGTTCTGCCCGAGGCCAGGTCACTGTCTGATGTAAAAGATTGGAGCTTCGGGGCACTGGCGGTTCTGATCCTCTGTTCTGTACAAACTGAACGAGCTGATCATTACAGAAACCTTGTGAGCCAAGGCACTGTTATCATTTCATTTTACATATGGGGATTGAGGTGCAGTCAAAAGATGTCTTTGAATGTTCACAATGAAAAATCTAGAGTCTGATTCTCTTCCGAAGGCTTAAAATTTTTCACTACTTTACATATTCCCAGCACAGCTCTCATTGACTTTAACTTGGCTTACCTGCAGTTACAATCAAAATTACCAGCAAGCTCATTTGGGGTGTCAACAGAGTGTTATAACAGCAACACACCCCTGATCATAAATCACAGGTGAAGGAATAAGCTTACTTTCTCCTTGGAGGAAAGAAAGGTCTTCTATTTTTCAACAATAGAATGATTTTGATGCATCTTTTAACTAACCAAAAGTAGCATTTTGACAATTTTAATGGACTAAAAATACACCGATGGTCATCTAGAAATGTGCTCACTTTCAGGTCTTTATGTCCTGACAACTATAAGAGTTATCAGCTGGAAAATTAGCATGCAAACACAGAATTTCAATCACTAAACCCCTGCAGGACTGGATTTGACTATCCTGTGGTTCTGCCTATAGTGTCAAGGGAGATAAAAGATTTTTGATTCTCTAGGTATAAGATCCAGTCAGTGTCCTGATTAGTTCTGCTAAAGCAAAAACCTTTCCAATATATTAAAATGCAGAGTCGGAGCCCTGAGAATCTCAGAGATTAACAGTAGTTCACAAGGGTTCACACTGACCTTTGTTTCAGTCTCAATTTGCATGAGTTTGCAACGTCTGCATTTTGCTCTGTGTTTCTGGTTGGAAACCTTGAATCCCCTTGCCAGAGCCTGGAGATGGTGAGATGGCTCATCTTAACCCCAGTGTGGCATTCACAGCATAGCTGCCAGTATCATTTATGCATGAAACCAGTCCTGACAAACAATATTGCTTTAAGCCTCTTGATGGTGTTCTTCCCATGAAATATTGTACCTGTGAGGGCTCAAGATAATCCTCCTGGTTCTGTGTCTGCCTGTTAATTGTGGTGCAGGGATGGCTCCTAACAGGTTCAAAGGCAGGTCCTGGTTTGTAACACCTTTATGGTCCCACCTACAGTATCCCAATCTACTCCACCGCCATGTCTCCACCACCTTCAGGCTGAAAAATGAGTTTGCAGGGATAACCCTTGTGAGAGACTGACATATTCACTCATGTTCTTCTACTGAAGTACCTGCCTGCAGGTAACAGTTGCTTTCCAGTTTACTGTAGCAAATACAGAAGGCAGTGAGGGGCTCCTCTATATACCGACCATCCAGGGACTTTGCATTGCTGTCTCCTTAATCTGCCAGTGTGCAACATCATTTCATGACCCACTCAGGCATTGCCATGGAACTCGGCAGCCTGCATATTTGATATACCCTTCGAACCACAATGATTTTGCCAGAGGGGAAACAGGACGCAAGGGAAAGTCCCAGCAAGCCTCCGCAGTGAGTCTGGGGCTTCCAAGACTGTCCTGTCTGGGGCTCTCTTAGTAGCTTGTTCTGTGACTTGCAAATGCCCATGACCTTTGTCTCACATGAAGACCTGCAGGCCAATAAATGGCATCCAAGCACAGGGGTCATAGAGCAAGAGAGAGATTGTGGCAGTTGCTGAGAGGGGTCTTGTTATGTAGCATCCTTTTCAGCAAAGTCTTGAGAAGACAAGGAGAAGGGGGAACAGGTTGAGAAAAAATGCATTAAAGGAAAGAAACCTTACCAATAAGGAATAAATAGGATTGCACAGATCAGAAGAGAAAAGATAAAGGAAGGTCATGAGAAGTGTGGGCAGCAGGCCCTTCATTTCTACATGTTGTTAGGTCCCTTTTTTCTCCTAGTAAGTGCCAGTCTCCATAGAGTGGCAAGGTAGGGTCACTTTAAAAATGAGTAATACCACTAAATCTCTGTAAAAATATAATATAGGTTACAGTAACCAGAAATAAAATGTTGATTTAGATGTTTGCAAAATAAAACATTTGGGCTTTTCTAATCCACAACTCTTAGAATGAACTTCAATAATATTGCTCCAGTTAAGTCACCTCACGTGTTCTAGTTCACTCTTGATCACATTATGAAACCACCACTTGGGTTGGCATAACTCAGCAAAACCAACTTCCTCCATGGGGTGAAGTGGTAGTGGGGAGCCATGTGTGTAGGTCTGTGAAGGGGAAAATATGACATAGTGGCAGAACCTTTGGAGATTCCTTTTCAGTTCCTGACTACAGTACCCTTGGCCCCTAGCAGTTCCCTGATTCCCATACACATTAGAATTCACCCACAAGTTTGGAAAGGGGGAAAAAAAAAGAAATGGAAAAAGTAATCTAATACAGTCCGATATTCTTTTTCATGTTACATTATCCTGCCAACAGATGCCATCAATCACAGTTTTTAAGAAGCATGATGACATTCTAAATGGTCTATGAATATTACTTTGAAATTGAGACTAATTCCGTGGATGAATTTTAACTTTGCTTTCCACCTCCCCCACTTTTTCTTTGAGAGCTCTGTCTCTCTCTCTCTCCCCCCCCACACCCCCCTTCCCGCCCTTACTCAGGATTTCCATGGCCACTGACATCTCAGACTGCTGCAATTAAACTACTGAAATAGCAGGTAGAAGTACTATAAGAAAGTTTCTGTATGGTATTTTAAAGCTTTATTGGAAAGTATTTTAGGCTGAATGAAAGACATAAGTGACCACAAAGCTACCTGATAATATTTTCAACAATTTTTCAGTAATTTTGAACCATCAATTTACACAGTGCTTCTGAACGCAAGATTTTAATTGAACTATGTAAAAGGAACAAGACTTATGCCTGATATATGACACTACTCCAAATAACAGTCAAATCCAAACATCCCAAATCCAGGACAGAGTACTTGCCTGTCAGCTTCTGCAAGTCCTGTACCTTCCCATAAACCACACATAGATGCTGAGATGGTTTGGGCATGCACATCTGTCTATACATATCTGCAAGATAGACACACATGTTTATAAGGTATGATTTTAAGAAGGGTGGGCTCTTTCAATAATCAGTCTTTGATTTTGAATGCCTTGAAGTTAACTCACTGACTGAATAGGCTTTTCATATCAGCAAGGAATGATAGAACAGAGTTTAGAAATTTTGTGTGCAAGATCTGCAAATTGTTTGAACCACAAAGGATCTTACTGAGCATGGAGTCTAATGGCTGAGTTGCTTTCTAAGGGCAAATATGCAGGAGGAATTTTCCTCTTTTGACAATGAGCAAATATAGAACTATACCTTATTGCAAACCACAGCAAGGGAGGATTTTATAGTATTTGCAGTCTGCCAGGGTGAGTGATAAGCTAATCCATTTCATAATTTCAAGCCTCACCTTTCTGCAGTGTTGCAGTGTGATCCATCCTTCTCTCCTGAGGCAGGCTGCCAGGCAGCATCATTTTTCAGACATGAACTCTGTAGGTACACATTCCTACAGCAGTCCCACTTTGCCCCATATAACTCTTCTTTGCATGGGCAGTCTTTTGTTTTGATAGAGGGCAACATTTCATCCCATGGATGTTGATGGACAGTCCATGCACTTTCATGCATTTCTTTCAGGTAAATATTTGAAATATACCATCCTTCCCAGCCTCTAGACAACTTTTAAAGATGCCTATCTATTTTAAAACTAAATCTATTTTACCTGAGCATACTCTCAGACAGCAACTATTTGAGACTAAAGGCCATTTGCTAACACTTAATTTTGTGTTAACTTTTGTAACCTATGTCAGACATCTTAAGCTGATGAATTTAAATTTGTAAATAGTTATTTGGGAACGATAAAGAGTGTATTATTTAAGGGCCTCATAACTGTAGTAGTTATTTGCACTGTCTGAAAGACTGAGAGAAGATTTTATTTGGAGGTCAGGGTGTATAATCAGAGAGTATATGATCCTTCTGGCCTTCACTATCCCTTAAGAGAGTCCAAACTGACACAGATCCACTGAAAATCTTGAATTGTTATTATTTACCTAATAGCTAAACCACGAAGTCCCAAGTGAAATTGAAACCTAGCTTTATTATAGACTCTAAGTGTTATGAAGTAGTTGCTCTCCAAAGAATGTCCCTGCTGAAATATGAAGAATAAAAAGGAGTGGAACAGACAGGCAAAGAAGATATAAGAACCGTTCTCAGGTGATGCCTAAATTTCCTGAGGCTTCACACAATGTCTTAGCCTCTGGGCAATGCTGCCTCTTCACTGGCTGTTTGCCACTTTACACCAGTGCAAGACCCGATCTTATTAATCTGTTTCTAGTCAAATTAATGCTGAGAAACTGAAGTTCCCAGTGAAGTTGGTGGAGTGGAGGAAACTGAATGTCTGGACAGGACCCTGGGGTCACAGGATAATCCAGACTGGCATGGATTTAAGGAGGTCTCTAGTTCCACCTGCTGCTCAGAGTAGGGTGCTCCGTGAGACCAGGTTGTTTAGTACTTTGTCCAGTTGTATCTTGAAAACCTCCCAGGGTGGCAACTGCACAACCTGTCCAGGCAGCTGTTTCCACTGCCTGACTGTCCTCACATAGAAGTTTATTCCAGTATTAACCTGGCACTGGTGTTACCATATAAATTTCATTAATGTATTTTGTAATGGAGAAAAAAGATTAAAGAATGAGAAACATGGAAAGCAATTTTCTTAAGTATTTCAGAATTTGAGTCTTTTTAAGGCTAAGTCCACGAAGGAACAGAAGACATGATCTGGGACAAACCTAATTGCCGTGGGAAGGGAGATTACATGTGCCTGGAGAAAGCGAGGACAGGCCTAATACTTAACTACTGCACTTCCTAACTACTATATTCCAGACACAACTCAGCACGGTACAGAAGTGCCAGAGCTATGTTAAACTAACTATGGGACCAGAAGAGTTTCAGAGGCAGTTTCACACCACCCCAACTGGAAAGCAGAAATTAATAGCTCAGATGCATTGTGAAGGTAGTATGACCATGCTGCTTTCAGATCCTGAGAAAGCGACTCTGAATTTAGGATTGTACCTGCCCAAATATAAGCTGTCACTGGGTTCTGCTTCACTGTGCAAAATACTCCTTTCTTTTACAGTGCACCTAAATAGCAAAAATCAGTAACAGAAGCATCTGTAAGAGATGAGCATGGAAAATGCCTATCCAAAGGTGGTTTAAGGAATATTTAAATCAGACAGAAGTAACACCTGAAATACTCAAAAACCCAAAACTCTGTGGTGAATCATGTAAATAAAGGTCTGAAACCTTCCCACACCACAGAACACTTCAGAACAGGTCTTATTGGCAGAAGGACAGTCCCTTCTGGGTCTTGTGATTAATACTTGAATCTCATTATGAGGGTAGCCTTTCATTTCCTAAGTTCTTTTTACTTAATTAAAAATGCACCAAATTTAACCAAAACATTTTGTTCCAGGCTGAAGAAACCTTTTGTTTCAACCAGAAATGCTGTTATGCAAACCAAGAGGAATCTGGAAAAAGGAAAATTTCAGGATGATCCAAAACAGCACAGCATGTACATGTGAGTCATGATGAATTTTTGTTTAACAACCAAGGAACTTAAAAAATCAGTTTCACAGATTTTAGCCTCTGTCTCCTTGCAACGTAAATTAACTGTAGATCAAAGGACAATATTGAAACCTATTAGTCCCAAAATAAGCTTTCAGGAATATATGACTATGCCAAAAACATTAGCTATACTGGGCACTACTTAGCCCACACTGCAAATGAAATATATGCAGATACACCAGATAGTAGTAAAATATAGAAACATGCAGACTGTATTAGTATTAATGAGAGGTCCAACCTTTTAATTCTTTATTTCTCTAGTTAACCACTCTGTGCATTAATGACAATGGAATATTTTATGACTCATCTTCTACTATCTATGTTCACTTAATGCACTCATCATTCTTTCATCTAAAGGTAATTGTTTTCATACACATGTGGTTTGCTGCGTGTTGAACTAGCAGTCAAGCAACACTGATTTCCCTCTCCTTGATTTTATTCCCCTTTGTAAGATTAGAAACAGGAAACTCAGTTGTTGTTTCAGGGCAAATCAAAAGCATTACATTTTCTGACAGCTTGTATCACATGACTCTCACACTGGGGCCCATAGAGCCTATACAGGCCCATGAGGTGTCTGATGGGGAACTAGAGCTGCTCTTTGGTTGGTCTAGAGTGGCACTTTGCATGCAAGGACAGGGACAGAGTTCAACATCTTCCCTCTCAGAACAGGGAGAGGATTTTTTAGGACTCGTGGTTTTAATAGCAGCCATCAGTTTTTGACTTTGCTGGACAGTATTCAGAATTTCTTCCCTCATTTTCTCATTGACTGAATGAGAGGCTTGCACTGACCACTTCTAGCTGGTCTCCAGCCCCCTGAACCATGTCTGCATCTGGCTTTGTGTGTTGCACCAGGAGATATAGGTCTGCTATGAAAGAAATAATGCAGATTTTGTGATAAATTATTTTAAATGATATTTATTAGAGTTAGTATTATAAGATGAGAGTAGCATAGGTAACCACACAGCCCTTTAGATGCAGGGAGTCTTGAGCAGTGTAAGATTGAACAGAACTCTGTTTCATGTGCAGCATGCCATGCAGATCCAGAGAAGTTGTGGATGACCCATCTGTGGTAGTGTTTAAGACCAGGCTGGATGAAGCTCCACTCAGTCTGATCTAGTGCAAGGTCTCCTTGTCCACAGCAGGGTGGTTGGAACTAGTTGATCTTTAAGGTCCTTTCCAATCCAAATCATTCTATGACCATGATTTCAGGGTTTCTCAGTTTTTGGTCTTTCAAGTTATTATGGGATTTTCTTAGAAGGAAACAGCTCTATTTGTCATTTCTACAGTCAAAAAGAAAGGATGTTCTCATGGGAACTTCTTGCTGCACTGTTAGATAAAGGCAAGGCCAGGCAGGTGTTGAGGGAGCCTGTATCTAGCACAGCTGCCCACGAGTTCCTGTGGCACAGTGTTCTGGCTGAGCCTGTCCTGCACCCAGGGATTTGGGCAGCACAGTCAGGCCTGAGGACCACACTGCGTGTGCCTGACCCCACTCAGGCCCTCTGTGCTGTGGATCTCTGACTCCTCGATGTGCAGTGGTCCTCTCAGGATCACTATTCTTTGCTGTCTACATCCTTCAGACTGGAGAAAGCTTCAATGCTCAAATGCTATTCCCTGCGTGACTCAATTTTCTGCCTCCCTTTTTGGTGGTTGTGTTTTGATGGTGTTTTTTTTCTTTTTTCTTTTTCCTTTTTTTCTTTTTCCTTTTTTTCTTTTTCTTCTAATGCACTGAAACCAGCCCTTCCACGCACCCCTTTTCTTTAAATCATAATATCTGCCCTCTCCCTCACTGATTTCACTGAAAGATGCAGTGCCATTTTCACAGGTGTTGGGTGACTTTTGCTCTCCATTGCGTTTAGAAAAAGCTGCAAGCACTCCGGCCTTCAGCTACTGCAAACCCCAGAAGGACACTTACAGTAGCAACATAGAGCTGCTCAGTATTTTGCAGATTAAGAGACTAAATACTGCTAGGCATTTACCAAGGCCCTCCTATTCTTCATGAAAACAAGTTAAAACATGCTGAGAAGAAAGGAATAGTGGACTTTATGATTGCTAAGTATCACTGCCTGGTAATACAGATGTTAACTGCTGCACTGGTTTCTGATTCTAACCATTTTGTGATACCCTAGAAGTGCCTCACAATAACACTGCTAGCAGTTTGTCCTACTTTTGAGGTTAACAACCAGTGAGATGATAGGAAGTGATAAAAGTACAAGTATGTAAGAACGGCAGCAATGAATATCCTTCCTTTACCAGACTATATGCAACCCTCCTCATACCTTTCCCACGAACCTCTTGAGAAGAGTTTGTTATGCAAACCTGCAAGATGTGGTTCACACGGTAATGGACAAAGTCAGTTAAACTTCAGTCTGTCTTTTATTTTTGCAGTTACTTACAAAGAATACCCTTTTTTTTTTTTTTTTTTTAATAGCACATCACACAGAAGAATCACCAATTAAAGTGCAGCAGAAAAAAACAAGAGGGGTAAACTGTAGAAAAAGTTTCAAAGTAGAGCCATTTGCAGGTATGACCATCTAAGTTTTGTATCCTAGATCAAAAAAATAAAACAATTTAATATTTTACCATTAGAGCTTGGACTCTGAAATAAACTGCTAACATGACCCTAAAACGAGTGAAAAAGACTGCTAAAGAACTAATTTTTTAGGACTACATAGTTTACAGTCCACAGATATATTTGATATAGAGGTTTGGTGAAAGGTCTGATAAAGATAGAAAAAAAAAAGAGAAAAAGAAAGAAAGAGAAAAAAGAAAGAAAGAGTGCAAGAAAACAAGAAAGAAAGAAAGAAAAATATATAGTATACATATTTATATACCCAGAGTATTTCTTGAAATTTAAGGGGCAATTTTCAAAGTTAAAGAAGTAAAAAATATCCACGCATAAGATTAAGCATATACAGAGTATGCAAAATTTACAATGCTTTTAATAAAAACAAGAAATTGTCAGGCATTCATCATGGACCTCGTGCACACATTGCACTTGTTTTGTCTTTATTTATTTGTGCTTACTCTTGGGTACAGGATAGTACCTTCTGTTAATGAAGAATTTGTTTTGACCTCCAAAGAGCACAGGTATATAAAGGCATGTAATGAGCAGTCCTGCGCTAAGTCCTGGCCAAGATCTAAGCCCAAAACTAGCCAATAATGGGCCAGGAGGGAATATTTGGGTAATGCTGGGTAGTTCTGAGACACTACTATCATTCAAGCACAGTACACCCAGTTTTCAAGGCATTCCAGAAAGAAGCTTATTAACTTCTTCAAGTTAATTAAATTATGTGGGTCTTCCTGCCTGCTGTCTTCAGTCGTATTTATACATTTTTTATTACAAATGCACATTGCTGTGTGTTGAAACAATTTACAATCGAGACAGTGAAATATGGAAAACTCCTGGAAAGTCTCCACCAGCTCCAGCAATAAGGGAATTTCTAGGATTGTCAAGGAAACAAATGAAATCTGTCCTTATTTCCATCAGCCTAAAGAAGACAATGTCAGTCTCACACTTGGGTGCTTCTCTGGCTATTACACTTCTACCCTGCCATCAGAGTGAGATTGTTAAAATGTGAAGTTCTCTCTGTGTCTATATTAACAGTTTCACTAGGACTAGAATTTGCTTTTATAGAAGATTTGCTACCTATTATGAAAACTAAAAATATTTTACTGAAGCCTCTTAAAGGCAGATTAAAAAGCATAGGGTTTTTTTCAGGTCACTTGTGAAAATTAACTTCTTAGCCTGCTGATTTGCTCTCACAGTCTCTGCCATGGTTAATAAAGGGCTAACAAGTCCTTTCACTAAGAGAATTATTCTATGTGCTATTGCTAGTTATGCCTTTATTTTTAAAATAAATGTTTCTGTGTTTATTTTAAAGAGAAAGAGGAAAGAGAAGAGAGAGGAAGAAAGGAAAGAAAATGAAAGTGAGAAAGAAAGGAGAGGGAGAAAGAAATAAAGAAAATAAACAGTCAACCTTTTTGCTGCAATTCCTTTTCTTCAATGTGTTTGCCAAAGTTTCCAAGTGATGCATTTCATGGTGACATGTCACATGTTGTGTCAGTCATACTGTATTACATTAGCAGACGTGACTGACAAAGCCCAAAGTGACAGCACAATACAACACATCATCGAGGAAATTAGAAAAAAAATATTTCTCCAAAATATAATGAAAAGAATGCTTTTAAGGATTCCTCCTAATTGTTCTCTCTTTGCCTGCTAAATTCTGTAGGACTGGTGAGCCTTTTGTGAATCATGAGCAGGAAGCAGTATAATTTTATTTAAATCTGAGTGTCTGGGAAGTGGCTAAAAGTCTGAGTGTGTTAGTTGGGGTGGAGATTAGAACTTTACAGAACTGCGTATTTTCATACAGTTGTTTTTGTGACTGGTCTGACACAAATGGGTGAGTTGTATATTTTCCTACAAATTGCTCATACTTCATCTTTTTGCTCTTGCCATTTTATGAAATATAGGCTGTCCTAAGGTACTCTGGACAGATGTGGTCTCTCACTGTCCTAGTTTTAAGCTGCCCAAACATAGGGTATTATAGCCTGGCCTCTGTTTTCTTCAACATACCTAAAAAGCTGTGCAGCTTTTGCACATCTGTGAGCGCAGGAAAACTGAGCCTGTACTTTTGTTCTGTTATCTCAGTTAAATTCATCTCTGTGACCAAAACTTTGCCCTTTTTGTCTCATTTAAAAGACATGCTTAGTTGCAACCTAAAACAGGCCTGTAACACAGAAGTGTGTTAGCTTAAGTAATTCTGGTAGAAGACTGTTGATTTTTTTCTAAACTAGACCACATTCCTGAGATGGTATTTGTGGTCAATAAAACATTTTGTCATTCTGCTGCCTCTGAGGCAGGGGGTGGGTAACATCCACCAGTCCCTGTACTATTCTGGCACTGGTCCAGACACATACCCTTGCTTTGGACTCCATCTGACTCTTGTAGCACATGCAGACAGGGAGGAAAGCAAGTCAGGGTAATGTTAATCAAAAGATGATATCTTTCTCAAGAAAAGTCCAAGTTGGAAATGATGTAGCTGAGCAGGAACAAAAGCAGGATGGACACTTTTCCCCCTGATTGAGGTCTGATTATTGTTGACAGGGCTTAAATCTTAATTTAGCAGGGTTAATTTAAATTGACAAATATGACCATTAAACTGAAATAACAGGGGTCTTTCACTGGCTGAATGCAATCCGTTAAAGTAACACCTTTTAAGTTGGAACTTAGACTCTAATATATTTCTATTATGTAATAAATTACTGCACAAACTGAATTGCTATAACTACCCTAGGACACAGCTAGACCACACTAAATGCAAGTGGATGAGATATTCACTTAAGATGTAGTAGTGTCTAAGTCCATATCATATTCAAAAGTCAGCATCATGTACATGGCTCAGCTGAGCTGACACACATTAACATGCTAAGCTGTGATTACAGTTTAGTAGTACAAAGAAGTACTTTTGTGTATGGTGAGTCAATTTATATAATATTTAGGCCTACTCAATTGCACCAACAGTGTTTACTAAAGAGCAATGTAGTAGATCATAACAATGAAAATTTCAGATGGCCACTTTTGAACAAGTTTGAGAATCTGTCAGCCAGCTCTTGCACTCTTACAAAAGATCATACGGTTCAAAGTGTAACCTGCAGTAAAACTTCGTCCATAATGTATGTACAAAAACTACTTTACCTTACTTTTATGCTTGTTTGAGCACCTTGGTGCTCTGTGTTGCCCCTTGTTGCTTTGTGTTGGACTAGACTTTTGGAGTGTAATTTATTTTAGCTACTGGGATATTATGGGCCAGTCAAAACATAGAGGATTCAGGAGGCTGTGTAAAAGGCTCAACCATTCTCCAAGCCAACCAGGAATAAAACATAATGCATGAAAGTTCCTTCTGTTTTGGCAGTATCATATGCTGATTTACTGAGCTGGGGCAATGGACATAACATATATACATATGTATTCTGATCCCTTTAGACACATTTACTAACCTTTCTGATGCACATTGCAAGTAGTGGGTGGGATATTGGAGGATTAAGCCTCAGATGTAACATTCAGCTGGCTGAAACTGATGTGGGCAGATGTCCTGTCTTAATTCTACATGCCCTACTTAATCTGTGTGGATATGTGAAAAGCCGTTCTTCTAATTCTTGCTGAAAGTCACTCTTGCTCAGGTTTCACTGAGAGAAATTATTATTGACGATTTTGCTTGCAAACATCTGGCCAAAAGTGTTATGTAATAAGTGTGTTTTATTATGAAAATATGTTGTCCTCTGATTTATAACAGGAAATGATAACTATCAGATAGAGCACATCCTTCCTAAGCAAGACAGGTTCTTTTTTGGCATACACAGTCTCTCCCTTCCATCACTGTCTTAAACAGAGAGTTTGCCGTCTTTCATTTATTGTGCTGGACGAAGCCCACACAGGCTAAAGTACCAGTGAAGTTGTTAAGGGGTGCATGAATTCTGGGGGAAAAATGGGAGAGAAGAAAAGAAAAGCTGTTTCAGAAGACCTTTTCTTTCAAGTAGTCCCTGTTCCTTGTCAAAAGCTTTTGAATGTATGGCCTGTTCCAAAATCTTTTCGTGGGTTTTGCATACAAATTGTGCAAAGAGCAGAGGGAGAGAGGAGGGTCAACCCAGCAGGGCCTAAGATGTTAGGATGAATCTAAAGTTCCATTGAAACATTTTGCCTGTCTAAAATAGGATTTTTATTTTTTCAAACTACAGAGGAATAGATGGATATTAAAAAAATACCTACTGCTTTCTTTTTCTTCTGGCTGTCTGCAAAGAACCTGCATGGCCGTAGGTTGAGATATGACAGACAATTAGTGTTGGACAGACTTCAAAATGTTTACAATGTGAGTCAAAAAAGTTTGTGTGTTTACCCACATTTCTTTGGTCTAGAAACAGGGCTGACAGACAATCTTTCTTCTTATGAGGTTCTTGCCACCACTTGATTGTTAAAGAGTCTGAAATGTTGCAAGAATAAACTGTTGTGTGATGTTTCTGTAATGAGGCTTTTGATTTTTGTTTGGATTGGGGTCATGCACATCAGCATAGCTCTGATGACGTCAGCTCAGGATCTGCCTTATAAAATTCAAAGGGAAGTAAAAATAAGTCAACATCAGTGTAGTTCAGTCCTTTTTTGTCTTCAAAAAGTGATCATTCTAATTTGGGTTTAGTTTGAGATTTCAGCTGCTTGGGCCAAATATAGAACAAGCATGAAATGAAGCTCCTTGATCCAAGTACCTCACAACTTTAGTAAAGTGTGAGTGTATATTAGCAAATATCACCTGAGCCACATTGGCCATTGGCCACCATGGATTTATCCATATCATGCAATTGTGCGAAGGTTCATTGTGAATGATTTTGCAGAGTGTTAAGAGTAATGACAGCAAAGGACACCTTTCTCCCTTGTCATGCCAACAGTGCAACCCACATATTTGTAGCCCCAAAGCCCAGCTCTGCTGCAAGATGAGGAAGAGGTAAAATATACCTTTCTACACCCAAAGAATGCTGGCAGGCAGCAGAACCAGCAGGGAATGCCATCTTGGTCTTTCTGCTGACTGTTCTCCTACTCGAGTATGTGAGTGCAGAACTGAGAGCATCACAATGGCCACAGTGAGACTAAATCTGGCTGGAAATCAAGAAAAACTAAATTTATCCTGCTTCCACATCACTCCCTGGGAATTTGGCTCACCTAAATGCACCTAAGTGATCCTGGGACTGATTTCAAATTTGCAGCTGTTTTATTATCTGAGTTTGCTTTCCCTTCTAAAAGCTGTCCATGCTTCAGCTGCTAATGCTCTTGCTTGGTGACAACATAGCCACAAGGGAAAGCTACCTGGTTTGCTATCAAAATGTAACACAAAAACTGTTACCTTCATTATATGTGTTATATAATGGGGTAGAGGTTTCATCTGCGTAGGGTTCAGTTTAAATTTACTTTAAAGTGGTCTTTAAAAGGAACTAACTCCACTATGCAGCACTATTATAACACCAGGGAGCCCTCATTTTGTGACCACTCTGCTCGATGGATGTGAATGTTCAGGTCAGCATTCACAGAAAGCCAAATTCAGGGCTTTGAAAAGAAGCTGTGATATCTTTAGTTTATTATTTAATCAGTGGGCCAGTCTCAGGTTTGGTTTTATCCTCATGACTGAGTGTTGAAAGCCTGAAAGATAATGTTCAGGGATAGTAGAAAGGGAAGCAGGCTGTCATTTCTCCTATGCACTCCCCTGACCCACCACATGCTCAGACAAGGATGTGATAGGCTTTATCTGCATTTTGATTCTATTCAGTAGTCATTGTCTCTGAAAATGTGCAAATAAAATAGTGAAGACAGTGATAAAATAGAGCAGGAAAAATATCTCTCTATTTAAAACAGCTGTTTGGGTGCCAGCTGCTTGGTAACAAATACATCTTTAATGAAATCAAGCAATCCAGCAGGATTTATTGATTGCTAACAATTGTTTTAAATACAGTCTGGTAGGCTAGGCTGTTTGCATCCTTTTTTGTCCAATTAGTTCAGTTGGTTTGAATTAGACATACTTTGCTATTATCTCAAAAAAAAATACAGCTTACTAGACAGCGCATTGTTTTCCTTCAGAATCAAGTGTGGGAGAAATGCATAGAATAAAAGATTTTTATGCTATTCCAGCTGTTTAGAGGAAGGCAGTAGTGTGTCTTGTCAAGCTCTTTAACCTTAGAAACTTCAGTTCAAATCCATCCTGAGATCTTGAATGAAGAGGATGAGGTATTCACTCCTTGGAGCCTGTTGAACAGTGGAAAGAACAGGAACTCCTGTGTTTTTGTGGCACTTCAGAGCCAATTTCTGCAAGAACGATAAGAGAGTCCTGTGGAAACTTAAATCTTAGGGCTGACCTCTATCTGCCTGTAGTTCTACTCTTGCTAACATTGAGGAGAAATAACTCAGGAGTATTGCAAGCAGATAGACTAGATGGCAGAAGTAGTC
Organism: Pseudopipra pipra; assembly: GCF_036250125.1. Lineage (NCBI taxonomy): Eukaryota > Metazoa > Chordata > Aves > Passeriformes > Pipridae > Pseudopipra > Pseudopipra pipra. The sequence goes on from NC_087554.1 coordinate 51,712,706, forward strand.
CCTTCAGCCCTTTTTTCTGTGAACTTGGGAAAATCTGTCACTGACTACAAGATTGAAGTACTAGTCCCAAGGAAAGCTGTTTTTTCACAAAATTACATACCAGTCATCATCATACCAGTAGTAGTCGGAAATCCCTAAGCACCTAGCTATTTTCAGTACACCTGCACAGCCCTTAAAGCATTATTAAGGGTCTGATCCTTAACAATCCCCGATCCTACAAGGCTTTTAGATTCAGTAAAAACTGTCTCTGACTTCCTGGGAATTTTTATTATGAAAGAAGAGAGCACTCAGATTCAAACATGAATGCTGAATGCAGCAGAACTATGTGAATTCATTGTTGCTGATCTCAACTATTTTTTCTCTGCTCCAGTGAGCATGAGAAATATTGTTCTAACTGTTGGACACACCTCACAGAAGCACAGTAGCAAGCTAAGATAACCATTCAAAAGCACATGCATCTAAGAAAACAAATGGAATAGATAATTGACTTAAACGACTAATGTGTTTTCTTGAATGATGTGTTTAGAGAAACAAGTGCTGGCATATGATATATTGAAACTAAATGGTAGTTTGAAACTGTTGATGCTCAGGCCCTACGCTGTGGGGTAACGCTATCAAAATGTTCACAGATAAATGTCTTTGTTAAGCCTTTGCCCATATAACAGCTATCTACAGAAGCAGACTTGGTGGCATTATAGCTATTCCAGTGCATAAGAACTGCTGACACCAAGTGTGCAGAATGGGACTCGTATATATTGACAAACTTAATGTTTCACATGAAACATACTAGTTTATCTGAGACTTGCAATCCTTTTAGAGTGCATTGTGCTTAATTCTGCACCCCAAATTATGTTAGGCTTTTTGATTAGTATGCGAGGATGGAAACAGAACATACTATACACCAGAGAGCACCTTGACTCACTGCAAAACCAAAAAAAATTGTAGTATGTTTATATCCAACTCCAGATCTGAATCCTCCACTGTAGATCCATGTCTTAATCTGTCTGTTTAGTCAGATCTAGAACTTCTTTTCCTCATGGAACACACAAATCCCTGCTAGTTCCAGGCATTTTGTCCTAACAGATAGCATAGTTCAGGCTTTTATGTCTGTTCTAAAATAACTGGTAATCCATTGTTCACTACTGCGCTACCAGTCAGGTGGTTGCAGTGGTAGGGTGTGATAATTACATGGGCAATTAGGGTACACCAAAACCTGTCACCACCACAGCGAGGTTGGAAGAGTAGGGCACCATGATATTCCTCCACATATTGCCTCTTAACAAAGTTTCAGCATGTCTTCCAGCAGGTTAGCTGTGATGTGAAAGCAGCCTGCTCACCAGCCACAGCTTTTGCTTAGCAGTTAGCTGACACTGCAAATCAGTAAGACCACTAAAACCATCAGCCTAGATCAGCACCTGATAAAAAGTCATTGGCTACTGGTTTTGATATGCTTTTTAAAGCAGAGCAGAAAATCATCTATTAAAATATATGCTACCAATGAGGAAAGTCTTTTTTGACTCCATGAACTCATATTCACAGGGAAGAATAATTTTCCCTGGGATACCTGCAGATCTTCCTGCTTTTGTCTGTGCATTCTTTCTTGCAGAGGTAGTCACCACTGAAAGATGTCTCACAGATATTTTTTTTTTAAGATGTATCCTTTTCCTGGGCTTCACTGTATGAAAGTAGTGGCTGATATGAGAACAGCTGGTACATCAGTGCAGTGGTGGCAGGATTCTCTGAGAAGGTTAGAGTGCCCAGGTGTGAGTGAAAAATGCTTGGACCATCTCCCATTATCGCTCAAATATCATAGCAGTAAGAGGAGATCTTTGCACTTAGTGCTTGATAGAACTGCATTTTATATTCCAACAATTTAATTCCAATAATTGCAGGACTTGTAAGAATATACACTAAATCATGATTTAACATTCACTGGTACTTCATCTCCATTCGGTGGCAGGTCCTTTCAAAGATCTTCAGAAACAGTTACTATTATAGTAGAGGCCATGGATGAGGGTTCAAGCCTCCTTGTGCCAGGCACTATATAAACATTTAGTCATAGGCAAGTGTTGAATTCCAGGTTTTACATGTTTGCTAGATGAAAATTGGGGCAGGAAAGAAAGGCAAAAGGAGACTAAATTTTTTTTCAGACTCGTACATGGAGGGGATGCAAACTCCTGAGTCTCAGAACTAGTAGCTCAAAGGCATCTCTGAGGATCAGCTATAAATTTTATACATCATCTTATATTCAGTTTTTGCCTTATCACTAACCCCAAGATATAACCCTGTAGACTACAGAAGTCTTCTCTAAGCTCTTTAGAATAGCTGGAACACTGTTATTATGAAGACACTCCAGAACAAAAGCATATAGTAAAAGTAAGGCTTTCACTATTTTAAAGACTGAATGAAATGATAGATTTAATGTTTAAAATTCCATTGATACAGAAATATTGGCAGCAGACCTACAAGACTTACAGTAATAATATTTTTATTCCTTAACCTAAGAAACTGAACTACAGTTGAGTCTCTGGATATAAACATATTCTTAGTCTTGCACGAAACAAAATCAGAAAATACTTCTTTTCCATTCTACCAATATATTTGAAATTGAATGCAAATTAAAATCTTTGTTGACTTGAAGATAGTATGTTTGTCACCTTCTCTCCAGTTGAATAGAGAGAATAGCTAACCTGACTTTGTGCAAACCAGCTAAATCTTGGTAGCATTCATCTGTTGTGAAGAGAATCCAAACAGCAAAGTCAGGGAAAATAATGGGAAAAGGCCCAAATACAAGAAAAATCTGGAGGTGGAAGCAGTCTGATAAAGTGCATACCTCTGTAACACACACAACATAGCTCCCCCTAAAGAAGAAACTCAGCTAGACTAAAAAAAAAAAAAATATTCCCTAAAGATGCCTATCTCTCTCAATTGACGCTAAAGAGTACATGGGTAACTGGCTTAGGTGCCTACGCTGCAGATCTTTAAAGTTAAATGAGATCAATCCCTTGAGACATGGCCTGCCTCAGGTCACTGCAGAGCTCTCTGGTAGGTTTAAGGACAGAGAGACATCCGTAGTTCAGCTGCTCGCCAGGAACCATGAGACTGTCCATCCTGGTTTTTTGGAACATAACTTTGTGTTATCTGCACCACCTTAAGAAAAGGCTGAACTGAGCTCATATTTACTTTTCTTTAAACATAAGGATCCTGACTTTCTCTTTCATGAGAGACAAGTCCAGAAGCATCTCCGACTTCCTCCTTTCCCCTTTCTTGGATGTTGCCTTCAGTGCTAATTTGAAAAACAGCAATGAAAGGGGAAGATTGACTTGGGGAAAGGTAAATGCTTTTAAAAATGCCTTTGACACCACAATCACAATGAGATTTGCTATATCAAGAGGGCATGGGGATAGATTCTAAGCAGAGAGGTTTCACATTCTTTGAGCATGTGACTCAGAGCGAAGCCACCTTACATCAGAAGTGTTTTTATCACTTTCAGAATAGAATGGTGGGAAACTCCCTGCTCCAGATTTCCTACAGCATTTTTTTCTCAATTCTCAGCATAGGTCATTTCCCCCAAGCACATTTGTTTCATAGAGTTTCAGAATGGTTTGGGTCAGGAAGGACCTTTAAAGATTGTCCGGGTTCCAACTCTCCAGCTGTGGGCAGGGACATCTTGCCCTAGGATCAGATTGCTCAAAACCCTGTCCAGCCTGAATTTGTTCCTTATCTTCCACTGAGATGCCTTTATAATTTTGATGGCACAAAATTCTCCCCAAAGCTGGCTAACATGGCAATTGAGGGACTCCAGATAAATGGGAATTGAAAAGCCCTCAATTGCCTGTGGGACATTATTAGGTTAGGAGGAGTTTGGATGGTATATTTTTATATTCTTTTTTTCAGTTTTAATGAGCTATCTAGAAAGTGCTGCACCAGCTTTTTGCCATATTTCTTCAGTGCATTGGATATGCATCATAATATTTTTTCCTATTTTTTATCACAGTCAAAGATGACCTAAAAGAACTGATGAGCAGTCCAGTCTGGAAAGTGACAGAGGGTTTAAGTCCTTCCTATCTTCACTCTGTTTTTTCTTTTAAACATGTGATATGGCCTAGAATCAAGCATGTTTCATTTTACATGTTCAGGCTACTCATGTACATGAGATTTGGCATCTCTAAAACCAGATGTCTCTTGTAAAAATCAGGTTCAAGTATTTTATACAAATTCTTATGGAATTCTCTCAGTTTGTCTACTTAAGAACACTTAGCATTGCAAATTTACAGGAGTAAAATTCAGTCTGGCTTCAAACCCTGGCAATGTAATTAACTGAGACTTTATAAAAAAATCATAATTTGCAAGCCAGCACACTATTAACATATTAATACTCTGACCCTTTCTGTATGAGGCTCATGAATTCAGTGGTGCTACATCTATAGGATGCTGTGACAGAAGTAGAAAAGTGAGGTAATGTAGCTCAATTACACCAATCAAAAGATTGCTGTGTTCAAAGACAAGGATTAGTGTTAATAATTTTTCTCCAGGGAAGAAAATGCTCGATCCAGGTTCCTTTAGGGCCTGTAGATCCTTGTCAGGATGCAGAAAGGAAGGGACTCACGTAACTAGGTCATTTCAGATTCTTTTGTTTGGCAAGAATGGCCTATGAGATAAAACATTAAGAAAGGCTCTCCTTCATAATTTTTAGTTTATTATCATTCACTACCTTTACTAGGGTTATATAAATACTTTTGTAAATAGAAATTTCTTAAACCTTTAAAAATTGTCATAAAAACACAGACACATTCATCAGTATTGGTTCAAGACTTTCAAATTACATTTATTGCTATTATACAATGAAATAAGAATTATAGACTGCATAAAATGCACATGCATTATTACATTTCTCTTTGTATATATAAATACTATTTTAAAATTGTTTGCTATGTCACAATAACACAATATAGTCAAAACTAGGACAATATATCTTAGACAAATTATTCACATTTACAATAAAAAATAAATCTATCTGCAGTCAGTTTTTAACAGTTTATATCTTCCTTCTTCATCATTATAATAGTTTTCTTACAGTAGAGAGAAGTGTAAGCAAAATATGAGATACATGTGCAGAATTTGCAGCTCCAGCAGATGAACAGTTTCTGTAAGTTTGATGTCACTGATAAGTTTTAAGGGAGCTAATAAAAGGCAAAATCAGAGGGGAATGCATCTAAAGCTGATTAAGCTTAATCGGGCTGCTGTCAAAGATAGTAAAGGCTCTTGTCAGTGCCCCTCTAGCTCCTGCCACAAGCCCAGGAGAGTGATGCCCTGATTTGTCCACCTCCAAATATTTTTTCCCATCTGGTCTCATTAAAAAATTTACTGATACCATTGTGATGGCTTTGCTGTTTTTCACTGGAAGCTCCCTCTTTACATGAGGCGAGTATTTGAATTAGGGCAAAATATGGTGGTAGATAATGGAAAGCAGGAGGGTGGAGGTACTGTCTGTTTAGCTTATTTATATTCTGATATATTATTAACACTTGTCTTGGATTTCTTTGAAATTTCAGGACTGAAATTCAGTCCCTGGTAAGTCAATGACAAAACTGTTTCTCTGTCGCTAAGATCTTCCTCTGATAACAACTCACAGGGAGGAGAGTGTGAGGCAGATTCCTGTGCTTTTGTGTTCACTGTGTGTCTGGTAATTCTTAAAATCATTTATATAGGACTGGGTCACATTTAAAGCTTGCCACACGTAAATATTTCCATTCTTAAGTGTACTGTCATTTTCAGTTATTTTGAATTCCTCAGGTGAATAAAGATGCCTCTATGACTTTGAAAGGTATTGCGAAAATATGTGCTGTACTCTCCCCATTAACAACATGCAATTATTTGGGAAGAATTTTTTGTGCACTACTGTATGTATAAAGGTAAAATAAATAATTCATACAAAACATACTGTGCATATTGTGTTTTTCTCCGGTTATTACATGAATATGTTATTAACATGCTTAGGCTTCTGTAGAGGTTTCATTTTTCATGTCTTTTCTACATACTTCTCATTTCCCTGTCCTTATGAAGTTTCTAGCATCTAAATAAATTATGTCACATTGAAATGTTTTGTGGGAATTAGAGCCATAAAAATTAGGTCTTTGGGGGTATGGGTTTAAATGACTACCTGGTTTCTTCGATGTGTGATTTTTCTCTCATTCAGGTTTGTGTTGTTAACACAGTAAAAAGAAAACTGATATTTTTGTTTAAAGAGTTAAAGTTGGTTTTTTTCTCTTATACAAAATAAACAAAATCAATGTTTTCAAATTTTTTGCAGTACAAAGCTCATAAAACATTCTTGTTTGATTCTTATGTTTTGAATAAATTGAATTGCTTGTTTACCTATTTTAATTTAGTTTTAATCACAAGGCAATAGTGGTTCTATATGATAGCTAAATATTCTGTACAGCAGAGGTCAAACTGGAATTTTCCAATCTTTTTGTAATATATCATTACATTTCTTTAGGTGACACTTCCTCACATCAGACATATTTCCAAGAATTTCTCTCCTATAAATTCTCATTTCCTATAAGAAATACGTAAAATCAAGTAATTTACAAGAGCTCTAACTATGGTTTATCTTTCCTCAAAGTATTGTGTCACTATTGATTTATACCAATGAGGAGAGAAAATTTGAGTAATACTAATTGTTTATATGAAGCAGAATGTGGAAATATTCTAAAGAAGAGTCTGGCAGTCTAAAAATTATGTTTTCAACATTTTTCCCCCCCTCTCTGAGTTTTCAATGGATTTTCTTCCATTTTAGAGTTTTGCAGCTCAGTTTTCAGAAGGGCAAGTTTTAGTGATTTATTAGCTGATATAAATGTTATGATTTACATATTTATTAGTATCCCAAGTATCTTAAATCTCTGACTTCATGTATTTTAGTTCCTCAGAATCAGAGATTCCAGGTAAATAGATTTGCATGGCTAGATTTAAATCTTTTTTCAGTCTTGGGTTTTACGCAACTGGAGGCAGGGTATTGGATCTGAATTGCTTCTTAAAAAAGACCTCTGCCACTAATTTCTAGTATAAAAAGAAGCCAAAAGGAGACTTGATCAAATGGCACACCTCTTTTAAAAATTAAATTAAAATAAAATAAAATAAAATAAAATCTCTCAGACTTCAGGAGAAAGGATGATCACTTTGATGATTAGAAATCTCTCAAAAACTTTGGTCACTTACAGAGGAGAGCTTTATTTTTCAGTCTTTTTGAGTGACATTTATTTAACCAAATATAGATGTCTAAAATGTGTTTCTGAGTTATTCTGAGTTAATATAAACTTCCTTTACAGTCAAAAGAATGAAACAGGTATCTTTCTGAGCAGTGTATCTCGTTAGAAAGTAGATGTCTGAAATAAGTCTAATGACTCATGCCTTAAAGGTTCTTATAAATCCCTGCTGACTGTAAATGGACTCTAGACTGACTAGTTTTGAGATAAATATCTGTTCTGTTCATGCCTGATTTTGGGTGAGATGAATCCTGCACTCTTTGCCCACCCACAAGAATTGCGAACCTTTTGACTCACAAAAATGTGCTGACATATCCTGCTCTATTTTAAGCATATTTAAGAAACTGAGTGATGTTTCTCTAGGTCTATCAAAAACTATTAATAAACATCAGCACAGAGGGGTGGTTTATGTTTAGTTTCATCAGCACAGATTCATTTTGTGCTTGAAGCAGTTTTGTGCACTTCTGTTCAGGGCTACACAAAGAGGTCATGAGAAGGGGATAAAGCAAACCCTGAATCCATTTCCCCTTGTGTATTTTGAATAGGGTGTGAAATTGTGCTAATATAATTCCAATAAAATCAATCATTTTTATTATTCTCAGCCTAAGAAACAATTTTGCCATTTGCCTCCATGTAACACTGCGTCTCTCAGCTTATTACCAGCAGTGTAAAAAAGACACAGATACAAACTTATCAAAGACTAACCAAGACAGGATATCTCTGATCCCTTGATTCCCTTAGGGAAACTCCTTCCACTTAATGCTGTGCAAGCTAGTTATTTTCTCAAGTTCTCTGGAGGCTTCAGAAATTTATTTCCAAAGGTGTCTATTCATAATGTGTTGCTTTTTTTTATACTGTTTTGCATTTATTTATACAGTGTAATTTATGATTTTTTTAATCTTGTGTGAATGAGATATTTCTTTCCTCTTAAGTTTCCTCTACTCCAAGATAACCTTTTATGAGGGGTGAAAGACGCATCCATTTTTCAAATTTTCTACTGTTTTTCATGGAGGATAAATGTGTGTTGACTCACTTATTTAGCAGAAAATTCAGTTTAAAATGTTCTGATTTCTGCATTATATAACCATACCTCCATCTCAAAGGAACTTCTAGTTTCAAGAGAGCCTCTTTCAGGCTTTAGTTTCATAGAAAAATAGTTTTCAAGTATTCTAACTCCTATTGATTAAAAAAACACAGAGCCACATAGTAACACATCAATGGCTAAGCCAATCAAAACAAATAGCATTGTAACTGATCACACACAAAGGCAGATTCTCAATGGGTGTACATCATCTTTGGTTCATTAACCTCAATGAAGCTAAATGGATTTTACATCAGCCCTAGATCTAACTTTAATGTGTGAATCTGCTACAAAAAAAAGGAAACATTTATTGAGATCAGATTTTGTAACATTTTTAATACTTGTTTTGCAAAGGCTGAGTACTGCTGTATGAAGGAATTCTGCCTTGTCTAAAATATTTCTGACATTTTCTGATGCCCTAAATTCTTTGTGAGAAAACAAAAAGTAGCCTTCACTTTTCTTATCAGACTTCCATGGATCTGTCTTAATTTTAGTTTAAAGTTCTTTTAAGACTTGTGAAAGTTGCTAGGCAAAGAGTCCTCAAGACTGAAATGTTGTTTTGATGTATCAGAGAATAGTAACTACCCATGGTGTGAGCTTCCTCTTTTAAACTGCCATTTCTGAAAACAATAGCCACAAAATAAGGGGTGAACACAGCATAAAATCTGGTCTGTAAATTATCGTACAGAGATTGATTCGTCAATTTTTCTGCTAGACACTTCAATGCCTTGCATCAGCATTAAGCCCTTGTCAAATCTTTGCATTGTTGTAGTAGCATAGGCTTTACCACAAATCTCATTTCTTCTTCTGATGAAAGAGACATTAGGGACAGTCTAGGTTTTGAGGTGATATAGTTTGGCACATCTCCACTAAAATCAGACATTCACACTGAGCAGCTGACCTTGTATTTCTTTCTTTCTCTGTAGTGATACACCGCAGAGGTAGGCATTCTAATAGGTTGCTTCTTACAATGCCTTTTCTCTAGAAACTGTGACTGCTTAAAATTTCTGCCATGGTATTTTGGTGTTGATTGCAAAATAAAAGAATAAATAAATATTCCAACAAACAGGCTTTGGACTGGAGAAGTAAATCTTGCTACTCAGCTGAAACTTTAACAGCCCTTAAAACCATTCAAAAATAGCATTGTGATGAGTTGGACACAACTCAAAATACATTGAGAAAAGTATTGTGTATTACTTCTTGAAAATGTTCCTTCTATTTCCCAGCCTTAGTTAAATTATCAATGACACAAACAACTGTATAAATTATGGGAGAAATTGTCTTCTTTTGTAGCTAGTGTGCTTAGGAAGAAATAATGTATTTAATCTTTTTCTTCACAGGTGGCTAATACTAGGAGAATATCTCTGTGATGAAACTGCCTTTTAGAGTGTGTACCCCAGTTTGTATTTTTTACTTGTGATATTATTAGTGTAGTTTTTGTATCCTTGTATTGAATATATCAGAGTATATGCACAGAAATGTCACTATACATTGTGTTAATAAAGTCGGGCCCAAGGTGCTTGCATATGTAATATGCTCACAGGAAAACATTTCAACACTTTTGTTTCATATTAATGGCCAAGGCAATAAACTTAACACAAATTTTATTTCTTCTTTTTATTTACTCACACTATTGATTTAACAATACTGCAGTTAATAATTTTATACATTTTCTGTTTGTTCTTCATTATGTGAAGTGAGGTCTAAAAGTTACTTAACTTATCCTTTTATGTTCTTTTCTGATTCTGGGTACATCTAAAGTTGAGACAAACTTGATCAAGTCTAGAACCTGTCTTGACATGGTAGTATAGTAAATTAGATATAAAGCTGAATAATTGGGTTACAGAGAAATACAGACAATTTCTGATAATCACGCTGTCTTGATACCCCTCCTATGTCCTGTACTATATAATATTCCCATGTCTAGACATTTTAGAGATCCTTTTCCAAGGACCATGTTAGCAATTTTGCAGTTAAGATGAAACAGGGCAACACTCAAATCTGTGTTCTGGCACTATTTAGTTTATGTAGAAAGATGCAAGCATTGTAAACTGGGCCTGTTTTCCCTTTACAGGGAGGGGCAGTTTCGGAAAGACTGCACTTTCTTATGGGTCCAGGATGATTAAAAGTGAGAGCTTTAGGACGGAGAAGATACACTTCAACTAATACACAACAGAAAGGTTCTAATTAGCCTAGTGGAGAACTACAGATGACTAAGGACACTTACAAATCTCTTTTTCGCTTTTCCCTCCCTCCTATGCTTGATTTCCTGATGGAATCTGGACTCCTTTGTCACTATGCCTAAATTGACTTCCACTCAAGCTCATATTAGCGGCCCAAAGGGAAAGGTCTTACATGGAGAAAATGGAAAACATGCAAGATAGCATCAATATCTAGCTCTAATTAATATGTTTACAAACTTTCAGAAAAAAAAACAAAACCACCCACCAAATACAAACAAACAAAAAACAGCACAAAAAAAACTCTTCCCCACAAACAGAAAAACCTAGCTTGAGCCTCAAATTTTTCCTTGAAAATAAACTAGAATACAACATGTTGAGAGAAAAAGAATACAAAGAATATCAGCTAGCTCAGCTATTACCCTCTACTGCTCTTGCCTGGACACTAACATAATGGGAACAGAAATGGACCTCAGTTGCTTCTTAAGGTTGATTACAGTGCAGCTAGATGTTATGGGGGCTCCCCACTGGACACACGCTGGAGGGCTCAATGGCTTCTTCTGGTCAGCCTAAGTGCTTCCAAGGACTTAGGAACAAGGACAAGCAGTGAGGATTGCAGAGTGAGTCTGACATATTTTCGGGTAAAACAACTCAGTTTAAAATAGCCTGAGAAAGGTTGGATGGTCCAATGTGAGGTCATCATCAGTCCATAGAACACTATTTATGAGTTAAGATATATGAACAGGGTTTTTTTGCAGTTGGGAATATTTATCAAGGTCACCATCTCTCTTGCATGATGGGCAGTACCAATTGACTTCCAGGAAAGCACATGAAATCTTGCTGTAGATAATGCTTTGCTGCTTTAATTTCTGATCATTTATTATTGCATTTTGTTCAGGGGTGGCATTAGCAGATGACTCATGAGTGTGGTAAAGCCATATGGTCTTGTGTTTGAGGACAGGTACTCAAGGGATCCTATGCTCTTCTACTGCTGAGAATGAGGAATGTGCACTGTGAGCACTTAAGTGTCCTGGTCAGATACATCAGCCCTTGCAGCATCTGTAAAAATCTAGGAAAGTCTGTATTTTCTTCACAAGGTTAAGCCATATGAGTTCAAGGCAGAGGGCATAACTGACCCATGGAAAGGACTGAATGGAGACTTTTTCACTTCCTGTACAATTTTCCTAACACTGAATTCACATATTTTGATATACAATAATATTGCTTTATCCACAGGAAAAAAATGCGCTGTAGATTGATTGGAGGTGAAAAGCATATATAGTTAGGCACGGAGAATAACAGTTAGCTGTAATTAGGTTATGACATATGAACAGTCACTCCAGAGAATAACAGTAGGATAAATGGCAGAGGATGGCCAAAGACTAATCACATCTTCTTCGAAAGGTGTCACCTACCGCACTAAAGAGCCTTTAACACAGTGCTATGCTATTATTAACTCAAGTGAGTGTCAGTGAATAACAGCAGTTTATAGGGCTTCTCTTTGGCTTTCTCTAATACAACAGTTGACCAGACCTATTTGATTAAGGAACCTGTGACAAGGGATGAGACTCATTAAGATGAACCCTGGAGAAAAGTATGTCACAACAAAGAAATCCCAAGATTCCTCTTCCTTAAAATACCCCATGTAGACCATCATCAGAAACTCTATTTTATTTTTATTTTGCATTCTGTCTTATGTTTACCTACCAACATGCCGGCCTGTCCAATACACAAGATAATTTCACATTGTCTTTTTCCTGTTAACATCAAAATTCATGGAAAAGAAACAACCACCACCAACAACAAACAACAAAACAAACAAAAGAACCCAACCACAAAACATAACACAACCCCCAAAAAACCCAAAACGAAACAGGAAAAAAACAAACAAAAACCCCACACCAACCCCACCAAAAAACTAAAAGCCACAAAAAAAACCCCAAAAAACCAAACCCTGAAAAATGTTTTCTTGAGCCTCTAGTTTACCTCAGTTGCAGAAATGAAGGTGTTAGACCCATGGCAAAAGTCCTCCTCCCACTGCAGACTCAGATTTGAACCAGTATGATGATGAGTCTTTCTTCCCTGTTTGTGAGTCACTGTCAAATAGTCTCTCCACCTACAGAATTAAGTACAAGAATGAAGTGCATGAGTGAGGTTTAGGCTGCTATCAATATGTATGGATTTTTCAAGTCCACAACTTTCAGTTCTCTTTTGTATCTGCAACCCACCTAAGGTTTTAACACCCTCCCTGGAGGAGGCAGAAGAAATAAAAAGAGAGAGGCAGTTTTCTGTATCAATGCTTTCTGTTAGCACCATTTGCATTGCTATTCACTTATAATGGTGGAATGCAAATGTTCTTTGGAGTCTTATCTGGATTTCTCCAAATAAACTGGAGGAAAAGACTTTGAAGAAGCTGTGGTAGTTGCAACGTCTGAAATGCAGAACATCAGAGAAGAAAATGAAAAAAGTTTGCTCTGTATTATGAAATATAGCTCTATTCTGCCTGGTGTGTGCTACAGTGCATAATACACGCATGCCAATCGTGTCAGAAACTAACAAAGTCTAAAATTTATGTATGTCTGAAGAAGTTTGGACATTCATGGGAGTAAACAGCGCTCTAGTTATTGATTTAAGCTATGTCTAGATTTGTCTGTGTGTTAGGTGCAGAACTTTCCTTTTTTTTTTTTTTTTTAAATATTCTTCTGGGGTTTTTTAATTAGTATAGACATTTTGTTCTCTTTCCTGCTTACTTACAGAATGTAGGAATTGCCCCAGCAAAAGTATTTTGTTTTTCTTGCCCCTAAATTACTGAGGAAATAATTCTCCCCCAACACAGAATTTCCACTCCATCTTTCAATTTCAAGGTATCTGGAAATCCTCTCCTGCTGCCAAAGAATGGCAGGCATAGATCACATAAAAATTTTCGTCAGGAATTTTTACTAAAATCATCTTTAACTCATTGCCTCATGTCTGACACCGATCTCAGATTCTTGAAAAGGGACTCAGCAGGGACAAAATCAAAGTGATTCTATTTGAATTAGTTATAGGTGCCAAAACTTTTTCTCCCATCCTAAGATCCTGATCAGTCCAAGTACTTGTCTATGCTGAAAATATACAAGTGCATTCACACACTTACACATATCAAATGTGTTATTGGATAAAACTACCAACCAACAGAGACCAAAACCATAAAGAAGATCTGGGCTGAGAAGCAACCTGGGAACTCATGGTCCTCCCCTCTGGAGATCAGACAGGGAGACCAGATATTTCCAGCCTCTGATGTGAGCCAGGGAAAGTCAGTGGCCCAGCCCCTTCAGCAAGGGTGAGATCTCTGCAGCAGGGTAGTGAGAATGAAAAACAAGAAAATGGAATAATTGGCTATGTGGAAATGGGTGGAAGAAGCTGCCTGTTGTACGGAGAAGCAGGCCAGTGTTTTTGGAATTCTTTCAGTGTGAGTTACTTCTCTGTGCCTGTCAATGAATAAATAAACTGCAACTTTTTAAAGGATGACTAACCAAAACTGAGTATCTAAAAACTACTTAAAATTTTAACTTTAATGAGCACTTTAAAAATGTATCTTTATGATACTAAAACTAATATACATGTTTTTTAAGGGAAAAAATTATAAGATGATGTTCTTTATATTTATGCTGTCACTCATGCTTTGACTCTGATCACTTATCTGGATAATTAAGCAGTATCACTGAGGAACCAGATACCAGAAATCTGATATTAATCCATCCCTCTTAATAGTAACGCAAAGCCACTGGGGTGGAAAGCAGCCTAGTCTTCTTAATCCCCTTTTACCAACATTTCGGCATCAGCATATCTCATTTATTTTCAAAAGTGGTTCAAGACACACTATCACTGGCTTAAGTCTAATTTAGGCTTTAAATCAAAATACATTTAGAAATTCAAAAATAGTCAAGATTACCAAGATTTCTTGAGGGAATGATTCACAACCAGCTCATGTCCCTCCGACAGGAACTGAGGACAGCTAAATGATTGTTGCATGTCTGCATTGCTTTAAGGTACAACACTTTCCTTTGAATTAAAAGGAGAAGGCAGGATTACAGTGGAGACCTTGAGATCTCACTGCCATACTTATCAGGTATATGTTAATGATAGTCTGAGCAGCTTCTACAGACATTAATTCACCTGCCAGTACTGAAGAGTCCAAGGCTATTCTGTTCTCTCCCTGGTGTGCATGTGTCAGTGTTTATGTGAGCCTTGTTGTCCCCTTCAGTGCTTGTCAGAGTATTTTTGGTTTTAGTTTCCAGACTGTCCTATAGCCCTCATTAGTCACTGATGCTCCCATAATCCCCTTGTGCATTTTGAGGTGGCTGGACTTGGACCCAGCATGAATATGAATGTACCACATCAGTAATAGTGATGGATAATTGTTGAAATGAGAAAGCAGCACGCCTTTCCCTTCCCTGCCTCCTCAGTGTAAACCAACCTGAACCAGACAAACAACACAATCCCAGTCTGAGCATCATCTTCAGATTGTGCTCATGATGTAAAAGCACTCACACAATCCCAGCTTGATGGCATGAGTTTAGGCTCTACTTTCAGCTTGTGGTGTGAGATGGGTCTAGCTGTCACACTTTTTATGGCAGCCTTGTTCACTCAGCTTTAGTCTCAAGTGGCAGGAGTTGACGCTGGACACATTGCTTCTAAAGGTCCACTAGCTACAGATACTGGCATGGTTGAATCATGAATGGGAACTTTGCTTTTGATAGTTATTTTAGTGCAAATTGTGTCCTGTTTACTATCCTAACATTGCATTAGTTACTGCTAACATTCCCCAACGCATATTGAAGCTGCAATAGTTTGTACTCATAGCTGAAAAACTAAATATATTAGGACGAAAACAATAGAAAACAAGCTTAGCCCCTTGAGCACCAAGGTAATGCCTTCTAGTTGCTGAGTCTTAAGGAGGACCTGAGAAGAACATATGAGTCCATAAACCTTACCTAGTACTTACAGGGTTTTCAAAGACTGTATAATGAGGCAAAGTAGTCACAGGAAAAGTGTGAGGCACTTCACCTTGTTTTTGTGGCTCTGCCATCAGAGGCAGACACACTTCAGCCCAGGAACCTTCAGGAGACTGCTGTTTTCCCATGTATATTTTATTAAGTGTTAGTGCCACTGAACACTATACAGATGGGAGAATCTATCACTTTATAAAATAATTAGTCTGCTATTTCCATGACAAGAAATGGCAATGTGTAGGCAGCAAACTGAGGTGCTGCTTTTACCTTCCCCTTCATTTTTGTGTTTGTACCAAAACAGGAAAATGTTTTTACAAGATAGGCCAATAGTGCCACGGGAATTGAATTAGAGCATCCTTAATTAATATGTCAGAATATGAGAAATGATGAAAATATGTATAATTAAATTCTTGCACTAAAAACAGGATTATAAAATGTGACTAAAATAGATCAGGGCTTCTTTTTTTGTTGCTTTTTTTTGCTCTATATTTTAATTTTAATTAAAAAATATGAGTTCTGGTATTTTTACACTGTATCTTGATTAGTTAAGAGAGGGGTCACCCCAAAAATTACATACTATTTGTGAAAATGAAAAGAATTTTCCCAGTTCTATGAGTACAATGTTATTTTCAAGCTAATATACAGTAGTAATAGCTTGGCACTGTGGCAACCTACATTGTCGATAATAAGAAGCTGCTTGAGACAGGTGCTCGAAAGAGCAAACTTCTTACATAAATTAAATACCTATTTTCAACTACATGGCTTCAATTTTCAAAAGCAGTGAGTGATTCTGAGTATTACAGTTTTCCAGGGCTCAAAATCAGACATGTGCAGAGGGTCTGATTTTCTAATTTTCAGTGTTTATGGAAGATCCAACTTCATTAAAATGTCTGAGTGCCTCTTTTCTTCCCCTGCCACTCAGGAGTTCAATCAAACAGGTCAGTTTGGATGTTAGGTCACACCTACGCAGTAAGTAACCTCACAGACTATCTTACATTAGGCATTTTTTACTCTGTTAATCTGCTCTTCTTGTGCATGTACTTTCTTTAGCTTAAGGGAAATATTTTAAACTGAAAATTTCTTTTTGACCCTTTATGGAAGATTTTCAAACTGCTATGTGGAAATGAATTATAGACTAAAACTGATGTAAAAACACATGAACCATGCTACTAGTCTGTACGAAACAAACAAGACACCTTCCTTATAAAATCCCATCTTATGTTGAGTCTTATGTTATTTATTCAATTATTTGATATATTGATCGTATAAAACTCCCACTTCTTTCGTAATTTGTCTTAGCAAAAGTCATCACTCCACATCCCACCCCTATTGCTCAGATCTTCAAACGATTTCAAGATCCTGAACCCAGCCTGGATATCAACATTTATAAGGGGAAAGATTCCAATGCTTCCAGTGGCAAAAGAAAATCCATAAGCTGCATGTAATGAAGAAGTGATTGTAGGAAATGGAGTTTTCTGTTCTTGTGCTTTCCGAACATTCAGCTCTTCAAAGAGATAGCAAATATTTTATTGGTTAACATTTAACCCAAACTAATAGGTCCAATCTCACATACTCAAATAAATCATAATGTCTTTTCAATTAGTTTGCACTTTCGCTCACTGCTGTCCTGAATAATTAGGAAAACAATTCACATTTCGCTGGGAGATGATATGAAGTGTTATTCCTGTGATAATTACCAAGCTGCAGTTCAGTTTCCCTGGCTCCCACCAGGTCACCAGGGCACAAAAGAGGACACCATGAGAGCATTAATGAGCTCTCATTGAAGATGTTAAAAAGCTTGTATTGATCTGTTTGTCCAAGAAGGAGATATTTAAGCCTTTCTGCTGAGGGCAGGAGAGACAGAGATTCATATCACAAAGCCTTTTATCCAACCCCTTCTGTTTCTGTCTTCAATATTGCCCAGTCTCAGCATGTCTGGTTCTGGAGGTCATACTTTTAAACTTTCACAACATTTTTTTTTCTTTTTAGCTTTCTTCTTTTTGTTAAGAAAAAAAAAAGGAAAGAGAGAGATAATATACAGTGTACACTTAACCTTTACTACAGGGATCTCTTTACACAGCTAGCTATTTCTGAGAACAGGCAGCAGTGCAGTAAGATCTCCCTTCTCACTATATACCACTCACACACATCTCTGCTAAACTCAGAACAGTCCAGACAATGCAAAGTCTGACTCAGTGCAAAATTTTGTTCATATTTTTAAAGTAGAGTAAATCAAATCACTTTTTTGGAGAGCTCGATCAGACTTCTCTCTAACATCCCCGCCTTTTCGTGTACTTCTGCACTTCCTATTTCTGGTTGTAAGTGGAAGTGGAAGAACTGTAAGGCTGGAAAATCGCTGGTTCTTGTGGTATCTTCAGAGGAGATTCCTTTCTGCAGGCAGAGAAGGCAAATCCCGTCCTGCTTTCAACTCTCTGCATTGTTATGATGTATTGCAGCTGTAAACTGGTTCTGGGTACACTTTACTATTCATCAATTTTTTCTGTTCTCTTTTAAATGCCACAATGAACTGTCAGTGAGCATTTGCAGACTGCCTGGGATAGAGTATGGGATAAAAATCATGTAACTTAAAGATGTATTTTCTTTGTTTATATTTGTCACTTGAGCCAGCTGTTGTCTGGTTCCGCGAGGTTATATCTCTCTTTTCTCTACATCTTATTCACATTCATCTTGCTATGAGCAATTCAGTGAGGCCACTTGTGTGAGTCTATTGTAAATGGTTACTGAAGAGACACATTGGGATCTTTCATGGATATTGTTAAGGAGGTGTTCAAGATATGCTTCTTTCTTAACATACAGCAAAGGTCATTATGGCTGAAAATATCTCAGCTTTAGTTTTAAGCATCTAGATCAATGCAATGATAGGTGCCTCATACAGATCTTTGTTTTTATCATGGTCTCTCTCATCTGTCCAAGTGGGCCACTGCAAGTGGCTCGTAACCAAGGAGTCCTGCAATTTTCTTCTATTTGTGTTGGATCAACAGAGTTTCCCCACTGAAAATAATCTGAATTACTGCAATTTCATCAACTGCATTAATCAGCAATGTAGTACTCAGTAAACAAAATATGTGTAATGCTAACAGACAGAAAGGCTGGTAAGGAAGAACTTCCCAGGTTATCACACAAGGTCACTCCATCTTAAGGTTGTAGTCAGGGTGTAAGATCACAGTTCTATCCTTCCTGACTTGCAATTCCTCTTCAGTCTCAAGTAACTTGAATATCAACTTCTTTGTCTTTGCATAAGAACGTAGCTTAGATTTGAAATATTTTACAAATAAAACAACAAAAATTAGAAAAACAAGAAAGGAGAAAGTAAGAAAAATGCACAGTAAACATTAATGTCAACATCAGTGACAATATGATGATGTGTAATGAATAGGGAGGAAGAAGAGAGAAACTTTTAGACCAAATCATGCTTATGATATGGTCTGACAATAGTCTTACTGGCAGCCTTGTACTCATAATCACATGCTACTGATATGGTCTGCTGGTTTAAAGGTAAACCAGCAGGAGAAATGAACCCAACTCAAAAACAGATTTTAAGTCAGAGTTACAATTTAATAAAAATAATAGAATAAATACAATTATACTGACAAACAATTGGTTTTAACCCACAAAACCCAGATGTATAACCCAGCACCCTAGGGCACGAATAGAATGGTATTCCTTGGCCGCCGTGCTGAGCCCCACGTGGTCCCCCTGAGTCCAAAGTAAAAGGAAAGGAAAACCTGTTGGTGAGAGTTCTGGTCTCAGTCCAGTTGAGAGTAGTGGTTACAGTCCGATTGAGTTCTGGTCCTCCTCTGGATCTGACAAATGGGCCCGAAGTCCCAAGACCCCCAAGATTATATACACTCAGGTTCTAGTGGGAATGCCCAGTGCCTCACTCAGAGTGGGGAGTTCCACCATGGATGATTGTGAGACGTGAGATATTTTTTGAATCCTTGGTGGCCCATTAGCAGACATGACCCCTCAGACTGGGTGTGGAGGTGCTAATGAGTCATTGGTGTGAGGATAGGAACATCCTCCTGTCTCACAGGCTTCCCAACACCCAGCTATAGTCTGAGTGGCCAGGTACGCTCTGGGCAGCTGCTGCAAATGGTCTGTTGTGAACAGTTCCTGGGAAATGGCATAGAGGGTGTAGAATACACAGTTTGGGTTATACCCACACAGTGATGAACTGGTCCTGGCTGCTCTAACTAGGACATGTGAGAATTTTTATATTAACAAGCGTGTCATGGAAATATTCAGTGACATTTCCTGCTTGGAAAAAAAAAAAAAAAAAGATAGAGAAGCAGACTGAAGAGACTGCACCCATAGCACAGATAATGCCATACTCATCACCCATTTGCAAAATGGGGCCCTACCTGTGCCCTGGTTTTGTGTTATATGCTTCACATATAAAATAAATGGCTGTTCACAGGAATGCTAATGGCTTCTGCAACCATGGGATTGAAGTGACTAACAGTTGTCTGTTTTGAAGGAAACTCTGATGGAAACGTGTATGGGGTTCTAGGCAAATTTATGGTCTGAAAAGGTCAGTATGTGAGGAAAGGTATTAGCGAGGTGATAGTATCTCACTACTTAGCCCTATTAAGGCCACATCATGAGTACTGTGTCCAGTTCTGGGCTTCTCATTACGGGATGGACTTGGAGCTCCTGTAGCAGGTTCAGCAGAGGACTGCAAAGATGAATAAGATACTGGAGCATCTCTCTTATGGGGAAAGGCTGAGGGAGATGGGCCTCTTCAGCCTCAAGAAGAGATAACTAAGAGGGAACTCATCAGTGTCTCCAAGTATCTGAAGGTAGGAGGTTGGAGCCAGGCTATTCTTAGTGGTGCCAAGCACTAGGACAACAGACAATGGGCAGAAACTGATGCACAGGAACTTCCAGCTGAATAAGATGAAGACCTTTACTGTACGAGTGACTGTGCACTGCGACAGATTACCCGGAGAGGTTGTGGAGTCTTCCTCATTGGAGATATCCAAGAACTGTCTGGATGCAATCCTGTGAAATGTGCTCTGGAATGACCTTGCCTGAGCAGAGAGGTTGGACAAGATGACTCACTGTGGTCCCTTCCAACTTACCCATACTATGATACTGTGATCTAGCTGTGCTCTTTGCCAACATAAAGACTGTTCATACTCATTATTGCCACATCACCTCCGTACAAGTGCAAGTATTCAGCTGGAAAATGATTAATTGAAGGAGTTAAGTTAATGTTGAAGGATATAACCTTTGATGGTATTTGGCAAATGGCTGGTTAAAACTCTGGGCATGTAAACGTTCATGCCCAGTCTTAAGATGTATTTTTTCTGAGGATAGATTTCATAGCTACCATTGCAGAATGAATTCACACTCAAATGACACTCCAAGTGGCCCAACGGTAATCTCCTCACTGGGGATGGAGGTGGCAAAAGTGACCATATTCACCTATGCCACATGTGGTGGCAGCTTAATAAAGATATGAGGGAAAGATTCAGGAACAAATAAAGTTGGACATGGATGGGAAGTAATGACCCTTGTTGAGTGACAACTGAGGTTATGTGGATAAATATTAAATGTGAAGGACCTGAATTATTCATGGAAGATTCAAGGTAAAAGGGTTAACTTGATAACATCCTCTTACTGACACCTTGCTCAGGGAAGAAGTCCCTGCTCTGTGATGCTTCTTAAACTTGGACTCCCTCTATGCAAAAGGAGAGGTGCTGGTGGTTCCTCTCCTTCCCACTCTGGGTAATTCTTAGTGGACAAAAGTCATTTTTTCCATAAGCTGTGCAACTGCAGTAACATGTAACCTTTGAGCTGTCACAGAGGTAAGTTGGAGGCAGGTTGAAAAATATATCAGGAGTAGTGTGGCCAGCGGGATCAGAGAAATGTTGATCCCTTTGTACTCAGCACTGATGAGGACACACCTTGAGTGCTGTAATGGTTTCTGGGCCCCTCACTTCCAAAAAGCCATTGAGGTGCAGGAGTGTGTCCAGAGAAGGCAATAAAGCTTCTGAAGGTTCCAGAGAATAAGTCCTGTGAGGAGTGGCTGAGGCAGCTGGGGTTGTTTATCCTGGAGAAAAGGAAGGTCAGGAGTGACTAAATCACCCTCTACAATCTGAAAGGAGGTTGTAGCCAGGTGGGGGTTGGTCTTTTATCCCAGGCAACTAGCGACAGGAAGAGAGGACATAGCCTCAAGCTGCCCCTGGCAAGGTTCAGTTTAGACATCAGGAGGAATTTCTTCATAGAAAGGGTTGTTAAATATTGGAATGGACTGCCCAGGGAGGTGGTGGAATTACCATCCCTGGAGTAGTTCAAGTGACAGGTAGATTTGGCTTAGAGCCAGTTGACAAGTTAGTAATTAGGTAAAAGTTGGACTGAATGATCTCAGAGGCCTTTCCCAACCTAAATGAGTCTGTGATTCCGTGAAACTAATAGACTCCCTGGGTCTCCAGGTGTTATGACACATGTCCACATGCCTGGCACTACACATGTTCTCTGCTCACCTGTCTGACATGAAGAGGTTCACTCATTGTTCATCCTACTCCATTTACAATGACATGATGTCAGAGGGAGGTGTAATCACTTCCAGCTGTTTCTGCCCTCTCTGTGCTGCCTCTGGGAGGACAGAGTGCGCAGTAGGACAAGTACCACAATGTCCTATGTGTCCAGCCAACCTGATGGCCCCTGAAAACAAGCCAGCTAGGAATAAGGGTGTGGGAGCACTCAGGAAGAGATCTTTTCTAGTAATAACATGTCAAGACTGGAATATTTTGAATAAAAGGGGAGCTCTGCAATGGTTTCAAGGACAGCACCTTACCCCACAAACCAGAGATCACAAGGGACAGAGATAGCATATGAGACTAGAGTTTGAGAGATGACTAGGCAGTTCCTGCTCACCTTTCTACTCTTTGTGTTTGACAGGATTTCTTCCTGGGAAGTCTGAGCAAATGAACTCAAGAAGAATGGTTTGGAAGAGCAATTTCTGGCTATTTGGCCAGACATCAAACAAAGACTTTCTGCTCTTAGATACTTCACAGCTGAGTGAAAAATAGGAATGGCAACCTCAATGGAGGTTTCTTAGGCATGAGATCGCTAAAATCACACCTCTCATTTCTGCCTCATATTGGTTCTGCCTTCATCAAACACGAAATTTGTGTCTACATTCAGAGCGTGGTTCCTGAACCGCCTTGGTCCCATTGTGAGCTGGAAGGAGTAAAATTGCTCCCATTGAAGCTTTGTTAACAAATTCTGGAAATATTAAAAAATTCAGACTGAAGCAGGAGCCCACTTCTTATCACTGTGTTATAGTGTTAAGGGAAATGCATCTTGATCAGGAAATGTAGGCAGGAGAGAAAGAAACAGCAGAGAAGAAAAGCAGAGGAGAACTGGAAGGAGTAGGAGCCAGAACAGGGAAGTAGCCAGAAGAGAAGTTTTGGTAGTGCATGTCTCCTTCCTAGAAAAGAAAGTTTGAGCAACTAAAAAGGTTGTTCTTGTAGAAAAAGATTTTCTTCAATACAAAAAAATAAATATCAACATAGAAAAATGTCTTTTTTTTTTTTTTCATAGTCTACACCACCATCAGCACAAGTGATAGATCTGTTTCAACATGAGCAAGATCACTCTGGGAGGATGAACAACTCCATAGAGGTCTAGATCTCCTGATTTGTGACAGATTTGACACTGTCAAATTATATAATATGATTTAATCAAGACCTGTAGAGAACTTTGAAATTCTTCTAGTTAGCTCTCCAATATTTTCTGTTTCCTCAAGAATATCTAGATAGCTGGTTCCCTGTCACAAGGGCCTTTGGGTAAGGTAGCATGGCTTCAGGATGAAGCTGATGCAAACACAGACTGCTTCTGAATGAAAACAACCACACAGGAGTCTAACACATTGCACTAATGTGTTTTTACTTAAACTTTTTAGTCATTAACTTTCTTGGCAAGCGCTTAACAAGAAAGGGGTAAGATCTACACCAGCATGGAGAGGAACTGAAGTGTATTTCTCCAGTTCTAGCTACTGCAAACATTAAATTTAATCAGTTGATTGTTAAATATAAATCTTTCCCTTTCCCCAGTAGGTACAGTTTCAATAACTCCTTTACTGCTTTTCCTCAAAAAGATACTCACTTTCATCACCATAGTTTTAAATTTCTGACTGAAACAAGGAGAACTGATCAAAAGTACATTCCTGTTAAGTGGGGAAGGTCAGACCTCTCTGATGGTTCAGTGGACGTATTGAGTGACTTACTAAGTTACTGCACTGATATATTAACCAACAGCCTCCTACAGGTCTTGGACAGTAGAGATCTCACAGTTATTAAGAACTGGGAGAAAAAAAATCATGGAGATGAAGAAAGAAATGAAAAATAAGGGAAGTCTGAGCTGTGCTGGAAGATAGTGAAAATATCCTTGGGTTCTATATAATGAGAATGCTATAAAATGGTAGGTGCACAGAAAAGAGAGACACACTGAACTCAGAGACCTGTACACATAACCATGTACTGTGGAAAAGTTAGTCAGACTAAATGATCTTTCAGCCAGCAAAGTCAAAGTTTTTGTCTGACTTTAGTGGGATTTAAATTTGTCCTGAAACACCACAGAAAGAACTTGTGCAGAATCAGGCCCACACAGTTTTCAGCCTCCTATTAACAGTTATTAAAAAAAATGAAAGGGTAAAATCAACTGTAGAAAGAATTACAGCAGTGCCAGAAAACCCTTAGTCCCCTCAGTTTTAATGTCTGTCTACCAGACTGGTTTTCACATGACACCTCTCTATAAATGAATCCTTCTGCACACTTAGAGCATCAAACAGACCAAGAAGACTGCAAGGTGCCTGACACGCTTTTCTCAGGATTCAAATTAAAACACTGAGTTGAGATTTTATTTTAAAAAATGCCCTACTTGCTTATTTTGCCGAAATCAGATGGTTGGGAACTTGCAAGTTATACACATTCTTCCTTAATGCAAATTGTACATTTTTATCATAAAGGTTAACAGAGAGGCAGGCATTTCTGATTCTAAGTTTTCATTTAAGTTTGAAATTAAAAGGGTTCTCATTTTCCTCCACTTTGCAGGAACTACACACAGGACCACATCTACTCCTCAAGCTGCAAAATTAGTACTTTGGGGAATTGGGCTCTCTGCCTGACATTAATCAGTGAGTGTTTGGGTTTAACCATCCTTTCAAAGGACGATTCTTGCAGTTTTAGCAGCCTAGGTTGTACTTGAAGCTCTCCTGCAAAACAGCAGCACACAAATCCACCAGGCCAAGCACTTTTTAGTACCCCTGATTAGTTGAATAAGATCAATTTTCTGTTTTGGCACAAAGAGCAAAAACATTTCCTTTAAACCTGATTACTGTTTGATTAGTGAAAGACTGTTTGGGGCACTTTAAATAAGGCCTGTCCCATCACATGCTGCCTGCCAAAACTGTAATTAACCACTGTACAGGGAAAAAAGGAAAAAAAAAACAACTTTTTTTTAAACTTTCTTCCTCGTGTAAAGCAGGTGCCATCCTTCCTACTCACTAACTACAGACAACTTATTGCAAGGGTGAAAAGGTTGAAACGGTATGACTCAAAGGAACTAGGAAGAAAAAAGACAACTATAGTGAATTTTCATTCAAATAGCTATTATCACATTGCTATTAGCAGTTATTAAAATCATGGCATGCAACATTTAACTTTCTCCTAAAATCTGGAAACATGAGAAAACTAGAAGGGGAAGAAACATAAGAGCTCTGAGTATTCTCTTAGTCTAAAGATACCGTGATGCAATTCATGCATCTTGACTGAAGCTACCTCCTGCTAATCTCTAATTCACTGTGATCTGGATTAAAAAGGTCATAAAGACAGACTGACTGTTTCAGCCTAATGTTGAAAAGCATTAGGCCATGTCTTGATTGCACTGAAAATAAGAAAACATTTAAATACAAGCAGAAATTAACTGAGTCAAAATACAGTAAAAGTCATATAGTTAAACTCATGTGTTATATTTTAAGCATTCTTTTTCCTGTTCAGTGGCTTTTAACAAAACATTAAGTGAAGTGTTTTAAAACATACAGATCTGGGCTTTAGAACTGGGTCTAAGGGTTCAGCCACCGGACATTTTCTTTTCTGTGATTTGCAGTGATTATCCTTGAATGTTAGATGTGAATGGTGGTTTATATGTTTGGAGGGATATTTTAATCTTCTCAAACTTTGAAAGTGGAGCTGGTTAGGATATCTTCAATATTCTCCCTTCTTCTACCTTCCAAAATACTGATTGGCCAAAAAAGTTTCTCTCCTCTGGGATAGAATTAGTGGGAGGAAGATTTCAGAGATTTTCCCCACAATAATCTGTAACTCATTGGTTATTCACCGAAGTGGGAGAGATTTAGATTAAAATCAGTGCACTATATCAGGCACTAGGGAGATCTGAATGTGAATCTAGAGTATCCCAAGTGAGTTCTGTCATGGAAGAATATGCAGGACTGATGCAAGTGTGTAAAGGAGTGTGGCTGTCATAGTGTGCTCCTAGTCTTCCTTTCTTGAACAATATCTATGAACAATATCTAGAAATTTTGGCTAATTCTGATGCAGATGTTTTTCAGAGTTATTTTTTCTTAACTAAATTTTTTTCTATCTTTCCCTTTTTTCTCTTGGCAGTTTGGGATCGTGTTGTCTAAGACTATTATATTTGGGACACAAACATAGTATTCCATTTTAACTGGGAAAGTGTAAAAGGAAAAATATTTTTCCTTTTGCCTCATCAGAGTCCAAAAGTCTCAGGTGCTAACAGGTCCAATAAAATAATAAACACTCCACTAAAATAATTAAAACACTTTGGCATAATGGAGGTCAGAAGCCAGTCCTCTATATGCAAAAAAAGGAACAACTGTGACTATTCCAGGGTGTGTGGGGAATGGAATTTCATTTGCACTTGCAAGGTTCTCAGGAGATCCTCAATCAAAATATGCTGTAAAGAGTAAGTGGAAAATGCACTAAGTCTTTAAATGGAACTGAACAGAGCATGTTTAGATACCTGATGGCATGTTTGCACAACAAAGAACTAGTGTGCATGTATGTTACTTTAAGACAATGTTTCCTCTCTTATTAGGACTAATGATCTCTGGAATACCATTTCCTCTGTGCCACATGGTGCACGGATATTGAGGTTTCTTGTATTTGTCGTAATCTGTGTATCTGATTCAATTGCTTGGCTATCTTTGGAGGGTGAATGTGATAAACAGTAGGACCATAACCCAATCTTAAAAGCAATGGGAAATAAAGAACAGGTCCCATTATAAAATATTTTTGGACAACTTTAGATGACTATTTCATAGAAAACTCTCCTCCTAACCTCCACTCCTACTCAGTCAACTCAGGTGTGCTATAGGTGGCGCTGGGGATGTTTGTTTCTGGATCTACTGAGGTGTAAAAGAGCACAAGAGCAAATGTAGGAACACTAATCCATCTCTTCCTCTTCCCATGGCTGTCTGCAGCCCAGCTCTACCTCTGGCTCAAAGCAACCCCCCTCTACTCAGCAGAAATTCAGGTCTGGTCAGGTCTCCTGGACCTCATGGTTGAAATGTTATTGCTACCTGGATGCTGAATGCTTCCCTTCTGTGTCAGTAGGTGATATGTCTTGTGGATATCTCTGGTCTTGAGCACAGACTTCACTCAACACTCATCAAGCAATGGCTGAATCCAAGGTATGAAGCAAGGAGAGCTTTCCTACTATCTCCACTTTCACTCACTGATGCTCCTCCTGTGCACCTGAGCTGCTCTTGGCTGGAGGGCAGAGAACTCTGTGGAGGGAAACCTGGGTGTATTCTGTACTGCAAGTTCCTAAACTTCTTTCTTGGAAATTTATGCACAATGATCCTGATATACACTTGAGACCAACTGTTACAAATGCTGCAGAGAGGGTTTGCACTCACTCAATATGTTTAATGGGTCAAGGACATGATACACTGAACATAGGCCATCTGCACTGTCTTCACATGCTCAGCTAGCCATCAGCAGGGAGTTTTCAAGGAGGAAAAAGAAAGATACCCAGCAAAAAAAGGACATTGAGTAGCCTAATGATGAACATTGACTTGATTAAAAACATGGCAACATCAAATTCCTTCTCACAGGTTTTCTCCAGCATGGTTTGAGCAACCACTGAGAATATTTACTACCAGTTTTCCTCTTTTTAAAGAAGAAAAAATCACAAGGTAAGATCTGGGAGATAGCAAAGGACAATCTTCTGACACTATCTCCTTAAAAGAGAAAAAAACTACAAAAAAAAACCCCAAAACAAAAACTTTTTTTTTGCTGCCCACAGTTAAAAACAGAGAGGTGACAGGCATGTTCCTGAAGAGGCGTAAAAGGAGGGTTTCAGGCCACTCAGAGGCTGGGTTCAGACAATACTGTCAAGGTCCCAGATTTATTCTTGACAACATTAGTGCCAAGACCACTATTTATGTTACTTTAATCAGTCACACTTTTAAAATCACCTATGCTCAGCATTTATATCAATGAGGTGCTAATATTGCTGTCAGACACCAATATCGATAGTTGTGTCATAATCTAAACTCTTTTAATCTTCTCCTATGCTTGCATTAATGAATCTGCAAGAAATGACTACTACTACAACAACAAAAAAATAAAGATCGTTCTGATTATGACAAGTGGCCATGAAGGAGAAGAAAAAAAGCCCTTTTTTTGCTCTTTGCAAACCATTTTATTTTGCCTTTAGCCTTCTTTTTTTCTCTCTGACTTTGAAGGCATTGTCAGCACATCCTACTGATTTTCTCACAGGCTACTTACATCTCTGAAAATATTTTTAGGGTCTATGAAAGTGTAAGGCAGGTAACCTCTTCCCTAAGTGGTTGGGGAGAGGGAGAAAGGGGGGAAGAGGCAGAGAAAAAAGAAACCTCAGTCTAATTTTGGTATGGGGAGGCATCATTGTGCTTTTCCTTTGTCCTTGTTTCTTCCTTCTTTTTTTTTTCCTGAGCCCACCCTTACAGCTGTCAGCCTCAGTTCTTTTTCTATTGTAAATAAAGTCTTTCTTGGGTTATAGCTTTAAGCAATTTTTTTAATTAAAATTCAATTCAAATATGAAAGTCAAAGAAACTTTCAAAGCAAAATCTACAAACTGATTCACTCAAAGGGTCTGTTTTCATTGCCATAGCTACAGATTACTATAAAGAAACTTGAACCAGACCTTTGACACCCAGGAAGGTCAAAAGTCCTTTCTGCCTATGCTAGGACCCTTTTGACAACTTCCTGTATAATTTGACTGTTATTTGCGTGTCTGGTCACTGTCTGACCCTGAAGTCTGGAAAAAATTGAGAGGCAGCATATATCTCTCTTTCATATGGAGCTCAAAAAGGGCACTTTTAATTGCATTTTGGTGAGAAACCTATCCGTACAGGCTGGCATAGGCAGCAGCTGGGGAAGGTCCTAGACTTGAAGGTTAAGGATCAGCTTGCCACACGCTACCGTAGTTTGGTGCATATGAGCTGCTCTGTGCTGTTTTCTGCACAACAAAAATGGATGTGAGTCACAGGTTACACAGATTTCAAAATTTATAGCACTTGCCCCAGTGCTACAAGCTAAAATTGGAAATACACTGCGCTGCCTTGAAATCTGTGCATTTCATACTCTTCCAATTTAAAGCTGATTGTGCTTATGGGGTCTTAGTGTGCCTGGGATATTTTAAAATTGCAACCTTAGCTCTTCATTATATCTATCCATGACCTCCACAGGAAGAAAATCTAAATTAATAGACCAAAGGGATCCATGGCAATCTTGCTGGGTTTCCACATTGGATATTTAGTGTTTGGGACACGTTGCAAGCCAAATGTGCTGCATGGCTTAGAAGTAGTTTAATGCAACAAGATCAGGTACTGTCAGGTTGTTCCCCCTTTCCCTTCTGCCCAGCAGTGGGCACATCACATTTCACCTTAGTGCATCTAGTGAAAACACTGGAAGCTTCCAACACCCCAATTGCAGTGTGCTGCAGCCATTCCCTCCCCAACAGGGTGGTATTGCCTGTTCTACACTCTACATCCTGAGATGGGACTTGGCACAAGGAAGCAAACACTGGTCTGTCATGCTTGGCACAGTATTTCCAAGGGGTGCTTGGTGCCTTGGAAGTTACAGATACTTGAGCAGTGGCACTGCATGGGCCACCACTTCCCACATGCAGGCAGTGCCATGTGAGCAGGAGAGAACCAGTTACCCATGAACATAGTGAGTGCTGTACAGGTAATCATCCAAACAGCACAGATAACATGGGATGATTCCTGCTGAGATGTGAAAAATTCTGTAAAAATAACAATGGGTAAATAATCAAAAT
The DNA here is from genome assembly GCF_036250125.1 of Pseudopipra pipra. Lineage (NCBI taxonomy): Eukaryota > Metazoa > Chordata > Aves > Passeriformes > Pipridae > Pseudopipra > Pseudopipra pipra. Next base: position 51,742,566 of record NC_087554.1, read on the forward strand.
AGCTTCAAGTTTGGGAATATGTTTGTACCGCTTTGAGAAAAAGTGGTTCATTCTCTCATACTGTGAAGAGACAGTGCTGACTCTCATCTTTTTACCCCAAAAGCTGTTTATCACTATGTTTAAAGTTTTGGATCCTGAAACTGTGAAAGTCATGAAATAACAGATAAATAGGTTTTCATGAATAACGGCCTTTCCCATGCAATTCTCTGACCCCTTCACTTTCCATAGGGAAACCTAATTTTTGTGTCAGAAAGCTATGCAAATTGGATACATGGACACATGCCATGTCAAGCCCCCAGCGTGGGTCCTTATGGACAATGTAAGTAATTATAGAGGAGAGGGATGTTTAAACATGCAGTTGCTGGACAAAAGGAACAGACTCGTCTTCTGTTGCAGGCAGTGACACATCAAGCACCCCTGAAAACACCGTGAGGGGCATGATAGATCAGTGGTTTAATTCCTTGTGTCAAACCCCATCTCAGGATGCAGAGTGAAGAGAAGCAACATAGCCAGCCTTCTGCTCAAAAGATCACTAAGGAAGATCACTAAAGATAGAAAAATATGTGTGCATACATTAAAGAGGAAGGGAGGTGGAGAAAAATCCCAAAATAGTGCTTCTGTTCACTAGTATTAGCTACAAACCACTGTGCTTAAAGCTGATAAAATTACAAAGGAAAGAAAAAAAAAGCTGTCCTTTTATGTGTTACTTTTTTATTCAGTTAATGATGCACTTCAGTTCACTCCGAAATATATATGCTTGAATCAATAACAAGTACTAACTTAAGGCAGACTATCCAAAAGCAAGGCACTGTCTGTACATCAATCCTAAGCATGAAGGCACAGAGAGCTCTGCTTCTCAATGTTGGGCTGAGGAGTCCACAAAATTGCCATTATTTATTGATACCTGACCTCCTCAGATTAATGGGGCTGCAGGTGGCCTTGCAAGGCAAGAAGGAAGGACCTGTCTGGAGGAGCCAAGACTTCAGTTCCCCACAGCAGGGTTATGGTAGGACAAAACAGAGCCAGGGTGGGCATCAGGCCCTCAGTTTGTAGGAAACTGAGTCGTGGCATAGTATGGGGATGAGATGTTAGAGGACTCCCAACAATCTGGCTGTGCTGTGAAGGATGAGATAAAGGCAAGACAAAGAGGGAGAACTAGACCCATGTTGAGATACTTATTGCCTCTTCCAGGTGGGCTGAGATCATGGGTGTGTGCTTGTATTGGTAAAAAGTAGTGACATTTCCTTTGTGAAAGGTGAAAAGTTTTGGGGTTTGCTTATTTCCTTTTTTTTTTTTCTTTTAAACCTTGAATGGAATAAAACTATCAGGGCAACTTTTGAGTGCAGCCCACTGGGAGTGCCCCTCTATCCAGACTATGTATTAGTGGGGACATGAAGGTGTTTGTAGCTCTAATTCCCCTCCTGACCATTCCTTTGGGTACAACTGGCCTCGAGCAAGAAGAAAAAGGAGAAAAATTAGAGAAATGTAAATAAGGAAAGTAACTTGCCATTTGTCACTTGAAAGTCCTTATTTCATGGCCTGTTCCCTGTTCTCCTGGAATTTTGTGTCATTATCTCCTGTTAAAAGGATTCAAATGACATTATTTGCATGGAAACTTGCATACAAATGATGTCGTCTGTGCCACAAAGTTGCATTACAATGAAGGGAATGATGACTGTGTCACATGTACGTGACATTCTTTGTGTCATTAAATTTAAAGTCAATGCTGGCAGTTATAAACCACTCACGTCTCAAGCAAATACATCACTTCTGATCTGAAATGAATATTTTAAAACGCCAACTCCAACTGCATCAAACAGCAATAACCTGCAATGTCATCTTAAAAAAAAAGGAAGCAAAGGCTCTAAACAAAGGTGGACTTACAGGATTGTATGATACACCACAAAAGAAAATATTTTAATAAGCTGTAATAATTTCTGGACAAACAGAATTCATTACTTGATGATTAGGTCCTAGAGATGTTTTTAAACTCCTTTCAATATCATGTGTGTTTTCAGAAATGTTTATGCTCCTAGAAAGTTTCAGTATTATTAATTTTCAGGCAGAGTAGATGAATTAATTGTAGAGCAGGTTCTACAGCACAGACCTCTCTATATGTTGTTACCATCCATTTCCTTGCCACAGTCTGATGCTGACAACAGGCCAAGCCTTTGAAAGATCTCCAAACTCTTCCAAAGAGTCAAGGGCAAATGATGACAGGAAAGGCTCAAGCAGTTATCACTGTCAAAATGAATGAGAAAAGAGGAGGGACAGTAGGTGGATTAGGAAAGGTTTCATACTACTGCGATGATCAGAGCCGTGCAGCAATGAGAGCCAGACAAGTAAGTACATAGTCGGATCTGCTCTCTGATTGATGCATTGTTTGTGCAGGTCAGTGTAAGGTAAGGGATGGTCACTGTGTTTTTGCAGGAGCAGTGGTAATTGTGCCCGCAGTCGCCTGCACCGACCCTGCTGGTTTGAAGCCAACTACTAACATTTTTTCACTGATACAAAGAAGGGCTCTGTAACACTTCCTTTAGAAAGTTATTGTTTTAACAATAAAATGTGCTGTGCAATGCCCAAAAGGTTTAAAAAACTCAGTTAAGTAGAGAAGGTCAGCCATCTAAATACCTCAAAGGAGCTCAGTGTCTGGCTAAGCTGCTGTGCAGTTTAACCTCTCCCTCCTCACCCACAGCCCCATTCACACTCACACACACAGACCCCTCTGAGAGGAGAAAGTTTCTCTCAGGAGAGTATGTCTGCACAGGCTCAGCAAGGGATCAGGCAGAGAGGAAAATCTCTGTGCATGGGTAATTTCTTTTCTCTTATTGATAGCATTTCAAATCTAATTGAAACATTATTTGGAGAAAGCTGTGTTACCCACCCCTTCAGCTTTGATATGGCTTTTTAATCAGAGGACATTGTTATTTCATAATGAACATGGAAAGCATTTAAAACATTTTCTAAATAGAGTGCATTACTTCTGACCGCAGCCAAAAGACCACATTAAAAGGAGTTCAGTGGAATTCACTCTTTACAGTCTTCTGATTTTGAAACATTGGTGTACATATGGAACATGCTAAGACAGGGGCCTGCTGGTTGCAAAGGTTTAGGCAATAAGCTGATTTAAAAACTGAGCAAGGTCAGCAGCACTCACTGGCAAATCCCTGCCATGCTCCAGGGAGGTTTGATGCCAGCATTATTCCTGTCCCCAGGTGTCAATGTGGGTGCTGCCATTCCATGAGGTTGCGACTGGGCAGAAGTTGCACAGCTCTCATGGAAGACAGATCGGAGTGAACGCAGCAGTCTGATCACAGCAGGGAGCTAAAGTGTGGCAACCAGATTAATGCTCCTTTGCCTCTCTCTTGGTTTAGGACCAGAACAGTGGTTGGGGAGAGGGGGGTGGACCCAGAGCTCTTCCACTGCCTGCCCTTTCCCCATTCCTCCAAGGCAGTGACTGATCTCACTCCCCACTGCCATCCTGCAAGCTGTCACGGTGCAAGTAAACCACACATGGGAAGAAGGGCAAGTTTGTTTTTTGTTGGTTGCGCACTGGGGATTGTAAATGAGCCCTTAATGTCTACCTCATTTTATATTTTAGGATATATTTCCTTTCTTGTAAGAGCACAGAAGAAAAGATTAAAAGCGGGATATGACTGAAATGATGCATTGGGTCAAAGTCCCTTCATCCTTTTGCCCCAGTCTGTCTAATATTTTCCTAAATCCCATTCTATCCAGGTACATTCAATTACAAAAGTGACCAGAAATAAATCAAACTTAATTACTTTAATATATATATAAATCCATCTATCTATCTAATATATATATACATATCTATATAAAGATACCTATATATATCTATATGTCTATATACATATATATAAAGCAAAACACAAGCAGAAACCACAGAATTGATTAGATTAGGAAGACTGGATCTAAGACAGGCTGAAGCCCAAAGTAGGTATATCAGTATTTTAGAGGAGTTCAATGCAATCTTAATTGCTTACTTTATACAAGCAGACATTGGTGAGATACAGTGCCTGTGAAGTGACAGAAGAAATGTTTTGGCTGCTCTTTGATGTAGAGTTCAGCTGTTCTGGTTTGTAAATATAACAGAACGAAAGGATATTGTACTCAACCCACTTCAATCAAGCAAGACACTGTGGCGTCTAAACTGCCGTTCTGCCATTGCTGAAGCTGCTGCTCAGAACAAAGACATAAAGAAAGTGAGAGAGACAGAGAGCGACAGGGGGGAGAGAGAAAGAGGCTTCTGCATCTTTAATAATTAGCAAAGAGCTGCAGTCTTTAGCCTGGAAATTATGGTACATATGCTGTCCACTTGTTCAGGACCCCTGTATCGTGAGAACAAGCAAACATTCATCATCCACAGATGTCCGCCAGGCCCAGGTGACTGAAAATTCAATGCACGGGCTTCTCACAATGGGTCGAATGCTAATTGGGTGGCTTGGAGAGATTAGAGTAGCCCTGGAGCTATTCTCTATCTGCAAAAGTCTCACAGACAGCAGGGAAGTCAACAGCATCTTTCTAAAACTCTGCTTAACTGATGCTTATCAGAAAAATTAGGACAAGTAAATAAATAAAAACATACTGCCAGCTCCTCTTTTTGTTTTCCTTTGCCAGTTGTGAGCTAGCTGGTTACTGCCTTTCCCTTCCTGCATGACTTCCTTTAAATAGGAAACAGGAGAAGGGAGGGGAGATTGAGAACAGGTGGGAGAAGAGAAATTGTATATAAACTATATCAGGAAATGAGAATGGATGCTGAGAAACATATTTAGCCTACTGAATACTTCAGAAATGGAAGTAGGTTTTCTCAGTGCACTGTCTAAAAAAAGAAAAAAAGGTGTTTGTTTAAAGTTAAATGAGAATCAGGGCAGTTTCAGAGACAGGCTTGAAAACTATGAAAGTGGATTTTGCTCCCATGTTTGCTTTCATCTTGTGAGTCCTTAGAAAATCTTTGATTCTGCAAGTGTGAAACAGGTCAGTTTTTCCTGGTCCAAGACTTGGATTATTTCAGGAGATTTGTCAGTTCTGACAGATGTCCTCAAGTTTATCCCCTAATGCCAAGTGCTGGACCTATTAAACTGTGCTTGTTGGGATTGTGCAAACATGGGTAGCATATGGGACATAATATACATATAATATAATTATTCTGATTGATATTCCTTTGGAATTGCTGGTCCAAATAAACCCCAAGTCTCAAAGCAAAACTCAGCTAAGTCTTCTGTCTTTGACAGGAATTTGATATGGACAGTCCACATTTCCATAAGTGGACTCCCATGGTGGTGAATCAGGCTTGAGGAATCTGCTATTAATTTCAGTGGGAGGGTACTCGTGTGTAATTATGAGAGGGGTAAGTGTGTGCTAACTTCAGCCTTTTTTCATTCATCTTCAGCATATGTTTAGGGAGAAGTCTGTGTGTGCTGAGGCTGTGAATTGCTACCTGGTTATCATGTGTTTCAGGAGGAAACTTTCAGCACAGATTGAATGTGAGATAGCTTGTTCTACTTTCAAAGAGAAGCATAAAGCACCTTTTTGTTCAAGCATCCTTGTCTATCTTTCAGTATAGTGCATACTAAAACCAGAAATATATAATGTATCTACTCAGCCATGCAGGTTTTTTCTTTAGGAAGGCAAACCCTACACTTGTATGGGTTTCACCCAAGTATTACCTGGGTTGAAATTTTGAATCTTAACAAAGACTTGAAATTCTGGTGAGGTTAGTTGAAAAGTCTGCCAGCACCAGCTAATCTTTTGTGGAATCTGGACCAGTTTTCAACAAGAAAAACAGAAAAAAAATCCAAATGGGGTGAATTCCCCTTGCCTTCAGGCTTCATTAAGAAAGTTTTGCAGAGCTCGACGAACTATGTATTTTATTATTCTTTCAAATCTGCCCTTTCTAAATCACCTTATTCTGATTTAACTGCAAAAGGCATTACTATTTTGGGTTCTTCCTATGTTAAAACTGAAGCAGTAAGCTAGGGACTTTCATAAGAGACCGTACTGAAATGTCAACAGATGGCTTGCTAATCATGTTAAAAAAATACTCATTCCTTTTCTAAAATGGCATTTTTTTCAGTAAGTAAATCAGAAAGGAATGTTTATGATATAAAACATATTACTCACAACGTCTTTTAATTATCATACTTAATCATCAAGGTCAGGATGATAATTGTTTCTAAAAATGAACACCTCATTTTTCTGAGATGCTTACCAAAATATACGGTCAGAAATATGAATTACTAGTCTGGAACCCAGTTAGGAAAATGCATCTTCTGTTCATTAAACTAAATGTATACTTAAATACCATGAAGCCCTTTAAAACTAAATACCTATTTAAGGCACAGTCTAATTAGTCCACTCGCTGCCTAGTAAAAGCATACAGTACCATATGCCCTAGAATAGGGTGCCATGTGGGTGTTCAGCAATGACACGTATTTGCAAGTACTTTATTATGAGATAACGCAGTGCCATTAATATATCTTAAACATGAATGTTTTTTTGTAACCTATTGGAGACAACTATGGTTGGCAGTTAACACAAACTACCATGATATCTTGGCAGCAACTGCACTTCATTTGTAGAGGGATGAGCAATTCATACGGACCACCACCTTATATCATTCATGCAACTACACAGCAGCATTTTAAGCATGTTCAGACTGTTCAAGCTTTATCTTCTGCCTAGAGACATGTTCTCTCATTCTTTCTTTTTTCTTCTTGGTTCCAGACCAGTCCTGTTCCGAAGGTTGCTTTGCAGTGATGATAGCCTATATTATAAATAGCAGGATTCAATAAAATTGTTTCTTTTCCTTAATGAAATCCTTTATTAGTATCCCCAAACAGCAAATAACAGATAGACTAGGGCTCTGAGATTCATTGCTTTTAAATCCAGGAGGAAAATTATGACAATCTATAGTCATCCAAATGTGGTTCTCTGGTCATCTTAATCATAGGGGTTAGTGTCAGGTAGTCCTGCAAGGACTATGATCCCTATGGGTAGCTTCCAAATTGAGATATTGTATGATTCTAGATTTTGTGTAAGAGTTGGCATAATAAAAGTTTATTTTCACTGGTTTTTGAATTATTATTAATTTGCCTTAATTTTTTTCAGTCTTACAGCCTTCTAATGTGTTCTGATTTAGTCTTGAGAGTTCTGCTCCCACCTCTTCTCTAGACAGCCTGCAACCCTACTGCAGATTCGTTTGTGGACTGAGACCCACATTGAAACCAGTGTTTTATAATTTTTCCCAGCACTTAAGATACTTTCCATCATATTCTGTTCAATTAAGAAGATGCAGTACTGTAAATAAAACTAAACCAGTATGCACATTTTTAGAGATAATCACACAGCACAACACAAAGTGAAACAATATATATAAAAAAATTTATATGAAGCAGCTGTTCACAGGAAACACTATGCATAATCTTTCATCATATCAGAGTTTCAACTCAAGCTAGATTCACTCAAGGAGTAAGTGTGTGGGAAAGAGAGATGACAGAGAAACACCCTACGCTTCCAGTGCTTATTTATCACAGAAATTAATGTAATTTAAGACACTTTACAGTTACAGAAAATATTAATGGAAAAGTATAGATAGGAACACGGTCTTAAGGCCTGGCACACATACTGTTTTCAACAGAAGAAGAGTTATATTCTTGAAACAACACTAGAACTCACTGACGTACTAAAATAATGTGTTTTTCTGGTGAATAAGTAATCTTGTATTGGTGAAAAGTGTTATGCAGAGAGTGGAGTATGAACTGCTCTGGATAGTACTGATGTCTGGAAGTATTTGCATATATTCCCATGGGTTTGTGATTCAGGTAAAATCACACAGAAGTTGCAGATTAAATCATAATTCAGATTGCACATTTTCTTACTATGACTATGAATTTCAGTGGAGTGACTCTTGTTTTATATATTATATGTGTGGGAACAACTGCTGAGCTATGATAGAACAATCACTAAGGGAAAAAGCTTCCACCTGAGGAAGATGGATGTCTCCAGGACCTGGAAGGGCTGGCAGTAACTGGACAATTGGTTGTGTTACCACAAATAACAATGTAGACCATGTAGATCAACTTCTGAGTGTGACGTTTGCTTCCAGATTCTTCCACAGTTCTTGGAAAGATGTCAGTGAAGATGAAAACCTGTGGGGCTTCTTTCTAAAATGCAAACAGCAAAACTGGGTGATGGAAATACTTTAGTCCTTTCAATCATGTTGGCTTTTATGCAGGTGGATATTGTACCAGCCCTAGTTTTTAGAATATACAGAAATAAACAAAGTAAGCAGTGACAGTTATTCAGTGCAGTTTAGTTGATAAAGAAACTGGAACACTGGATTTTATTCTAAGCTCTTTTGTCAACCCAATTGAGTGGACTAAAACACTTGTTTTTCTTTGGCCCCATAACAGCCTATAAAATAAAATCTTCTGTAAGAAAGGACTGTCTTTTGCAAAATATGTGGATAGAACCTCTTGAACCAGAGTTGTGATTTCAGTCAGGGTCTCTGTGCACTGACTGAAAACTAATCAATAGTATTGAGCTTGACATTTTTCCATAGTTTAAAAGTTAGAAACTTTTTACCCTAAACATGCTGTTGAGCATTATGGTGTCATTTTTTTTTAATAGAAGTTTAGCAATGGTCCTCAAGCTTTTCACTTCCCATTTCTTAAAAAAAAATTTAAAAATTGATGTAGAAAATTATAACTCGATCTTAGATATATTCCATTGTGACAGGAGGACAGATATCAGTGTCTTTTTGTTATGTGAGTTATTGAAGTTTGACATCCTTTGAGGAATATTTTTCATAACCCACTGTTTGCTACCCTGTCTATCCAATTATTTAGAACAAGCAATCTGTCATTTTATTGTTTCCTTCCAATTATATAACTTTGGTGACAGTCATGGCAGAGTATCCTCTGTAAGTAAAATCAAATCTCACTGTGGATTCCAAGGGCTGCAGAGTGTGTGTACGTGTGTACATGTGCGTGTATTGTGCAGATATGGAGTGGAGGTGGAAATATTAAGACAACAGTTGGTGAGTGTCATTTAAAAAATAACTTCTTGTACATACTGCAGAAGGTCCAAAAGGGAAATAAAATGTGTTTTTCTGATTCTCAGTTTTCAGAAGCAGAATAGGTATAAACTATACAGGTAGTGGATTCTCTACTGCAAATATTGAAGCAATGATCACTCTCTCTCTCACACAGAATTGTACAGCAGTTTCATGTATTTAGCCTAAAAAATGCCCATAGTGCTGTGAAAAGAAAGTATTCCATTTTCAGGGTGGTCATTCTGTCTATCTGTCCATTTGGGATATTAGTCTATCAATAAAGCCATAAAGAAAGCCAGTCCCTTGGAGTTTGTATCAGAGCAGACACATTTATTAAACAGTGAGGGACAAACAGTGCTCTCAGTTACCGCACGATGCTCCCTTCAGAAGCAGTTGCACAAGGTGCCAGGGGTGAACCTCACTTCATCTTTTTCATTTAGTAACTGATAGAATCAGACTGGGATTTTTCAGATTTGTATACTAAATCTGAGACTGGAAGCAAGTTGCTAGGTTTTTCTGTCTTTGTTGCAAGCAGAGGGAAGAGAAAAGCATTCAAGTGGCAGTTGGGTCCAACACCAGCTTGCTAGTCAGAAAGTAGAGAACAGCAGTGAAGCTGAGAAGAAACAGCATGCAAACAGCTGCAGTGTGAGATAGAATAAGCGAGTGTCAGTGGTGTTAGATGGTAGAGCTGTATGAACACTTTCACACTCAAAGCAAAATTGTCAAGCTATCGTGTCCAATTGGGCATGGATTTCCTATTATATCGCTGCAGTACCACAAGCTGTACTGGTTGCAGAGTCACAGAACCGTTAATTAAAGAAGTAGGGGAGAAAAAAAGGAAATTAATAAAATTGTTGTTCTTATTTGAGATGTTTGAAGGAGAATATTGCACTCTACTCTAAACCTATGTTGAATAAAATTAGGTAAGCATATGTTTATGCTGTAGTGAAGTCATGCTTAAGTGCTTTGTTGAATTTGGACTTGAAAGTTTCAACTATTTAAGATAAAGGTTCTTTCATATAGTATCTTTATTTTTTCTTTTTTCTTTTTTTTTGTTTGAACACTCAGTGTGTTTCAGAGTCATTACTGGCCGACCCAGTTCTTCTGTGTATCTTACTTACACATGATTTGTGAAGATATTAAGGCTTTCAGGGAGGAGCTGATAGCATGATCAGAGAAAGTTCTAATGATTACAGGCACTGTGAGGGAGCCAACATTTATCAATTTCACAAGGATTTTTCAGACCATTATCCAAACTTTATTATAAATCAAAACCTTTTTATCTACGATTTGGATTTGATTTCCCTAACTTAACAGTATATTCCATCCCAGCCCATCAGTATTTCTAATAGAAGTTGCTTTTGCTTGGCCTATGTACATCAGACATTTTCTAACACAGTGAGATAACTTACTTAAAAACTGTTTACAATATTGTTTACACCAAGTTTCAAAAAAATTTTGAGATAGCTTTAAAAATGGTTCAGTCCTTCAGCATAAGTATTTCAGCATATTCATTGCCCCCCAATTTTTTGTTGCATCTGTTTGAGGAGGCCAGCTGGGGTGTGAATACTAGAATGTTACTGTCCTGATTTGCAGATGAGAGGTCTTTATACATGAGAAAATGTAGTGGCTCATTAGTGTGGACCACCAGGTCAACATGCCCACAACTTATTGCAGATCTTTATATCATTCTACAAAATAACTAAAGCTAGCAAATAGATCACACCTGTCAAACCAAATAGAATCCAGGAAACTCCAGTGCCATGATGGTGCCCAGACCACTAAACATTACCTTGAATGAGACCTGAGGAATACAAAGGCAAGAAAAGTTTGGGAACATAAGTCGTGCTGACAAAAGACACCAAGGAGTGATTGTTGGTTGCAGTAACCTGTAAGAGGTACCAGCAGGAAAGACACTGTGGGTATTAATATAGAAATGAGCACATGGAGAAGTCCAGTGGTTTCACAAATTGCCAGGGGTTCTGGTGTTGCTCCTCCAGATTCTTATGCTGAAATAGAATCCTGCACCACTAATACTAAATAACCAAGTGAGCTGGGACTATTTCTGAACTCGGACTATGTGCTTTGAAGCCAAGGTAGTTCTGATAAGTACGAGTTTTGCTGGTTATTTTACTATTTTTTTTTCTGTTACTGTTATGTCTGCTTTTGGATGTAGTAGTAAGTTTTGAAAAAAATTCATCACCATGTTAAGAATGGGACTAATTTCTATTTAACCCAACATACAAGTTGTGGCTATTACAGAAAAGCTTAACACTGGGCTACAATGAACTTGAGCCACAGATAACTAGAGAAGAGGACACTTCTCAGATCTCATACATACTCAAATCAAAACAAAATGCAAGTCTCACTCTATTTAAAAAAACCTCTGACTGGAAGTTCTCCATACAGCATGGATTTGCATGCTGCATGTAAATTTTCTAGGATGTTTTTCCAGAAATCTGCATTTAGATAGAAGTATTTTACAAAGTATAAATCTTAAGATTTTATATGTATCTCAATCTTTATTTTCCATTTTCATTTGTCTGTTTGTGTTTCAGATGGATAAAAAGAAGAAAAGTGGGTTTTATTTTACAGTTTTGGACACAGATGATCCAGAAAAAAATCCAATGTATTAGAAAGACTGCAAAAAAAAAAAAATCCTTCTTCAAACCCTGAGCCCAAATGAACTAAACATTTGTGACCCTTCAGCCAAATAGTTGACAAGATTTCTTGAGGACCTCATTTACTGGTCCTTAAACAATCTGAACTTGTCTTTTTCTTTTATCCATAAAAACAACAACAATAACAAACTCCCCATAAAACACAACAGTTTGGGAGATGCTTAGTTAATGCACTCATCTTTTATATTCAAACTCCTCTTATTTGTTGCTTACACTTTTACACACGTTTGGAAAGCTACCTACCCCTCTGTCGCAACACATTTTTAATGCAGCAACACATTTTTTAATTTAGGGAAAAAAAATTAACCTTGGCAGATTTGTTAAGGTACTAACTCAAACCCCTTAAAATTAGATTTTTCATGATATTATAAATATTTATCTTGCATCTTTATTCCAGGCCATTCTCTTATTCCAGACACTGTATGTCTCTTTAGCCTGTTTCACTCAAGTTTCCTGTTGCCAGAGAAGCCTCAGGATTTATTTTTAATTCTGGAACTCTTTCTGTCCTCTTCCATCTTTAGCTATCAATCTTTTTAGGTGCTGTGTAGCTTATGATACTACAATGATTTTAAACCCAGTTAGTGGCACAGCTGAATCACATCACAGCTTTTATCTACACAGAGTGTAATCAATAGCAGTGCATCAAGTATGGGGGCAGATACATGCCTCCTGTGTTGTGCCACGAACAAGGAACAAAATTTAGCATGCCTTCTTCAGAGAGAAAAGCCATGAGTTGTCAATAAACCTGTGGGATAGGTCTAGACCAGCAGCCATGTTCCCTGACCTCTACATAAAGAGAACATTCCTGGAAGAAAAAGATAACTTTTTCTTAAAGGAAATGTGTATATTGTATCTTCCCTCAAGGAAAAAAAACAAACCAAATGGCTGGTTTTCTGTAGAAAAAAATAAGGACCTTTTCTCTCTAAATTATTTTTATATTTCTTCTTGGAAATTAATATTCCTTTCTTGTCTTCTGATATTCATGACTTCATAGAATAATCCAGTGATATCTATGAGCCTATCAGAACTATCTGGCCACTCAAACAACACTGTTAAAGGTGAGGGCTCTGGATGGGAAACTGTGTTTAGAGATCTGTCTTTACATAATCTCCATCTCTAACCTCACTCACTGACAGCAGTTTTGCAATGTAAGCTGAATAGGGTAATTTATTCATTATAAGTCACTGTAAATCTGTACTGAATATTTTCCTGGAAAGTCTAAGACTGGTTAAAGCATACATATTCCTGAATGTGTGGCAAGTGAAAACATTTTTAATAGCATTAAGGGCTCTAACCTGGAAGGTGCTAAGTATTTTCAGCAATGTGTTTTAAGTCCTTCGTTCTGAGGATGATGGATGTCTTTTAGGATCAGGCCCTCGTTTTTTACCTAAAAAATGAAATAACACGACAGTTTAAATTGAAGTGACTTTGCCATAAACTTATTCCTCTTTCAGAATGGGTTGGATATCAGTAGGATTAAATGTTCTGATTACAGAAAGAAATTCCCCTGAATGGAAGCTTTTAAGTGGCCCTTCAAACAATGATCAGATGTGGAAAGTTGAGATCTGTTTTCTGTGTGTGGCAGACTGGCAGCAACTGGACCTGGGCTTAGAGTTTCTGCCTTCACTAACAGAATTTTGTTAGTAAGTCTGCCAAACCCAGGAAATTGCTGGCAGCTTTGGTGGAAAGTGGAGAATTCAGTGGGTTTTTTTGTCGTCCCAAAAGGTTTGTACTTATGAAGCGGTCTCTTGTATAATAAAGTCCATTTGTCTGATGTAAGAGATTTGAACAACTTGTCAATGTTCCACAAGAAGCAAGAAGAAATTGTTCAGTTGGGGCTGTATATAGAGGTGACAAAGATGCCTAAATGCCATGCTCCGTGTTCTCATGCTTGTTTGGTGTATCAGGGAAATATAAGCAGACTGAGACTCTAATTTAATTCAAGGTCAGCCACAGATGTTATGTGAGGCCTCATAGAAAGAACAAATGAATAGTAAACAAAATTAAAAGCATCTATGTCGGTCTTTATAGTCTGTCTGTTGGGCACAACATCTTGGGAAAAGTGCTATAAATTACAGTTTGGACAGTTCAGGATCTTTGTAGGTTATTTTGTTTATTGATACTACTTGGAAGTGGGGAGAGAAGAGATGAACCTAAGGATAGGAAAGTTTATCATTAGTATCAGAAAGTTTTTTTTGGTAGAAAAGTCTGTTCAACTCCCAAAGGAAGTGAAACAGAAGCCTGTCTGCTTGCTTCAAGTTAAACTTGAAGTGGACAAAGCACTCCAATGTATAGATAGAACTGGGACATTCCATGCTGCTGAATCTTTTCCAGCTCTACTTACCATAGACTATCACCTATGAGTCCTTGCCATTCATGTATTTAGGAGGGTAGAATTTAACCAGACAGTTGTATGCAAATGTAAAAAAAAAAAAAAAAGTTTTTTTTTCCAAAAGGATGATACTGGCATGTCTTAGAAAATGAGAAACTTATAAAAAGAGTCCAGGTTACAGGACGTTATTTATTTTTCATTTGAAAGTAGTGTCAAATGGCTCACGAAAGTCTCTGAAGAGTTCTGTGGACTTCTGTGCCTCCTGTATGTAAATATTATCAGACAAAGCTCATGTGTATAAACATTCCCAGACTTGGACTCATTGCCAATTCAAATCCTTTTATATTGCTCTTTTCCTCATGTAGATCCAATATTCCCACTGCACTCCAGCAAAACAGCAATTTCTATTTATAGTTTCTCTAGTCTATATTTGTTATAATGAATATGGATAATATATGCTCACAGAAGTTATTAATACTATTGCTATTAAGTGCATAGCAATTGCATGGTCCTGCTCTCCCAGGCATCTCTCAGATGGAAAGAACAGGAGGAAACTGTTTATGTTTCTCTGCTTCATGAAAATATATCAGCAACAGGGCACCCAAAGTGATCATGCCTAGATTGCTCTGAATTGTATGTGAAAAATCTCCCTTCTTTTCCCATTGGTACAGTGTGTATCACTAGTCTTCCTGTTATGTATCAGGGGCTTCTTGAACATTTCATGTTATACCTCTGAATATTGACTAACAGCACTATATCAACATTGTCAAAATCCAATCCTAATATTTGACAACATCAAAGGGAGATAGGATGCGTTTGTTCTGATGGAACTTGGACATGAGGGATGATGTGTAGAGAGAAAGAGTGGAAGAAAATAAGCCCTTGATATCAAAAGACTAGCATTTAGTGTTCTTAAAATATCTAACATTAACTATTAGTGAAGTTGATTTAAGTAAAGCTGAAATGTTTGACATAGCACATTCCTAATGTGTCTGCTTAATAGAACCAGTTTGTGATATTGTTGAGCTATTGTATGCAAGTAACAAACGAGGCTGGTTTGTTTTGGATTTTTTTTCTTTCTTTTTTTTTTTTTTTTTATTCCCCTGAAAGAGTTGCAGAAAGCTGGGATGGATGGTCTTTCTTAATGTAAGTCACTGATTAATAAAATGTGTTATAATAGGTGTGACATGCACTTTAAGACTTTCAAAGCTATGTAGTCTCCCATTAATTCAAGTGCAAATTGGAATATGGTTACATTCTGTTGAAATAAAGTGACTGAGACTTCAAGAGTCCCATTTCACTTACATTTATGAAGTTTGTGATAATTCACCACAGCAGCAAAAACTGGCAAGAACAGAGAGATTCAATTTGGTCTCTCTCTCCCCCCTTCCCTAATGCTTAATAAATTTTCCAGAATAGAGATACACATACTATCTTCTCAGGATTGTTAGTTTAAGAAATGTACTGTTTGCTTTTTCCTTTTATAAATTAATTACACTTGAACCTTCTCTTAAATCCAGAGAAAATATTTCTGTTTGAAAAAAGGTTTTTCATACATTATGGCCTAATCCTGTATGATTTAACTGTGGTCATGATCTTTTTCTCACACTGTGGAAAATATGATTTCACTACAAGTTTTTTTTTTTTTTCCCTGATATACTGTGTCTTTCTGGCATTATACAAGTCATTGAAGTTGTTTTCTTTTTGCCTTGTTTTTCTTGGAAAGATAATACCTGTGGGGGGAGAGTCATGAGGAAAGGCTCAACTTAGCTCTATTGAGCCTAAGAGACTTTAATCTGGCCATTCTAGGTAATGAGTTTGTACCACTTGTGTTTTGTTTGTCTCTAGTTGTATGTTTTCCTCATACTTTTCTGGATGCAATCCAATCAATGTCTAATTTCTGAAACTGGCCCACTGAGAAGATTTAATTAATTGTGTTTTTCCTGCAAACAATATTCATTCAAGAAATTTCAGGAAAGGTTATTGACACACTTCAGAAAAAGAAAATGAGCAAGAGAAGGGGAAGAGCATGAATGCTTGAGCATTCATTTGAATATGTATGTTAAGAACATCTTGAGATCCTGGGAAAGGCTGAGATTTCAAAGTGCAGAAGAGTATTCACTGAGCCAATGCACTGGCTGCACAAGATAGCTGTTTATAGGGTGGTTGTCTCACAAACAAGAAAGAAAAATACTTAGCAGGAGAAATGTGCACAAATCAGTGACCAGCTGTGACTGTCATATAATTCCTTGAAAGCAGAAAGCAAGTAAATGCAGCCATACTCTAGAGACATCATTGGATATTTCCTAAAATAAGTGAAGGTTTTAAAAATTGTGTGGGAGACTGACCTTCCTTAATCGTCTACATTTAATCTAATATGTTGATCTCATTACACTGCACCTGTCATACCTGGTATCTGTAGATCAGGGAAATAAAAAATGGTCAAGGTGTCTAATAAAAAAAACAGCCTCAAATTCCTATTTAGCTTTTTTATTCATGTCCTTGCTAAAAGTACATTGCACTTACATAACACTTTCCACAGGAGAATCTCTGACACTGCTCAGCCTCCCAGAGTGCTGGTGAAATAGCAGGCAATACTCTGACCATTTCTGTCTCGAGAAAGAAAAAGAAGTTGTATGTCTCTTTTTTGACAACAGAAAGCTTGTGAAATAAAGCATGGAGAATGCCACAACATTAATTACTTTATAATTTTAATGAAATTTTGGAATATTTAAAAAGTTCTCATATTTTTAGAAATTAAAATATTTAGACCCAGACATGGAAATTTTACTAACTTATTGCAATTTATAACATTCATGGAAGAACTGTGAGTCTGAGGGTGGCACTCCAGGCTCCTGCTGTCTTGCTCCAAAGGATTTGTAATCCTGTCTTTATGTCAAATGTGTAAAAGAAATAAGGAGAGCAAGGTGATTCTGCTGGGCTGTATCATACTGCTTTGCCGCATGTATGGAAGGTACAGCAGAGACAGAGGTTATGCCACTGTTAGAGATATCTGTTTTCACAAAGGGCTCTATTTCATCATGAGACAGTAGAGTGGAACAGATCAAAATGTCAATACCTTCTTCATTTAGCAGGAAATACTTTAAGCAGTCTGTAAACAATTATTTTATTTGGTGGGTAGATACGTAATTGCACTATATATTTTTTTAGTATGAAGCTGAAATAGCCCCACAAGAAGAGGAAAAAATCTTTTTTAGTGGTTATGAAAATAAACTGTTAAGCACCCAGCAGTGAAAGGGTCAAAATGGTTGTATTAACTGAACTCTCCTGAGGACATATGTTGTTTACAGTATACGTTTAAAATAATATTCCTGGCTAGTCAGGCTTTCCCTCAGGATAATGCAATTACAACAGTAACAGAGGATTAATTAAAGACTCTCCCATAGGTGTTGCTAGAGATCTTGAATCGACCAAAAGGGGATACATTACCAACTCAGCACAGAGGTGAACAGACCAGAGCTGTTCGAAATAATTAGTTAGGCACAAGGGCAGGGTTGAGCTTTTTGCCTCATTTATCTGATTTTGATTAATACTGTAATTTCTTTTTTTTTATGCAGAAGAGGCATATTGGTTCCCATTTGTGTATGAGAAATGAGTAAGGAAGATCAAGCTTCTGAATAAGGAAATCAATAGCAAATGAATTTATTCTGGTCCAGTGTCAAGTAGGATATAATTTTCTTTTCTTTTTTTTCTTTGACACCTGGTTTAAATGCTTGGCACCAAGGGGTAATTTTTCTGCCACAAAGGGAACAACAGTCCTGTTCGTGCACAATGCAGGGAGTGATGCAGTTGCATGACAAGGAACAACCACGACATGAGAGAGTATTAGAGCTGGAGGCTCACCTTCCCATTTTTTTGCTTTCAGAATCATCCATGCATGTACTTGTGAAGTCCTGATAGAGGCTGAGTTATAGTTCTCAATTTGGCAAGGCCACTAATTTGCAATTATGCAGTAAAGTTGAAAAAATGAAGGTACTCCCTCTCTCCAAATGTCTTTCTAAGACAGAAAAAATTATAGCAATCCATATTATGTTATTTTTTCATAAATGATTATTTTGGTTCATTTGTGTCTTGAGGTTCCTGGTTTGGATGGACATTACATTTAACAGAAAGGATAGCCAGCAAAGTTTAAACAAAGTTACAAAAGTCCACACTAGAAATGAGTGAACACCTTTCTCAAGCGAGGTGTACTGGGGAGGTTTGGGCTAAATCCCTCATGCATCATAACCTGTCAGCAGACTGACTGTGGGCTGTAAAGCTAATGTTAAAGGTTCTGGGTCTGGTCTGGGCATATATGCCCTGGAGTGTGTTAAGGCATTGTCACATTCAGGTGTTATAAATTTGTCACATTCTTTCCCATATAAAAACTGTCCAACAATCTCAAAAGAGAATATTTTAAAAAAAATCAGAGAATCGTGTATTTAGAACATGTAAGAAAAAAAAAATCTCATGAAGAAAGTGATAATCTCTTCATACTGAATGTTTTATTCTCAAATTTAGGAACACGAAGTCAGATTCTCATAAGGGGTATATTATGCCAGGCAATTCTATCTAAGGATCTGATCTATTTTGAAGATGTGGGAAATCCCCTTGTTTGACAAGATTTATTTTGTCATAAGCAATGAATTTGTTTGAAAGGTGGTAGAGTAAGATGAAATGAAAATGAATTTATGCAATGTACATATGTGTTGTTTATGCAGTTTTCTTTCAGACAATGTCAATGTGAAACTTACAATAATGTAATATATTTCACTTATTTAGCCATAAGACAGAAACTCTATGATGTTCCAAACTTTCTTAATGATTATGGACACTGTGCCTTTTGATTCCTGAAGTAGCACAAGAGAAGGAATAGAATTCTAGGATGATATAAGGATATTTTTCAAATTTAACACAAAGGGTCAGAAGAGTTGTAACATAGAGAAAAAGTTTATTTGTGAAGGAAGTCTTACAAAATTGTTACCTCGTTCATTGCATGAAAAAACTCTATTTATTGATATCAAGGCAGGTTTAGTAAAGTGTATTCAAGAGAATACTGCAAGGAGAAACAAAATACTTGCCAATATTAACTCTGTATACTGTACCTATAATTTTCAAAGACAACAGTTAGTAACATGGTCATGATAGATTATGTGCCATCATGTTTCACTATTGCCCCTTGATAAAAGAGAGACTATTAACTGAGAATCAGAAGTCATGTGTAATGTACTTTTTAACTGATCTAAGAGAGTTCAGTATCTTATAAGGCCACAGTTGTGTCCAGCTGATGGAGTATGGGTTTGTTCACTTTTCTGTACCTGTGTGAATGGCACATTTGCATGCCATGGCGTCCATGACTCGGAGGTTTTCTTATGACTCTGTTTCAGATCTTATCTTTGTAGTGTACATTTGCACATACCTATCAGTGCCTCCAGGACTGATTGCACTGCTCAACATGTGAGGAGTGTGCATTGCAATTTTGACCTGCCTGCTAATATTGGAAGCACGTGGCAGCTGTGTGTTTGTGGAGAGACTGCATTGATCGCATATGATCAAAACCTTATGTCTGCAGAAGACATATATGAAGCTGTGCATGTGGAACTTGTTTTGATACAGGTAAGACAGTGCAGGCAGGTAAAAACACTTTCTTTTTCATAAAGTTTTGCATTTCTCTTAGTTTCATAAATAGACACTAAGGTAGGTTCTGGTGTTCTCACCTACTGGAGGTCCCTTTGTCAACTGTCACTAGATGGTGCTAGCTGTATAAAAGAGGTGTCCCCCTCTTTTCTTTATCCAGTTCAGACCCCACTCTCTCCCAAGTTCTTTAGCTCAGTAAAAGAGATGTGTTTCCACAGAGTCCTGGGAGTCCAGAGTAGTTGCTTTGTCCCTAACAGCTAATAGGTCAATAGGGATTAATTAGGGAATTACCAGAGGTTCGGATTTAACTTGCATGTGGGTTTCTTATGAACACAAAGAAGATTTGTTGTTCTGCCAGTATTTTCAAGGGAGTTTAAGATAAGAAGGTGACCACTAGTTTTATTTTGGCATTGTCTCATCTTTGCCCAGAAGGAGGTTTGTCTTTTATGAAGTCTGCTAGAAACTGATCTTCTTTCTCACCAATACAGGCATCTCCTATAGTTCAAAAGCCAGTCTGGAAGAGGACTGGATGATCTGAAAGTGACTAGTCATTGGAGAGGTGGAAAGGGGAGCATGGTGTCTTAGAGAAATAGGCTTTCTCCCTGTTTTTGCAGGGTATTAGAGCTGATTTGAACAGTTCCTTTGAGTCCTAGCAAATATGGAAGCAGGTCTTAAAAAACGGTTGCAGAAAGTGTTTGGAGTAGGCTTTGGATTAAGGATGGTAGAAAGAATATGGAGGGTGGGAGAGGAAAACAAGTGGAAGGACTAGACAGACAACAGTATAAATTGTGTTTTCCCTCCTGTAGGCTTTCTTCACTATTTTTAATGATATCTGACTGAAAGACAAAACCTTCCTGAGACCAAACCTTCATGTCCTTGGCCTCAGGAAGAATTTAGCTAAAGAAGGCACCAGTCAGAGACATCAGGTTTTCACCCTTAGCAATAAAAGCCTTTCCCTTCTCGTAAAAGCAGGGTGCATTGCACTGAAATGGGGAGAGATGCTAAGTGCAGTGACAATTGTTTCCCAGGGAGAATGTTTCGGCAGGAAGCCAGTATTTAATCACATAGCCACATCACATCATTACAGAGCATCACTCAGTGCAACCACTTGATGCAGTGCACCGCACCTTCGTAGCATAATGCTGGCTCCCTGCCAACAATTTAGAGAAAACTGCTATCAGCTTTTATAATTGCTTTCCTTGATGAAACAACCCAGTGAAATGGCAGGGCTAGAATGGGACGAAAGGGAGAGTTATGAGACCACAAAGTTCCCAGACTTCCAAGTGGCACCCGTTAGCCAGCAATTAAATTACTGGCAAACTTCGAAAGTCCACCACAATTGGCACTAATTGTCAGCCTTGCTGGCAGTCTCCTCACAGAAACCAAGGAGTAAACATATGTAAAGATAGAGCAGATCACTGTATCTCTAATATGATGCCGTTGGGTAATATTTGACCATTCTACGTGCATCCTGTGGCTGAGCTGGTGACTTAGCACAGCACAGCACTATGTATACATGTTTACATTATCATTGCCAAAACACTATTGGCCATACATGGAAAGAAAAAGCTCACTGGAATGTCTAAGACATTTCCCCAGTAGGAAACAAATATCCCCAGTAAAAGAGAGACATAGAGCTACTGGGAAGAGTCCAGTAAATGGCATGAGAATTATTAAGGTAGTGGAGCATCTCTCATGAGGAAACACTGAGAGAGCTGGGACTGTCCAGCCTGGAGAAGGGAAGGTTCAGGGGGGATCTTATCAATGTGTACAAATATCTGAAGAGAGGACATAAAGAAGATGGAGTCAGGCCCTTATCGGTGGTTTCCAGTGACAGGGCCAAAGGCAGTGGGCAGACTGAAAGACAGGAGTTTATGTTTAAACAACAGGATATGGTCTTTTGCACAGTGAGAATGACCAAGCATAGGCACAGGTTGTACAGAGAAGTTGTGGAGTTTCCATCCTTGGAGATATTGAAAAGCTGTCTGGACATGGTCCAGGTAAATGGCTCTAGGTGGCCCTATTTCAGCAGGAGAATTGATCAAGGTGACCTCCAGAGGTCCTTTCCAACCTCAAATATTCTTCTATACTGTGATTCTGTGACACTCATGGTACAATAATCATAAGTATGAAAAAAATATCAAGACCATGACTTTAATAGGCAAATAATCTAGTTTTTAAACCACAATTCCCTTTCTTGACTATATCTGGCTAAATTTTAATATGTGAAGTTGAGTATATAGGAGTAGATATTGATTCAGGCAAAAGTATGAACATTAGTCTGTTAGGACTGCTGTTCTATCTGCATTTCTTCACTCTCATGACCAATAACAGGACTAAAGTAAATATCATGAAGCTGTGTTGGGAGATTTAGGTTAGACATCAGGAAAAGGTTCTTCACCCAGAGGGTGGTTGAGCACTGGAACAGGCTCCCCAGGGAAGTGGTCACAACACCAAATCTGTCTGAGTTCAAGAAGCGTTTGGACAGTACTCCCAGGCACATGGTGTGACCCTTGGGGTATCCTGCATAGGGCCAGGAGTTGGACTTGATGATCCTGATGGCTCCCTTCCAACTCAGCAGATTCTGTGATTCTGTAACAGTACTGAGTAAAGGATACATAGGAAAGAAGGCCAGGGTTTATGCAAAGAATCCTCTCTCAGGTATTCCAGGACAGCTTCTTGCGGACATAATCTGAGAATTTCAGGAGCCTGGGCATGCATCTACCCCACTGAGCTTAATAGACACCAATAGTCCTATCATCCATAAATTTATCTAATCTGTTCTTAACTGTCTTTTTACTTTTAGCTATCTTTACTTGACGTGACAACGAGTTTCATAATTTAATTTTTGTGCTGTATGAAAACAAACTTTCTCTTTTGTGCATTTTAAGTCTGTAAGCTTAGAGTTTCCTGGATTCGTTGTAGCATTCTCATTCAAATCAAGAGGAAGGAAAATGACTCATCATCACATAGTCATGGATCTTTCTGTATTTTAATCACCTGCATATGGTGTCAGCAGAGATAATGCTGCAGTAGCCCCCTGGATGGACTAATACTGTACCCTACTGTCCTTATCCTGGGCAATGTGCAAGCACGGATCAGATTCTCCAATCTCCCTTCTCATCACCACCACCACTCCCCCCCCCCCCCCCCCCCAGCTTGCATTCCAAATATAAGACACAGTAAAACAGACTGATAGAGGGAAGTGTGGAAAACAACAGCCCAGCCCAGGGTGAGTCAGCATGACTGACAGCGTGCCCACCTATTTTTCCTGGATGTTGCTGGTTGTTTCAGGACAAACCCAGAAACATGAATACAAATCCTCTGAGGTAAAATAATTTCTGCCCACCTTTCAATTTTCCTGTGAAGAAAAAAAATCCAAAAATCTCACCTTGCATTCCTGAATTATTGCCTCTAGGCTCACACTTGTCTGTTGCCAGATTTGGAGGGAATCAGCAGTTTCACTGCTTTTGTGGCCAAAGAGGAAAAACAGTATAATCCTAAGGAATCCTTATTAGGATTCAAGCAGGCCTCCACATGACCAAGAAGATGTGCACCACCAACTTCTGCTCCCTAAAGGCTGACATATTAGTTTGAAAAGTGGATACAAGTATAACAGAGTTTGATCCAGACACAAAATAAATCATGTCCTTTGCCAATGCAATAAACTGACCTCTCTCAAGTCTGGACACTCACGACCATATCCTATTCTGGATTACATGAGCAGTTTGTAGAAATGGGCATGACCATCTAGAGCTAAGATTTTTCCAGACTTCGATTTATTGGCATGTATTAAATGGGTTTTGATTCAGTCCTGCCTTTACATACAACAACTTTTAGTTTTGCAGCACAGTGGATTGCATGTACTGAATATGTCTGAAAGAATAATATAGGTAAAAAACTTCAGACAGTTCAGTATCCTTTTGGTTCCTTTCCTTTCAAGTGTAAAAATGCAATTGCCTGCAGAGAGAAGCAGTCTTGACAAAGGAGTATATATGTTCTAACGTTAGTCTTGATTAAAATAAAGCCTGAAATATTGTTTTATGACTGTGTTTGTATAACTTATGACTTTCCATAGGAGACAGTTCTAACCATTACCTGTTTATCTATTTAAAGCAGGGTAGTCGCTTATTCATTACATCCAAACAATATATGAATACACTGGCATATTTATTGTTAAGGTCAATACAATGATAGTATTTGATACTCTTTTCTTTGTTGCTTAGGAAAGAAAACCAAATTCTTATAATGTCTGCATTTTTTTTTTTCTTTGCACCTGACTCCAGTGGGCTATGCTTTAAGTAGGTATTCTCTACTGGACCAGGCCATCAAATACATAAATGATATTAGGGCAGGGAAGAGAGTATCAGGGT
The DNA here is from genome assembly GCF_036250125.1 of Pseudopipra pipra. NCBI lineage: Eukaryota > Metazoa > Chordata > Aves > Passeriformes > Pipridae > Pseudopipra > Pseudopipra pipra. The sequence goes on from NC_087554.1 coordinate 51,766,665, forward strand.
CTGATTTCATACAGATCTCAACATGATTCTCTATTTGTAAAGCTAATCACCCACTCTCCTTAGATATCTTTACCACCTAAATACTTGTCTAACCAGCAGCTTTCAAATGTAATTAGGCAGTGTGCCCTTTCAGCTACCACTCAGCAATAACCTGTGAGATGGTTTTGGTGTCTTTAGAAATGTATATGTAATATAGACATCCTGTTGTAGGCTTATTGGCTATTTCCTAGGAAAACACCTAAGAATCATTCTTAAGCAAATGTTTTAATTTATGTAGATGTTTAAATTTTTACATCAATGGGAATGACTGTGAGTTTATGTGTATGTGGCTTCCTGATACAGTATGATGCTCTCATGTTTTGCATGGCCTTTGTGAAGCAAGGTGTGCTGAGGACCCTATAGTGCATAAATGATCTTAAGTATCTATATTACAACTCTTCAATTTCTGAAGTTAAAAGAGAATATATATGTCCACGGCATAAATGTAATATCATAAATTATCAGGACAGTCCAGCTGGTTTCTCTTTCCTAATGATTTGAAAAGATCACCTCTTGATTTGAACAGCCTCTCAAAGACCCTGCTAGACTACATCTTGGTCCATGCCTCAGTAGCCCTTTTCTCCTACATTCTGAGCCTGCACAACTTTCCCCTAACATCAATGGAAATTAGAGCATTTGCCATCTGGCAGCAAGTGCAAACCACCACTGTTGAACTAGATGGGACTAAAATGTGCACCAGTCCTCATATTTCTGGAAAATTCTGACATCATGTGCTGGCATCTTGTTCCCACAGTTAGAGATGATGGGATCAGAGAATTGAATGAGCTCACTAGAAGTTAATAGCCTGTAGGAACCCTTCAGTAGCTTCTTGTGCAGATGTACATGGAACAACCTTATGGCCATCAAGATGAAGAGTTTGTGCCGATACACTTAAGGAGGCCAGAGTTACAGATCTTTCAGGGAAATCCAAAGTGATTTGATTCAGTAAAATATATTTGGCCTGACCCAAACAGACTTTATGCATACTCTTTATTGCCTGCTATAAATATATGTATTCCATTCTGCCCCAGGGGAGCTGTCAGATAGAAAGAAACTGAAGCTTCCTCTCTGTAAAGGCTGTATCTCCTACCAGCAGGTGCTGTTGATGTGCTAAGCAGGGATAAAAAAACAGGGAGCCTAACAAAATTCCATACTACCTGCTGCTTCTACTAGAGTCTCCTCTGTCTTCCACATTTTCTTTTATCAGCATGGAAGGCAGTGATATGGCCACTGAAAGTGGCCAGCATACAGAAGGCACACAAGGCCATGAGTCTGGTTCAAGCTCATTCGAGTTTTTCTGTTCTCATTATTAATCTTGGTAATTATTGTTAGTTTCGGTCAATGTCTTCCATCTGTATTCCTTTAGCGCTTGCTTCTGAATTATTGCATTGCACTTACCACTAATAGATATCAGGCAGACCTTCATCCTTTGCATCACTTCATATAATCCCTTCTGTATCTGAGACTTGGCTGTTTGTTGAGCTGTACTGATGTCAGTTAAAAATCTGACTTTAAACTCATTTGGTTAAGATAGTACAGAAGGTTCTGTGTGGACCTCGTATTTTGGATTATTTGTAAGTCACTTAAAATAGGCTTAAATTAAACCAGCTAAAACAGAAGGATGTCCAAATGGAGGTTGGCACCAGTTTAATTAAACTGCAGCAACTATGTATATAAACAAGGCTTAAATCTACAGACTGTAAATTACTTTTGACTGTAACATTACTCATTTCATTTTACAGCATCACAGAAAAAGTTCAGTTGCTCTTGTATTCAGCCAAAATGTGGATCAGTCACTCCATGATAGATTTTGATGAACCCCATATGGATGTATAGAGAACCTACACTAAACAGAGGAAATACCAGAGCACTGTCATTAAGTAACCTTGAATATACGACAGTACAGTTTCTTATGCAAAGCACTGGTGAAAATTCAATTGCTTCCAGCCAGTCAAGTACCTTCTTTTGTAGAATGACTATGTACTGAATCTATCCTATCTTTAATGTTGATTGATTATTCATGAAAACCTAGTGTTATTAAAAATATTGCAAATATGTTTTGGTAAGCATATTTCATACTCATCTGATCAAATATTTGTTTTGTCTCTTGCATATGTGACTATTATATAAACTCACCTCCAGTTAAATATTTCCTGTAGCAGTGGTCAGGTGTCATATGAAAGTTAAGGAAAAAAAGCTATGATTTTCATTCTTAGCTTTAGTAATATGATATTCTATTAATTAAAGACTCTGAGGCCTTGCAATGTGAGATTAATGACAGCCTGGTGTGCCAGGCAAACCTGAATTTCAATATTTTTCTTTCTTGCAGTGCATCACAAATTGAAATTTTGGAAACGAGCTGTCTTATTCAGCAGAGTGTATTGAATTTAATAGAAACACATATGCAGTGAAAAGTTAAACAAGAGCTTAAGTTTCTCACTGACTCAGTGCTTCTAGACTGGGGAACAGAATAATTTTCTTTCATTCTTTCTTCCTTTTTTCCTTCCTCCCTTTCTTCCAGTAACTTTTCCATGAAGCTTGCCATATTAATTTTTAAGATCAAAAGTAGCATTATTGATGCAATCTTCTCCACTATGTTAAGCATGGAAAGAAATTTATTTTCTAATTCAGGTTTCAGCTACAACACTAAGCAATGCCCTAGATTTTGTCTAGTACTGTCCTATACTGCTTAATTGATAGAATTGGTACTTGTAACTTCTTTTAGTTAAGTTTGACCTTGCCTTGTGTATTGAAACAGGTGCTTATACAGATTCTATCCTTTATGCATGGAAGCATAAGTACACATAAAAGTGAAGGGGAATATAATTTGACTCTGTAAGATTTTATCAATGATATTTCACTAAAGATTCCAATTCCTTTAATTCTGTTTCACAAGACGATGACTGTGAAGGATGAAGATGGCCTGAAGTATTCCTCTTGCACTTTGACCATGGAAGAATTTGATTTACTTTCAGTCCTATCATGCCTAATGACAAAGTCTTTTTTTCCCAAAGAAATAAAAAATGCTCTTAGTGAAAATTTATTGAATAATAGAATCACAGAATGTCTTGGATTGGAAGGAATCTTAAAGTTTATCTTGTTCCAACCCCTCCACTGCGTACAGAGACATCTCTTGCTAGACCACGTGGCTCAAAACTCCATTCAACCTGGCCAAACTTAAAGCTGTAAAAGGATGTTTTTTCTGTTTGTTTGCTTGCTTTCCCTGTTTTCATTATTGATTGTTACTTGGACTCAATTTAGCATGATGTTTAATAATTAAATATTATATTTAATTGGTGGGAGCATTTATGAATTCATTGCTGAAGTAGTTGGTTCCAGTGGGGTTAGATCACCTTAGGTTATCGTAGGGAAGCAAGGCACTGTCCTAGGCAAAGTTAAAGAAATCTTCTGTAGTAGCAAGCCCTCCTGTAAAATCCATTGCTGGAAAATTATTAAACTTTGTTCAGGGTGTATTGTTTTGGTATTGTTTTTCCCCAGGAATACTAGTTTTATCAAGGATGTGTTGATTTGCTCCTACAGACACAATACTTAACCATATATATATATATTTTATACTTCTCTAACAGAATAGTACACCATTCTTTGCAAATGTTTTGTCACTCAAGAAGGTCTCACCATAAGGGTCATAAAACACTCTGGCCAATATTTGGCATGTGCTGCCACTTCCTAAAAATATCTTGAGATATTTTAAACCCTGGAAAACTAACTCTGTCAGAATACAACATAAGTCATTCTCTAAAGAAGGTTTATCTCTATCTTGGATCAAGGGGGATCCATTTTCCCCATATGCCTTCAAAGATTGAATGGAACCTCTAAAACTTATAGAACTTCAGAAGAGGAAGCAAAGCGCTCTGGAAGAGAGGTCAATGTAATATGTTATATGCCAGGTTGTGTCTCCTTAAAGCAAAAATACTTGGTTCTACTGACTCAACCACTTAGAAATTTATCTGTACTTCATCAAGAGCAATCAAATACTTCTTGATGATCACAAGGCACCCGGCTGAATTCTTGGGCAGGGGCAGCTGTAGGTTACAGCTAGTCTTGGAGTCATCCTGTGGTTACGGAACTTGACTGGGATTCAGATATTCTGGTTTCAGTTCCAGTTCTCAGCAATGCCACAGACTTCCCAGGAGTAAGCCACTAAAGCTCTGTGTCTCGGTTCTCAGACCAGAATTAGCCTTTGACCTTGGAAGTTCCTATCTTTCCCAAGTAATCTTTTCACAGGCCTCACTAATATTATGTCCTTACATAGTTTTCACAGCTGCATCCCCACTACCAATTCTATAGGAAATTTTAACTGAGGAACACCAAAAAGTAGACACCAGAACAAAGTTACACTGCAACTGATGCTTATAGAACTGTTTGAGTCAATGGTATCCTGTATTTTTGAAGTCAATCCTGCTTGTCTGTTTGGGACTGACCCCAACCAGTAGAGATTTCTTCAGTAACTATGGATGAATCACTTGGTCTGTTTCATTTTCACCACTTGTGTTTAGAGGAATAGTTAGCTGGGGTTAATTAAGGTGCTAACTCATAGTCCACATAACTGGGGACTGAAGAGAGGTGAGAAATGAGGAGTGGTAGAGTAGAAGGACCTCCTTCAGCCATGGTATTTGTGGCAGGCAAATGAACTGGTGCCCTTCAAGGGCACAGCTGCCATACCACCACTGCAATCAGCACTGAGTTTATGCCAGCTCTGCTGATCAAGGCCCATTCCTACTTCCAGAATGGGCTAGCATTAGCAGCCAGGCAAAAATAGTGGGTTGTCATGCCCCATCAAACTGATCTGCCTGGTCCTCGTATGCACTCAAAAGGTGAAAAGAACCTGCCCTTCTATCTCATAGATAGGCCTCTGCTCTTTAGAAAAGCAATGAAGAGGAAAAAGTTGTCACCACTGGCTTTATATATTTTGTGGTTGGTAGGAGAAAGGGGAGTCGATCTCTGAGTCCTCTTTAACTTTGTTTATTTAGATTGGGTACACAATAAACCATTCTGCTCATGTCAGGATGTTATTTTTCTCTATGGGGGCTATGCAGCTCTGCTTAGATAAGTCACTCACATAATAACAGGTGATGAACTGGCAATGCAATGACATTCACTAACCAAAGATCTCTAATTTCAGTACTCCAAGGGGTAGCCAATTCTAGGAACAGCCCTGCCTGTCAGACATCCATTCCCTGGAATAACTGTTTTTTTTAAAAAACATATGCCCAGAATGAACCAAGTTAAATACAAACATATAGCAGGGAGTCCAATTTTACTGTGGGAACACATCCTTGTTATAGCATTATTTACATAGCATTTTCCATGCTAGCTACACATACTCTAGTGCAGCACTAAAAAAAAGAGCCTTTTGTGGTAGTCATCCTAAAAAGGAGAAAAGCTTATGCATTAAACAAGCAGACTACACTACTTTCATCTGGTTTGTAAAAATATTCTTTATGAGCTTTTCATAAATCTCACTTGAGGATGCAGCATTTATCTATCAAACATGTATTTAATAAACAGGGCATGTTATACTTATCTCAGTTCCTATCTACACAACTACATTTTGTTTGTGGCCTTGTCTATCTTTTAATGCACAAATATCTGATTACCTGCATAGACAAGTGTTCTAGCTATTTTTGAAAATATGTCCTTTATGTCTGAGTAGTTAATTGTGCATGCTGTTGCCTCAACACAAAGTGTAAGTGGATTCCCTTAAATTAAGATAGTTATAATAAATAATGAGCCACACTAATTTTTTAATTTGCTGCTATCTGAGGTTGCCATTTTCACAATTTTTCTTGGCTGTCTACTCCCCAACATTAGTGGTGGTGGTGGTGGTGGTGGTAGTAGTAGTAGTAGTAGTGATAGTAGTAGTAGTAATATTTCAAGTTTCCTTAAGGTTGGAGTTGTATGCTGTGAGATTTCTGGTGGGGTTTGTCATTATATTGCATTTGTGAGACAGTACTGTATTTTAGGACCTTTGTTAAGATGCCTAGTGCCTGGGATGGTGCTGTTCTCAGCAACTGGCAGAATTCTAAGTGAACACATTTCTGTATGAATTATATTATACTCCATTAAGTTTCCTCTACAAGTGAGATCCAGAGCCAATTACAGTTAATGGGAAGGTTTCATCTTTCAACTATAAAAGATTTAGGCGTCCGATGAAAAAAAGAATAACGTGACCAATCATACACCAAAAGTTACTCAATCCAAATGGTAAATAGTTATAGAACAGCCATTCCTAGTACAATGGGAAGATTATTCATCCGAGCTACTAGAGGAAATACACTGAGTAAAGTTCTAAAGAGGAGAAATTATATATTTCCAGTGAGCAGTCTGTTTTATCAAATATTTTATCTGATAATGCTACACAATAATTTTAGCTATGCTCTCACATGAAATGTTGTTGTCTTTAATCAAGTAGCAGAAAATCCTACCTGTTAAACTTTGAATGAATAAAGCAAAACAAAGCATGAATCATTTAGCAATTTTTAATTATTTAATAATAATGCAACTACTTTGTGTCCTCTCAAAAGAACATTGATCTCCCTCCTCTGCTGTGTCATAGTGACCTCAATAAATGTATTTGGTTTTTGTGCTTGTGATTACTTACAGATCTGTGTAACTCCTTGAAGAATGAGAAGCTGGATTAAACACAACCCACTGAATGGACAAATCATAGTCATCAAGTCAAGCATGATTCTAAGCTGTTCCAGTTTCAGAGCTTGAAATTTTGCTTAGTTCTGATCTGGCATTGGAAGGGTGGGAGTGCAGAGACTATATTACTGTCAGCTTTATTTAATTAAAAACAAAGACAACATGTTGACTGAATTATTAAAAAAAAAAGGCAGATCAGCAATATTTACATGCTTTGCTTTCCTTCTCAAAGCCTAATATATCTGAACACTTTAAAAGGGTAAGCCCACAATTTGTATTAGCTGTTTCTTTAAAAGGAAAGACCAAATTAATTCAATTTTGGCTTTGTTCTATTTTACCCTTCCTACGCCAGGAATCTACACGCATAGAAAACCAGCTCAAAACTCTGGTCTTAATTTTTACTTATAATAAGGCATTTTATTCCACTCTGGTAGTACATAAAGAAACTTCTAGTGGATGTGATGGCATTTTTTATCAGCTAAATATTATAAAATGAGTTTTCTGAAAATAAGGCTTTAGAACATTTATTTTTATTTGGTTTCATTGGTACTTTTTAACTGACAAACTTTACTCACTTTGAACAAATTCTGTCATCTGCAGTGTGATCCAATTTACATTTTTCCTGGTGAGTTTACTAAGTGGTGGATTTATGATCTAGTGAAAATAATGAACAAAAAAAGAATTTAAATGGCCAGTATGAGCTGTGTTCTCCTCTGCTGTCTGCTTCAGTAACCCAAGTATTTCAGCCTACAGATTTTAACACCAACCTTAAGGATGAGATATATCTAAAGCCTGGAAACCTGTACTTCTGAAACATAATTGATTTATAAATCAGGCATTACCGTTGAAAGTTTTGGTTTGGTTTCTGGTTATCTCTTATTTCTGATTCTCTTTTTCATTTTAATTCTCTCTTTGGAGGGCATTAAAACCCAGTCTGGGGGTTGGAGACTGAGGTGAAATCAACTGAAAGAGATACTTATATGAAACTTGCTGCAAATTCTGGTTGCTTTCTTTATAAGAAACTTTGAAATATGGATCCACGTCCACTCTACATAAGAAAGCACCAATTCAGATTTCACTTTCTTAGGAACAGGGAATACAGTACAGGGTTCACTCTGCATATGCTGTCTAATATATGAGAAGTCTTGGAGTCCTGATAGCCTTAATCCCCACCACAGAAGTGTATAAAATTTCACAGCTAAGCTGCCAGAAAAGCCAAGACCACACCAGGAAAGCCGTCTGCTTACAAGAAGATACCTGCCAGGTCTTGTCTGCCAAAGCCTGGGCTAATGAATGAATACACAATATCCCAATCAATCAAACTGGATTTGTCTTTGCCCCGGGTCTAGGTGAGGTCTGGTATGAGGTGACCATATCTGTCAAGCATGCAGTAACTGTGGCCAAGAAACTGTCTGTACATTTATGCATTTATCAAGGAAGATATGAATAGAAGTCTTTATTTTTTAACTAAATGTAGTATATATGCACAATGGATGCATGTATCTCAATATATAGTCATAGAAAGAGAGAGAAAGTCATATCTGCAAACACACGCTGCCCAATTTAGGTATGACTGTATGCAGATACCTACACATGCATAGTCCTTTTCTTTTCCTAGTCACTTGGGTTTTGTTCAAGAAGATTTTGATCTTGCATATACTTTTCAGCACAAGCAGTAGGACTGTGATTACATGAAACACTGAAAAACTCCAAACCACAGATTTCTTTTTTTAACTGTAGTGGAAACTCTTGTTTCTAGAGTTTTAATCCTCCATCACAGTCATTGCTATCTTTTTGATGAATATGTGTATTTGCATGAGAACAGTAAAGGTATAGTGTGACAATGAGGTAACAATTTGTATAGTCCTGACGGCCATGTTAGAGATTATAGGGAGTATTTTAATGTGTAGGAGTTCAGACCGACAATGGGAGTACTTGGTGGTTGCTCATCTGCACAGGGTCAAAACCAAGCAGTAACAGGCTTTCACCCAGGGGTGTTAACAGTGGCTTTGAACCTGGCTGTACTGAAACTGATGACTAGTCCACACTTTCTGGGAACATGCTTTTAGGTGCAAAACAGGGCAGTGTGACTCAGAGAGGGATCTGATAAAAGATAATATGGTCATAGAGCAATCACAGATAAGTCATTGCCTGAGGAACAGGAAGATACTTAAATGAAGTGATAGCCAGATATGCTGGTAAGGTATGCAGAAGACCTGACAGTAAAGTACCTTCCCATTCTGTCATCCTTCACTAATTCAGTTCTATCCTTGTGTTTGTCCTAGCTCCAAGGTGGTCTAATGACACAATACAGAGCTGTTCATTGCCAGCCTAGGTTTTAACAGAAGAGAACTGTAGCATAAAGACTCAGGGATGTTGGACTCCTTGACTCTTTCTGATGATTACTTAAAAGTGCCTTGGTTGATGCATGTCTCAATAGGTCCCTCCTCTAGACACATATTTGGGTATATGATCCATATCTTCTTTCAAAATTTAGAGTGACTTCGATCACTTTTATTGCAAGTACAAAGTAAAACATAACAGCATAAGCATTTTAGAAATTTAAGTTTGAAGTTTGAAGTTTCCACTGTGATACGATGGCTGCCAGGACCCTGAGTTCAGTGGCCCACTCCTTACTGGGAGTATGGCTGCCTAGACCCAGGACCATCATAGATATGGTGCAGATGTCTGCCCTGCAGTCTTAGTGGAGGCCTGTCCCTCCTTAATTGAGAGCTGCCTTTAAGCTCAGGCCCTCTCCTTTGGCATTTCCCTGTGCTACACTGACTTGGCTTTCTGGCTTGACTTTGGACCTGCCTTATTTATATGGACTTAAGGATAAGCACTGGTTGAACCCAGCAACCATTGCTGGATCTGCTCTTTTCTTCTTGCTTGGATGTGGTGGGACTGCCCCCCACACAAACTGAGGAGGCTACTGCCCCACCTGCCTTGGCCCAACTCCCCTGCTCTTCCTGTTCCTTGGCAGTCAGAAGAGGTTTGCCCAGGGTTTTCAATGGGAGGCTTTAGGTAGATGCTGAGAAATTTTAGAGTTTTAGAGGTACATTCTTTAATTAAAAATATCTAAACCATTGCTTCATAGTATACATATATAGAATGATTATAATCGTACATGTGCCAGGTACTGCCACTGCAGCTAGGCTTGCTGTTACACAGAGAATATGCTGCTCTCCAGCAAAAACCTATTGAGTATCAGAGAGGTTATTTTCTTAAAAAACACTCCATTTTCAAAGATAGGAAGAATTCCAGGGATCTGGAGTTGATGCCAAGAAAGGAAAGAAGTATGGTGGCTAGAGCAGTTGGGCTGACCCTTGAAAATCAAGGTTCAGGTCCTCATGCAGCTACATACATATTGTAGGACTGCAAAGTGGTTGCAAATGCCTTATGAGTCAGCTGAGTGTACACTTCCTGTGCAGCCAGTAGAGGGAAATTTGCACCCCTAAAGGTTGAATCATCTTGTCTCAACACAACCAGAATCTATTACCTACTTTAGGTGGCTTATGGTCCCTGTGAATCATAAAAAGAGTCTAAAAAAGTAGATTAAACTGATCTTTAGACTATGAAAGTTAGATGAGGTGGTTTCTCATCTGTAAAATGAGGATAATTTCCTGAGCCTATTACATAAGAGGAAAGGATGAATAAAGATTATGACAGGTTTAGCTTATGTGGCCTCCATTATAAAATATACCTCCTTCTGGAGTGTTGTGTGTCCAGTGTATTTTGGGCACACAATGTGGATTTTGCACAACGTCCAGTAGATTTCCCTTGCTGCTCACTTATTGATTTGTTGTTACTTCATTGACATTGTTTGGGATCCCAAAGCTCCTGTGGAATCTCCTCCAAGTACACTTTCATATTAAACAGAGGGTCTGTTCTCCCCTAACTATTCAGATGTAACTTCTATTAACATTAATGAGAGTTATACATATGCATCAAAGGGAGAATAGACCCTGAGGGCATCATATGGACGGTCCTTCAATATTCTGTGGCTCTCAGTGGGACTTTGTACAGTATGGCATGCAATGTAATGGGTCCATTGACTTTGTATCACTCTAGGTCACTAGCCCTAATACAGTGTTAATAGAAAGCTTCTCATTAAGATCCTAATTATGTGTCTGGTAACAAGACACACACTATATCTTCCATATTGCTGCTTCCAAACCACTACAGTGCATTCCCTCATAGGAATATAGGAGTGACCATATCAGGTGACCTCTGCAACATGCGAGCAGCACTCATAAATCCTAATCTGTCAAATTCAATCTCTTTTGGCAGCAGAAGGACATTTTAAATCTAGATGCTTCAATCCTGAATCTGAGAAAGAAGCATATTAAAGTAGTGCTGATACAGCTATCAGATCAAATACATTTTCCATGATTCTGCCTAGGATGGATTAAAATGTAGGTCCCTGTGATCAAAGGGCAGTGAATGAAAGCACAAGACTTGTCTCTGTCCTCCAGTTGCATAAACTCAATGTGTTTGCTTCTTTTTTGTTCAGAGTCTGCAGTGTCTAACACACTACATTTGGGGCTGCAGGTGATGTTTCCCAAACTACCTGTATTATGTAAATGAACTGCTAAAACAACTGAAGCGTCTGATCATTATCAGTCTGAAAGTGGAACAATCAAAACTATAGAAGCTGAGAAGCAGAGCAGTTCCCTGCAATTATCTGTTTTGAAGGAATACATTGATTTGACATTCCTAAGAAGTCAGAGATGTCTGATTTCATAATATAATTTGTAGAAGTAAAAAAGGCAAGTTAAACATTTGCCTACACACATCATGTTTACATGTGTTCAAAGAACTTCCCCAAAACTTTGCAGTCTCACCTAGCTGTATTATTTTTTGAGACTTGTTCACTGTCTCAGGTTTGCAAACAAATTCAGAAACCTGTTCCAACTCAGCTTTTTGCTTTTGGAGATCTCTTCATATTTCAGTGCTTCTGTGTGTTTGCATATGTCTTTAATGAATACACAGATGCATAAAAAGAACCAAAAAAAATGGTTATTCTCCCATAGGACACATGAATATGGCATTAAGCAAAGCTGTTTTGCCATGTATCCTCAAAGCTACAGGAAGGTGAAATAGATGTAATATGGATTTCTGCAGCGTATCAATTCATTCTGCAGTGAGCTGAACAAATAATTTGAAATGCATAAATCATCCAATGAATATATCTTTTTCTCCTGCTCATGAAAAATCCAGAAGCAAAACTTACTTGCAACAAAGGATTTTGACATTAAAAATATATTAAATGGGGACTCCTTTTGAAAAGTATCCCAGGTGCTTTCTACTCTTGTGTGATTTTTTTCACATTTCTAAGGACCAGCACTGATCTGTGAACAGGTCACCACACTCCACTCTAAAACCACTGTGCTCTCCTTACCTGTATCTTTTTTTACAACCAAATTTCTTTCCATCTATCCATTGAAAGGTGATATCCTTTGACAGAAGGAGTAAAGCATCTCAGTTATACCTCACACTGTTCTTTCCTACCACGCTCTGCTATTTATTTGCTTAGTTACACATATGCCTGAGTACCTTGCTGAATGAGGGCCACAAGGAAGAATGTGTAAATATTTTAGAACCTTTCTGGGTTAATCATGAACAGCTGTCTCCAAATATTCCATACAGAGTAATCAAGATGTGTAACTGAGTTATGAGTGCTTCCCTAAGTCACATGGCATGTTTCTGCTCCTTGGTGGATGAGTAATCTCCTATGTGACTACTCATGCATGTGAATGCCTACACGTGACTTTGAAATTCATTGGCCATTAATTTCAAGAGAATTAAGCTCCGCCATGTGAGTGTTTTCTGAATTTGGAAATGAAAGTAAGAGTGATTGTGGTCAAAGAGGTTGTGTTGATGAGTGCCAAGGAACCTCAGCAAGAGGCTTTTTAGCAAAGTCCTCGATCCGTGTTTCCCCTGGCCCAGGTGGAGCTGGCCACATGTCAGGGCCTCAGCTTCCAGAGTACAAATGTCTCCTTTGGTATGGGCTGTTGTTTCAAAATGCAACTAGGGCAGAGTGAGAGTTTTGAGTGAGTAGTTTTATTTGCCAGTAATGCAAATTCAGATCAACGGAGTACTGAGGAGTGTGTGTCTCAGAGGATTTAGGCATCCCTCAGTTTATTAACTGAAGCCAGCCTGGGCATATGTTACCTAAGTAAAAAAGCTTCTATGGTTGTAGCTGTGCTTTCTGAAACAGGAAGACAATTCTTTTCAGATAATTATTCTTAAGGTTAATTCCTTTCAGTAACCTGGTGGGGACATTTGAGTGATGGGTAGGTGGGCAACAAAATATTCCTCCCATGCTTAAGAAGTGAGAAGTGTCCACGCATTCAGAAATATTCATGTTTTTCCAAACTGATTCAACCTTTCTCTTCTTCCAATGTCCTGGGGAACATGTTGGGAAAGGAGCACAACTGAAAATGAAATAGAGAACTGCTGCAATTAAATGTAATTTTAAGTGGCATGAAATTAGGCAAACCAAGAATAAGAAAATAAACAGAGCAGTACCAGATTTTCCTTAGTGTAAGTTCCCTGACTTCAGTAGAGTTACATGAAAAATATATTTGTACTCCCTCCCTCTCACTGTCTCTGTGCCTGAATTCTTGATGTCAGCTTAAAAAGGAGAGTAAGTGAGAGGGAAAGAGAAAAAGAGAGGAGCGTATGGAAATTAACGTTTCAGCTTTCAGAAATGTACATTTAATGAAAAGTTTGAGAATAACCAACCTTTCATGGCCCAAAGAATTACCGAAAAAGATCATCTATGTTTGCAACCTTGTTGGCAGTCAGGCTGTCTTGGGCAGCAGCAATTTTCAGTCAGAGGATTTCCATAAAAGCCTGAAAACCCACAGAGCTAATAGAAAACAGGCAGAGAAAGTGAAGTCTAACCCAGGAATTCATAGGCAGAGGCTTCCAAGCTCAGTTCAGCTGTGTGAGGTCTGGCTGAGTCACGCACTGCCACAGATTGGACTGGTACATCTAGAATAGCACCAGACTGAAGAACTTGGCATGTGAAGTCTAGGGTTAGGCTCCAAACACTTTCCTGGTGAGATTTCATCCAAGGGAGTATATTAGCCAGCAGTCTCCCTGCCTGTTAGGGAGCATCCCTGTTTTTAATTCTCTGCCCCTCTATGTTTAGTTCCCATAAATATCATGGGAATTAATTTGTGCTTGTCCCTGCTCTAAACTGAGACAGTACTATGCATGATGCATCTTTATGCTTTCAGAGACTTTCTAGTGTGTAAATCAGTCACTGTGGACTGATATAGGCAAACCTTTGGGGAGTGCTACAAGAAGAGTAGTGAAAGAAGACATGCTAGGAAATCAGGGGAAGGACACAAGATATGATTGCATTAACATATAAACACGGATTGAGAATAATATCAGTATGAGCGACTTATTAGAAGAAAACAAGTTTGGACATTTGTTTATAGGTTTGTTTTCTTTGTAAGCTGTTGAGAAACATTTTAAATTAAACACAATTCCCCCACTGGTAAGCAAGAAACAAAAGAAAACTGAAAGTTGTTAATGTCACTCAGTAAAGAACCAGATAATTTTTATTAAAAAGGAAGTGCTAGAAACACTATATAACTTTTTTTTTTTTTTAAATACATTTTCCCACCCTTCTGAGGAAATGGGAGGAATCCTTTGTGATGGTACAGGTGATGCAATAACCTCAGTTCTAGCCACCACATATATTATGTCCCTAATTCTACACTTCTTCCCCTATCCCCACTTGACCTGAGGCAAGTGACAGTGAGGCTGAATTAGGCTGGCTTTCCTTTTCCTCTGCAGACCCTGACAGTGTTGCACATTTCTCAAGTCTGTTTGCATGGTTTAGGACTCTGAGACCACTGCAATAGAAGCAAGAGGAAATCGGCAAGCAAAATGAAAACAAACCAAAAATCTAAACATAGGTGTTTGTGAGCTCAGCTGGGGAAGGTTAAAGCTAACCACTTAACAAGTATTGAAAAGACTATTAAAGTAAAGGGTATTTTTATTTTTAAAATAGAGAAGCAGAAGAGATCACCAAAGACAAGCTCTACCTGGAGACACCTGCAGATGCTGACAATGAGAGCACTATAAAATGGGCTGGGTGCTGCCATAGGAATGGAATCACAAATAGGAAAGGGTCATAGCTGAGAACAGAGATTTCAAGACATACTTGCTCTTCCAAGCAGACAGCATTCAGATCTAATGTAGTTAGCTGGCTCCTACATCTATACTGCACTGGGGTAAACCTCAGACACAGACCAGCTCCAATTTTGAGAAAGTTCAGATCCCCATTTGCCTCCCCAGCTTCAAACCATCTGCAGTAGCAGAGACTGTCACAAGGAAAACTTTTAGTGCACTCTAGCTACAGGAAAGAGAGTTATATGTGCAACAGCTTTCAGAGCTTTGGAAGACCTGAAAATGGAAATGAATATAAAAATTTCTAAGTGTTTTTTTAATTGATAAATGATTAGAACAAGAAGCACATAAAAACCATTGAAAGGTGAGCCTTTAAAACTGTAGAGGTTCCAGAAATTCACATTGGATATGACTCCAAAAATTCAGCTCATGTGAATGGAAGCTCCAAAGTACCTGTATCCCCTCAGAATGGCAGTAGTTTGCAGGACAGGATTATTTTAGGACTCTAGGATAGCAGAAAAATTAGAGCATTTTATGCCTGGACAATATTTTACATCGATAAATTAAAGGGTGTTTATCTGAGCTCTTACAAAGGTTTTGGACTTGGTTTGGTGTTTGGATTAGCTTTTATTTTATCTGGCTTCTCTTAAGAAGGGTACATTTACATTTTGTTCCCTACAATATAGAAATATGTGGCTTCCCTAGGGAGCCTGGTAGCCTGATTGTCTCTGGGCACACTTACTGTGTTTGAAGAGCTTTTCAGGATAGCTGGCAATTGAGGATATTTTTCATGGACAGTAAAATCCTGAAATCAGCAGTGAGTTTTTTATCAAAACCAGATCACCTCTTCAAGACTGTGCCCTCTTCCACTGTGTTGTCCTTCCTTTGGCAGGTTTGTGCTTTACTTTGGGGTGGCAGAGATGTTAGTGTTTGAGCTGAGCTGGCTGTCACCCTGGTAAGACTGAGTTAACAGTTGTGGATGCTTTACTCTTAATGACTGTTGTTTTAATCAGGGGGTAGGAGGGCCATCTTGGTGTGATTTAGGGTTGTTCTTGTGTGCGTGGGTCGCTTCAGCTGCAAAGAATTTCATAAATATGCAATGCAACTGCAGATCTGGACAGTAGAATGTTTCCAAAGAGAATCAATACTGTGTCAACCTATGGCTTAAGCTGGAATCAGCCCTGCTCGTTGAATGAGTTTTTATCTGCTTTTACTGTCCAGTCATGTGACAGTGCAGTATATGTCATTATTTGCAGCTTGCTAATAAAAAGGTAGGAAGGTTGAATTTACTTTCCCATAATTTCCTTCTTCTAATTTACCTTCTTGTAGAGATTAGCCCTATAAAGCTTGGTAACTACAGGAACAGAGTCTACTGAGACCTGTGCAAAGATAATGGGGAAATGCAGAAGAATTCCCATTTAACTTCCACTTCCTGTATACACAGGGTGGACACAAACTTGAGCTGTATTTTTATCTACGAATACCATGTCTGCTACAAAGGAAAATGCCTGGAATAGTTTATTCTGTTCACAATCCTAAATCAGCTTGGTTATGGATTTTTCTCTCCTCAGGAAGTTCCATGGTTAAAAAACAAAACAAAACAAAACAAAACAAAAAACCTGTTTAGTCCCTTAAACCTGAAAGTCAAGATATTCACACACAGCATGGGCCAAATCCTGAAGGGCTTAATGATAGGTTTCTGCTGTACAGGGGTGCCAAACACAGGAGGAATCTCCACACATGCACTGCAGTGAAAATCTCTGTGGCAGCTGTTCACATTGCCTTGTGGAGGGAAGGAGGAGGAAGTAGGTGTTTTGGGGCCCGAATCAGTAGCTTTGGACTGCACACAAAAGCTTTAGAGCCAGTGACAGAGCAGGGAGCAATGAGCAGTGTCCACTAGTCCTCAGCCAACAGCCAGCAGCAGCCCAGCCGCGGGCCAGGTCTGTGGTTTGGAGGCCCCTGAGCTCTTGGGACTGAGGATTCCTTTTCCTCAGGCTGGCAATGCTTCAGGCACTGGAGCTTTTCTGACAGTCTCTACCCCATTTCTCAGGATTTGATTATGAATCAATTAGAAGGCAATTTTCTCTAAGACAGCATCCTTTGATTACATTAAGAAAAAACACTGCAATGTTGGGATTTTTTCCCTTTATGCATAATTTTTGTCTTCCAGTGTATGAAATATCTGCTTGGGGTTTTTCTTGGACATACATTTCAGTGGCATGACAGTAAAGCTGCCTGCAGAAGTCCAGTAACTTTCTTACACTCTGCAGCCTAAGTGGAAGCCTCAGTTGGGCAAGTTTAAAATGAAAAGTTCTGGTGCTCGTTACAATAGCAAAACCTTTTAATAGCACCAGAGAGGCAGGGGAACTTCACCAGATAACTAAATCCATTGATCTCTAATCCTTTGGGCCATACTTACTGTGGAAGACTTGCATGCATGGCTTCAATCCAGAACCACACGCTGCCAAAAAACACTTAGTACGTTAGCAGCCAACAAAAATGTAAGAGGTCTGCTCTGCATGTGGGAAACAACATAAAAAGAAGTGGCTTTTTAGCTTAGTCTGACAAACGTTAGCATATAACACTGATATTAAAATGAAATGGCAGAAATTCTCAATCATATCTTGGATGTAGGGGGACTTATATGTGCTAATTAAAAGGGACTGGGTGGCACTTTAGGCTGCTCTGTTGTAAGTTTCTTCTCAAGTACTCTAGTTCAAAACCTTCCTCAGGGAAGAAGCTGCTATTAATGTGCATCTCTTGCAGGCTGAAACATTAAAAAGAGAGATCTACTAAAGACAGATGCATTTCCTCCTCTATTTAGACACAAATACAGATGTTATGAATTCATATCAAATATATATCATTCTCTGTCTCTGGTGACTGATCTTAAGGAACTATAAAATCTAGCTAAATATATTTATAGCTTTATAGTAGTGCCTATACCCAGATAATTCTTAATGCACTTCTCTATAAATATCAATTAATAATGCACATCAGAGACAGGTCTATGTTAAATAAAAGTTCATGTTATGCCTTCCAGGTACCACTGACAGTCTCAGAGACTCTGTAAACACAGAGATAGTATTTTTTTTAATAATATCACTAAGTCATACTGACCCTTGTGATTTTCACTGCATACTGGTACTTTCCACTTTTCAGCTTACCAATATTTTATTTGTGTATGTACACACACACATGTATTGCATCCCATATATAGCATATAAACTCTGCATAAATTACCTTTCAGAGATTTTTTTAAAAAAATTCT
The DNA here is from genome assembly GCF_036250125.1 of Pseudopipra pipra. Lineage (NCBI taxonomy): Eukaryota > Metazoa > Chordata > Aves > Passeriformes > Pipridae > Pseudopipra > Pseudopipra pipra. Next base: position 51,784,792 of record NC_087554.1, read on the forward strand.
TTGTGTATGTCAAAGGACTTATAAATGCAATTTTTTCTGAGCAAAGAATGGCAGGCACTGCATCAACTGACAAACACTCCAAACAGGACAAACATCGATTTTTTTTTTGTATCAGGGTGACACAAAACCTGCATGGATTACTGCAGTTCTCTGACTATGGCATTCTGATGGCTTACAGGCAAGTTCCAGCTTTTTGAGGGAATAGTCAGAACACGAGGTGAGGATGGCCAAGGTTGAGGTGAGATCATATCTTCCAGAGATACCCCTTAATGTGGGACCTATTCCCATTTGTACCAAGGTGACCTAGCAGAGCCAGGCATATTTTTCAGCAAGTATCTCTGATAGGTCTAGAGCAAAGTGGCTACACCATAATACCCAGAATTTGAGAAAGATTTGGTCTTGAATTTGTACAAATAGTAAGACTGGAATGTTTATAGCTACAAACTGGACATATCTAAATCATATTCTGAGCAAACATTTTTCACTCAAGTTCCAGCCTGTGTTCAGATTCACCTTCTAATCTATCATGTGGACAAAAGTCTTTGACTAGGCTTAAGGTCTAAAGCATACACAGGAATAAGCATGGTCTGAGCTACTCCCTGGCATGTGCCGAAGGCATGCAACAATCCACTCCATGGACGAGCAAGGCACACTCACATGACATGCACAACCTGTGCTTTGTGTCAGCTATTTCATCTCTGATGCCCTTCCACAAATGATTTGGAGGTTGCAGGCTGCAAGGCATGCAGGATTTATGGGTCTCCTGGGCTTGGATCACCCTAAGACAGAGTGATTGCACCATGCTGTGATCAAATGTCCAGTGTCCACTGATAGGAACGCACAGGGCTAAGCTGGAGAAAACACCAGACTTTACCCTGCTGCCTGAGCCAAGTTCTCAGGATGCTTTGTAAGGCCTGCTTCAGGCGCCTCACTTCCCAAATCCAACAAAACACACAAACTCTGTAGAGCTGATGAAATCAGGGGGAGGTAAATCACTTAGATCTTCACAGGAGGCAATCAATATCTCACAAGCTGGGCTTTTCAGTCAGACTTTTGGTAATGTATCCATAGGTTAGAATGGAGCCACTAGACACTGTTGAAAACCATGTCATCTGCCTCAATGTGCTTGGAATTAAAGACAGTTCACAGAGCAAAAGTAAGCTATTAATATCCTGTACTCATAATGGCTACATTTCTTTGCTTTTTTTGTACTTCTGAAAACCCTACAATAATCTCCAGTCCTAATTCTACCAGATCCCTTTCTTCTGGTTCATAATAATGAGATATTACAATATCCTCTGGAAGACAGAGGCACTGACAGAATGCACTCCAGCACTGCATGTTCTACCATACCACAGCACAATGGGACACCATTACTGGGAACCAAGACTGCTCAATCTTGTTATGTCCTTCCAGAGCCAAATCCTGCTTGACTTACTCATGCAAAAATCCTATTGAATTCAGTGGGCATTTTGCCTGAGAGGGGAGCAGTGAAGAGCCCTCTCTGTTGTTTTCCAGGCTTTTCCCTGAAGAAGGGCCTGAGCATTCAAGATGTTGAGTTTTACTGCTGGATGGCCCAGTACCATGTGTCTTCTCAGGAGAGCTCCTAACCCCTCAGACAAATTAATCAGAAACTATGATTTCTGATGAGCTTTGTATTTTAAGTTTTGTTTTGTTAATCCATTAAAGTAAAGCTTCAAACAAATCTTTCAATTATAAACTCTTTTGATATGAGCATGTTTGCACTATAGTCCTTCACATTAATTTCCCCTTCCCAGACTATGATGAGATTTTAGTCCAAACAGGGCATGAGGTAGCTTAGATGGTGGGATAAAAAAAACCAAAAAACCAACCCCAGAAAAACCAACCAACCAAAAAACAAAGCACCAAAACAAAACAAAAAACCAAACAAACAAATAAAAAGCCCACAGAAAAAAAAAAACAAACAAAAAACCAAACCAAACCAAAAACCACCTTTAAAACACATTAATAGCATCTAATTAGAAGGTTCTGACCTGCTGAAAACTCAGGGTATTTTCACTTTCTTCTGATTATTTAATCTAACAAGTTCACGTGTCTTATTTAATCAGTTATTACTTCCTGAAAAAATACAAATGAACCTATTAATACATGAACTGTACCTAGATAATGATCCATCAACCCTTCCTTTTTGAACCCCAAGATCCAGCCTGTCGAATATGTATTGATTTTGTATGATATGATAATTTGTCAGATTTCTGACAGAGCTCCAGATATGAAGCTCCAGATGAGACAATGGACTTGACATATCTGAGTGATAACTTACAACCATCCCTCAAGAACATTTGTATATTTTCACATGTAAGTTTCAGTAAAATTAGTCATAAGATCATATCTTTGATTTTTTTCTCCCACCAAACTTAACCTAAAGACTAAAATGGTAGATTTGTCACTCAGCTACATTTTTTGCAGCTCATCTCTTTTGTGCTTTTACAATGATTTCCAAGCATTTGGTGCCTGTTGCTCACCCAAGAACCTTAACAGTAACAGCCAACCATAAATCTGTTTCTTTTCCCAATAGCCATAAGAGTTTAAAATCTGTAAATTCTCCTTCAAAGATACTAAGGACTCTTTCAGAAGGTCAAGGCACCATCTGTAGACATATTATTGTTGATGCATTTTCCAGTTCACATTACCTAAGAAATAGTCAGTTGTTATCCCCATTTGACTATATCCTTCCCTTCTCCCTCTCCCTTCTCTCCATTAAGACAGGGTACATATATTGGGTTTGAGGGAAAATTTTGACAGAATTTCCTCTAACAGATCAGTTCCTTAGGAGATGAGTCTACCTTTTCCTTAGACTAAATATCCTCCAGCTGGTTCTGTGGAGAATCATGGCACATGTGCAGGGTCAACAGAAGTGTCCTTCTTGGAAGGTTAATGAATAAATTATATTTTTCTCCCTAAAAATTTTTTCTGATGTTTGAGTGAATGATTGCAGAAGTAATAATTAATTAATATGAACTTACATAAAGGAGGTATGTATCATGGCATTATATCTTCATGCCTATAAAATACCCCTTTTTTATGGGAAATGAGGTATTATTGTCAAAGATATTCATAAACAGGGAAAATAAGAGGAGCATGTCCTCTTCCCTCAGATTCCTTAAACCAACTTTGTGACACTCAAACTCCACAGGTAACACAATAGCATCTTACTGTGGCTTTTTTTACATTGTTTTGGATCCCATTTTTTAAGTAACTATACAAAGGGGAGGTATTTACATCAGAATTAGTAAGCAGTGTTTCAGAGAATTTCAAGAACACACAAGAAGTTCTTAACATCACATTTATTTAAGCTGTATCTGTATTTTCTTCCAAAACTGAATGTACTATCTTTCAGCACACTATTGAGAAAAACTGAATTTCCTATGGACTGTTGGACTATAGGATGGATGGGGTTTTGAGTGATCTCAGGCATTGATCAGCATGGCTACCCCATGAGTAACATTAAAGTAACCTTAACTGGTTAGAGGACGAACTCCAGAATACCTATAGACTTACTAAAACACACTTGGCTGGCATGCTTGGCTAGCATAGCTAATTGAAAATTAAGCTGCTGAAGCACCCAAGAATATACTTCCAACAAAAAATGTAGGTGTTACCACAGGACATGTTCACATAATTTTGTTTACGTTAGTTAGCTAGGACAGCAAGGTGTGGTGATACATGCCTTAACCCTGGCTGTATTGTCATGTGCTTGCAAGCCCAACTTCACCGTTGTTGCTCGATGGAAAAAGGTCGGGTATGCTTGAAAACATTGCCTTGATTTTGCTGGGTAGACACTCCCTCACAAACTTAGCAGCGAGAGCACTGTCTGTACCAGGCTATTTCCAGAGCCATTTCTACAGCTCTGTTTCATGCAGTTTTTGGTTCTAACTGGCATAAACAGCTCACTGAAATGATGGGGAAAAAGCAGCTTTGCCTTCATTTTCCTAAGGCGTTTACAGTAACAATGTGTATTGGTGGAGCCCTTAGATATGGTTTAGTCTAATACCCCAATATCTAATGTGTGTACACCTCTTCCATTAAACAGTAAAGTAAATACTAACCCAAAGTTGGTATCCTTAATTTCCACTGGGGAGTGTAATAATAAGTTCTTCATCTTTGGTTTTTTTTTTTCCTTTTTGTTTTTTCTTAAGCTGGTGAACTGTGACAGAGTTATTTTGCAACTTAACAAGTCTCCAAATTATTCTCATTTCCACTTTGGCATTACTCCTTACTGAGCTGATATAACTAGTGTTAAGTACAAAACACTTTAGCAAGGTAGGGTTTGTATATTTAAAAAGATAGACCAATGCACAAAAGTAATTTCTGGCATTGGTTATATATCTCTACCACTGAACTTTGTGAAAGTAGGATTGTTGAGTTGAACTATTAGGTGCTGAAGTGTAGAGCAAGAAGATACAACATCTTTTGTATGATAATTGAAATAATTTCAATTCATTTTCTTCTTGGTTGGGCAGAAACATGTTTTCAATAGTAAAGAAATCTTGAAGGAATCCATTGGCCTAACCAGTCATATAATGCAAGAAGTTAATGGACAAAAATAATATTCATCTTCAGTTTATAATAGCATTTTCTTTTCACAGAACTAAAACCATACAAAGGCAAAGTATATTATAAGAGCAGCTGCTACTCTGGTAGATAAATGACCTTTGTTTTATGTGGCGATTACTGGGTTGGTGGAAAAATAAAATAAAAAAATAGACAAATTTTTATGCTAAGATAATAAATTATAAATTATGAAAGTCTAAGGCACTAAGCAACTTGTAAGCAACAGTCCTGTCTCTTAGCAACGAGCCATGGAAAGCAGCTTGTGGATACGAATAGAGCAGACAGGATTGTTTTGCAATGATTACCACCAAGGAACTAAGAACAACATTTTAACACCTGCCTCAGGGCACTTCTGCACCTAGCTATCCATCTCTCCAGTGGCCCACAAAGCCTGGGCTGGATGCCAAGCGGCTTCTGAGTCCTGCCTCCTTCCCAGCGCTGGCCCACTGCAACAAAAAGGACCCCAGAGGAAAGATCAAAGAGGTAGAGTTCAGGTGTGTTGCACACTTATGCCAGCTTCTATTGCTTTAAATGCCTTTTTACACAAAATGCATGATCATTAGTGTAAATGTTTATTTTTTCCCTCTCTCTCTGCCCCTTTAGTGCTGTGTGTCTAATCTATAGTTAGCGTTATGAATGAATACAGACAAGCATTTGATATGAAGCCAACATTTTTTTTACTGTAGTTTTATTCTTAAATACCCAGCATTAAGAGTTGGAACAATGATGCAATCACCAGCACCTAGTTATTGTTTTGCTGTTGTGCTGGTTTCAAAAACATACAAAGAAAATATTTTCAGAAATAAACTGTCTGCTAAGTCCCTGAACTAACATTAGAGGTGGCTCATTCATTCTCTCAGGTAGAACATTATGACAGTGAAGGGAAGCTGTAGAGAAAGATAGTTAAAGTTAAGGGAAAAAAGGGTGATGTGAAATCCAGGCAGATGAAGCAAAAAATCTTAGGAGAGGAGCAAAAATAAAAGAAAGGAAGGGAAGGAAAGGAAATAAAAATGATGTGAAAGTAAAAAGAGTATGAAAACAAAAGACAGAAATGGGATAGCACAGAAATAGAAAAGAGAAAGAAAATATCATGAAGACATATACACAGCTTTGCTGTTAGCAGAAGTAATTTCCCTTGCAGAAAAGAGTGCAGGGAGAACAGCTAAAAGGAGAATTTAATTCTGATCTGCTGGAAATCCATCATTGACTCATGAGACCTGGCAATTCTTCCAGTCCACTCTAAGCCCTAAGTGAGTTGGAGCACTGATCAAAGCCTACAGGCCAGCTTAGCCTATAACCCCATCTCTCTCCACATTATACCTGAATTTATTAAGCAATGCAACTGTGCTAAGCACGTTTCTATCAACATAGCTTTCCTGCTGTTGGCTGGAATGCACATATGCCAAACTTTTTTTCTTTACTCTGGACCAAACTGCCCTTTACTTACTAAGGATACATGAAGCTAAGTTGAAATATATTTATTTCACATCAGGCATTTATTTGGAGGCCAGAGTCCCATTGCAGAAAGCCAGGTTTTTATTTTATTTTTAATTCCATATCAAGAGCAGACTGATTTAAACTAAATTTGCTAAATATATCTACTGCCTTTGCTTCATAAGCACATTAAATGAATGCTTGCATTGATCCACCTCAAGAAACTCTCTCTTTTCCCTGATGCAAAATCCTGAAGGATTTGGTCATTGTGTCTTATACACCGTTAAGGCTCACCAGGCAAAAGTGGGCATTCTCCTTCACTTTTCTTTTGGGTGATTGAATATGAAGTCCAGCTCACTGCACATCCTTATGTGAGATAGTTTAACACGGTACCTCGAGGCTCTGTGGTCCCAGAATGCAGCGCAGCTCACTGGCAGTAGTTCAGCTGAAGACTAAACATTTGGCTCGGTGACAGCAGAGCTGCCAAGAGTTGGCAACAAGAGACTCACAGGGAAGCAGCAGGCTGCTAAACCCTTTCACATTTTTAATTAGATCCACACACCCATGTCTTTGAGCTATCATAAATATACAGATGACATAGAGAGCATTATTTGGGGTAACGAAAAAAAAAAGAAAGAAAAGAAAACTGTAATGTGGTATCTCTTACCTTATTAAAATAATTTACCTACAGCTAGTCTTTGGAATTGAGGGGGGAAATAAAAGGGGGTTGTGACATTTAACTCAGATAAAAGTCTCTCCCTGCCTGCAGTTGAATTCACCCTGCACATTGAAGATGCAGGGCCCTGAGATGACTGACACGTTGCCTTAGCTGCAATAGCATCACCAGAAGAGGGCATTATTGGCAGCAACTCCAGTGTGTAATTTCCCAGAAGAGCTATACATTCAAGCTCTAAGTATTCTTAAGTGTGTATCTTACTATGATGTTGTTGTTAAAAATATTTGCTTTGTTGGGTTCCTCCCCCAGTCCGCTTGCTCTGTTGTCACTACTTTCTAAGCACACCTTGATATATTCAAAACACTTTCATTTATTTTTTAATAATTTCTGAAAAGACATTTTCCCAGTTCAGTTCTTCCTAACATTTCTTTCTTCCTGATTCTCCTGTTCCACTCCTTCCTTCAAAATAATGACAAGGCTTGGTTGGTTTTTAATTTAATTCAATTCCTTTTTTTATTAACTATTACACAGAACAATTCCCCTGCTGCTCATCACTTTATTCATCTGACACTGTTGAGGTCTACAGCAATAAAGACATATATCAAATACATTTTATATTGGCAATTGACATCATTATATAGGACGGTCCAATCCATAGGGTTAAAAGATCTCTTCTTCTGTCCAGGGACAGTGACATTCAAAGTATTGTCTATTATCTCGTTTGTTGTAATGCCTTAACATTTTATTCAGAGTAAAAACTGTAGCTTTATCATCAACCTGCAGCATAAAAACATGCACAAAGGATCTTTGCAAATGGCCTGGAAGGGCTAGGCTTCTCTTCTTGTATTTCTCCCAATTTTAAAGAAAATCTAATAATAAAACAAAATCCTTGAAATGCTGTAGGGGGAAAAAGGAATCACGTGTTGTCCTGCCTGCTAGCACAAATTTTATAAATAGACACTACAGCAAACATCAAAGAAATTGCTGTGCAGAGAAACCAACAAATCATGTATATTTTACATTGCCCATTTATTCCAAACTGTGTTAGCCACACACTGCTAGTTAACTGTGAATGTACAAACCACGGTCTCTCCATTCTGGATATTTGGAAAATCGTTTGTGTCATCCTTGCTTTCTTCTCCTGTATAAGTTAAACTTAGCCATATCTTACTTACTTTGATTTTTTTTCCTCTGTACTTTACCACAAACTGAGAGGTGGAGAGTGACCCAGTACTCTTGTCTGCTTTTGAGGCCGTGGGAGGTCCCTGGTACACATTTCAGCCCACAAGATCTGTGATCATCACCAGCAAATCTGCTCTGCCATGTCTCCAGGAGCTTTATTTCTCCCTTAGTATGGACTGACTCTGCTCTGCACCAAACAGCTGAATCTATAGGAGGTGCCTCTTTCAAATGGAGACAGGAACAGGGTCTCAGGAGCAGGTTGGCCCTTGGACTATGCAGAAGTGAGTCTACTTGAGGTAGTTCTCACTTCAGTATGTAGGGGAAATGTTCAGTTTTGACCTCTCTTGGCCTTGCTTTCCTTTACTCCTTATGTCCACCAGAGTACTGCAAAAATGCTTTGATGATCTACAGGGTAGCCAAAGGGAAAGGAATTATCCCCACATCTTGCTAGAGCCTCAGTTACTAGGAGGCATTTTATTGGCCAATTTAGTTGAAGGTAGACTGGGCCATTACAGAACTCACACTATACAGTTATGAAGTAAGACATCTCAAGGCTTTTAAATCATTGTGTGGGGCATTTTTTTAATATTTGTAAAATTCTTAGCAAAGTAGTACTACTCTCTTGCTTTGGGCTACCAGCGTACAAGTGAAAAAATAAAAATAAAAAATATATTAATAAAAATAAAAATAATTGATTGTCCTATCAGTTTGCTGTTGCTATTAATAAGGCACCCTTCTTAGGGTCAGATTCTACAAGAACTATTTATGTCAAAGTAAAAAAGAAATTAAAAAAAAAAATTTACAGAAAGATGATTAAAGAACCTGCCCTGAAAATTAACTCCAGATTTTCACCAAACTACCACATGACGGAAACTTGAGAACATTTCACAGGTACAGACACAGAAAAAACATCTGCTAATAATAGCACTAATAATACTGTTTCTCATTATTAACTATGTTATAAAACAGTTTTTTCTGATATCAAAACCATCTTGTTAATATCTTCTGTGTGAGTTGTATTAGGATTAAGTAAGCAAGTTTCAACATAATTAATACAAGTGATCTTGTACCTCAGTTACATGTGTCTCATCTGGAAGAAGGATTTTAACAGAAAGGTATTATTTAATGAAGCCTGGGCTTTAGTTTATCAAACATTCGAAAGAAGGAGTGGTACCTCTTTTCTTCCCTCTCACTCTCTTTCTTCCTTACTTTCCTCTGGAAGGTACCTATCTTGATACTAACCAGCCCCATGCATGTTTAGTATAACTGTCCAACAGTGGTAAATACCTGTGCTGATTCATTAAAATTCTTGTTCAGATCTGATCAAAACCCGGATGTCAAATCTGCCGTCTGCCCATGCAGGCTTCTCCACACCAGCCTTTTTCAGACCTGCCAAGTTACCAGGCCTCCAGCTATTAACAATTTTGTTCACAGGTTTCAGCAGAAAAATGGACAAGTGGGAATCAAGAATGGAAAATCCTGTTTAAATCATCTACTCCATCTCCATGTCACTGCTGGAAACTTTGCTAAATTTACAGACTTTGCTGTCATCAGTGCTAAAAGAGGTTTCTGTGCACAGCCTTTGATGCACCAAATCCGTGCAGCAAGCTGTTAAGAAAGATGGGGTAGATGGGTGTGATTTTGACCTTTCCAGAATGAGTTGTGCCTCTGTGGATATAGAAAGACCTAAACTAGAGTTCATGCACATTGGTGCATGAATATTTCCATGAGTTTCAGTGGACCCTGGGACAACCCTGAGGGGAGGGAACCAAGAATGAGGGTTTGTGTTTGTCCCTAACACCAACGTCCCATTCTTATATACCTAGACTGAAGTAAGACTGTGTAGACCTGGCCTTGGACTGTTTTTTTTGTGAGCAGATGGGAGAGATATTACCCTACTGATGTTTTGAACTGCCTAGGTACAAGATAACCCTCAAAACTGAAGCTGGATAGTGTAGCACAGTGATGCCTCTCAACACCTTTCCCTGCAGAGATCATTCACCTGAGCATGACAGGTAAAATTGTAAGCACATAATATTTGGTTCAGAGCTGGGTACCTATGACACTTGGAAAACTGGCAGAGCACTGTAAGACATTTTCAGCAAACTGTAAGTGAAACATGACCTTCTAATGCCCAAGCACAGCTCAGTTTCAGTGTTCCCCCTTTCCAGCACTGAAAATGAAAGGCAGAGGAAAACAAAGCAAAAATGTCCCTTTGTGCCATCATAAATCTGGTTTAGAGATGCTTTGCTTTGGCTCAGCCACCAATCAGTCCTTCTTGGACTCCTTTACTTACAAATATGGCTAAAGGACAGGTTTGGCACATCCTTCCTCTAGTCCAGTCCACCCTTCATATATCCCAGCCAGGAAGCAACCTAAATGCTAGACATTGTGATGGAAGAACTCAGCAGGGAGCACAGCACAGAGAGCGTGCCTGAGAGCCCATTACCAGGTACTGCTTGGTCCAGTTGCACTGCA